>NW_025422047.1:32950000-34150000 GCF_011764305.1 Mustela putorius furo | reverse complement strand
TAACTGCCAGATTCTCACAGTGCAGTGGTAACTTCATTAATTCATTCTGGCCACTAAGGAGCACTAAAGAAGCAATTGACTGAACGATGCTCTAGTGACCAGAAAGAGGTAATGTGGCTAATTCCAAAAGTAATTTTCCATACGGAGTTTACCCATAGGACAAATATGGCTAAATACATCTTCGGACCACCGGTTGGAGAATAGTAAATTAAATCAGCAGGCTATGTCTTCCCAGACTCATTGAAAAATCGGTAGTATATGGTGGGTCTTACCTGTTGGAAGCCAGTTTGGAAAATCTGTCATTTCCCACTCTTCCATTATCTTTATTTGAGACTTAGATGGATTTCTACATATGGACATTCATGCTGGACTCTAACATGGATTGTCAAACTGCTCGCCAATGACCCTGGAACAATAAAGGAGGGAAATCTGAAGTTACTTAGTTCAATCTCTAAAGGTTGTATTGTCATCTTTGGAAAACTTGCACCTATTTTAAGGATGATGGAAGGAATAGAAAAAAGTGGGGGGGGGGGAGAGGCAGAGAGAGAGTTAGGAAGAGAAAAATGGGAAAGCTTTAAAATCTATATATTTATAAACCCAACATCACATCAGTCATTACTGCCAAAACCAGTATAACTTTGAATCCATATTTTTTAGTAATATGAAACTCACTTGCTCTCTCTGGTTCTAATTTTGCTACTAACTATGTGATGTTAAGGATATAACTTTGACCTTCGCTCCTTTTTACATAATTTCAGAGACTAGTGTTATTTACCCAAAGGTCCCTTCGTGTTCTGTGATTTTATAAATTTATACAAATATGGGACGCCTGGATGGCACAGTGTATTAAGACTCTGCCTTCAGCTCAGGTCATGATCTCAGGGTCCTGGGATCAAGTCCCGCATCGGACTCTCTGCTCAGCAGGGAACCTGCTTCTCTCTCTCTCACTCTCTCTGCCTGCATCTCTGCCTACTTGTGATCTCTGTCAGTCAAATAAATAAATAAAATCTTAAAAAAAAAAAAAGTAGAACGTTTGGGTATTTATTTGTATAAATTTATTTATTTATTTATTTGTTTGTTTGTTTGTTTAAAAGATTTTATTTATTTATTTGGCAGAGAGAAAGAGATCACAAGTAGGCAGAGAGGCAGGCAGAGAGAGAGGGGGAAGCAGGCTCCCTGCTGAGCAGAGAGCCCAATGAGGGGCTCAATCCCAGGACCCTAGGATCATGGCCTGAGCCAAGGGCAGAGGCTCTAACCCACTGAGCTACCCAGGCGCCCCAATATCCTACTTTCTTATCTCTCTGCTTGACTCTTAGTTAGGAAACCAAAGGTCCATGTAAAGGAGAAAAGCATTACAAACAAGCACTCACCCGGGGATCTCTGAGGTTTATTTGGTTTTTGTTCACTTGCACTGTGAAGGTGCAGTTGCTTTATTCTGCTGCCAAGCTCAAGGAGAGTTATCGGCACAATAACTACATTTGAATATTAAGTGCTTTATCAATCAAATTCCCCCAGGGCTGATCTCATTCTAATAACTCACACCCTCGAACAAAAAGAAAATAAGAAAGACAGACAGACAGACGGCATTACACGGCTCTCCTGGCTGTATTGTCACATATACTTTGAGTCAGTGTGTTCCCAGAGAAGGGATAAATATAGTCCAGGAAATAAATATGTGCAATAATAAATAATAAAATATGTGCAAGTCTCACCTATCCATTTATTTACCGTCCAGCATTCTATCAATGAGAGAAACTCCGGCCAACCCTCACTGCAGCCCTTTCCTCCAATCAGAGAACAAATGTACAGGAAGGTGAGGAAGAAAGCAAGGATGATTTTGCTTTTCTGCTAAGCATTATGCATAATGCGTCACCATCATTTTCTGATTTTTTTTAACTTTATTTTTGCTTTTCTAATCGATGTTATTAGTAAAAGTTATTTCTTTTAAAGTTCCAGCCTATTTTACAGAGCAGATCCTCTTCTAACATCTCAGAAGTTAGGAGCATGGGGGGATGACTCCAGAAGCTGTGCTGAAGACCTTGGACAGTGAAGGAAGTCAGCCCCTGCATTGGGACTGGTTGTGCTTTCCTCACATGGGTGTTCCTTTATAGACTTGCCCTTCAAAGTTGATTTTCTGCAATATATTAAATAACTTAAAACTCCTACATGTAGAACTTTTTAGGCATTCAGTTCCCCTATTAAAATTTGATCAATTGTAGAGTAAAAGTGACAGAATTAGGAAGATATCAAAGCTGTGAGACTTAATAAATTCTTCTACTGGTACATGTATCATTCTCCACAGTAATTTTTTGAAATGGAAAAATATGAATATATTCCTGATAATAATGAGGCTTTAAATGTTTTATCTCTAAGAGGGGATGTTTCTCATCCTATCTCCCCAAATAAGCAAAGGACCCTTCATGAAAAGAAACCAGCAATAAACCAGTGGTATGCTGGTCTACCCTTCTCTAATTTGTAGTATTTGCTGTAAATACTTCTCTCATGGCTCATTTAAAGCTAGCAATAATTTAATGAACAGCTTGCAAATACTTTGTTTTTTGAAAATTGACTCTGCAAGTCGGCAAGAGCCAGTACAAGTGGGCTCCCGCACACCAGTGTCACATAATTAAACCGAAAAGTTCTTTGCAGAAAGTAAGCCATTTGTTCGAATAACGTGAGTAAGTCAATCAGACCCTCAGTTGTCTGAAACTGTTTCATTAATTGTGGGACAATTTCCTACTTCTAGATTGTTAGATACTGACTTCCTGAAAACGTCTCCAGAACAACCTGTTGAAAGAACAACATTGAGTGTATTGCTTAACGCAATGCAGGAGATCACATCTTTGAAACATTTTTAGTAGCACTTCAGAGGGAGGAGAGAAAAGATAGACCATACAATGAGGCTTTAGGGTACTGATTTAGGCAGGTTTTTTAATACAGGTAGACGGAGGGGAACTTGATTAGGATAAGTCAAGTTTTTGACATAAAAGTTTAGGATTGGTGAACACACCAAAGTAAGGGTTTCAGAGTGAATCTTGGAGAATAAAGTCATTTGATGTTATCTATCATCATGAAAATATATATATATATGGGTGTATATATATATATATATATATATATATATATATATGGTATAATATAGTGATGAGGGTAAATTGAGTAGTCTAGTGCTCAGACTAATGGATTTGGGGAACGTCCCTGAAAAAAACAACAAAGTTATTTGCAATTTTATCTTCCTGGGCAAGAGTTTCCTGAATTCTTAAAATTCTTTCTATTGAGTTTGATCAAACAGGAGAATGATGTTCATGAACACAGCCAAATAATAAAGTTCTGTGTGGTTGTATCAGGTTTGGGTTCCCAGAAGCAAAGGTGCATGAACCTGGAGGTTTCTCTGTAAGCAACTGGTGATTTTCTTGTCAAGACTGGGAAGGGGCCACTGGTTCTCCTCACACCTCCCACACCTCTGCAAGTCATGGGGATAGAAACAGCTGATGAATACTTTGAAGACACCTGCAGAAGCCTGACAAGTATTCTAGAGCTCCAAAATATAAAAAACATCAGAGTATAGGAAGGTTAGGTATTTGCAAGCCTGCTGGAATTAGAGGATTTACAAGTAGTCCTTCCACAGAAGTGTTTCAAAATATTCTACCACTGCCCTTTCTCCACTTTGTGACATATACTAATCTCCTTTAAAAATACAGATTTCTCCCCTGGGGATAAAAATATATGTTTATAAAAAATAAAAATTAAAAAAAAAATACAGATTTCTCGGGGCACCTGGGTGGCTCAGTGGGTTAGAGCCTCTGCCTTCGGCTCAGGTCATGGTCCCAGGATTCTGGGATGGAGCCCCGAGTAGGGCTCTGCTTGGCAGGGAGCCTGCTTCCTCCTCTCTCTGCCTGCCTCTCTGCCTACTTGTGATCTCTGTCAAATAAATAAATAAATCTTAAAAAAAAAAATACAGATTTCTCAACGCAGAGTCCTGTCTAATATTTTAGTGTAATGAGTCATTATTTCATTCATTGGTTCAATCTATTCATCACTCAGTGAAAAAATAAAGTGCCTATTAACTTTCAGACTGTAGCAAGCATGCCATCACCAAGATGAACACAATTTTTCTTGAATACCTCAGCTAAGAGGGGAAAATAGGGGGTACAGAGTATTACTCTCATGGGTTATAGAATCTCTATTACTCATGAACTTCAAATTTTAAAACTATTTCATATGTATGAAAAAGGGAAAAGCATGTCAACCTCTCCCTCTCTTACACAATGGTTATAACTTTTATTTTAGAATAGGATACTGCATTTGCATTAGCCATGGTTGTCCTTTTGATTTTCTTTTGGATACAGGATGATCTATCAATATGAGTTTTTATGTAGACCTTGTTAAAATTTTTTTGTAGAACTTCAAATTCTTTTTAATTTTATAGGATTACCATCAGACAATATAACTTCAAGGATATCTATTATTCTTTGCTTTTTTGAATTTTTAAATATTTTTTGTAGCCAAATACATGATCAATTTTTGTTATTGTTCCATAGATGAAAAATATTTTCTCCGAACTAGGCATGCTTATTAAGTGTATACTTGAATTATCTGTGTTCTTATTTCTGTAATAGGTGTATTGAAGTCTGTCACGCAAACGGTGTTTGGGTCTTTAATCTTCTCAAATTTCCAATAGATTTACTTGCTGCAAAGAAGTTTTTAAGAGCTATGCCTTCCACATAAACTGTGCCTTTTATCAGAGCATTTTCCTGCTTTTAGGTTTAGCACCTTTAACATTAAATTCCACCTCCTGGGGCACCTGGGTGGCTCAGTGGGTTAAAACCTCTGCCTTTGGTTCAGGTCATGATCCCAGGGTCCTGGAACCTAACCCCGCATCTGGCTCTCTTCTCAGCGGGGAGCCTGCTTCCTCCTCTCTCTCTGCCTGCCTCTCTGCCTACTTGTGATCTCTGTCTGTAAAATAAATAAGTAAAATATTTTTAAAACATTTTATAAAAAAAATTTAAAAATTCCACCTCTTTTGTTGTTAATATTCCAGTTCTGCTCCTTTTTCTTTGCATTTGCCTGGTAGTCTTTGTTTGTTCTTTATGTTCAACACTCATTTTCCTTAAGGATATGTCTTCTAAGAGTCATGTGGCCACGTTTTGGGTTTTAATTCAATCTGATAGTCTCTCTTTTAGTGATAGAATACAGTGCATTTATACTTAAGTCAAATAGCTGATATTTTTATCTTATCTCTTCCAACTTTCTTATATACTTATTACTAATTTTTCATTGATGTTACTTCCTTTTCTCATTTTTCCTGATAAAATCTAATTACTACTCATTCCACTTTTTCCTTATCGAGAGACTTTCCATTTACCTGCTCTCATAATCAAGTGCATTTGTCTCTACTGATATTTGAAATCTGATACCAAACATTATCCCCACAAACATGTTCTCTAGCTGAATAAGAAGATACTTCTATACTACTTCCTGTGCCCTCCCCTTGCCCCATGAGACATTTGAAATGCTTTTACTCTGCCCCCTCTAACCCAATTCTTGCTTTTATTGAGATAGTTTGCTAAATTATAGTACATTTTGCTCAATACTATTATTTGAATTTTCCTTGTAGGGTTCCTCCAATTGCAGGAGACCTGATTTAAGCTCTTACATGTTTCCAGACAACCAATCATTTTGTAGATAATGGATAATTTAAATTGGTTCTCACTGTTTTCTCTCTTCATCTTTTCTTATTTTACTTTCAGATGTGGTTCATTTCTTGTTTTATTAGAGTCTTTTATCAGATGACATTTTTGAGGAGGAACACATGGCAGATAACAGTCTTTTTATATAAAACCAAACCTTGTTTATGAAAGGTGGGTATGTCATGACTGATAGAATGACGTTTATTCTCAGAGATGACACTACATGTATGGACTCAGTTGCATAATCAATTTGCTCAATATTATTCTAGTAAAAAGGAAGACAGATATTTACTGAACCTATGCAAATTTTTTTATTATTGAAGCTAATATAGTGTTGAACATGAAATAAAATATTTCCAAATTTTGAGGGTCAATAAAAATCAGATACCATTAAAATATTTACAACTAAAAAAAAAGAGTTTACTAAATTGAGAGCTAGTGATAATTTATGAACAAAAAGAAAGAAACTGCTCATATATCCATTAAAAATGGAATGGAAAAAATAATGTTAATGACATTTCCATTAATCACAATTTAACTTTCCATATCAGTTTATTTAGTCCCAAGTAATTCATTCTTGTTCCACTGGACCTTGGACCAAAGAGTCTGCCTTCCTCATGTATATCTGCTTTAGGACTAGAAAGAGTCCTGAAATTCCTCATGTGGTCCATTGAAAAACTCTGAAAGTTGTCTAAGCATTGAAAGCTCAGAAGAATATATCCAACTGTCTATTCTTTCAAGTATCCACAGAATACCTGGTATGGTCCACCCCATGAGGCTCTGAAACTGTTCTTCTTTGTTGAAATACATTTTACTAACTAGTAGCTTATAGTAGAACCTTCAGGCAAATACCTATCAGAAGCTGAAATTTACTTAATAATGAAGTTGGATGATAAGGGTCGACTAATTACAGTGACCAATAGTATCAGGATGGAGGTAAATAATATTTTTTAATGGGGCACAGTACAAAACTATTTTTGTAAAGGTTTGATCTATGCTTTTCCTGAGAATAAAATTAATGATAAATCTCAAGGGTCTTCTCATAAAATGTACAATTTCTGAAATTTTTATATTAATATTTTATCTATACAAACTTAACAAGGGAAGATGGAGCAAGTCTTCTGATTTGACAATTATTCTCATGTAGTTCTTAAAATAGCATCAAACTAATTGTGAAATATGGAACATACCAAACACTCCTAATTATTTCGACCATTCTTCTTTATATGGTAAAATAATAAAACTTTTAAATTTTCCATGGACCCCTGATTTTCTCAAAGGTAATTTTAGCTGCCAAAGACATGCTGATTTTATTTTTCTGATTTTGGGGTCTGAATTTGGGTAAGTAAAATTGAAAGAATTATTAGAGGAGATTTTATCACCTCGTGAAGATACCATCATAGATTCTGAAACTAATACTCAGTTATCTCTATAATCAAAGTCTCAATAAAGTACCTTAAAACATATTCAACAAGATAACATGCTTTTAAGAAATTTTAGCTCTTTCACAAGTGAGAAAACTTTGCTCTGTATTTTTGCTTTTTAAAAAAAAGGAAGGACATCATGAAAGTACAAAGTAGAAAAAATTATTCTAATGAGATATGAAGTCTCCACTATCTGAATAGATTTCACAGAGGGTGCAGAATAATAATTTACTACCCCTTATTAGAAGTTCTTAGACTAATTTATCATTTTAACTAGAAGAAAACTAGAATGTTTTTCATTAAGATGATATTTGGCAGTAAAAACTTCACAAGCTCCTTTTTATTCCTTAAATTATAATGAATAAATTCTTCAAAACATGAAAAACTTTGCCAAAATTTTAATATGTTACATAGCTTCTTTTCAGACTTAGTTATTATAATTCAAGTCGAATGAAATTCTATTGCCTTAAATTCTTTACAACTTGCTATACACCCTCAGATTTTTATCCCTCACTATTTTCTCTTATATTCTGGAACAAAGTGACATTTAATTTAGGATAAATCACTTTTTTTTTTCTTGAAAAACAGAAGTACTTCCATGACTGTATTTCTCTCTCGCTGTGGCTTCCACTATAGTCTCAAGCACCCATATTAATTATAACTTCTAACTAAAATAACTTCTATTTTGCAAAGCAAACTAAAAGATAGAAATCTGAGAAATGTATCATATTTAAAGATTTTATCAGTCTACAAAATTCATGAATACTGGTAACAAAACTTTCTCCAGCTATACATACCTTTCACACCTTCAAAATGGGCAAAAATAAAATGTTCATTAACATGAAGATCACAAAGATATAGCCACTTTTTGGTGTATCAAAATCATATACAAAAGGATATGAACTTGAAATTATGTTTAACAATTAAGGTTTTAGTATCAATACTTATAAATTATCTGTATATCCAATGATCATCTACTGATTAATGAAAAATTTTAATTCCAAGGTTTTAAGTTGCCTACAGATCTTGGAAATGATGTTCAAACATAAGTTCAAAGACTTATAACAAATATAATTATTGCTATAAAAATGTCCTCAGAGATATGAAGACAAATTTACATTTTTATAATCTTAAGTATTATGTATTTGCAATGTTAGCTTATTTGGTTAGTAAGCCAAAGCAGGAAGTTTAGGAAGCTCATACCATTCACATTAAACTAGTCTTCTCATGAGAAAACATAATCAAATCATGTTTTATATATAAATTGCTATATTGAACACTGATAAAGAAAATTATTAAACTGGTCTAACTTGTAAAGAGACACCTTCATTAGGTGAGCCTGGATTCATAATATGTCCTGGGCTAGAAGTTTATATAATGATATTTTTTTCCTCAAAAGCCTAGTACATTTACAATATGATTAGTTTCAAGGCCTGAAGTCATTTGTTTCATATTTGCCATGGTTTTCACATTGTGGAGAATTCCACAGTGTTTGTTTCATGAAGGTTATATCTACTGCTATTCACCATATTTGCAGTTAAAGTGGCAGTTTAGAAAATCCATTTAAAAATAATAAATGGGTCGAGAGTCAAGATGGCAGAGGAGTAGCAGACTGAGATGATATCAGGTCACAGGGGTTCAGCTAGATAGTCTTCAAATCATTCCAATCACCTACAAACCCAAGAGGAGATCAAAAAGAAGAAGAGCAGCAATTCTAGAAACAGAAATTCGACCACTTTCTGAAAGGTAGGACTTATGGAGAAGTGAATCTGTAGCAACGGGAAGCTAGACCATGGTGGGAGGAGCTGGCTCCCAGCAAGTGGTGGATCAACAACAGAGCACAAAATCTAAACTTTTAGAAATCTGCTCCACTGAAGGACATCGCTCCAGAGGCTAAGTGGGGATGGAGCCCTTGTAGGGACAGTGTGGACTCAGCTACTGCAGAGTCACAGAAGGGTCGGGGGTGTCTGAGTGTAGCAGAGCTTACAGGTATCATGGCAGGAAAGCCGACTACAGAGACAAAGCCAGGGAGTGAGCTCTCAGCTTGGGATTACCTTAAACTGTGATCCACGGCACAGTTGGGCCACTGCTCTTTGAGCAGGGATCCCACAAGTGGCAGATCTGGGGAGACCCACCTTCCTCCACCAAAGAGCAGAGCAGCATGAATCTGCTGGGTTTGGAGACCCCAAACGGGGCTATGTGCCAGAGACAGAAACGGTCAGTCACAGGCTGGGTGAGCTCAGAGTGTGGCCAGAGAGCAGGGTGATGGGAGTGATTGAGCACTTTTCTCTGAGAGTTCACTGAGGAGTGGTGCCCCAAGCTCTCAGCTCCTCCAGGCCAGAGATTGGGAGATCGCCATTTTCATTCCCATTCTCCAGAACTCTACAGAAAGCATTTAGGGAAAAAAAGCTCCTGAGTGAACCCAAGTAAATTACTTAGCCCAGCCCCTGGCAAGGGCAGTGCCATTCCACCTCCAGCAAAGATATTTGAGAGTCACAACAACAGGTCCCTCCCAAAGAAGATCAGCAAGAAAAACCAGCCAAGACTAAGCTCACTGATCAAGGAGAACAGCAGAATTCCAGAGGAGAGGAAAGCAAAGCATGGATTTCATGGCTTTCTCCCCATGATTCTTTAGTCTTGCAAAGTTAATTAAATTTTTTAAATTTTATTTTTTCTTATTCTATTTTTTTAACCTTTCCTCTTTCCTCTTTTAATGTTTGTTAACTAGTTTATCTTAACAATACCTTTCTTTAAAAAAAAAATCTTTTTAAACCTTCATTATCCTAGTCATATTTTATCCTTCATTGTATCTAACCTTATTTTTTGTTTACATATAGGATTTTTTCTTCTAAAAAGTTTTGGGATACAACTTCTTCTAATAAATCAAAATATACCCTAAATCAAGCACAGGGCTTTGTTCTAGTCTCCAGCCTGAGCAAATTCTCTCCACTTTCTTTATTTTTCCTTTCCCAATCAACTATTAATTCCTTTTTTAGAATTTTTTTATTTCCTCTTTACGGTCATATTATATCCTTTTATCATGTTTACCCTTATTTTTGTGTATTTCTTTCTTTAAAATGTTGGGAGGTAGTTTCTTCTAAGAGACAAAAATACAACCAAACAAGTGGGTGGCTCTGTTCTATTCACCAGTCTAAAATATATTTTTAATTTTTTCCCCTTTTTCTCCCCCCAATTTTGGGTCTCTTCTGACTTGGCATACATTTTTCTGGGGTCTTTGCCACCCTTGTACTATTTTATCCTCTCGTTCAGATATTCTTATCTGGATAAAATGACAAGGCGGACAAACTCGCCACAAAAAAAAAAAAAAAAAGGAGGCATACTAAAGGTTAGGGACCTAATCAATATGGCCATCGGTAATATGTCAGAGCTAGAGTTCAGAATGATAATTATAAAAAGTGCTGCTGGACTCAAAAAAGACATGGAAGATATTAGAGAGACCCTGTCTGGAGAAATAAAAGCCCTTTCTGGAGAAATGAAAGAACAATAATCTAACAAAGCTGAAATCAAAAAAGCTATTAATGAGGTGCAATAAAAAATGGAGGCTCTTACTGCTAGGATAAATGAGGCAGAAGAAAGAATCAGTGATATGGAAGACCAAATGAAGGGGAATAAAGAAGCTGAGCAAAAAAGAGACAAACAACTACTGGACCACGAGGGGAGAATTCAAGAGATAAGTGATATTGTAAGACAAAACAATATTAGAATAATTGGGTGAGATTTCAGAAAAAGAAGAAAGAGAGAGGGGGACAGAAAGCATATTGGAGCGAATTATAGTAGAGAATTTCCCTGTTATGGAAAGGGAACAAGCATCAAAATCCAGGAGGGACAGCGAACCCCCCTCACAATCAATAAAAATAGGTCCACACCCCATCATCTAATAGTAAAACTTACAAGCCTTGGTGACAAAGAGAAAATCCTGAAAGCAGCTCAGGACAAGAAATCTGTAACATGCAATGGTAAAAATATTGATTGGCAGCAGACTTACCCACAGAGACCTGGCAGGCCAGAAAGAACTGGCATGATATATTCAGAGCACTAAATGAGAAAAACTGGCAGCCAAGAATACTATATCCAGCTAGGCAATCACTGAAAATAGGAGAGATAAAAAGCTTCCAGGACAAACAAAAACTAAAAGAATTTGTAAACACCAAACCAGCCCTAAGGGAAATATTGAAAGTGGTCCTCCAAGCAAAGAGAGAGTCTAAAACTAGTAGACCAGAAAGGAACAGAGACAATATACAGTAACAATCACTTTACAGGCAATACAATGGCACTAAATTCATATCTCTCAATAGTTATCCTGAATGTAAATCAGCTAAATGCCCCAATCAAAAGACACAGAATGGATAAAAAAAAAACAAATGGATAAAAAATGGATAAAAAAAAACAAAACCCATCAATATGCTGTCTACAAGAAACTCATTTAAAACCCAAAGACACCTCCAGATTTAAAGTGAGGAGTAGAAAACAATTTACCATGCTAATGGACATCAAAAGAAAGCTGGGGTGGCAATCCTTATATCAGATCAATTAGATTTTAAGCCAAAGACGATAATAAGAGATGAGGAAGGGCACTATATCATACTCAAAGGTTCTGTCCAACAAGAAGATCTAATAATTTTAAATATCTATGCCCCTAACATGGGAGCAGCCAACTCTATAAACTAATTAATAATGAAATCAAGGAAACACATCAGCAAGAATACACTAATAGTAGAGGACATTAACATCCCCTGCACTGAAATGGACAGATCATCCCAGCAAAAGATCAACAAGGAAAGAAAGGCCTTAAAGGACACACTGGACCAGATGGACATCACAGATATACTCAGAACATTCCATCCCAAAGCAACAGAATATACATTCTTCCTTAGTGCACACAGAACATTCTCCAGAATAGATCACATCCTGGGTCACAAATCAGGTCTCAACTGGTACCAAAAGATTGGGATCATTCCCTGCATATTTTCAGACCACAATGCTCTGTAGCTAGAATTCAATCACAAGAGGAAAGTTGGAAAGAACTCAAATACATGGAGGCTAAAAAGCATCCTACTAAAGAATGAATGGGTTAACCAGGAAATTAAGAAGAAATGAAAAAATTCATGGAAACAAATGATAATGAAAGCACGACTGTTCAAAATCTGTGGGACACAGCAAAGGCAGTCTTGAGAGGAAAGTATACAGCAATACAAGCCTTTCTCAAGAAACAAGAAAGGTCTCAAGTACACCACCTAACCCTACACCTAAAAGAGCTGGAGAAAGAACAACAAAGAAAGCCTAAACCCAACAGAGAAGAGAAATAATAAAGATCAGAGCATAAAATCAATAAAATAGAAATCAAACGAGCAGTAGAACAGATCAACAAAACTAGGAGCTGGTTCTTTGAAAGAATTCACAAAATTGATAAACCCCTCGCCAGACTTCTCAAAAAGAAAAGAGAAAGCACCCAAATAAATAAAATCATGAATGCAAAAGGAGAGATCACAACCAACACCAAAGAAATACAAACAATTATAAGAACATATTATGAGGGACGCCTGGGTGGCTCAGTGGGTTAAAGCCTCTGCCTTCAGCTCAGGTCATGATCTCAGGGTCCTGGGATCAAGCCCCGCATCAGGTTCTCTGCTCAGCAAGGAGCCTGTTTCCTCTTTTCTCTCTGCCTGCCTCTCTACCTACTTGTGATCTGTCTGTCAAATAAATAAATAAAATCTTAAAAAAAAACATATTATGAGCAACGATATGCCAACAAATTTGACAATCTGGAAGAAATGGATGCATTCCTAGAGATGTATAAACTACCAAAAACTGAACCAGTAAGAAACAGAAAGCCTGAACAGACCCATAACCAATAAGAAGATTGAAGCAGTCATCAAAAATCTCCCAACAAACAAGAGCCCAGGGCCAGACACTTCCCAGGGGAATTCAACCAAACATTTAAAGAAGAATTAAAACCTATTCTCCTGAAACTGCTTCAAAAAATAGAAATGGAAGGAAAACTTCCAAACTCATTTTATGAGGCCAGCATTACCTTGATCCCAAAACCAGACAAAGACTTCATCAAAAAAGAAAACTACAGATCAATACCCTTGATGAATATAGATGCAAATCTGAAAATTACAGACCAATATCCTGATGAACACAGATGTCAAATCTTGCCATTTGCACCAAAATACTAGCCAATGGTATCCAACATTACATTAAAAGGATTATTCACCACAATCAAACAAGATTTATTCCAGGGCTGCAAAGTTGGTTCAACATCCACAAATCAATCAATGTGATACAATACATTAATAAAAGAAAGAATAAGAACCATATGATACTCTCAATAGATGCTGAAAAAGCATTTGATAAAGTACAGCATCCTTTCTTGAGCAAAACTCTTCGAAGTATAGGAATAGAAGGTACAAACCTCAATATCATCAAAGCCATCTATGAAAAACTCACAGCAAATATAATTCTCAATGGGGAAAAACTGAGAGCATTTCCCCTAAGGTCAGGAACATAGCAAGGGTGTATACTATCAGCACTGTTATTCAACATAGTACTAGAAGTCCTAGCCTCAGCAATCAGACAACAAAAAGAAATTAAAGGCATCCAAATTGGCAAAGAAGAAGTCAAACTATCACTATTTGCAGATGATATGATACTTTATGCGGAAAACCGAAAAGACTCCACTCCAAAACTGCTAGAACTTATACAGGAATTCATTAAAGTGTCAGGATATAAAATCAATGCACAGAAATCAGTTGAATTTTTATATACCAATAGCAAGACAGAAGAAAGAAAAATTAAGCAGTTGATCCCATTTACAATTGCACCCAAAACCATAAGATAACTAGGAATAAACCTAACCAAAGAGGCAAAGAATCTGTAGTCAGAAAACTATAAAGCCCTCATGAAAGAAATTGAGGAAGACACAAAGAAATGGAAAAACATTTCATGCCCATGGATTAGAAGAACAAATATTGTGAAAATGTCTATGCTACCTAAAGCAATCTACACACTTAATGCAATCCCATCAATTTTTTTTTCAAAGAAATGGAACAAATAACCCTAAAATTTATATGGAACCAGAAAAGACCTTGAATAGCCAGAGGAATGTTGAAAAGGAAAGCCAACATTGGTGGCAATACAACTCCAGAATTTAAGCTCTATTACAAAGCTGTAATCATCAAGACAGTATGGTACTGGCACAAAAATGGGACACATAAATCAATGAGACAGAACAGAGAGCCCAGAAATAGAACCTCAACTCTATGGTCAACTAATTTTTGACAAAGCAGGAAAGAATGTCCAATGGAAAAAAGACAGCCTCTTCAACAAATGGTGTTGGGAAAATTGAACAGCCACAGGCAGAATAATAAAACTGGACCATTTGCTTATACCACACACAAAAATAGACTCAAAATGATGACAGACATCAATGTGAGACAAGAATCCATCAAAACCCTTGAGGAGAAGACAGGCAGCAACCTCTTCAACCCCAGCCACAGCAACTTCTTCCTAGAAACATCGCCAGGTGAGGGAAGCAAGGGCAAGAATGAACTATTGGGACTTCATCAAGATCAAAAGCTTTTGCACAGCAAAGGAAACAGTTAACAAAACCAAAAGACAACTGACAGAACGGGAAAAGATATTTGCAAATGACATATCAGATAAAGAGCTAGTATCCAAAATCTTTAAAGAATTTATCAAACTCAACACCCAAGGAACAAATAATCCAATCAAGAAATGGGCAGAGGACATGAACAGACATTTCTGCAAAGAAGACATCCAGATGTCCAACAGACACATGAAAAACTGCTCCACATCACCGGGCATCAGGGAAATATAAATCAAAACCACAATGAGATACCACCTCACGCCAGTCAGAATGGTTAAAATTAACAAGTCAGGAAGTGACAGATGTTGGCAAGAATTCGGAGAAAGGGGAACCCTCCTACACTGTTGGTGGGAATGCAAGCTGGTGCAGCCACTCTGGAAAACAGCATGGAGGTTCCTCAAAAAGTTGAGAATAGAGCTACTCTATGACCCAGCAATCACATTACTGGGTATTTACCCTAAAGATACAAATGTAGTGATCTGAAGGGGCATCTGCACCTGAATGTTTATAGCAGCAATGTCCACAATAGCCAAACTATGGAAAGAATCTATATGTCCATCAACAGATGAATGGATAAAGAAGATGTGAAATATACATATATGATATATATGTATATATATATACACACACACATACATACAATGGAATATTATGCAGCTATCAAAAGAACTGAAGGGGCACCTGGGTGGCTCAGTGGGTTAAGCCTCTGCCTTCTGCTCAGGTCATGATCTCACAGTCCTGGGATGGAGCCCCACATCAGGCTCTCTGCTCAGCAGAGAGAGCCTGAAAGAAGCCCCCCCACTGCCTTCTCTCTCTGCCTGCCTCTCTGTCTACTGGTGATCTCTCTGTCAAAAGAAAAAAAAAAAAAAGAAGAAATGAAATCTTTCTATTTGCAATGACATGGATGGAACTAGAGGTTATTATCCTGAGCGAAATAAGTCAAGCAGAGAAAGACAATTATCATATGATCTCCCTGATATGAGGAATTTGAGAGGCAGAGTTGGGGGTTTGGGGGGTAGGGAAGGAAAAAATGAAACAAGATGGGATTGGAGGGAGAGAAACCATAAGAGACCCTTAATCTCACAAAACAAACTGAGGGCTGCTGGGGGGAGGGGGGGAGGGAGATGGTGGTTGGGCTATAGACATTGGGGAGGGTATGTGCTATGGTGAGTGCTGTGAAGTGTGTAAGCCTGATGATTCACAGACCTGTACCCCTGGGGCAAATAATACATTATATGTTAATTAAAAAAAGAAAAGACCCAAAGAAGAAAAAGTTAAGAAACCAGAAAATAGTTCCAGGAGTTCCAATAGCCATCTAATAAGAAAACCAAAGAAAAAACAAAGAAAAAGTGGGAGTGAGTGGTTAGAGAAGTGGTTAATAAAGTAAGTAAATAATAAAATTTCCCAGAAAAAAATAATAATAAACAGGTTAACATAAATAGAATTTTAAATTTTAAATGACTCTATTTCTTATATTTTTTCTAAAACCAAAAAATTAGAAGGGTGGAATTGTTTTACAGTTTTGAAAATATCTGGCTTAAATTTTTTTTCTAATTTTAAAAATATCTGGCTTTGAAAATGCCTGGGTTAAAAGAAAACAGCTGAGTTTTCATACTTGCTTCTACATTCAATCCGTTGAGAAATGTTCTGATTGAAGCATATGAGGAAAATCTGGCCTATACAGGTTAGTAAGGAGAGGATCTCTCAGAACTCTGGAAGGGTCTTCCTTAGACAACCCTTTAACAATGGCAGCTTTCAAACAGTACATGTCAGCCAACATCATTTTCCCATCGTAATCTAGTACATACTTCACATATAAAACTGAAATAAATGTTTCACATAAAAATACTTCCTTAAGGAAAAACAAAATTCATTTTTTTTCATTTTCTGTGAATTCTGGGAATATTCAGTTTGTATTAGCACCTTATATATGTCTAAAAACCAATAAGAACAGGTTTCTTTTCATTTCATAGACCTGGCAATCTAATTTATAACCGTCCAGAAGCAAGAAGGTATTTCATAGTCACCCCCAAGAGATAAAGGTTTTTCTGAATCACAAACACACAAACACATAACTTTTGGCCCAGTTGTATGACTTTAGCTGCAGACAAAAGTAAATCCAGAAACACAAAAACTCACCAGTTTAGATCTGAAAAGCTGCTGTCTTTCCCAATGGTCACAAAATACTTTTCAATTTTTTTTTCTTTTTTTTTTGAGCTCACAAGGAGGCAAACACAAAAAGATGAACAAGTCAAATTTATCATACCCCACCCTTCAGAGTCTAGATCTCCATCATCTATTTGACAGAAATCACCAGTGGTCTGAACATAAAACCAAATTCCCAGCTATTGCTGCCACCAATGGGGCATGATTTTATTGACCATGTAGGAACCAGAGAAAAGCAAAACCACAAAATCAATACAGAGAAAGAAAGAAACGAGAAACAGAGCATCAGCCAAATTAAACTTCCGTTGCTGCTTGGCATCTACTCCAGGGGGCCAAGAAAAGACAGCCATGAGTGAGCATAAGCAGCTCATAAGGTAACTTTTCCAGCAAAGCAGGTCTTCAGTTGAGTGCACTTGGGCATTTCAGTGGATGATCTCCAAAACTATTACAAGGATCATTTTCAAAAAGGTAAAACCATGATTCTCGTGCAAGTCAAGATGAGCACTTGTCAGTGATTTTTTTTAAACTCTTTAAATAAGGAGAAAACCACTAAAATATGTTTTGTAAGGTTCAATGAGAATTCAAGAAGGTAAGTATATAGAGGTAACTTAATAAAGGAATCTTCAGATAAAATTGCTGGGTATATTAAAAAGACACCTGTTTAATGTCTTACAGTACCCTACACTGTATCCTGTGAGGTTATGTGTCCTATCACACAGAAATTACTTTGTCTCTCCCAAACAAAAATCAACACCTCACCCTCAGCCAGTACAGACATGTAGAATAGCTCAGTTAAAAGAATGTCAAGCCCAGCACTGCATGGAAAAAGCACCCAACAAACTCTTCCACCCATTTTCAACTTTAGGACTATTTTTTTCTGACAGTTCACACCATGCCTCAATACATCCTTTTTCAGGCATGCTACTGGACCTGGTGAGCCCTTTCAGTGTGCAGTTGGCTCTCTTTTTCAAGTTTGGGACATTTCATGCTACTATTTATTGACTCTCTTTCTTCAGTTCCTCTTTCTCCTTCTGGAACTCCTACAATGAATATAATGGGTCTTATGGATTCAACTTTCTTTTCCCTAATGATTTCCTTTTCTTGATATTTTTCCACAAATTTCTATGTCAAAAATTATCTTCTCCTCCAGATCTGCCATTGAATCAATGTATTTCTACTTACAGAGAGTCTTGTTTGTGCTACTCTTGAATCTCCTTAAATACTCTGATTTTTTTGTTCTTGCTTAAGTTATCTTCCGTCTCTTCCTACAACTCTGTTTTGCCAAGCAAGCATTCTATTTGTACTGACTACTCACCTTTCTTTTGCAAGATCCCTTAGATCAGTTGTTATTTTGTTATCATTGTTGATTCATTGGAGGTCATGTCTGATGCTCTCCCAGCTTGCTGCCTGGGAAGACCCGGGCCACTCTTTCAGCTAATTCTTGGCCTGCCATGGGCTGGAATATCTGGCATATTTATACAAAGCTGATCTTGAACCTCCTTCTCCCTGTCTGGCAGAGTGTGAGGGACACAGTCCTCTGCAAGCCAAGCTCTACCCAAGAGCCACTGCTTCATCAAAAGGGTCTCTGGTGTCGCTTTCCCAAGTGCTTACCCAGCCCACAGGGAAGAAAGGCCCCAGCCACTCTTCTCACCCGGATTCCCACAGCCCCAAGACCTCACTTGGATCCAGCAACCTGTGAGTTCTACCAACCACGTGGTTCTGGAGAGGCAAATAGATTAGAGTTGGGCGTGGAGGCCAAGGAAGTAAGGATTCACTCATCATCTTTCAGAATTCTTTACCAGCTATAACTCCTGATTCTTCTTCATTGATGTTGCCTGTAACCCCCCAAAGCTGCTGCTGATGTTAGCCCATAACGTTGTATGTAGCAGTGGGAAAGCGGGGAGGAAGCAGTAAGCTGGAGGTTGTTCTTAAAATCAACAGGAAGCCTGGGAAAATTAAACTGTATGGAGCTAGGAAGGCCAAACTGTCTTTATTAAGCTTGAAAGAAGCAAAGTGGTCATGTCTAGATTCCCTACATTGCCAAATCTCCGGCTGGCATCAGAATTGGGTTACCCTCACTACCACTTGTGTATCAGTCAATGAACTTGTTAGCTTAGGTTCTTTAGTTATTTTTGTTGAATTTCTACACTTAAGAGGGTAGATTGTTTAAAGAAAGGGTCAAGTCTAAAGCCATACTGAGCCATACTGAGCCAGGACAGACCTTTTGGTGAAATGCAGGAAAGTTAAAACAGGCTTGCACAGAAGGAAGAAGCTGTTCTGGATTCGTGCTATTGGAATTCTTTTTGAAATTGCTTGTCTTTTTCTCCTGTGCATCTGTTGCAAGAAAAAGGACCTGGGGCTACATCATAATGGGCGGTCCTCATCCTGGAAGGCCTGGGTCCAGATGCCATAGACCAGCACTTCTCCAGGCCTTAGAACAAACTCTTCTCCTCTCTGATTTTAGGATAGTCATACTTGAGTGTCTTTCCTCTTTTTGCCCACTGTGTGCTGAAATCCAGTGAGCTGGTATTAGTGTTTGGCTTAGGGGACACCAATAAGTTCTCTTGGCTATTTTGTCATGGTCGTTGTGGGTTTTGTGTTTATTACCATTTATCTCAATGACTTAAGTCTGACTCCTCTGGATTAAAAACATCTCGTGACATATTGTGGCTCAGCTCCCAAGGAAACTAGATTTAAGTTTGGAGTTAAACTTCCAGGATTTATAGGCTTTCTGTACCTGAATTTCTCTCTTACACATCACCTTTTTACTCTGATGCCATTAGAAGACCGATCACAAATTATGGTCTACTTAAGATAATAAGCCCTGCTTTGTAAAAGTGGGGATTGACATATCCTTTAGGATTACATAAGGCAACTCTAATGGCCCTTTAAAGATTTTATAGCTCTGTAAAGAAGAGACAAACCTGAAGCATTATCAATATGATTAGTACCTAGAAATGGGTTCAGAGACTCTCTTGCCTTGTTCCCATCTGGTGTCCACAATTAATCACAGATGCAATAAGAAAACAAACCTGGTTGAATATTTGAACAGTACCTGATTCTGTTTTTCACCTTTGTAAACAGAAAATATTGCTTGTTTTTGCTTTAATTGATTTGCAACTTTAATATCTTGTTTATAAAGATAGAAAAACAAAGAGAGAATATAAAAGTCACCCATGGTCTCAATAACTAGTTAACCTCTGTTAACATTTGCAGAATTCACTTTTAGTCTTACATATACATATGTCCAAAGAGCTCATTTATATCTATATTTTCATTTTATTTAATTATCTGAGCAACCTAGAGCTAATTTTTCATTAACAATCATTCTTTTCAAAATCATGTGAACTAATATTGTTTTCTAATTATAACATCCAATAGTGACATAAATATTAGTTTAATGCTCTTTTATTTCCCAATCTTTGCCAGTAAACCCAAGAATATGCACCTGAAAAATCATGGTATTGTTTTTTGTCCTTTTATTTTTTTGTTTTTGTATTTCATTTGGGTACCAATTTAAAACAATTAGCTGGGCCCCACTTCACAAATGTGTCTGACCTCAGTATTCTCATCATGGTCCTTTAGGACAATCTGGGTTTTATATCCTTGCAAGTAACCTGTTTGTTTTTCTTTCTTGAAAACTTTAAATTGTTTTTATACTAGAAATTCACATTTTCACCAGTATATATGTAAGACTCCGCAACTTCATTTACCCTGCCTGGAACATTTTCCTGGGTCTATAGTATCAGGTAATTTTTCAGATCCAGAAACTTTCTTTATATATCTTTGGTTATATACTTAATTACAGTTTTTACTCTTCTCATTCAGTCTCTTTCTTAAGGGCACCAATTATTCATAGCTTTATATTCTATCTCCCAATCTATCACTTCTTTTTATAGTTTTCTTTTTTTCTGCATTACATAAAAGATTCTGAATTAACTAACCCCAATACAGATTTTAATTCTGCAATGGAGTTTTAATTTCTATGTTTTTTTTTCTTAATTATGGCCGTTCTCTTTTGATCTTTATGAAGTCCCCCTTCAAATACTCTTTCATAGATTTTTTTTTTGTCTTTTAATGACTCAAAGCATGTGCATCCTAAATTTCCTTCTTTGACTATTATGAACATTCACACTTTTTTTTTAATAACAATACAAATTTATTACCCTTCCAGTTTCTGTAGGTTAGAAGTCTGACACGGTCTCGTGGGGCTAAAATCAAGCAGAGCTGTGTTCCTCCTGGAGGCTCTAAAGGAGAACCTGTTTCCTTGACTTTTCCAGCTTCTAGATACTGTCTGCATTCCTGGGCTCATGGCTTTTCCATTCAACTTCCAAGCCAACACTGCAGGATCTTCAAATGTCTCTTTCACCATTTCACTGAAATTCTTGCTCCTTCTTTCTGTCTCTCTTTTCTTAATTTGAGTAGAGTTAACACACAATGTTACACTAGTTTCATTCAGGTGCACGACATAGTGATTCCATGGGTCTATGCATTATGTTCACCACAAGTGTAGCTGCCATCTGTCCCCATACATCACTATGACAGTATAATTGGCTATTTCTCATGCTGTGCCTTTTACTCCCCTGACTTATTCACTCATACCTGGAAGATTGTATCTCCCTCTCCCCTTCACCCATTTTGCCCAATCCCTTGTCCCCACTTCCCTCTGGCATCCATCAATTTGTTCTTTGTATTTATAGGCCTGATTCTGCTTTTTGCCTATTTGTTCATTCATTGTTGTTTCAGATTCCACATATAAGTGAAATTATATGGTACTTGTCTTTCTCAGTCTGACTCAATTTCACTTAGCATACTACCCTCTAGATCCATCCATGTTGTCTCAAATGGCACAATCTCATCCTTTTTTATGAATGCCTAAGGTTCCACTGTGTACATATACCGCATCTTCTTTATACATTAGTCTACTGATGGACACTTAAGTTGTTTCCATATCTTGGCTATTGTTAATAATGTTGCAACAAACATAGGGGTGCATTTATCTTTTCAAATTAATTTTTTCCTTTTCTTTGGGTACATACCCAATAGTGAAATATTGGACCACTAATATTTGTTGATATTTCCATTTTTATTGGTTTTTTTTTTTGAGGAACCTGCATATTGTTTTCCACAATGGCTGTACCAGTTTGCATTTCCACCAGTAGTGTAGGATTCCTTTTTCTCCACATCCTCACCAACACTTGTTATTTCTTGTCTTTTTATTTTAGTCATTCTCACAGTTGTAAGATGATGTCTCATCGTGGCTTTGATTTGCATTTCCCTGATGATTAGTGATACGGAGCATCTTATCACATACTTGTTGGCCATCTGTTTGTCTTCTCTGGAAAAATGTCCATTCAGGTCCTCTGCCTATTTTTTAATTGGAATGTTTGGGGGGTTTTGAGGGTGTTGGGCTATAGAAGTTCTTTATGTATTTTAGATATGAACCCTCTTATTAGATATATCATCTGCCAGTATCTTCTCCAATTCAGTAGGTTGCCTTTTTGTTTTGTTGATGATTTCACACCTTTCTTTAAAAGTACTTTGTAGCAGTGGGTCTTATTTATATTATATACGACTTTTGTAAAGTTCTACATATTTGGTGTTTTTCCCCTCTTACTTACACATCTTGAAAGAGGAGAAATTTTAACCAGGTCTAGTGATCTCCAAGCAGCAAGGGCAGTTTTCCCTTTGTTCCCACTCAGTGTTCCCAGCTCTGACAGTGTCTCCCTCTCAGCCCTTCCTCTGAATGTGGATGAACACAACCTCTCCACATGTTTATCTGAGAGACTCTGCAAAACCTCAAATCCTATACCTAAACTGTATTAATTCCTGAAGAATATGATCCTGTGTAAGTCTCTTATGTATACCCAGAGAAAGTGTGTGTGTGTGTGTGTGTGTGTGTTAAACCTATATTGAACAAGTATGTTTCATGATGTACTAAGAAGCCAGCAACCACACATTATCCCCTTTATTTAGGGTTTCCATTTTAGTTTCCATTTTTAGTCTCCCCTATTTAATATAAACTTTTAAATTGAAATGTAATATACATAAAGTTTACAAATTTTAACAGCAGTCTGATGGATTTTTACATACTGGATATGCCCACATATGCACCAACTAGATGGAAAATTAAAGCATCATCAGCACCCCAGACACCTTCCTTGTGCCCTCTTCCAATCATTAATCTCACCCAAAGGTAATTACTTATATCATCATGGATTAGTTTCCCCTATATCTGAAATTTACCTAAATGGAAATATGCAGTATGTGTTCTTTTATATCTAACTTCCTTTGCTCAAGATTATATTTCTGAGATTCATCCATGTTGTAAGTAATCCATCGTATGAACATACCACAATTTATTTACCACCCCCCCATTGATACATATTGAGTTGTTTCCAGTTTGGAGTTATAAATATGTTTGGGGGGTACATATTCCATAAGTTTTATGTATACAGAGTTTTAGCAAATTCTACCCCAGAGTTTTTGTAAGCAATGGATGGAAGTTTCAGTTACTCCAACTCCTTTCTAACTTTCAGCATTGTCAATTTATTTTTTTTTATTTTATCCATTCTTATAGGCCCATGGTGATATTTCACTGTTTCATTTGCTTATTGACCATTTCAATATCTTCTTTTATAAAGTGTTTATTCAAGGACTTTCTATTTTGAGCCATCTTTTTCTCATCGATGTGTAGATCCTTTTTATATATTTGGATATAGTAAATAGCCAGATATTTGAATGTAAAATATCTTCTCCTACTCTGTGACTAACAATTTACTCTCTTATTGGAGATTTTTAAAATATTTTATATTGAAATAATTTGTCTTCAAAAGAATTGCAAAAATAGAGAGTTCCTGTGTATACCTCATTCAGCATTCCCTAATGTTAACACGAACATTTAAATAGTTTGATTAGGGAAATCAGAGTCTTAACATTGATTTAATACTATTAACTTATCACAGATCATCAGCAGAAGTTTACCGAGAGCCCCACTAGTGTTCTTTTTTTATTCAGGATTCATTGAAGAAACCAATATTTAGCTATCATATCGTCTGGTCTCCCCTAGTCTGTGACAGTTCCTTAATCTGCCTTTGTCTTTCATGATTTGAAAGTTTTAGAAGTAATATCACCAGTTTTTTTTTTCTTTTAATTACCTTCAATTTTGGTCTGATGTTTTCTAATGATTAGATTGAAGATATGCATTTTTTAAAGATTTTATTTATTTGTTTGTCAGAGACAGAAAGAGAGTGCACACAAGATGGAGAAGCAGCAGGTGCCCTGCTAGACAGGGAGCCCCATGTGGGACTCAATCCCAGGGCCCTGGGATCATGACCTGAGCCGAAGGTAGACTTTTTAACCAAATAAGCCACCAGACATCCCAAGGATATGCATTTTTGGCAAGAATATCAAAGAAATGATGTTCTATTTTCTCAGTGCATCACATCAGAAGATATATAAGGTTTGCTCATACCATTAGTGATATTAACTGATTATTTGTCCAAGGAGATGCTTGCCAGATTACTCCTCTATAAAGTTACTATGTTCCTCTTTGTAATTAATAACAATCTTCTGGAGAGTACTTTCAAACCATGCAAATATCCATCTCTTCATTATACTTACACCATTAATTTTAGCATCCATCGATGATTCTTATCAGCAATCATTATTATTAATTTCTATATCTGTCCAACTTTGTGCATATACATGTATATTACAAATCATCAGTTTATACTGACACTCTGGTATCTCTGATATCCACAGTCTCTTTAGCTTTCTCAAGTAGGCATATGGCACAGTTCTCTTCACAACTGATCCTCTTACAGCTCCCTCTCTAGGCACAGCGCCCTGCCATCCCCAGACTAGGGGAGGAAATTACACCATCCTGACACACCAGTTTGGACAGAACTTCAGGGCTCCCTTGGCAAAATCTTGTCCGAAGAGTCCAGGAAATGTGGAATGCCTTATAAATCTATCTCTGAAAAAGTTTCCTCTCACACTCACTGTTGCTGCCCTTAAAATTGAGGCACCGAAAAGCCCAGACCGATGGTTTATACACAGCCTATAGATTTTCCCAAGGTCCTGACTGAAGACAAAGGAATAGCTTCAGTCACATTAGAAAGCAACCATGATCTGGGAGAGAAGGGGTCTCCTGTCTGTGACAGTTGTTTGAAATAGAACACAGCACGTGGACAGCTGCCTTTTTCCTACTACTTCCTTGCTGGTGATACACTGATCAACATTTTTGTTTGTTTGTTTTTGTTTGTTTGTTTTTCCAAAGAGAGCATTGCTCTGTTTATTTTATTTCATTTTATTTTACTTTGTTTTTTTAATTTCATTTAAATTGAATTAACACATAGTTTATTAATAGTTTCAGAAGTGATTTATCAGTTGCATAGAACACCAGTGCTCATCACATCACGTGCTCTCCTTAATGCCCATCACTCAGTGACCTCATCCCCCCACCAACCTCCCCCTCTCCAGCAAGCATCAGTTTGTGATCACACAATAGAGACAATTCCTCCAGATGTTGCCAAATCAGAAAATCATTTTTAGATTTCCACAACACTCTGCCTCAGCAATGGCACGTACTTTCATAAATATCTCAATGGGAAGGTTAGGCGGTAAATAAAATTTAACTAGTTGATCATTATCACACATTAGAAATCTCTATGTATTTTCCCAAACATATATAACTTTTTTTTAAAGGTTGTTTGAGGTTGTTTTTTTAAAAGATTTTATCTATTTGACAGAGAAGGAAAGAGAGAGCACACACAAGCAGGGGGAGCTGCAGAGGGAGAGGGAGAAGGAGACTCCTTGCAGAGCAGGGACCCTGATGCAGGACTCAATCCGACGACCGTGGGATCATGACCTAGGTTGAAGACAGACACTTAACCAACTGAGCCACCCAGCTGCCCTTGTTGGAGGTTATTTTTAAGAAACATCTTCAGGATGGAGTAGCATAAAAAGAGATGGAAATAATATCAAAAACAGACATAATTAACCAAATTGTATTCTCTCCTGGGTAAATTCATCAAACAAAATGTACAACTGGTGGGGCGCCTGTGTGGCTCAGTCAGTTGAGTGTCTGACTCTTGATTTCAGCTCAGGTCATGATCTTGGCATCGTGGGATCAAGCCCCACATCAGACTCTGCACTGGGTGTGGAGTTTGCTGAAGATTCTTTCTCTCCCACTTCCCCTGCCTCCCCACCTCTCACCTCTCTCTCTAAATAAAATTTTAAAAATATATAACTGTTCCAATTTCTGTAAGTGGTTTCTTATAACTTTTTTAATTAAAATAAGAGCCAGTTCACTCAATACTTTACCACAAATTAGAGGACAAGTCCCAGTGAGGAGGGGTAGTCAGCTGAACATCTGGGGGCTGTCAGGATTAATAGAGTCTCTACAGTTTACCAACTTTTTGGTGATGATGGAAAAGGCCTTGTTCCACACAAACAGCAAGATAGGATGGCAAACACAGTTACCAGTAATGATTACAAAGGCCAACAGTAATAAGAAAAACTGTTATTGATTATGAACTTTGGTCTTCTTCTCTTCCTGGTGGACCGAGTTGCTAAAGGATGAGCTCAAACTTCTGTCTCCTTAGCTTTTACCTGGATAGACTTTCCCTCCTCTCCTCTAAGCAGCCCTGTCCTTCATTTTCATCATGAATATGGTGGACAGAGGAAAAACATTATCTAAGTTGAATACACACAGAGTATATTCTCTTTCTGGCTATATTCTTATGCACAAGAGCATGACTAAAAAGCTTGATGTTCTAAATAGAGATGCTAAGGCATTGATGAGCTGTTTACTTTCACATGTCATCAATTATCATGGCCAATAAATCAATTGTACTGATTGGCTCCCTACAGCACGGTGTAGGATGTATTTCTTCATACATTGGTACATTGCCAGTTATCATTACTCTTCAATTATCATTGCATGGCCACTTTCCAGTGCCCAGTGAATTGGCAATGCTTCAAAAGTGAACTGGAATCTATTTTTTTTATTAATTCACTTAACTAACATAATTTCCATTTACTAACCTTTATTCTAAGAACCCCTGTAGGCTTTGTGGTAATTATATACAGTCCTGGCTTTCATAATAAAACAGAAATAAATATTATCTCAGCTAGTGTTTACAAAATGCTGTGCAAGAAACACGGTAAAATGGCAGAGTGATACAGAAGTAGAAATACATGTTTCCACCCCAGATTAAGAAAAGCTTCTTAGAGTTCTTAGTATCCAAGCTTCTCTGTAAGAGTAGGTAGATTTTGAAAACATGATATTGGGAGATGAAAGGACACTCGTAGTAAACGGAATAGCATAGAAAAAAAAACGAGAATATCCAAAGACTGGAAAATGGCTTAATTTGACTGAGGGATGGGGTACGTGAAGACTGAAGATGTAATTTTGGAAATGTAGGCCTGAACCAAGTCAGGGAAATCTTTGAACGCCAGCTAATAGGTCTGGATTTTCTCTTGGCAGTCTCTTCAGCAAATAAAATCAACTTTCAAACTTTATTTACTTAAAAAAATCTGACTGAAGATTTGCCAACTATTATATCTGAAATTAGTTCTTATTTTCAAGAAAAAATTGTTCTCAAAAGCTACAGAGATCATGTCTTACAGTACCAACTGGGTGATTTTTTTAAATAAATTGTAATCTTGTAGTTTCACCAAGTACATTATATGTTGGACAGCGACACCTAATGGTAGTATATTACTTTACAGCCAATTCTAGGAATCTGGAAGAACACCAACAAAAGGCAAGAATGAAGGGTCCTCCCAGCAGGAAGACTGCCCAGGACCATAAGTGAAGAACTTAGCTAACAACAGTGAGAAGAGATGCAGGGTGGTTGGGAAGAACTCAGAATTTCCTGAATTACTAAGTTCAGATACAGCCCCAGTATCCCTCAGCACCTGGGACTCTCCATGACCATGTTCCCTGAATCTGCCAGATGATGACATGCTTAGAGTATTTTTGACTAAGGATGGTAAGAAAGTGAAAAATTCTATTTGGTTCTTGCAGGTCCCTGGGTATCATTGCATGCATGCCAGCAAGACAAACCCCAACGTTCCTTGTTTAATACCACACACAACAGAAATGTATAAGAACTGTCTTGTGTTCTTATTACTGGTGTCTTTCTGGGGGGAAAAAAAGAAAGCAAGCAAGCAAGAAAGAAAGAAAGCAAGCAAGAAAGCAAGAAAGTGGCCAAGTATCATAAAATGCTTCAGTCTCGTTGTCACCGTTCTATCACTTTCCAGTTCAAAGGTCACTGCAGCATCTGACTGCCGATGGTCACAGATGTGTGTTGGAAAGCCTTCTCTTCTGATTATGTCGTACAAAAAGTGTGGGGAATGATCTCGCTAGGATAGACTCTCCCGAGTACATGTGCATGACAAATCCAACCTATTAAAGAGGCAGAGTCTGTCACACTCCTACATGACTACGATAACGTTCAAAGCATACGTTCCCTTGCTCACCCTTTAATATTGGCAAACTCAGGAAGAAAATGTTCCCTTGTTTCAAAGAAGGGGAACTTAGTTGTCACTTACTCTTTGCTGGTGTTTAATATGAAGATCTGTCATCACTCTGACTGCGACTCCAGGCTGTGATCCAATGTATCCTAGACTGGAGGAGAAAAAGTAAAAGTTAGTGCAAAACATCTAGGTTATTTTAGGTTTTCAGTTTGTCAACCTCACAGCCTTCCACTCACACTTTCAAGCACTACAAAAAAGGGAACACAAAAGAATCCTCTGCTTCTATGATTCTAACTGGGTACAATTCATTTCAGCTTTTAGCTCAAGTTTTATAATTTTAGCTCACACAGCTTTGAATTATTTTTCTAATTAAGATACAGCTTTCTGGATATAATTCATTTCTGTAAATGACATCAATTTAATGCCATGTATTGAATATCTGTTCCAGACCATCACAGACTTAGATCCAAGGAAAAGGCTGACAAAAAACAGGCATACTTCGCTTCCAACATCAAGTGTTTGTTTTTCCACTGCATTTGCATCTTAAGAAAATACTTTTTTTAAAAAAAGATTTTATTTATTTGAGAGAGCGAGAGAGAGTGAGAGTGAGTGGAAGGGAGAAGGAGAGAGACTCAGAAGCAGACTCCACACTGAGTACAGAGCCCAAGGTGGGGTTCGGGCTCCCCACTATGAGATCATGACCTGAGCTGAAACCAAGAATAGGGCACTCAACTGCCTGAGCCACCCAGGCAGTATATTTATTTGAGAAAGAATGAGAGTAAGCAAATGAGAGAGAGAGAGAGAGAATGAGCAGGGGGAGGGGCAGAGAGAGAGGGAGAAGCTGACTCGCCACTTGATCTGGGGACTCCTGGATCATGACCTGAGTGAAAGGCACATGATTAACGGACTGAACCACCCAGGTGCCCCTCCTAAGAAATACTCTTATGCACCTTCCACTTACTCAAATTTCTTACTTGACTTATGATAGATTTGTATTATATAGTGGCTAAAGAATACTTCCAAAATTTTCAATTCCTGTTGTTGTCTATACCACAATCTCTGAAGAACATACATAAGTGGGGGAAACATCAGAGGAAGAGAAGGTTTCATACACCAGGTCTGTCCTAAGGCATGTGGCCTGAGAATGGACTAGCAACACAAATGGAAATCATGTGTTGTGTCTGGAACACTCTGATGAGAGTAATCAGGGTAGATGAGCCCTGACTGCTTTGCCCTGTCTGTCCCCAGAGAGAGGGCGCTAGTGTGAGTAGAAAGACCTGATATCTCCCACAGGGACCCTGCCTGCTAATGGCCCTGCAGGGACAGGCCCCTCGGTGAGCTGTAAAGAGACTGTCAGGCAAGATAAATTCTCCCAGGGAAGGAGCCTACCAGCTGCCCCACCACTGGGTTCTTTCCAGCTGGTTGAAAGTCAGCCTTCTCCCCAAGACAAATCCTAGAGAGACTGATTTTCCATTTCTCTTTCCTGCTTCCCTCACCTCCAGCATAATAATGCTCCCAGTGAGAATCACGGAAAGATAGTGATGCCCTTTGTTCACAAGGCTGTTAATTTCCTTTAGCATAAACCCCAAGCCCAATCTGTATTCTACTCCAAAACCACAGCTTGATAATATCCTTCATAAACTTAGACAATAAGCAGCTACATGAAGTCCATACCACATGACCATCCTGCATCTTCAAGAACTTTGCAATCTTTTGGGGCCACTTTATATGGCGTGTATTTCTTACAGAAAACCTATTGTATGTTTTTAAACTCATTCTGAACTTCTCTGTCTTTCAGTTAACGAATGTAGCTCATTCCCATCTTACATGACAGTAGATAGGCATACTTTGCCCCTTTCGTCTGATTTTAGGTTTCCTATTTATTGTTCTTTGTTATGGATCTATGTGTCCATAGTGGCTTTCCAGCTACACAGTGGAGAAAAGCACCATCCAAAAGAACATTCTGTGATGATGGAAATGTTCTAGATCTATGCTACCCAATTCAGTAGTAGCTCCTGGCCCAAAATAGCTATTGAGCATTTGAAATTCCATTAGTGCAACTGAGAAATTAGAATTTTTATTTTATTTTATCTTGGTTAATTTAAATTTAAATGGTCACGGTGACTGGTGGCTCCCCCATGGGATGGTGCAGACTAGAAGCTTTTGTCAGGTTGGGAGCTACGCATGAGAACCCACTTCAGAGGCAGATGCCTGGAGTACGGGCTGGTGTGGCTGAGTCCGGCCTGCTTTTCTGGCAGCTCTGGAGCAGAAAAATGTCTCCAGATAGCAGAGAGGAAAAGAAGATTGCCATCCCGAGGAGGCTCAGAGTCATTTTCCAGGTGTCCTCGCTGCAGATTCATGTCATCAAAAGCACTGAAATGCTTCATCTCCAGGACTCTGAAGGTTTCCACAGCACCAAAAAGCTCTCTCAGGCTTCAATACTGTAGGTCCTGGGGAGCCTTCTAAGTTTCCTCCTTCAGTTGTTTTAATATTCCATAAAGAATGGGAAGAGTAGCTCTCAAAGCTGTCCTATTCCAAGACTCACCTCCAACAAATCCTCTGAAAGTGTTGTATCTTGGCAATGACTTTGCAAATGACTGCACCGAATGACTAGGAAGTACTAAATGCTAGGCCATTTTAGCCTGGGTCCCAGAAGCCTGTTCACCCATAGTTGGCTGGAACTTCTCTGAAACTTAGCTTTTCTTACATTCCACTTAAGGTAATCTTTGCCACCTTTAACCGCAGAACCACAGGGGACCAAACTCTGCCCTCTGTGGCACCTCCCCGCACACCCTCTGTTTTTGTTTTCATTTTTTGGAATATGCCCCATTTATTATGAACATTTTAGAACTACAAAAGGACTAAAGATCTTCTAGTCTAAGCCCCTAATCTTACAGTGGAAGAAAAAGAATCCCAGGAAGAACAAAGAGAAGGCACACACACTGTCTCCCTTCCCACACATGTGGCAGAAACCACCATTCAGTTCGAGGAATTGTTTCTACCGAACCTGGAGGTGTCCTTAAACTCGAGCTCAACAGAAGGCTCCAGGCAGCCTCTTCATATTTAATCACAAACATGATTGGCATCACACATTAAACCCATTTGTGGATGCAGTGTTAAATGATGTCAAAGTAATTTGTGGCAGAACAGAAATCGAGACCTGAACCCATGTCGCCTGTCTCTCAGGCCACTGACCTTTCTGCCACATCACAGTGCTGTGCTGACGTCCAAATGTCATGCTTCACATTTTCCCAGCAAATATTCCATTTGGGTGTAAATTTCCCAAAAAAACATCTAATCACGTTTTTGGCTTTTAGCTTTTTTCCTTCTTGATTAATATGCCTGCAGGGCTTAGAGACCAAAGCAATATCAAGGCGCACCCCGAGAAGTCATGGTGTCACCCTGCCTCCACCCACTCCATCCCGCCACTTTTATTAGTTCCTTGTTTACCCTTCCAGGGTTTCTTTGTGCAAATACAAGCAAATTGAATATATATTTTCATTTTCTGCCCTGGTTATACACAAAAGGTAGCACAGTATATACAATTTTAGCACCTTGTTGTGTTTTTTTTTTTTTTTTAACTTAATATATTCTGGAAATGGATCTCCCTCGTTTTTGAGAAGGTACATAATCACGTCACCTTTGACATTTAGGTCATTCGAACAAGATCCAATCTGCAGTACATGTCTTCTTAAGCCCCACTTTTGTTTCTGCTAGGATTTCTTGTCTTTCTTCGGGCAGTTCGCACCTGAGTCTTTTCTATTTAAGTGTAAAGATCATTCATGGTCCCCCTCAGAACGTAGGTGAAGTTTTTCTATTATCCATCACACAGTATGGCCAACATTTTTTTAAATTAACTTATTAAAAACACCACCCCTGTTGAGAAACATTTTTTTTTTTTAATCACAGAGACACCTATAAAGTATCATAATGACATTGGTCAAAGCTCAGGATTTTGGAATTGCCAAGTATAAACATGGAGGCTTCGAAATTAATTTTGAGGACTGAGCCCTGGTTATTGGCTGACATGCTGTCCATCCCACTATTAGAAAGCCAGGGACCCCTCTGGCTCTCAGGACCTTGGCAGAGACCCTTCGAATCTGTGACCACCCTAGAACTGACCCACTTAGACTGGGCTCTGATTAAATGGACCCCAGCGGGCTGGCCCACACTCCTGTGTCAGTTGCCCTAAGTGAGCAGGCCTGATGTATCAGAGGAAAGTGTGGAGTCTGGTCCGGGCAGCATCCGTGCACTTGATCTTTATTACCTTCTATAGAGGTACGAATCACCGGGGTGCTTTCCAGTTCCTTTCAATTGCCTGATAATAAATAATGATCCTCCTGTCTAAGGAAGCCAACATCCCTATGGGAAAACAAATACTGAGGAATTTATATAAAGGAAATATTGGAGGATACAAAGCCTCCTTCCCTTCACAGTACTTCCTTGGATGGCAAATTTCATTGGAAATTTTAGAAAACCAAGTTCAGCACAGTGTGGATGGAGACAATATTCTGCAAGACCTTGAAGCTTGCATTTTTGAGGCCAGAAAGGTGGAGACACCCTGTGGAGACTATTTTGCCTTTTTCCTACCACTGGTCCCTGGAGAGTCCTGTGAGGGGACCACACTGGCAATGTTGCCATGTTTGCAGCCTGCAGGGCCCAGGTCAGGGCAGGGCCTAGTAAGTCCACCTAAATGCTAGACAAGAAAATTAGCCCTAACATCACTAATTAGTAATTTATTTCTTCCTCATACAGCTGAGCACCTAATGACCCAAATCTCGGCAGGGAACAGGGTAGTAGTAGTTCCTTGCCGGACAATCCTTCTTGACTTTAGAAGTTGCTATTGTTTTTACATGACTCTCGAGTATTATCATTAGGTGTGAGCAAAACCAATTTTCTTAATCATCCCCAATCTCCCCAACCTCCTCCACTAGAAAAATATCATCAACTAGCTGTACAAAGCGGGCATCTGAGATTTAGTTGAATTAGTAACACCTCAAAGACCATTTAAGGCTGTAGCAATCAGCCTCCAATTTCATCTAATTAGAGAGCAAGATGATTTCCCTAAATCCTCCCTAATATTTTGAGTTGACAAACAATGAAGCCATCCCGATAAGGAGAATAGATGAGTTTCATAAAGCCACGGCTTTTTTGCTCCCTCAATAACCTGACCGCTATGTCGCACGTGCGTATTTAAGTAGCAAAAACAGAACAACAGATGAGCATCTGTCACAACAGTCCTTAGCCAAGAAACCTCCAAATAAACTCCCCTGAATCATCAGAAACACTTAAACTCTGGGGCCACCATCCGCCAGGAACCTTGCTACTGCTTTTGAGCTTAAGTTCTTAAACACTCGGGGACAGCGACGAATCTTGCTTGGTCCCTTACCATGAGACTACTAAAGTATTTACCCAAGCTAATTTCTGCCAATAAATTATGGCTCATTCCCCAGAGATGTTGTTTCTCGAAGATGCTCAGCAGCATTTAAAAAGAGCGGTCAATAAAATGTTACGGGGAAGTGGCAACCTGACGAAACCTGCTCTCACTTGGTAAATGACAACTTTTTCCATCTGAGACAACATTTGTAGATATGTCTACTTTGAGCACACATAAGGATATTAAAACAAACACAAAATTGTGGACACAGTGTTGGTGAGTGTGCTCTATGGAGCAAGACGGGAAATACGCAGGTGGAGAATGGAGACGAGCGGAGAGGGACGTGAACGGAAAGACGGCGGAAATGAAGAGAAAGGTTAAGGAGGAGAGAAACGGCTGGGGTCGGTCCGCCTGACGAATGGCACATGACCACTTACTGCTCCGCAAGGGAACCTGCTAGGTCAGGGCTTGGGCTGACTGAGTGTCCTGGGAATGTACCTGGCTTTGTCCCAAAGCTCTTCCTGCGGTGACCCTGGCAGGGTCCTTCTCCACCTCAGCTTACCTGGCAACATTCTGGAAAGAAAAGAGAAAACCTGTATTAGAGAAGCCGTATGGAAAGGGGTGTCCAGTAGGATATCGGGAAATGCTGGGTTTCCTCTCCTTTAACAGGAGGTCAGGCAGTGTCCCCTTCACATGTGTCCTCAGCAAAATAAAACGTGCCACACAGTCCTGCCACTTGCATCAAAAAGAATACCATGCGCAGGATTTGCAAAATGCTTTCTGGAAGCTTAAAAGTGTCTCATAATTTATTTTCAAGTGAGTAACTCACTTGGAAGTGTATAAATTTCTATTTCCTAGGAAGCTAGGAAAACAACTAACCCCCTTGATTTTCTGAGGACCAGCAGTAAAGCTTATGAAGGCAGAGGTGAGCAAAGCAAAGAAGGCCTGTCTGTTGTTTTCTGCCCCCACCACCCCAAGTGCCAAGAACATCCCGGCAGGCGTCTGCAGACCTGTTTGCTTTCAACCAACAAAGGCGATGGTGCGTAATGGAGGGGCCACATCTGAGCTCCACTGTGTGGCACTCTCTTGGCTTCCACTCTTGTTCCCTGCCCTCTAAGCCACACACCAATCAGTCCTCTGATTACTTACTGAACCCCATTTGTCAAACTTCACAGATACTTGAGAAGTGCCAAGATTGGGGGTCGGGGTGTCATGCCTTCCTCCTGTTGATGGGAGGCTGGTGGGTTGCCCCTGCCTTGAGTGAAGCAATCCCTAACTTGGGGAAACTGAGGATCCATTTAAGAGCTAACCTTGATGAAACACCTTCACTATAGGCCAACAGTGTTCTCAACACTGCATGTGAATCAGCTCTTTTAGCACAACTATTCTAAGTGGTTAGCCCTTTTACAGATAAGGAAACGGACTCCTAGAGAGGACAAGTGGCTGAAGGCCTCCCCACAGGTAAGTGGGGGATGCCTGAGTGTGGACTGTGGCTCGAGCCACAGTCTGCCTGACTTCTCTCTCTCTCCTTTCTGAAGCTTGCTGATGTTTCTTTAAGCTCAAAGCCCCAAATACTCGGTTAAAAAATGGTTTAATATATTTTATCATTGTCATCTTCTACTAAATTTGTACTTTTTCCCAAATGTTATCGTGTCTTTCCAGTATTTTACTTTTTTTTTTTTTTTACTTAGAAAAAAAAGTTTCACGCAGGATGCTGTAGGATCCCCCTCTTTCCTACCACAACCTATGCAGATAGACAACCCCAGAGACAGCCAGGACTAAAGGTTTGAGGAGGTGGTGTGCATGATTCTATGTATTTATCGTATTATATCTGTGTACCATCTGTATTTATTTATTTAAATACACACACACAAACACACATGCATACACACCTTTTTAAGGTAAAAGGATTACACCCAAGATACAGTTCTGCAACTTGTTATTTTCAGTAAACAAGAGGTCTTGAAGTACCTTTATCTCCTCTGTGTGTAGATATGTCATTCTTCCAAGAGAAGCAAATACTCAAATGTCACCTTATCGGTGGGCACCCCCCACTATCCTATATAAAACAGCACCCACTCACCTCCGTCATTCTCATTCCTTACTTGGCTTTGTTTTTTTCTTCGCTTTTGTTAAGCCAAGACGTATATTGCTTTGTTTATTTTCTACCTTTCTCCACTGCGAGAACAGGATGCTGTGTTTTCACAGTTATATCCCCAACCCATAGAGTAGCACTGTACCTAGGAAGCACTCGAGACATATTTTTTGAATGAATGGTATGAGATGACCCTTCAAAAAGACTTAATCAGATTACATAACCACAATAGTGTATGCATGTCCACTGATCCACCTAAAGTTGCATATTATATTATATTATATTATATTATATTAATTTTTGTTAATCCGAGTTTATTTTAATCCACATTCCCAAGAACTTCTTGAATAAACTACCTGTTCAAATCCTTTTTCCTTTAGCAATCAGATTTGATGTCTTCTTATTTACATGGAAGAGCTCTTTATACATGTGGGCATCGATCTTTTGTATCTTATGTGCTGAAAGCATTTAGTCCTGTTCTGTCCCTATGTGTCCCTGGTTAGGCACAAAAGCTTTTGGCTGGCTCCCCAGGGAGCCCCACTTCTAGGTGGAAACCAAAATTCTAAGGACTTGACACCACCACAAATTGGCTTGCTCTGGATAAACTGGACCTTCCAGAATCATTCAGTCAGTATCCACCATTCACTGAGTCCTACCCTGAATAAGGAAGGTTCCCCAATTGTGCCTCCTCTAAAGCCTCACACAGTTGTATTAGCTGCTGTCCATCTCTCATCAAGTCAAGATAAAATATTTAAGGAATATGGCTGGAGAACCTGCTGCCCATCCAGGCCTTTATCTATTCTATCCAGCCTAATTATCTGAGAGTTGAATTCTTGGCCTCTGCTCTCCTGGAGTCAAACTAGCTGACCTCCACTTATCCAGCTTGCTGATTAACAGATGTTCCCCTGTTCCCTCTGAAAACGCACCAAGGAAAGCTCACAACCAGCTGAATGCTAGCAGCTAGCAAATCCGGGCATTTCCATCTCCCTGGTTATTTGCTTGCTGGGGCTCAGTTGTGTTTTCTATCAAAGCTATTTATACTAGTTACTTTCATCATTATAATTTACAATTTGATTAAATATGATATAAAGTGATCAAAATGGGGGTGAAAAGAAATCAGTTGTTTCTGGGAAAATTTAATTGATTGCTTCGGATACGCTCAGTAAACTAGGTGCTAATAATTGCTGTCATGCTAGTTTATATAAGACAACTGTAAAGAAAGAATAGGGAAATTTCCAAAAATGCCAAGTTCGGAATTCAGACTGCATTGTAAAGAAAAATCCCTGACTTTACATCAAAAATAGCTAAATGATGGCATCTTTAGTTAGAATAAAATGAATATCGTATGCATCTCTTTCTGATTCCCTGCTTTAATACCTTTCTCTAGTAGCTGACCCAAAGTGCATGCTGCAGCCTCAGTGAAGCCTATTAGCAATGCAGGACGGCAAGCCCGCCCAGCACCGCTGATTCAGGATCTGCATTTTAATTAGTCCCTCCGGTGACTGTAGGCACACTGCTGTCTGAAAAGCCCCACCCTGCAGAGTGTTTTTCCTCTGCTTTTATAAGGACCTTAAAATAAATCCGTGGAGGTGAAGCATTTTCTACACACGGCTCAGCCCATGTCAAAAATTTATTTTAAATTTGATGCTAAGAAAAGCTTTTAGAGCTGGTAGTTTCTTCCCTGCATACAGTAATAACTATAAAATCAAGCTTGCCTTCCTTTTCGCTTTGACCACAAGGAAGCTCATCCACAGAGCTTTACTCTGCTAGGTCACCTGTTCTCATGTCCTTTTTTAATTTATAGTTCTCCTTGCATGGTAGTTTTTCATTATGTTTTATTGTTTCATTGTATATGTTCCTTGAAATTTATTTACTTTTTGCTTTCCCTAATATCATTTTTGGAGAAAGGGGGAAGATGGAGAGATAGACACTCCTAAGTCTAGCCCTGAGGAACTGAATTTAACCTGATCCTTACCTACCTACCTGAACTCAGCAACTGCTCCCCGCCCTGCACCCTGGACACAAACAGCATATCCTAACACAACTATTCACCCCTTTCCATTACCCAGACATTGGCCTTTTTTCTTGAACTCTCTGATCTTCCACAGCTCAGCCCAGAATTTTTTAAACCTCTCTTTTTAATGCTTTTCCCTGGTCATCAGCAGAGATTCTTCCCCATCTAAGCTCTAAAGAGCACTCTGGTAGTATCCCCCAATAGAAATTCACACTTAACCAAATATTGCATACGTGGCTTACAAGAGTACATTAAAGAGAGGGGACACACATCCTTTGGGTACTCTGAAGAGCCTACTGTGTGGTAAATGCTACCTTAATGAATGAATAAATTCTATGTGTAATATAATAAAGTACATATGACAAGAATTTCATTTGGTTTAAATTTTTTTTTTTAATTGACAGAAGTGGGGCACCTGAGTGGCTCAGTGGGTTAAAGCCTCAGCCTTCGGCTCAGGTCATGATCCCAGAATTCTAGGATCGAGCTCCATATCAGGCTCTTGGCTCAGCAGGGAGCCTACTTCCCTCTCTATCTCTGCCTGTCTCTCTGCCTACTTGTGATCTCTGTCTGTCAAATAAATAAATCAAATCTTAAAAAAAAAGTTTAACAAAAGTAGCCATTCTGAAAGGTAAAATAACCCATTATTTTTACATTTTCTGATTTATTCACCATCTGAAAAGTTTACTCAATATTTGCAAGATAACAAGTACGAATGATGTGAATTTTAAGTCAAGCCAAGTAGGTATTGAGATGGCCAGTAGAGTGAGTCAGATGTCCGAGTGACAGAAGAGATTTGGATGAGTGCTAGAAGGGATTTCCATTTTTCCCCAACCACACTGCTCACCTGGGGCTTCTGGAACCATTTCTAAAGACTTGAGAGCATTTAGCCAAGAGTTTTAGGGCCAAAAGTTCCCCACAGACTGCCTTACAAGGATCTGCCAGGGAATAAGGTAACGTTAATTCTATGCTGCAAGGCAGAGCAACGCAGCAGCAGACAGACAGCCTGGCACCCAGCCATCCAAGAAAATGGGACATCTGTGTGTGAGCCAAAACATCCCACTGACCTTGAACTGAAGGGATGAGCCTCTGGCAAGGACCATTAAAAGACTCAGGCTCCCTAAGCAGAAAATGAATGGCCCAGACAAGTACAGGAGAGTGGCCCTTGCCACATTCACCAGTCTGGGACACAGCAGTAATTAATACGTAGGGGACACAGGGAATAATAAAGTTGATCAATTCTCTCTTCTATTGAGATCAGTATAGTACTGTCTGAGAGAAATGTAATTCAGGCTACAAAAGTAATTTTAAAATTTCCAGTAGTTGTATTAAAAAGTGAAAAAGAAACAGGTGACACTAATTTTAATAATATGCTGAAAATAATAATAATAAGCTATATTTAACCTAATATACCTAAACTATTAGCATTTAAATATCTAATATGTAATATATTATGAGTAAGATATTACATCCATTTTACATAACAAGTGTTTGGGATCCACATCTTAGTTTGGACTGACCACATTTCAAGCACTCAATAGGCACCTATGGCCAGTGGTTACAATACTGGACAGTGCAACCTTTAGGTCCCAAAAATACAAAAGTGGTGAATTAAGCACCTCTAAACAATGGGAAAGGTCCCGGATTGTAGACCAAAGCTTCTGGCTTTTATTTCTACTCCTTGGCTTATCACTGAGCTCTAGGCACTGGAAAGGCCTTCTAACCTCGCTGAACCTCTCCTTATCAGGAAAATGTTGATGAATAATCCCTACCTTTCAAGTTTGCTGGGATGAATGTATGCAGAGTACCAAGTGTGCCATAGTCCCCCCGAGGACACTCAATAGCGGCAATGTACTGATAACATACTAACATACCGAGAAGGACTGTAATGCTAACTGTAGTGAGAGGGAGAAACCCCTCTAAAGCAAGGTAGAGCCTCATATTTTTCCTGGTTTAAAAATCACAAGAAGAAGAGGAGTGTTTCATCCTAATTTTCCTTAATTTTAAAGTATATTATTCCAATAGATGGTATTCCTTTGATGAAAATACACAGATTGGAGGAATCCATGTGTTGTTAACATTATCATCTTCAAATCAAAGAGCCAAGACATTTTGAATGTGCCGCAGAACAATATTTTGGAGAAGTTGGAAAATACCTTTCACCAAGAAATGTTTTACCTCATACTATTACTCACACAAAATGATTTCATGATCAAGAAATTTAAAAGACAGTGTCTAGGGTGCCTGAGTGGCTCAACTGGTTGAGTGTCTCCCTTTGGCTCAGATCATGATTTCAGGGTTCTGGGACTGAGCTCCGCACCAGGCTCCTTGCTCAGTGGGGAGCCTGCTTCTCTCTCTGTCTCTTTCTCTATCAAATAAATAAATAAATTCTTTTTAAAAATAAAAATAAGTAAACAACAGTGTTTATTGTCAAGTGGTTAAATAAAATACCTGAAAATGTTCAGTCTTCTTGAGACCCACGACACTGCTAAACTTAATATCTCATGTGCTTCATTGTCCTTTTGTCTTTGGTCCATCATGGGTGTAATTGGGGGCTTGGGAATTCAATGCACATTTTTACTTATTCAAAAGTAGTATTAGAAATTGTCTCAGAAGAAGGGGAAATGAGTTAGACATTCAGGAATTAGGAGTTATTCTAGAAGTGAAGAGGTTTTTTTATGTCAATTTTAATAAAAAAAAAAAAACAGATTGTCAAGAGTCAAATTCAATTTCCTGTCCTTAAGAAAAAGTAGAAAAGAATCAATTTGGTAGGTAGAAGTGGAGCTTGGACAATATAGGAATTCACTGTCCTTCAGAAAACTCTAAGGTCAAAATAATTACTAGAGAGCCTGGGGAAGAATATATGTTATGAAATGAAGACACAGGGTGCAGAAGGGCAATTTCTCAAATCACTGCCAGGGGAAAAAAAGGAATAGTTTTCAAAGGACAAGCAGAGCAGGAAGGTAAGAGTATGAAACTAGAGGGGAGATACCAGCATGTTTTCCTGGAAGGCAAGAATAATTAGAAAATGGCAGTAGTTTCTCTCTTCAGAACAGAAACATAACCCCTGGAATGCATCTAGAAGAAGGAGGGTCAAAGACACTGCAGTCCTTGAAGAGGTCAAATGTGAACTGTGGCTGACTGCTTCCACCTAAGTAAATGAAAAAGAGGGGCTGATGGACACTTAAGGCAGAGAGAGCAGAACAACATCCTGTGTGGTAAAGCGAAGAGCAATCTTGCTTATGAAGCTATTTGAGACAGGATTCTTATAGGCTGACATCGTTCACTAGTAATTGTTAGATACCCATTGCATTCTTGTCTCCAGCTCTCCACCCTTCGCCTTGCTTTTTTCTTTCCTGTTGCCACTGACAACAATTCAAGCGCCAGCTCTTGCTTCCTAAGAATGAGGAAATTCTACAGACCCAACCTATCAAATGGTTAGATTAGAAGGTACTGCTGGTGGAGGGGAAAAAAGACACCTTGGGAAAAATTCCTTCCATTTAGCAAAATTCAAAATAGTATTTCTATAAGATTGATTATTTGCCACCTGTTTTGTCCTTTTTTTCATTAGGAAGTTTTGAACGACACAAATTTTCCAGAGGACTTGTAAAAGTTGTTTGCCAGGTTTGGAACTAGTTTCACCACATGACTTCTTGAGGTCAAAAGCAGTAAAGTGTGTCTCTTACAAAGGAAATCATCTCTCCTCATGCTGTTTGGCACAGGCCACCATTTCATGCCTGTGCGGCCCCACAGGATGAAGCCAAAATAAATTCCCCATGCAATCTCACTCTGCCGTGTTTATAATCTACACTTACTACAATGTTATGTGTTTCAAAATTGCCCAGGGTCTTTTTGGCAAGTTATTATCTATGAGGACATCTGGAATCAGTAGAAGAAGACACCACCTAAATCAATGGCTTTTAAACCTTTTTTTTTTTTAACCTTGACCCATGGCACAAAATGATTTTTATATCTTGACCTTGCACACACATTTGTAAACTAGACAAAAATATTCACAAACTGAATCAAGAGAATCATGAAACAATACTTTCTTACCCTGGTACACCCCAAAATTTCAATCCCAGTTCTATTTCATTAAAAAATAAATAAAATGAAATTGTTGCTGCACACTACGTTGAACACTGCCCTTCAATGGGTCATATGCTTGTTTGAAAAACACTAGCCCAGAAGCTGTGACTGCACTTCCCAAGATGCAAGGCCTTCCAAAATCTCATCCCATTTCCCTGTTTTATATGAGTTCCCACTTCTCCTAACACAGCTTCAAAAATAATATGATAATTTCCTTTTATTGGGCACCTACATTGTGACAGTTTCTGATTAGAGACTATACATATAGTATCTCTAATACTCATTACCCTGTGATGAGAGCATGATTTCCTCTCAAATAACAAATGAAGAAACTGAGGCTTAGGGAATTTGATCAAGTGAGTGACTGAGCTAGAACTTGAACTAAACTGGATATAACCCCAGAAGCCCTTTTCTTTCCACAGGAACACAGTGGCCTGTGTGTCTCCCTACAGTCCCTCCGCTCATTTTGCCTGGAACCCACCATGTTCATGCTGTTCCTTTCCCTGGAAAGCCCTTCCAGCTTCTGTCTCTGGCATTTCACATCTGTCTACTCACATTTCTGGACCTACCTCAAAATCTGCTTTTTCTAAGAAATCACCCAGATGACATTGGCCCATGTTTTACTACCTTCTAATTCTGGTAGATAGTAAATCTCAGAGGTTAGAACTCAAGCACAGGAACCAGACAGCCAGTTTTGAATGCTAATTCAGTTGCATAGAGCCTGGTGATGGTATTAGCCATCTGTGTCTCCATTTTGTCCTCTGCAAATGGGGAGAATTATGCTGCTACCCGTTAGGGGTTTTGTCGAGATAAATGAGTTAACAGTTAACAGACAGAGTGATTTTTATAGAAGCTGGTGGACAGTAGGTTTTTAATAAATATTATCATTACTCAGTTGCACCACAGTGAGACTTCCCATCCCTTATTTATGTATTCAACATGTATGTGTCTTACTTCTCTGACTAAAATGTAAGCTCTTCCTGGGCAGGACTGGACCACATTTCTATGTATAGTTATATTCCAGAGTTACATAATCTCCGGCATGCCATCAGCACTTAACAAGTCAGAATTAAGCATTTCAAAACTGACCAATGTCAGATGAAGAAATTGTTTTTAGCCAAGGAACAACCAGTGAAGACATGATAGCCTTCATATTTCTGAAGGTAAATATTGATGACCTTTGGTGATTTTTTTTTTTTTTAAGAAACTCACCAGGATGGTTTTGAAGGTCCCCACGTAGAACAGTTCTTGGGGAGATCTGTGGTGCAGATGTCCCATACCCCATTCAATGACTAAGCAGACATAGATTTTATAGATTATGTACTGAGACTGGGAGATGCAAAAATTTACATCTTTTTATTTTTCCCAAACTGATGTTATTTTAGCTCTTGAACTTTTATTTCCATTTCATTAAGTTGACTTTGTCTCTTTAGAGTAAAAGCGGTCATTCTAACTGTGATTCCTACCCCCGCACTTCCCTTTCTCTCCTTCTTGACCAGGGTAGTCTAAGTTCCTCAGCCCAACTGGGGCCAGGATGGACTGAGACATAGGACAATAAATTCTGGAGGTTTTTGCCCCCTCCAGGCCTTAATGAGTCTGCGAACATGGCACCAAAAGGTCAATGTGTCATATGGGCCTCTGCGGAAAATAGGAGGACATTTTAAATTCTCTCAATACAACCACTTTCTTTGCCCATGGTTTTCTTTATTAACCTCACCCAATGTGATCCATTCTGCAAACACCTGCCCTTCATAACAAGCACTTTGCTGTAAGGAAGTGACAGTTACAGCAAAGGCACAGACCTCCAGCCTGGCTGACTTTAGCTACTAGTCATAATGGAAACACTTTTTTTTCCCCCCTCACAGAAGCACAAAACAGCAAACACAAAAAGAGTCACAAAGAGAAAGCCCACAGGAAAAAGCATTAGGAACATCAAAAGAAAATCACATATCTTACTGTATTTATTATTTTTTCCAAGAAGTAACAGTGTGAGATCCCTTAGATATCTGCCTGTAGGGAAAACATTTCTGTTCCACTAACAAAGCCTTTATTGATTTTGATGGAACCAAAACACTGCCCTCCACCCCGAATTTCACTTGTTAAATACTGGTCCTCAGAATGTGGTTCTGCACTCTTGCTCCCATATTTGTTGGCCTGGTTCAAGGAAGATTGGTTCAAGGAAATATGGATAGAAATGACAGCTCCCTGGGAAGCAGCATATTTTTTTTCTAGAAAGCTACTTGAATAAGTTTCAGCTGAAGGATAAATCATCTTCAAACTCTACCTGCTCTATTGATGGCACACGGAAAGTTCTAAAAAGAGCCTGGACATTCACTGGTTGCTCAGAATTCTTGGAATTATAACCTTGTCTGACTGATTGTCTGATTTCACTCCAGAATCTTTCAGTGTGTTATATTGCATGTGCTTCTATTGGTGCAAATAGAAATATATAAATCAGGGTACAGTCAGCCAGGTCTGAGGATTTTATAGCATCCTTCAAAATGCTGGTAGCAAACGAAGATTGTAAAATCATATTCTTGGCTTCAACCCAAAGCAGTAGGTATTGGGGTGATCAGGATAGTGCTAAATATGAATTTGAAGTAATTTCTTTTAGGAACCACATACCCACTTTAGTTTGTGTTCTGAGACTGGTTCTCCCAGTCTTCTAGGGACATCTCTGAAGACCAGATCTGCTACCACAGCCACAAGCTCAAGTGGCCAATCAGTTTGGCTTATTGCAAACCCAGTTTAGGGGTCCAGTGGGGCTTATGACGAAGACAGATGTTAAGTACTACATGTTCATATTACTTACAAAAAATAGTTATGTTTGTTAAGAAATCATAAATAACATATTTCACTAAATAAACAATTATTTGGTGATAATAAGACAGAACCAAAGAAAACAAAACAGAGTAAAATCTTTCTGATGTACCAACTTTATTCTGATGTCTCTTTCTCACAATCTCCATGTAATTATTTTAAAAGTAAATCCTATTTCCAATAATAAATTAATGTCATCTTTCCTCTACCCTGCTGAAAGTTCTAAAATGAGATCGACCTGCAAGTCAGTTTGCTAGTCAATTTTTAAGGTTTCTAAATAATCTGCCTGTTCCTTCTAGATATAAGTACCTCCTCCTGCAGTAAATCTTTTTCAGCAAAATCATACTTTTGAGATTCTTCTTTTCAAAGCAGAGCTCTCCTTTTGAACTTCCCTTTCCAGGAATTCTACCCAGGGATAAACCAGTGTCTACTCTAAGCCTATTGAAAACTATCCTTAACTTTTACATACCAGAGGCTTATTTTCCCAAAATAAGCATCATTGGATATAGAGTAAGAATACATTATGAGGAAAGAACTTCAGAAGGTCTACACTGGACCTATTCACTCAAATTTTGGAGCAGGGGGCTGGCTGGGGGGGGAAAGGACCTAATTCAGGGATTTGATGAAATCTGGGAAGCCAGAGGCTATAGTCCTGTGCTCAAAGAAAGTGAGGAAGAAGGAGAACTAGGTGTCCTTTTCCATCTCACTGGGTGTGGTGGAATATCGTCTATCCTAGAACCCTAACCTAAGCTGTTTAGCTCCCTGTGAGAGGTCACAACGGATGAGAAGAAAGAGAGAAGGAGAGTGATGAGACATTCCAAAGACTCAGAGACTACACTTAAGTCAAAGACTAGGTACTCCCCAAAATGGCGCCATGGCCCAGAGATTCTGGGTCAGGTTCAACCTGCGTGAACAACAGCATGTTGGCATGAATGACAAGATGATGTCATGTTACTCCCTGGTGTTCAACTCTGCAGTGGCTCCCTTTGTTCTCATGATGAATCACCAAAATGTTCCAAGTCCTATTAAACCTGCAGATTTGGCCTTGTCATAGCTCACAGGCTCCCTCTCAGGCGACCTCCCTCTCCATCTTTGTGCTGAAGCCACAGTCAGTTTTCTGATATTCCCACTCAGCTCCTGCTCCTCTCAGGACCTCCTCTGTCTTAAATGCCTATTTACCCCCAGCCCCCCCAACTCCAATATCATTTGTGTCATTTTTTCGTGGAAGCCAACCTGATCTTTCATCACCCTACACCTTCTCTTTAGGCACTTGATATATTTGCCATTAAATTATAATTTGTCTAACGGCTGTCTTCTGCATTAGACTAGAAAACAGATGAATGCAGGAAGTAGATCTGCCCTGAATTCTCAGCATCTAAGACAATGCCTGAGTCCCAGAGGGCACTTGGTAAACCTTTGCTGAGTAAACACCTGAGAATGAAATAAGTTGTGTAGGAGGACATGAGAACACTTAAGTTAGTAACATGGTGCATTTCTAGCATTCTGTAAAACCCCCACATTGATGTTTTCTAAATACTCACTGTAGAGAGATGTTATAAATTATAAACAAAATAGATCTCTTAACTTATAGAATAATTTTAGTCTATCTTCGAAGCCAGAATGTAACACTTCCATTAATAATCATGAAAGGAAAAAAGAAAAAATATGTAGAAAGATTCAAATAACTGTCCCACAATTCATGTGCTATGCCTTTCCACCATTTAATTCAGTGGATTAGTAAGTCAATTTTAGTTTAGTGGATTTTTAAAATTTAGAATTTCATGTGTGCTATTCCCTGCTTTGTTAGTATAGGCAGTACTCATGGCTGAAATGGAACAGAAAAAACTGTCTGGGCCAGAATTCATCATGACCAAGGGACAGGACTGGAACAGGTGTCAGAGTGATCAGAGATAATGACCAAAGTAGATACAACTGATCCTGATTCTTTTCCCTACGTGTAGTTGGGTTTCATCAAGAGCAGCACTTCTCAAACTTTCATGTGCATTAGAAAGGGAATCTGGTTAAACAGCAGATTCTGATTCAGTCAATAAGGAGTGAGGCCCAAGATTCTATATTTTTAACAAGCTCCCAGGTAATGTCTATCCAGTTAGCTCAAGGATTGGGTTTAAGCAGCAAGCAAAGGGCTAGAACAGACAGGACCGGTCACAGGTGGGCACAGGTCAGATGGCACCATCACACTCTGACGCAAGTGCAAAGAGAGGATTCTCCTCACTGAAAGGTAGTGTCAGAAAGTGCCAAATACAACGTATTTTAGAGGCTAGCTAGGCCACTTGGAACCGTGAAGAGCAAAGACCATCTGTTACCAGCAGAGGGAAGCAGAGGGCAGGGTAAGTGGCACAGGACTCCCCAACAAGCCAAACACCCCTGAGGGCAATTCCACTAATGCTCAGAGACTTAGGTGAGAGGGCACCCAAAGACTCCACAGTATGGAGAGAGGTTCACATGGATCAGAATAAATGCACAGGACAGAGCACTTTGTAGCAATGGAAGCAACACCCATCACTGAGTCAGGAGACCCAGGATTCAATTCCGACAGAAGCCGAAACCATTTGGGGCAGTCACTCACCATCAGCTGGATTCCTTTGTCAGTAAAACAGGAAGGAGTGTGAAGCATGGTCCCTAATGGGCATTTGTGATGAGTGCTTCTTATTCAGACTTTGAGGAAACTGGAAGGGTCCCTATCCTATAGGCAAAGGATGGAAGTCTGACGGAGGACAAAGCCTGTGAAGAAATGGCTGGTCACCAGGAGGCAAGTCCCAAAGGGCACATGGATGGCCAGTGATTGGTTTGGCCTAAAGGTCAAAGGGGCTCTGCTGAGGCTGTGGGGTATTTATTGTCAGTTTTAGATTTTTTGTTCTTGCTGTTGTTTTTTCTTTTTTTAATCAAAGATTATGTGTAAATTGGTTTTAAAAAGCCAAAGAAGAGGCATCTGGGTGGCTGAGTCAGTGAAGCCTCCAACTCTTGGTTTCTGCTCAGGCCATGATCTCAGCGTGGTGAGATCGAACCCCACATGTGCTCTGTGCTCTGTGCTCAGTGCAAGTTGGCTTGAGATTCTCTCCCTCTCCCTCTGGTCCTCCCTCTGCTCACACTCGCTCACTTGTGCTCATGCTCTCTTTCTCTCTCTCTCTCTCAAATAAGTAAATAAAATCTTTTTTTAAAAAAGCCAAATAGGACAAAAAGGCTTATAACCAATAGTCTCTCGTCCACATTATCCTCCTCATCCTTTTCCCCAGAAGCAATGTCTTTTAATTATTTTACTCTTTCTTCTCCATATTTCCAAATAATAGGTACAATATAATCCTGTTATTGACCCAGTAGCTTTTGACTTTTTCCTATGGTGGATTAGGATATTAATTCAATCATACCATCTCTTCCCTTCCATTATTCTCCAAATACAGTATATCTTACTTTCTTAGATTATCTCTATGTTCACTGTTTCCATTATTATGACTATATATTATTTAAGTAACTTACTGTGTCAAGTAAAATACTGTGATTATACTTAATATTTCGTAAACTATCTGTTTTTTCTGAAATAATTGTCTTTTTTTTTTTTTTTCATTTGCTTCATTTCCTTTGACCAGCTGACTAAATTTCCCACACTCTCCAACAGCTCTATAAAATGTCTCTTTCAAAGACAGTTTTCCACGTTGGGGAATTGTCAGATTATTCTCAGGTTCACCTTTTTTGTGTTGGATCCTGTTTTGTGAATTCCATCCTTCCTCTTGGGTTTTTTTCCTATTTTAGTGGAGCATATCCTCTGGTAACATCCACCAACCTTTGTTTCTATGCCAGAGTGCCTCTCTGCGCATTGTGGTTGCCTAAGGCACATTCTCCAGTGGCTTTCTCAGGAAGAACTCACAAGGCCAATGCCTCTTAAACTATGGTCATGACAGCAGGTCTCAGCTCTTCTATTTGAAGATAAGTTTAGCTGGATTAAAAACTCCTTAGCTTACATTTTCTTTCCTTGGATATCTTTATTATTTTCTTCCATTGTTTACTGGCATCGTACATTGTTCTTGAACAGTCTGATGGAAACGAATTTCCTTTCCCTAACACAGGAATTATCTTCTAGCCCAGACACCCAAAGGATTTTCTTTTCTTCGTTCTTTCAAATTCAGTATATTTATTAGACTATGTATCAATGGTGGCCTTTTTTGGGTCAGTTTTCCCAAATATTTTCCCTTTTAATCTGAGGCTTGAAATCATCTTTTACTTCAAGAAAGTTTTCTTGAGTTACCGATTTTAGTTTTTGTTGTATCCATTTACTTGGTTTCCTTTTTTGAGGATTCCTATCATTCGTAATTAGGTCTTCTTTACTTAGCCTTTATCTGCCCCTTGCTCTCAAATCCTCTCTCTTCATTTCTGATTGATCCATAATTTTTTTCCTTTTCCTTACTCTGTTTCTCTAGAACAGTATCCATTGTGTTTGTCTTTTGTTTTCCTCCTAATTTTGTCATTTCTGAAATTTTTCTTTTATTTTCACTTCTTTTGTAAGTTATGCTATTTCTCATTTAATGTTCCGTTTCTCCAATTATCTCACTCAAGGGTTTTTCTTATTCTGATTGCTGTTATTCTTTCATAATTTCTATCAATTTTCTTTATCTTGTTTTAAAATACTGGTTTATAATTGTCATCTGTTCTGTGGGTATATATATTTCATTGAATGAGGACATTATTCTACTTCTTAGTCTCCTTTTTAAAATAACTTTGTATTATTTCACTCACAACATTTTTCTGGTGCCATTTGTCAGACGAGTTTTACTGAACTTTTAGGAAGCAGGGATGAGTTGGTAGCTTTTGTAGTTTCATAGCCTTAGAGTTCCTTCTTCGCTGTTTTAGAAGCGATAAGTGCACTGCCTTGAGCTTTCTGATATGTGCCTCCTCTGTGCCCCTCTTCCATTTCCAGCAAAATTTCTCCGTCCTTTGTGATTATTCTTTCTATTCTCAATTTGGATTCTACTCTCATTAGTTTCTCCTCAATCCAAAACTTTGCCTCTGAATGGAGCTTTGGGTTTTCAGTTTCTAGACTTGGTAGAACCCAGACTACACTAAATGCTCTCCTGTTAATTGCAGCCTTCAGCTCAAGTCACAGATGGAGCTCAGACTCTGCTATGGGAAGTCTAAACACTACTCTTTTCACCACGCCTCCCTGTAAGTCAGAAAGGCATGGTGCTCATTCCACTCTGTATCCTGTTCTACTCCTGGGGTTTCTTAAGTATATGTCACTTTTAAAGGGGAAGTCTGAAAAGAAAAGAAACAAAAGGGTAATTTATGAATCTCCACATAAAACCTGAGAGAGCAACTATTACCCTTGAGTTTTAGGTTCTTACCAGTATTATTTCCAAAATGCAGCAACTCATTGGATCCACTGTTTTTGGATTTCTATACTAGTTGTTCTATCTGAGTACTTGAGTTTGAGGGGGGTCTGTGATCTTGGGCTTCTATAATCCACTATTAACCATTTGTTAATAGTATAAAGAACAATAGCCACAGAGTTATTGAAATGATAAGATGAGGTGATGTGGAATTTGAAGAGATGAAATTGCCTGTGATTTAACCTGATATGTAAAAATTTATAAACTGTAAAATGATGCTGCATTGCTAGCTATTTCAAAATAGATTTATGAAATATGTGAAAACCTATGGTTTTAACTGCACTGTTTTCACCTTATATGCTACGTATTCCTGTCTTTTCCCACCAGAATGTAAGCTTCATAAGAGCAAAGATTTTTTTCAAATTTTGTTCACTTACCTAATACAGTGCCTGGTACACCATGAGCACTCAATAAATACTAAAATGGCTGGTATCCAAGATCTATAAAGAACTTCTCAAACTCAAGAACCAAAAACCAAGTAATCCAGTCAATAAAGGGCAAAAGACATGAAGAGACACTTTTCCAAAGGAGACATTCAAATGGCTAACAGACACGTAATAAAATGCTCAGCATCACTAGCCATCAGGAAATACAAATCAAAACCACAATCAGATACCACCTTAACACCAGTTAGAATGGCAATAATTAACAAGACAGTAAACAACAAATGTTGGCAAGGATGTGGAGAAAGGGGAACCCTCTTACACTGGTGGTAGGAATGCAAGCTGGTGCAGCCACTCTGGAAAACAGTACGGAGGTTCCCCAAGAAATTAAAAATAGAGCTACCCTACGACCCAGCAATTGCACTACAGGTATTTATTCCAAAGATACAGATGTAGTGATAAGAAGGGGCACATGCACTCCAATGTTCATAGCAGCAATGTCCACAACAGCCAAATTGGAAGGAGCCAAGATGCCCTTCAACAGATGAAGGGATAAAGACATGGATCATGACTTCAATGGACTATTACTCAGCCATCAGAAAGGATGAATACCCACCATTTGCAACCACCTGGATGGGAACTGGAGGGGATTATGCCAAGTGAAATAAGTCAAGCAGAGAAAGACAATTATCGTGTGGTTTCACTCATATGTGGAACATAAGGAATAGCATGGAGCACCACAGGGGAAGGGAAGGAAAACTGAATGGAAAGAAATCAGAGAAGGAGACAAACCATGAGAGACTCTGGACTTCAGGAACCATACTGAAGGTTACAAAAGGGAGGGGGTGGAGGGATGGGTAACTGAGTGATGGGCACGTGTTGTGATGAGCATTGGGTGTTATATGCAACTAATGAATCGCTGAACACTACATCAAAAACTAATGATGTACTATATGTTGGCTAATTTAACATAATAAAAAAGGAATAAAATAAATAAATACTTGATGAACAAACTAATCATTTGTGCTAACTTTGCCTGAAAGCCTATCATGCAGGAGATAAAACAAATGGGCAAAAAAAAAGACATTATTCTTCAGCTGTTGTTGAATTGGGACTGTGTAACATGCTCTGCCAACCCATTTCCCTCACCATTTTAGTTTGCTTTGCATTCTTGCCTAAAAATAACACCCGCCCACCCCTCCCACACCCCCCACACACCACCCCCTCCCCATGCTGTAGCATAGGGACTCCACGACACCCAGAGTGCCAGAAACAGCTGCTGCTGAAAACGTGGCAGCATTGGCTTCATGCCTCCATCCTCTGGTCCAAGACATAAAAAAATTGGAAACAATGTGGAGAATAGCTGGGCAGAGAACAAGGAAGAGCATTGTCCTTCTCTCGCTGATGTTTGGAGAAGTCAGGCAGTCTGTTTTTAAGTAAATAGACTTGCTCTAATGGAGCAATCTGTCAAAATAAGCTGGGCTGCTTAGAGGGGATGGGAAGGTGCAGCACCGCTTCCCTCTCCCCTGGGAGCTATTTATTTGCAAGGGATGACAAATGAGAGCGAGACAGAAGCCTGCGGTAATGACACTCAACGCGAGAAAAATAATGGCGTGTGGCTTAGGATGGGCTCAACCTAACTCGATGTATAGATGGGTTTTGTGTGTTTAAATAGCTAGCCCTTCCATTTGCATCTCAAATGCTCCAGAGAAGGAGCAGACAAATGCAGAACCATCACCAGGTGGTTTCTAGTCAGTGGGTTTTGCAAGGAGGGAGAGGGGGCACAATGAGCAGATTAATGGTGAGAAGCTAAGTCTGCAGGTTGTCTCCCTCTTTACTAATGGAGGGGGGACACACCAGAAGTTTGCTTCGTCACCACACAGTACTTGACAAAGGAGTACCATATTTACGTCCAGAGGTATATGCAGCAGGGGGTGCGGTGCAGGGGGACCTGGAGGGGGACAATTACCAAATGCTCACATGAAAACTCATATTTTGGACTGTACCCACAATACTCACTGCTGGTGAAACAACACAATGAAAGGGCCAGGTGTAGGTTAATTCTTTTAGTTTGTGCCAGAACCTTGAATTCTCTGGAAAGAAGAAAAGGATTTAATGTAAACTACAAATGCTTTAATCAAGTGGCTTTCTTCGCATACCATGAAAGCATTTTGAAACATTCAAATAAAAAAAAAAATTCCCTTATTTTCTGAAAATACAACCTCTTAAAACACCAAGGACGCTGCCAGACCAAGTCCCATCAAGTAACAAGGAACAATAAGAAGCTTAAAAGGGGTACGGATTAAGTTACATTTGTATGAATAAGCCCTTTTTTTGTTGTTCAGGTCTCAATCCTTAAATGATCCTATCTCGTGCGTGGAAGGTGTCTCCTCATTAAATTATACATTTAAATCCTCAGTGTGGGTCTTAGACCCAGAAAGTCCCCAGGGCTCACCAACCTTTGGAGACAAATACCTACATCAATGACTATAATTCAGAGTTTGCTGGCCCATTGTCCCCACTGGCAGGATCCTCCCCTCACCCCAACCAGGTGTTGCTGAGATGCCCAGGACCCGTGTCACATGTGCAGAGGAGAAGCCTGCTCATGCTGCCCGCCCATGAGCACAGAGACAGCCCCACAGTAGGCACCTCTGTGGGGACGCCCTTCTTGCCCCGGTGGTGTCCCCACGTTCTCAAATCCGCAAAGGACACCACTGCCTAAAGATGCCCATCAGCTTCAGGCCTCACTGGGCAATGCCATGCTGGCTCCACAACAAAAAACTGAGAGGGCTTCTCACTCCAGTGCCGTGTCCCACTTTGTTCCTTGGGCTTTGAAACAGCCTGATGGAGGCCCCACATCTCATAAAAATTTTTCATGAAGACATCTTCAGCAGCTTCTGCCTTCTGCTTCTCTCTCTACCTGTCTCAGATTGAGACCGAGACCCCGGGAATGGATAAACACCACTCTTCCATCACTCGAAGGCGCCCACATGTCCTCCTTCCCAGAAATATCGAAGTACCCATGTAAACTAATTCCCTGAGGCCTTCCCTCCCATTTTACAAACTTGCCGAGATCTATTTGAACCTTAACATCCTGCTTTACCTTGTCTCTCACACCCAGGCACCAGGTCCTGGAAATTTTTGCTTTATAAGTCTTCACCCCGATGCTTCCTTGCCTTTCCTTCTCCTCTGCCTCCATCTTCATTCAAGCTCCCCCCCCCACCCACCCGCCTCTCTGCTCCTGGTTTACCTCAGAAGTTTGCTAACTGGAATCACTGCTCTGCTACTTCAGCCTAAAAGCTGCTCCTAAAACAATAATCCTCAGATGCCGCCTTAAACACATAAACTTTTTGCTGTAGTTTCTGACTTTCAATTGGCCATACAAATCAGGTACATTACAGTGGAGAGAATGCTGGCCTTGGAATCAATCACCCTGTGTACAAATCTTCTGTGCTTGAATAATTTCCATAACTTTAAATCTTAAAATTTAAATTTCATCATCTGTAAAGTATTAGTATGTGCTTCATAGGTCTATTGTAAAAAAAAAAAAAAAAAGTTAAATCATGAATATGAAGTTTTAAAAAAATGTGAACTACAAACGTAAATAATAATGTTATAAAAAAAATTCAAGTGCTTCCCTTAGAACTGAAGTCCTCCATAAGCTGGCAACCACCCACTTTCCAACCTTTTCTCCAATTACTCCCATTTCCAACCCTCCTGCCTGGACTCCTTTCTCTGTTTCTCATCCTTCAAATGTTTCTTTCACTTCCAGGTAATGCTAGTTGCTAGAACAGATAAACCAAAATGTCATTGCCTTAATATGAGAGCAGTTTATTGCTTGCTCACTTAAAATCCAACACAGGTATTCCCACTTGGCATGTGGGTCTCTTCCAAGTGATCTTCAGGATCCTTCTCTCTATGGCCCCACCATCTTTAACATATGGTTTCCAGGGTCACTTCAAAAGGAAAAAAAACGTGGAGAATCACACATGAGAGGTTCTTCTTGGTCAGGCCTGGAAGGGGCTCAGGTTAGAGCTGAGTCACAGAACAGCATCAAATGTGGGGCAGTGGCATGCCAATAAGAAGAGGACACAGATTTGGAAGACAGCCAGCAACTATGTGCCACTACCTCAGATCCACAAGTAGAGAATTGTTGCCAGAATGTGTTCCCCAAGTATATCCTCCAATGACCAGTTTAGACTTCACTTCATTCATGAAATCCTTTTAGAACAATCTAGCAGATCTCATTCTCCAAACTCAAACTCCTGACACAAATTGATTATATTATCCTTTGACTCATTAGCCTCCTTTTTGTTAAATCACAAAGACATTTATCAGATCTCTTTCTTCTCAAACTCTCTGAAACCTCTAAATCTGACTCTGACAGATTTAATAAATCTGTCAGAATCAAGGAATGTTGATGAGACACCTCCCCGCATTGACGTCCATAATTTTGGCCCTTCTCCTGACCCCAGGGAGCTCTATGGCTGGCTCAGTTCTTTTTTCCATTGCATAACTGTGAGAGTCTCCCAAAGCAGCATTCTTCTGGCGAAAGAGGCTGGGAGGATGTGGTCTGGCCTCAGACCTCACCTCCGGTTGGAAAGAAGCCAATCCCTGCCCAGAGATCTTCCAAAGGATCTAAGACCTCTTCAGCTGTTGAGTTGCATGATGTTAACAACACAGACATAAAACATGATAGCATTTACACTTGTTGGTAGCCAATGATCCACGGTAAGAAGTTGGTAATATTGGCTATAGAAATAGTAGTAATTAAACATTTAAGGAAGTAAGGTGGGGAAGAATAGAAGATGTAAAAAATGTTTCTGTCTACTTTTTATAGCGTTCATTAGTCAGACAGTAAAGTTTATATAATGTTTTCTCCCGATCGATGGCAACATGTGTATTATCCACCCTTGTCTGTTCTTCATTGGTTGGGGGAACAAAGGAGACTCTATGAGATGAAAATAAGAGTATGATTTAGAGATGGAAGAAAATTAAGGAATTCATCAGTAATTGCTTACAGAACTTTGAAATATGAAAAAAAAAAATTACCAGAATTCCAAAAACCCACCTGCAATTGTAAAATAGCCTGCAACTCCCTCTCCTCTCTTCTCCCGGGAGGGAACTCAGACGCCCAGAGCTCCCGGGACCATTTGGAACTCCCTACTGTGAAATCTCTAGAGCAGCTGCTCCCCCACAGCTCTGAACAGCCCCGTGGTGAAGCCTTCGGGTTCTCGGGGCAGAGCAGCGGGTTCAGCCCATCCTTTTGAAGAGACACAAGCCTCACTTCTCGTTCCGCTGGTGACAGCACGGAACGGTGTAAACGAAAGGCTCCTTCACATTCATTCATGCAGCTCAGCTCCTGTCCTGTTGACGTTCCTGAGCAGATGTGCAAGTGCCCAAAGACAATTAAATTATGATTCATGCTCCGGGACGCCTGCTACGGCAGGCTGCCTGGCCCTGAGCGAACACCTATTTTAGCAGTAGCTGATGTTTCCCTTTGGTTGAGGACCAAGTCGGACCAGGCAGGGCTTTGAAGTTATTTCTGCCTCGGTGGATTAGAGGTATCAAAAGAAGCAGCTCCACAAACCTTTTCACAAATATTTACAATCCTGCGCTAAACAACCTCCACCGTACCTTAACCTTTACCGTCTTGTGAAATGCTTGCCAACCTCCCTGCCCAACTCCCGCGCCTGCCAGAGTAGGAAAAGGGGCCCGGCTCGGAGGAAAACAAGTACAAAACCGCAGGGCGTCCGCGCTTTCCGCCCGGGGGCATGCGGCCTGTGGGCGCTGCCCGGCCCAGGAGGGGCCTCTTCCCCGGTCCACGCCCCCCACCTCGGAGGGGTACTGCTCTGCCCCTGCGGGAGGCCCCCCTTCCCGGCCAGGGTGGCGGGAAGTGGTGTATTCACCTCGGGGGAGTCGTGGTGGGACTGCCCTGAAGCCGGTTTGCAAATGAGCCTGAGGGTGGCCTCAGCCAGTCCAGGAAAGACACGACATGGCAGGGAAGCTACAAGGAAGACGGCTGGGAGGCTGGAGGCCGGAGGCTCTGGGTTTTAGGGAGTCAGAAGGCTACAACACTCCGCGTGGTTTCTAATAGGCCTCCTTCCGTGGGAACGGCTCATCCCAGAATTCTTCAGTTGCTTCCTAAATGCTGTAGGGGTTAATTAAATGGATGACCGGTGTTTTGTTTTTGTTTTTGATTTTTAAATTTACTTGGGACTTCTCGCCTCATAAACACAAAGACCTCCCAACAGAAATAGATGGAGACCAAAAAGATACCTGAAGGAAGCCGGGGGGGGGGGGGGGGGCGGGATACCACGGTGACGGTAGGGAAAGAGCCGTGGTCCCGTCGCTGGCTTATCTCCATCCCGACTTCCCGGGGGTGTCCATGACACCACACCTGTGGAGTCAGGCCCAAGTCGCTAAAGGAAACTCACAGCACTGGCGAGGTGCCCCAGGTGGTTGTCATCGGCAGCAGAGGCCTCCATCAGAGAAATGAGCCAAGGCAGAGCTTTAGAGAAACTGATGACAGCTGCTGACTTAAGAGCCACCGCGGTTTTGTGGTAAAGCCCTGTGACGTGGTGCCCGCAGCCCCCCAGAACTTACCGTGAGACCCTGAAGGGACCTAGAAGAGGCCTCACGGCAGCCACAAAAGCAACGGCACGAAGTTCGCATTATACTGTTCACAGGACCAGCCCAGGACATGCAAATTAGGAACATGTGAGCTCAGAGGTTTACTGGCTGTGGTCATGGCCAGGCATTTAATTCATTCGCTCATTCATTCATTCATTCATTCATTCAACAAATGTTTATATTTCAAGGCACTGGGTTTAGTGACTTGTGTAACAAATATAAACTACGTGTAGGTCTTGCCTCTAAAAGCTTACACTAATCACTACGTAAATACACAAATAGCTATAGTAGAGGGTAGAATGGGTCATCATGTAGTCAGAGAAAGAGTGCTTTGTCTCAGGTGGCAGAGAAGGACGATCTCTGTATGGGGGGAATTAGGAAAGATTTTACATGGGAGCTAAGGGTTGAGGTAAAATTAGTGCATGAGAAAGTGACGCAGAATATTTTCTCAAGGAAATACAGTGTGAGGGATGGCATTGAGAAGGGAAAGCGTGGACTCGCTTAAAAACAAAAGCAAGTTGTTCCACTTGACTGGGCAATAGTGACTAGGAAAGGAAATATTGGACAAGTGGTCAGGAAAGCGGGATAGTTAGGAAATGGAGGGCGGAGTGTGCCTGCTCAGGGAGTCTGATTTTCAGGATAAAATCATGGGAAGTCACTAAAGGTTCCTTAGCAAAAGAGTGAGTTGGTAAGATGGATACTCCAAGAAGATGTGTCTTCTTAACAGCCAAGAAAACTCTTGTACATAGGGCCAGGGTCACGATCAAACTTTGTAGTAGCTTCTATTACAGAAATACTTAGAAGCATCAACAAGCAAGGCGATCATCTGTTTTTAACCCCTAACTCTGTCCACCTACTGCCCAGAGTACTCTTTGAGGCTACCCAATTTTCTGTGTGCTTAGGGAGTAAAAACTCATGTAAAACAAGTCTGTGCCAATTAAAATTAGAAAGATCTACCTGCTGGAGGGAGGGGCAGGACAGAACACAGTGAAGAGTTAATAATGATACTTAAAATGATTCTTACGCACAATTACCAACAAGTGGCACAATCTCCGGAAGCCTTTCTGAATGCCCTACAATCTCTCCTCACCTCAAATGGATTGAGGGGACTGCTTTCACAGCCCAAAATTTCCAGGTACGTATTCTGAATTTACTCGGGTAACTTATAAAGTTTTTGATGCACCACCTCATTTCTGAAAATTGGTGAAAATATCTCTTTCTACAGGGGTATTTTCCTTGGTAATTACATAAAAACAATGGTAACAGCACATAAACATTGGGAGTCTTATTTTTAGGCATTAAATATATGATAAACTCAATACACATTATTTCACCCACTTTAAGAATAAGAAATGGTGGGTGGGGGACCTGGGTGGCCCAGTTAAGCATCCAACTCTTGGTTTTGGCTCAGGTCATGATCTCACCGTCATGAGATACAGCCCCCATGGGGCTCTGTGCTCAGTCTGGAACCTGCTTGAGACTCTCTCTCTCCCTTCCTCTCTGCCACTCCCCCCTCCTCATGCTATCTCTCTCTCAAAAAAAAAAATTAGTATATCTTTAAAAAAAAAAAGAATATGAAATGGGAGCAATGGTCATCACTCTATAGGATCTAGCCGACACCTGTTGGGTTATACCCAACATGATCGTGTCTATTTATAGAAAATGCCTCCACAACTCCTACAGCAGTTAATAAATATTTGCTTTTAATTTCAGAATTGAAATAAAATATAAATAAATTGAAATAAAAGTAAGAAGTTAAAAATTAAATGAAGTTGTTTCCTTTTAAAAGTGTAGAAAATACATTATTGTTTTAACAAAGTTAGAAAAATATATATAAACAAAATAAAGAAAAATCTTTAATCCTTTAATCCCACCAAGGACAATGACTCTTAATATTGTATATTCTCCTACATACATATGTAAACAAAAGCATATGTGCACATTACTTTGTAGTTATATATGCGCAATATATTGTGAATATCTTTCTATGGAAAAATACTTGGTTATGATGTACAGTACTTGTTAATATAGAAATAACATCTTTTTGTATAAATATAACGTAATTCATTTAACTTAAATGTTTTTGTTTGTTTGGATTGTTTCTAGCTTTTCCACTTTAAAGGCAGAACTTTTACAAGCATGTTTTCTAAATATTTGCTTACATTTGTAATCATTTCCTTAGGACAAATTTGTATAAGTCTAATTTCTTGGTCAGAAGATAAGCATATTTTAAAACGTTTTGATAAATACTGACAAGTCTTCCAGAAATCTTAGGCCAATGTATTTTTCTTCTTGAAAAGAATGAAAGTGGCTATTTTCTTGAAAACTGGATATTACTACTACACTGTATTGTTTATTCAAATATTTTAGAATGCATATTATTCATGTGATTTCTTTCTTTTTGAGTTATGTTATTTGCCCATTTTTAAATTTGTCTATTTGGAATTTGTAATTCTTATGTTTAATAACTTCATATTTATGTTGCAAGTATCTTTGATATGTTTTAGTTTACCACTTTTTACTGGTTTTGTTCAAACTCTGTACATGGTCAAATCTACCTTTCCCTTTTACAGCTTCTGGATTTGTCCCTTTTATGGCTTCTGGGTTTAAAAAATCTAGCATACCAGATTCTATAAATAGTCATCAAAACTTTTCATACTATTCTTATGAATTTTTGACATTTAAATTTCTTTAATCCACTTGGAATTTATTTTGGCATGTAGTGGTAAAGTAGTTGGTTGTCCCTTTGCATTTTGCAAGTAGCTAACCCAACACTATTTGGTAAAACATCCGATCCTTTTCACTGTGTCCCCCCTTTAATTACATACAAAATTTTCATAGATGAATGAGCCAGTTTAAGGATTTTCTATTTTTTGAGTCAGAATTCCATTCCTCAGCCAATACTATGCACTTTATTAATTTAGCTTTTTAATACCTTGTAATATCTACTATGGTGTGGTGAGGGCCTCATGAGTGGTTTGTTTTGTTTTATTCAAATAGAAATTGAGCTAGTCTCACCCATTTATCATTTAACATTTTTCATATGTTATGAAATTTTTCAAGCATTTAAAGAAGAATATAGAATGATAAAATTAACACCCATGTGCGCACCGTGAATCTAAAGATTGTTTTGAATCTATTTACAACCTATGTGTGCAGATATATACACTTGTTTCTAACTTTTAATTAAAATCATGCTTTGAGGAAGACTGGGTAGCTCAGTCAGCTAAGCATCTGCCTTCAGCTCAGGTCATGATCCCAGCATCCTGGAATCAAACCTCATGTCAGGCTCCTGCTCAGCGGAGACTCTCCTTCTCCCTCTCTCCTTCTGCCTCACTCCCTCTGCTCATGCACACTTTCTCCCTCTCTCTCTCTCTCAAATAAATAAAAATATTTTTTTAAAAAGTTTAAAATCGTGCTTTGAATATTATGTCTCCATTTTTTGCTGATGTTGTTCAATATGTTCGTGAAGTTTATGCAACTGACATATATATATATATATATATATCTTTCATTTTCATTGCTTCATAATATTCCAATGTATGAATGGAATGTATAAATTATCTATCCATTGCCTTGTAAATGAGGTTTTATGTGTTTTCTTTTGCTGTGAACATTCTTGTCCATGTCTCTGTATGTTCATGTAGGCATTTGTCTAGGAGGAGTACAGACTCCTCCTAGGAGTAGAATCACGGAGTTATGGGATGTGTACCTCTTCAGCTTTGTTCTGGGTATTGTCCAGGTACTCTCCAAAATGGCTGTATATTTACTTTGTTACAATTAGTGTGTAAGAGTATCCTTTGCTCCACAGACTCACCAGATCTTAGTGTCTCCAAGTTTTTAAATTTTCATCAATCTATCAATTTATTCTTCCACAAGAACTTTAGAATTGTGTTGTTGAGTTCTAAAAAACCTAGCTCAACAAGATTTTTAATAGAATTTGTAACTCATATATTTATTTGGAAAAAGTAGTACCTCTATATGTAATGGAAACTCTCCCCATCTCAGAATATAATTTTTCTTTCCAGTATTTTCTTTTGCCTCTTTCTAAAGTTTTGCATTTCTTCATAGTCATGAACATTGTTTAAGTTAATTCATATGCATTGCATATCTTATTGCTATTGTGAATGAACTTTTTTCAAAAGTTGTTTTTTTAAAGTCAAAATTTATTTTATTCTTATATTGACTTTGAATTTAAGTAGATTAGTGCCCCAAAAAGATGGAAAATATGTTAAGAACAAATAGCTGCGCACATCCATAGCATTATCTAAAATGTCAAATAAAAGGTCAGCACTGAAATTAAACTTCAGTACTATTATAAACACTGCTGGTCCCCTTCATTTGATATGCCCCACTCTCCAGAAGCCCTATTAAAAAAAAAAAAAGTCACTTTCAATGACTCCTCCTCCTAGCAGACTAGTAACCTCAAAATAATCTAGAATTCATCACATGAAGGAGTGAACACAGAGTAGGCAATTCCTATGGGACACTCCTCTCCAGGGCACTTTGCACCATCTTGCAACATCTTACCAAGTTTCACTAGCAGTTGTAAGGACAATATTTAATCCTTAGCTCTATGTTCAAAACTCAAGGACACAGGGGAAGGTAGGAGTACAAATGGGGGTCTCCTACCTCAGTGCTCCTCCTTACCTCTGTGAGAATCCACCCTATCATCAGGTGTTATCAAGCTCCTGTCTGCACCAAGGGCTGAGTCCAAAGCTGCTGGGGTAAAGGGAGACAGTAGGAAAAGAGCCTGAGGCATATTTCCTATCCTCAAGGGGCATACAGGTCAGCTGGAAAGAAAATTCCTGTGCACACAGAATTAGAGAACAGATCTGAACCTCTAAAGAGTCTCCCATTCTTCACTAGGACACTCGGCAGTATTCAGTAATGGAGATAAATGGATAGATAGATAAGCAGACAATATAAAATATCTGGGGTATTTTTGTTTCTTTGTTACTCTGTGAATTGGAACAATGGACACCACCACAACTGGACAGAGGACCTATTTTCATGCTGCTGTGTCTCATGAGTGATAGCCAGGTACAAAGGATGCCATTATTTCCCTGTGTGCTCATAGTGCGTCCCATCTGCTATCACCACTCACTGGCTCTCCGGCTGTGGGTTGTTCTGAACTACAGCACTTTCCTCCCCAAAGATGTTACGTTGAGTCCCTTGTGCTGTTTAAGCAATCTCTGGTATGAAAGAGTAAACTAACCTGCTTCTCAGAACTTTGAAAGGGGTAGGAAAGAAGTCCAGAACCCTGTGTACTTGGGATTAATTTTTACCTCAGTTAGTGGGGGGAAAAAAGTTCCTCCCTCCATCCCATTGCCTTAGAATGACACTTAGGGGAAGAAAAAAAAAAAAAAAGAATGACATTTGGAGTAACATCTAGCGAGAGAGAGATTAGGCTGTTCAATTGTCTTGCATTACGGTGTACAACATTAAAGACCTAAATACAAAAGATATATACACAGTCTTGAAGATTAAAAGTAAATTGCAAGCTATTTTGGTTCTTCAGAGGGAATTAATAGTATCACATTCCTTAATCTTTTGTAGAGGATTTACAAAGTAGTTTCATAAATATGATCTCCTTTAATTCCCACAACAACCCAGTTGAGTAGGTTGAACAGGTAATATTATTCCCATTAAATACATGGATCTTAAAGCTAGAAGGGACTTGAAGACCTATCCTGAAGATAAGAAAATCTGTTCAGAGCAGCCAAGTTGACATAACTGGTTGAGATGGGACTAGAAAAATCTCATTCTGACCACCAGACCCGTTGCCTTTCTGTTACATCATGATCTCTCATATATGTCAAGTACACAAAGCTGAAAGGGATGATTTGGTCTGCAGATGATCACAAGAGAAGGCAGAAGAACAAGGTGTTCAAGGGTTTCAAATAGTAGAATGTCTCTATTCTATAACCACATCAACTGAGACCCCCACATTCAAAGTTATGGAAGTGTAAGGTACAGAACCTCTTAAACCTCTGAAGGTATATGTGCCAGTGTGAAAGCTGATGAAGCAGCAAAAAACCCCCACATTTAGCCTCTCCAGCCCAAGGGAACATTGGTTTTTAGTCAATGCATCCCACCTGGCTTTCTATCTATCTAGGTCTGAGATTTCAGAATCCCTAAGGAGGAAGGTCATCTCTAAAACTTAAACTATGCTCCACAGGCTCCAACTTTAATCCACAATCTTGAAATCCCATTAGAACAAATTCTACTTAGAAACCAAATTGTAGTTTTCCCCACAATCAAAGCCACAGAAAAGCTCCAAAGCAAGGACAACTGTCTAGCCCCTCTCCTCGGACTAACCCTTGGGTTAGCCCATAGATGTACTGACAAGACTAGACAAGGTGACAACCAAGCTGGCAAGGGGGAAAGGGGCCATTTATTTTACAAGGAGACCCCTGTATCTATACCTTCATATTCAACAGCTGACAAGGGAGACGCAAGGTGAGACAGGTTGCCCAAGGATTGTATCGCAACCTCCTTGCCCCTTGTGAGGCAGGGTAATGTGTGGCCGCCTAGCTAAGCTCTTTATTTGGCAAGTCACCAGGCATTTGGAACAGACAACTGGGTCACCATGCCCCTGTGACATCAACACTGTTCAGACACTGGAGCAAGTAAGACAGGAATTTGATCCAAAGATTGGTTTTGGACAACCACACTCAGACTGGAAGGCTGAGCCCCTGAAAAAGATCTGTCTCGCCAGCTGGCCAAAATAAATACGTGCGAAAAGAAAAGAAAAGGGGAGAAAAGCAGATTATGAAAACTTTTTCCAGACATGCAATTCTAAACCTTAAGTCCAGATACGCACTTTAGAAAAAAAAAAAATGCCCTAGTCTTTTAAACTATTACATCCCTGGGAACGACCTTATTTTACTTTCTATTTCCTTTGATTCAGAAAATTGACATAGAATGAAATCAAGGATCTTATATGCATTTATGTAGAAGCTTATTATTCTAATTTAAAGCACATTAGTACAAGGCTGAAATGCATGTCAGTCGATTACGGCTGATACAAAACATGCATGAATACATTCTATATCCTGGGAGTGAGCATTGCCTTTTTGTTGCAAATTACTGAAATCCATGTTCACATGTTAAATTGTTTCTTTTCTGAGAGGTCAAATCCACACACACCCTCCCCCCCCCCCGCATGTTGTTTTACTTATTTCAACAAACACCCATCAAATACCTACTTTTTGCTGTGTAATTCATTACTGAATTCAAGTCTTCTTCATTTTTATGTCGCAGCAAGGAAGGAGAGAAAGAAAATGAAGTTCCCCGTGGGGAAATAGCTTTGAGACCTGATTGTTCACAATGCTAATCTTCATGCAACTTAGAAAAAGTACATATTGAATTTGGAAAGGTTTTAAGACTTCCATTAAGATGAGATAGGTAGAGTTATGTTTCCACTCATAATGAATATTGTCGTCTTATTGTATTTTGAAATGGTATTGGTTGTTTCCAATCCCACAGTTTCAAATAAGAACAACATCAGTGAAACAAATTTGTCATGAATAATATATTAATTATTATGTGCCAGAAGTTTAGCAGCAACAATATTAACTAGTAGGTAGACCCTTAAAGTCTTCAATGATAAAGAAATAATCGTCAAAATACTATAACACTATGGAAAAGGGAAAAGATATTCCTATAATTAACTGCTGTATTCCCCTGTTCCAGTACTCTGGGGCCTAGGAGAGCAGAATGTTTACAGCTGGTATTAACATTCATATCCTAAATAGCTTTTTAATGACACTGTTCTTCTTTGGTTAAATTATGTCACATAAAACCTCCCAGAGAAATGGAAAAAAAAAAAAAAGGAATAAAGAAAGAAAACCACAGCAATGAACAAGACATATAAAGTTCCCAAATTCCTTCCATAGCCTTGCTGATACCTTGCCCATTACCGAGCATGCTTTCAAAGCAGCCATTCTGACCTTTTTAATGAGTATCTTCTGAGAATCACAACTGTCATAAAAGAAAAGAGATCTTATTAACCAAGAGAGTTCATGTTCCATGTAAGCCTCACACATTAAATATTGCATAATCCTTTCACTAGGGAGCAGTAAAGATCAATATTCTAAGTACGATGATCTTAGATAAGCTTAAAAGAACGTTATTTTTTGTATTCGGATAATAATGACACACTCTAAACCCTAAATTATGAGTAAACATTTGAATGCAAAGCACATAAACACTTTCCCTTATTTTTGACAATCTATTTAAAACTGTTAATTATGCCTCTGATGCCTGACCCATTTATATACAAGTTACACTATAAATGAAAGACAAAGAGAAGATGCCCTTATTAGCACACCACATAGCATAACTAATTTTCCATATCAAAGGATATTTATTCTTCTTTGGGACAAAATGAGATTGATTGGCAAGGTGCTCAGGAGTATCAGTCTTTATGTAACCTGCCCGGGGTTAATGTTAAATACCAAATTTCTCTATGCAAATAACTAAAAATACCTTGTTTTGAAATTCTCAAATCAAAGAAATGTGGATAATAGGGGATGAATAAAACAAAAACGTTTAAAAATAAATCCACTCATGTTGTGTTGATGCTGAATCTATATGCTTCATATGTTTAATTACATCTTAATATCTGCTTACCCACATCAATCATGTCTGGCTCTGTGGTAAAGCCCAGATTCATTACATTTCTTTAATAGCGTCTAGCACAATATGATGCCCCTATAATAAGGACCTTTGATGACAGTTACAAACCCCCAGCTGAACTCCCAGTTACCACAAGAGTATCTTCCAAAAAAATGGAATTTTTTTTAACAAACTAATAATCACCAATAACAACAGATTCTTGCACTGACTTGTCACTGTTCTTCAGTACTCTTTCAGTCAGAAGGAAATTCTTCTGAGTAATGCAGTATTTCTCTAACTTGAAGGTGCAGACAGAGTACCTACAGATCTGATTCTGATCCTGGGGTGAGGCCCAAGATTCTGAGTTTTTAACCGCTCCCTGGTAAGGCCAGGGTTACCAGTCCTGAAACCACACTGCATGTAGCCGGAACAGAGAATTACTTCTAGGATACCAGTAAAAACCCTCGGTATGCTACTGGAGCATGCTTTGGATTTTCCTATAAAGGCGCTCATCCCAAACACTACCTACCTTCTTAGCTAAATTAAAGAACAACTTTCATTGCTGTGACAATAGATCTTTCAAGTGGAAAAATGTAAAGCACTGGGACACCTGGGTGGCTCAGTCAGCTAAGTGCCTGCCTTTGGCTCAGATCATGATCCCTGGGTCCTGGGATTGAGTCCTGTACCAGGCTCGTTGTGTGGAGGAGAGCCTGCTTCTCCCCCTGCCTGCCACTCTCCCTGCATCTGTTCAAGCACTCTCTCTCTTCCTTTCTGACAAATAAAATCTTTAAAAAAAAGAAAATATAAAGTAATAACAGTCTAGCCCTCATTTAAAGGAATTAAACATACCCTTCTCCCACTGAAATATTCATCCATTAATCAAACATCTGTTCAGCATCAATGAAGTGCCACAGCCAGGCAAGGTAGAATAAAAAAAGCCACAAACCTTGTATTTGAGGAGTCTGCAGTATGGTAGGAAAGCTGAAATATCTTAATATCTTCCTCAAACACTGTTAACCGCACCCCCACATAGACAGGAATCTGTCCTCCCACAAGTGGAAAGATGAGGGGGGGTTACGGAGGGGTTGAGGAGGGAGAGAGCTCAAGATTGTGTGAATTAAGGATACCTGAAGGGGGTGGGCGTCGCCCTCGGAAGATGAGCTGAGCCGAACATGCAGAGTTGGGAGAGTGAGGAATGGTCCCCCACAAAGGCACAGAGAGAAATTTGGGTGTTTTTGTTAACAGTTTTCTTTCTACAACCAAAATATTTGACATTTTAGACCATGTTTTCTTAAAAGGTTTTTTCAGGACTTCAAAGATTAGACTAGAACTTCTCAAAGCTCCAAAGTTCATGAAGCAGGATTTCTGAACTGGTAGCATTAGCAATACCCAGGAACTCCATAAAAATGCAAGTTTTTGCTTCCCTCCTGGGACGTACTGCATCAAAGCCTGGAATTCTGGTGAAACAAGCCTACAGCAAAATTGGAAAACCACAGGGCTAGATCTCCTCTGCTTCAGTATAGAAAGGAATCTCTCAGGAGCTTATTGAAATGCAGAGTCCTCAGCTCCACTCCAGAGATCTGGATAATTGAGGTAAGGCCTCAACTACACATTTGTAATAAAAATTCTAGCCTATTTTGACCCACATGGACCACAGGCCCCATTTTGAAAAGCAGAGAGTTATAGTTTCAGAACAGGGTATAAGGGAAGGAAAAAAAAAGGTGTGAAGAGAGTCAACAAACAAACAAAAGGAGAAAAGGAAGGAAAAGAAAGTAAAACAGCTCTGTGTTTATCAGTATGTAACCAGCCAGTAAGGAAAGGGTTTGATTCTGAATGCTCTGGAAAAAAAAAAAAAAATAGATCCAGAAAGCTGATACCTAAGTAACTCACACATTTCATAAAGTTTGATGGACAGTTCTGTGAGGATTTTTCAATAGCTATAAACAATTCCTCTTTTATAACAGAGGTCTCTGAGTAGGGCGCCTCTTGACATTACAAGTGTAGAGAAATCACTCGAGTTCTTCCCTGCCTGATGCCCAAGATAAGCCATTGCTGTTTTTAAAAGACTGTCATTTATTGCTTGTGGGTCACAGGAGAGCTGAATGGCAGAAATTATTCTTAAAGCCTTGTCCTATTTAGAAAGCTAGGTCAGCATTAGCCATTTCTTCTTAGAGCGTCTTTTCTTTTTCTCATAAACTTTCAGGGATAAATCTCAGAGATTTATCTTGGTATCTAGAAATAAAAGTTCTAGTGCAGTAGAGGCTACAACCTTACAGCGTACTGAGGTTAGATACTAAGTGTTAGGGTTGAATTGTCCTCTCTAATCTTCCTCATTTTAAAACAAAATAAACAGGATGAAATCAGAGAGGGAGACAAACCATAAGAGACTCTTCTTAATCATAGGAAATAAACTGAGGGTTGCTGCAGGAGTAGGGGCAGGGAGTGGGGGATGGGGTAACTGGGTGATGGACATTAAGAGAGGCACGTGATATAATGAGCCCTGGGTGTTATATAAGCCTAGTAAGTCACTGACCTCTACCTCTGAAATTAATACTGTATTATATTATATGTTAATTAATTGAATTTAAATTTTTAAAGGGGACGGAAAAAGCGAATAAACAAACAAATATATAAGTAAATAAAGCAAAATTATATTGCCACTTTGGGCCTGGGTTATTGCAAACAGAAGATCAGGCATGGTATTCCTGAAGTCCTCACAGATCTGTGTAGTTTCTGGAGTGTCAAGAGACAGTGTTTTCAGGGCACAGATCCCAAGACCTGCAGACCCCTGCCAGGTAACTTCTCTGTATTAGTTGGGGCCTCAGTGTCTGTCCTCTGAGAGACAACTTAGACTTCACTAAAAAGCCAAGGCCCTGGAGGGCAGATTGTTCAACCCCTTAATTGATGTGTGGCATATGTAAATTACCTAATCTGTTTTTACTTCAGTCTTCTCATCTGTAAAATGGACATGGTAATCACAATAACTTCATGGAGCACTTGTAATAATTAAAGAGATAATACATATACAGCCTTTAGAAAGGGTCTTGACAGTTTGTAAGCACTTAAATGTTATTATTCCACATATTTTATATAGCATAGAACAGATCTAAGGAGACATGAAGATAGTACTTATAATATTAAAATACAGGTATCACTGAAAGTTCTTTGAGAAATGAATTACTCTAATCAAAAATACTTTCCATCAGAATAAAAAACAAAACAAAACAGCTCAAAGAGAGGGGCTTCAGCCTTTTTTTTTTTTTTTCCTGGCTTGTATTTTCATTCAAAATATTCCTGAAATAGCATTCCTCAAATTTCTCAGGTTGCCTGGGTTTTGTATTAAGGCTCCTTCCTTTAATGTGGGGCCTTGGTGAACCGCCTTATACACCTGGACCCAAATTTCTCCATCTGTAAAATAGGCCCCTGAGCACGTGCTGCGGAGGGATTCTCAGGAACAGTGTTGCTATGTTGTGGCGGCAGTGGCTCCTGCTCTTTTGTGGTCCCCAGGAGCACGGGGTGAATGCTGAACTCTACAAGTCTGCGGCACATCTCCAAGCAGCCATCCAAAGGGGTGAAATGTCTTCAAAGTCCTTTGTTTTACGGTTAAGATTCATGTGAATTTTTAAAGTTCTATTCCATGATTTAGCGGTATCTTTTTATGTGAAACTGCTTAAATTGCTTTCCTGTTAAATTACTGTAATCTCTCTCTCCTCTCTCCCTTGAATACTCTCCAAGTAAAACTGATATTCTTTGGCTACCCAGTTATTTCCCTCGTGGTAAAAATATCCCAGGTTCAGAACCCTAGAGGAAAGTTATGTTCAAAACTCACATTTTCACAATCAAGCTTTGACAGGAAGTCTAGTCTATTAAGGTATTTTCTGGATTGCCAAGGATTTTCGGTTCTCAGACATTCTTTCTCCACCTTGACGATTCACCAATAAAGATCCAGTATAGTAAACGTACAGCCTAGGAATTGAAAGCAGGAGATGAGGTACAGGAGAAGCCAGGGTTCCTCGGAAAAGAGAGTGTGCCGCAGAGCTATTACACAACTCATACATTATTCAGGGTCAATTGCATCCAGAAAAATTGTGTTGAGATGTCTCCCACATTTCAAAGGCAGAGTTGTACTACAGAATTTGCAAATTTTCTGAATGGGATGCCAAGACTTTAATAAAATCATTGTTCTGTTATTTTTAAGGAAAGGAGACCTCATTTCTAGCTTTTGTGCAATAAATCACCTTAACTGAGACACTAAAATTCTTATCTTTCTCTTCAAATTCAAAAGAGAAATTTGTTCCTACCTTATAAAGCAAACTTACCTAAATGGCAGTCTCCCATTCTAATAAATTCAGAATATTGTGATTTATAAGAAGCTTTTTTAAAAAAAACTTACTACTGCGTAATGGTCATAATGCCATAAATTATGAAGCTAAATTCCCAATTACCTTTTCTTTCTTTAAATAGAAGTCAAGCTAAGTTGATTCATAGACTTACAAAGGTCTCCTTTGGGAAGGTTATAGAAAAAAAGAAATGTTTCATGCAATATAATTAGGGATTTATTCCTCAGGCCTTAGAGCTACATAAATAAAAATCATACTTTAAAGTAAAGTATCAAATTATATATATATATATATATATATATATATATAGTGGCAATAAATGGAATTGTCTGACCTAGTAACCAACTGATGTAACATTAAGGAGAATTTTTTTATCTGGAGTGTAAATGATGTTTTTTCCAGTTAGTGATTTATTCCTTGTAAGTCGTGGTTATAAAATTGTAAGTATTATCAGCATAAACAACTAGTCAGTTTAGATTCCTTTCTCTATTAAAATTTGTGTCATGAAGTTGACACAAATATGTAGAGGCAAAGTTTTCAGTGATTAAGGCTTTTTTATTTTCATCGGAGGCTTCGTAGAGCTTTCTACTTGCAAAGAAACATCTCGAGTAAAACAAAACCACCATATGGGTACATTCGAACTAATAACCTCTCCTTTTGCAGATAAAATTGTGGTGCTGGGAAGATAAAAGATTTCAACTCATAGGTTTAAAAAGCAAATTTTCTCTTTTTCTTGGAAATTTAAGTGACTATGATCACTACACTATATATTTTAGAAGATTTTTTTTTTTAAGGCTATTTTTTTCGAAGAGTTGGTCATGGTGCAAACATGGACTGAGAAGCTTCGTGAGCAGGACCTGCTTGACGCACATAGACCTCTAAAGGGGACCTGCCTGCCAGCTGTAGCTCAGAGTCCCCTGTGGGCACCCAGGGAAAAAGAATAATGTGTGTCTTTCATAGTCTTAAATATTGCCTCAAATAAGCTATTTAACCTAGGGGACAGGGACATAACTTTATATCCTTTTTACTATAAAATCTAGACATGCTCAACAATTAAAAAATAAATCCAAGAATGCAGGAGCATCAAAAGTGAAAAATCAAGTTTCTCTTAAATCTCCCACATACCCTCTACCAACAAAGCCCACACCAGTAATCTACTCTCCACAGGTACTCACTGTTACAGGCTGGTGTAAAAAATCATTTAAGACTTTTATGAAAATGCAATAGGCATATTTTGTATATGTACAATTTTACAATAAAATGGGATTATACTATAAATGTTCTACATGTCCACATGGGAAGCCAAATTATCACTAGAAGGTTTCTTTGCTAGAACAGAAGCTGAAAGAATAGAAGTAGTTAAATTGCCTTAGTGGCTTAGTCGATTAAAGTTATAACAGTGGTATGCTTCATTTACTTTATGGGAATTTACCAGGTCAGGATCCCAGGGTTGGGCTCCCTGCTCAGCAGAGAGTCTGATTCTCCTTCTCTTTCTCCCTCTGTCTTTCCTCCTGCTCCTGCTCATGCACTCTCTCTCTTTCTCTCAAACAAATAAATAAAATCTTAAAAGAAAAAATAAGGTCAAAGATCAGAACATTCCTGTCCACTCTCTAGAGCACCCATTCAGCAGATAGAGCTAAGAACACACATGTAAATATTTGCGGTCAGACCATTCCCTCCCCCATTCTAGGTTCAATGCACACCATGTCCCCTTGATTAGCATAAACTTCCTCACAGAAGAATCATAATTAAAAATTTATTATAGTCTCTTATTCATTATCCTTGACTGGGTTATAACTTAATTATATCATAGCATCACCCAATTATAAAAATGACAATGATCAGCCTGAGATGTTGACACAGGATGATTTCAGACATTTTACCCTCATCACCTTGACCGAGATGTTTTTCACCTGTTATTTTTATTGAAGTCTGATCTCATTCATTACATCTGGAGGTTTTCTAACTTTGTGTTCTAAAGCTCTTCATCTTATCTCGTGGTTTTGAGGGTGCTGTGCGTGTATGTGTGAGTCAGGCACTCTAAGAGCTGTGGAGGCTGAAGATCTCTCTGCTCACAGAAAGTGTGAAGTAAGAAGAGCAATGATGTCATTGCTTTGACCTTTGAAGAGTCTCAGCTTGCCTAGCCTCTCACGGGATGCTCGCTTTATCATAGAAATGAATAGTCCTATGTAGCCTTAGTGTGTTGGGTCATAATGTCCTGCGGGACACAATGTTCAGGACTACCTTTTATTTAAGTAAACTCATCAAGTATGTATGAAGCACCAGCTGTGTGCCAAGAACTGTGGTAAACATTGGGGATAGAGCAGCAAACAAAGGAGACATAATCTTGGCCCATGCACAGTTTCTGACTAGTGGAGAAGACACCCACTAAAAAAGAGTGGACATATATGAAGCATGTTCCAAAGAGTAGGTAGGGTAAAGCAAAAAGGTCTAAGCTACCACCCCCACCCACAGGAAGGCGAAAATGTCTCTTCCTGAGAATAAATTAGCCAGGCAAAAGTGGGTGAGGAGACAAAGAGATGTTGGACATTAGGAGCTCAGCATGGAGAGTCATAACATGCCTGTTATTCTGGGAGACCAATGATTCTAAGACATTGACTAACATATTTTATGCCATTGGAGAACCTCTCAGAGTCAGACCTTGTTATTACAAAATTCTCAGAATATAGACAGACTCTCAAAGCGCATGATTATGCTGCCTGTCCAGGCACCAATCAGCTTCTGCTTCTGGTTCTTCCTCTTTCCCTCCACTATCTCAACAGGCATTATTTGTTTTCTCCTCCCCCCTCTGATCACTCTTCCAGATGCACTCATCAACCACCAGTACTGTGGAATACAGTATTTCCCAAATTGTAATATGTGTAATACCAGCATAAAAGGAGATTCTTTTAGGTAGAACAAAGACAAACTTCTCATTAGTTACACATTTATTTTTTACAAATTTCTTCTTTTTAGGTAAATTCAGTTAATACTAGTAAGTCTATTTAAAGAAATATAGAGAGTAAACAAAAATGAAACCAAGTTTGAGCAACATCATTAAAAATGAAACCAAGTTTGAGCAACATCATTACACTAGAGGTACTCTAAATTATTCTTTAACCTTTCTGTACCTCATATTTTTCTCCTATAAATGGGAATAGCAAGACCTGCCTCAGTGACAATGGTGAAATAAAAATGTCCATAGCCATACCTGAGTTCCTGGTACCTAATAGGTTTTTAACAAATGATAATTATCTGTTTCTTCCCTTTCTTACGGCCTACATGTTGAATTTTCTACTGTCATTCCTACCTGGCTTTTAATATTAAAGATAAAATGTTAATATTAAAGATATTAATATTAAATATGTTAATATTAAAGATAAATAAATATTGCCCATTAGACTATATTTCAAATTAAAAATTCAAGCTAACCTCACCACTATCATGCATAATTTATCTAAGGCTAAGTTGGGTACGAGTACATAGACACATTGACAAAGATATAAATATATCTTTAGATATATATTTAGATATATTTAGATAAATATATCCATATATATGCCAGTACAAGAGAAATGTTAAAGACTGGAAATCCTTTTTCTGCACTAATGATCATTAGCCAAAAAGCTTTAATGCCGGTATGATAAAGATTAATAGACTATGAGTTAATCTTGTTTGACTTTTCTGTGGTGGAAAGAAGGAAGAGCAGTGAGTTTTTTCAGGGTGGAGTTTGGTTAGAGGGAGAGAGAGAGAGAGAATCTCAATCAGGGTCCAGGCCCAGTTGGAGCCTGACACCAGGCTTGATCTCAAGACCCTGAGATCATGACCTGAGCTGAAATCAAGAGTCTGACACTTAACCAACTGAGCCACCCAGGTGCCCCAAGGATCAGTGGCTTTTAAAGTAGAAGGGAGGGAGGAGGAACAAAATGGCAGAGAAGTAGGAGACCTAAATTTCATCTGGTCTCAGGAATTCTGCTAGATAGTTCTCAAACCATTCTGAACACCTAAAAACTCAACAGGAGATCCAAGAGAAGAAGAGCAGCAATTCTAGGAACAGAAAAGCAACCATTCTCTGGAAAGTAGGACGTGTGGAGAAGTGAATCCAAGGCAACCTACTGGAAGATAGACCGTGGGGGAAGGGGTCAGCTCCTGGCAAGTGAGATAGCAGCAGAGTACAAAATCGGAACTTTTAGAAGTCTGCTCCACTGAGAAACATTGCTCCACTGTGGGGAGTGTAGCCCTCACAGCGACAGTCCTGTCTCAGTACTCTCAGGTCACAAAAAGACCAGGGGTGTCTTGAGTGTGGCAGATCGCCTATGTACTGGAGTGGGGAGGATGGCTGTAGAGGTGGAGGCTCTGAGAGGGGGCTCTCAGACTGGGCTTACCTTAACTGTGACCCAAGGCACAGTCGGGCCACTGCTCTTCAAGCAGTGACCTCACAAGTGGCAGATTCGGGGATCTGGGCAGATCCTTCCTCCACTGGGAGCAGTGGCACAGGAGAGTGCTATGGGAATCGGCTGGGTTTGGAGACTCCAAACGGGGCTGTGCGCCAGAGACAGAAATGCTCGGTCACAGGCTGGGTGAGCACAGAGCCCAGCCAGAGACCAGGGAGATGGGAGGGATTGACTGCTTTTCTCAGAGTGTGCAATGAGGAGTGGGGCCTGAGCTCTCAGCTCCTCCAGCCAGAGATTGGGAGGCCGCCATCTTCATTCTCCTCCTCCAAAGCTGTACAGAAAGTGGAAGGCGTTCAGGGAACAAAAGCTTCGGAAAGTGAACTGGAGCAGATTACTTAGCCCCGCCCCTGGCAAGGGCAGTGCAATTCCACCTCCAGCAAAGACATTTGAGAATCATGGCAACAGGCTCCTCCCCAAGAAGATCAGCAAATGGGGCACCTGGGTGGCTCAGTGGGTTAAAGCCTCTGCCTTCAGCTCAGGTCATAGTGCCGGGATCCTGGGATCATGTCCCACATCGGGCTCTCTACTCAGGAGGGAGCCTGCTTCCCCTCTTCTCTCTCTGCCTGTGTCTCTGCCTACTTGTGATTTCTGTCAGGTAAATAAATAAAATCTTTAAAAAAAAAAAAAAAAAGGTCAGCAAGAACATCCCTCCAATATGTTTGACCTGATCGATGAGAACTGGTGTTTTGCAGGGAAATACAGCACATAGAATTCATGGCTTTCTTTCCCCATGATTCTTTAGTCTTTCAAAGTTAAATTTTTTTAATTTTCATTATTTTTTTCTCTTTTTTAAAATGTTTCCTCTTTCCTATTTTAACCTACTTTAACTATTTTATCTCATCAAATATCTTTTTTTAATTTAAACTTTATTTTTTTCAGTGTTTCAGGATTCTTTATCAATATCGTTTTAAGAATCTTTTCTAATTTTCATTTTTATACTCACATTCTATTCCTTCTCTGTATTTAACCTTATCTTTTATATACATGTAAGTGTTTCTTTAAAATTTTGAGATACAGTTTCTTCTAAGAGACCAAAATATACCTAAATCTAGTGTTCTAGTCTCCAGCCTGATCACATTCTCACCTTTTTCTTTTTTATGCCAGTTCCTTAGCTTACCAATTCCTTTTTCAAAAGCTTTTTAAATTTTCATCTTCACAGTCATATTACATCCCTTCATCTTGTTTACATATGTGTGTGTGTGTGTGTGTGTATTTTTTTCTTTAAAATTTTGGGAGGCAGTTTCTTCTAACAGACCAAAATACACCCAAAACCAAGTGTGTGGCTCTCTTCTATTCACCAACCTAATCATATTTTTTTTCTTTTTCCTTTCTTCTCCCCCTGGCTTTGGGTTTCTTCTGATTTGATTAGTGTATATTTTTCTGGGGTCTTTGTTACCCTTTTAGCATTTTATTCTCTCATTCATCTATTCTCTGGACAAAATGACAAGGTAGAAAAACTCACCCCCAAAAAAAGAACAAGAGGCAGTACCAATTGCTGGGGACCTAATCAATATGGACATTAGTAAGATGTCAGAACTAGAGTTTGGAATGATGATTATAAAGATGCTAGCTGGCTTTGAAAAAATCATAGAAGATACTAGAGAATTCCTTTCAGGAGAAATAACACCCTTTTCTGGAGAAATAGAACAAAAAATCTAACAATTTGAACACAAAAAAAGCTATTAATGAGGTGCAGCCAAAAATGGAGGCTCTTACTGCCAGGATAAATGAGGCAAAAGAGAGAATTAGTGATATAGACCAAATAATGGAGAATAAAGACACTGAGAAAAAGAGAGACAAACAACTACTGGATCACAAGGGGAGAATTTGAGAGAGAAGTGATACCATAAGATGAAACAATATTAGAATAATTGGGATCCCAGAAGAAGAATAAAGAGAGAGAAGGGAAGAAGGTATCCTGGAGTAAATTATAGAAGAGACTTCCCTAATTTGGGGAGGGAAACAAGCATCAAATCCAGGAGGGATAGGGAACTGCCCACAAAATCAATAAAAATAGGTCCACACACTGTCATCTAATAATAAAACTTACAAGTCTTAGTGACAATGAGAAAATCCTGAAAGCAGCTCGGGATAAGAACTCTCTAACATACAATGGTAGAAATACTAGATTTGGAGCAGACTTATCCACAGAGACCTGGCAGGCCAGAAAGGACTGGCATGATACATTCAGAGCACTACACAAGAAAAATATGCAGCCAAGAATACTATATCCAACTAGTCTGTCATTGAAGATAAAAGGAATGAGAAAAAGCTTCTAGGACAAATAAAAACTAAAAGAATCTGTAAACACCAAACCAGCCCTACAGGAAATATTGAAAGGGGTCCTCTAAACAAAGTGAGAGCCTAAAAGTAACATGAACCAGAAAAGAAAAAGACAACATACAGTAACAGTCACCTTACAGTCAATACAGTGGCACTAAATTCATATCTTTCAATAATGACTCTGAATGTCAATGAGCTAAATGCCCCAGTCAAAAGATACAGGGTATCAGAATGGATAAAAAACAAGACCCAGGGGTGCCTGGGTGGCTCAGTGGGTTAAAACTCTGCCTTCAGCTCAGGTCATGATCTCAGGGTTCTGGGATCAGCCCCACATCAGGTTCTCTGCTCGGCAGGGAGCCTGCTTTCCTCTCTCTCTCTCTCTCTCTCTGCCTGCCATCTGCCTACTTGCGATTTCTGTCTTTCAAATAAATAAGTAAAATCTTTTAAAAAAAAAGAAAGAAAAGAAAAGACCTATCAATATGTTATCTTCAAGAAACTCATTTTAGACCTAAAGACACCTGCAGGTTTAAAGTGAGGGGGCAGGAAGCCATTTACCATGCTAATGGACATCAAAAGAAAGCTGGGGTGGTAATCCTTATATCAGAGAAATTAGATTTTAACCAAAGACTGCAATAAGAGATGAGAAAGGACACTATATCATACTTAAAAGGTTTTTCCAGCATGAAGATCTAACAATTTTAAATATCTATGCCCCTAACATGGGAGTAGCCAACTATATAAACCAATTAATAATAAAATCAAAGAAACACATCAAGAATAATACAATAATTGTAGGGGAATTTAACACTGAAATGGACAGATCATCCAAGCAAAAGATCAACAAGAAAATAAAGGCCTTAAATGACACACTGGACCAGATGGATATCACAGATACATTCAAAACATTCCATTCTGAAGCAACAGAATACACATTCTTCTCTAGTGCACATGGAACGCTCTCCAGAATAGATCACATCCGGGGTCACAAATCAGATCTCAACCAGTACCAAAAGATTGGGATCATTCCCTGTATATTTTCAGACCACAATGCTCTGAAGCTAGAACTCAATCACAAAAGGAAAGTTGGAAAGAAACCAAATACATGGAGGCTAAAGAGCATCCTACTAAAGAATGAATGGGTCAACCAGGAAATTAAGAAGAAATGAAAAAATTCATGGAAACAAATGACAATAAAAGCACAACTGTTCAAAATCTGTGGGACACAGCAAAGGCAGTCCTGAGAGGAAAGTATACAGCGATACAAGACTTTCTCAAGAAACAAGAAAGGTCTCAAGTACACAACCTAACCCTACACCTAAAAGAGCTGGAGAAAGAACAACAAAGAAATCCTAAACCCAGCAGAGAAGATAAATAATAAAGATCAGAGCAGAAATCAATGAAATAGAAACCAAAAGAGCAGTAGAACAGATCAACAAAACTATGAGCTGGTTCTGTGAAAGAATTCATGAGATTGATAAACCCCTCACCAGACTTCTCAAAAAGAAAAGAGAAAGCACCCAAATAAATAAAATCATGAATGAAAGAGGAGAGATCACAACCAACACCAAAGAAATACAAATAATTATAAGAACATATTATAAGCAACTGTACACCACCAAATTTGACAATCTGGAAGAAATGGATGCATTCCTAGAGATGTATAAACTACCAAAACTGAACCAGGAAGAAATAGAAAACCTGAATGGACCCATATCCAGTAAAGAGATTGGATCAGTCATCAAAAATCTCCCAACAAACAAGGATCCAGGGCCAGACAACTTCCCAGGGAAATTCAACTAAACATTTAAAGAAAAATTAATACCTATTCCCCTGAAACTATTCCAAAAAACAGAAATGGAAGGAAAACTTCCAAATTCATTTTATGAGGCCAGCATTACCTTGATCCCAAAACCAGATGGAGATCCCATTAAGAAGGAGAACTACAGACCAATATCCATTTTTTTTTTTGAGACCAATATCCTTGATGAACACAGATGTGAAAGTTCTCACCAAAATACTAGCCAGTAGGATCAACAGTACATTAAAAGGATTATGCACCACGACCAAGTGGGATTTATTCCTGGGCTGCAAGTTTGGTTCTACATCAGCAAATCAATGTGATACAATACATTAATAAAAGAAACAAGAACCATATGATACTCTCAGTACATGCTGAAAAAAAACATTTGACAAAGTACAGCATCTCTTTTTGATCAAAACTCCTCACAGTTTAGGGAGAGAGAGTACATAGGTCAGTATCATAAAAGCCATCTATGAAAAACCCACAGCAGAAATCAGTTGTATTTCTATACAACAAGAATAGCATAGAATAAAGAGAAATTAAGGAGTCAATCCCATTTACAATTGCACCCAAAACCATAAGATACCTAGGAATAAACCTAACCAAAGAGGCAAAGAATCTATACTCAGAAAACTATAAAGTACTCATAAAAGAAATTGAGGAAGACAAAGAGAAAGGGAAAAATGTTCCATGCTCATGGATTGGAAGAAAAAATATTGTAAAAATATCTGTGCTACCTTAAGCAATGTACATGTTTAATGCAATCCCTATCAAAATACTATCCTTTTTTTTTTTTCAAAGAAATGGAACAAATAATCCTAAAATTTATATGGAATGAGAACAGACCTCAAATAGCCAGAGGAATGTTGAAAAAGAAAGCCAAAGTTAGTGGCATCACAATTCCAGACTTCAAGCTCTATTACAAAGCTGTCATCATCAAGACAGTATGGTACTGGCACAAAAAAAGACACAAAAAAAAACAAAAACTGACACATAGATCAATGGAACAGAATAGAGAGCCCAGAAATAGACCCTCAACTCAATGGCCAACTAATCTTTGACAAAACAGGAAAGAATGTCCCCTCTTCAATAACTGGTGTTGGGAAAATTGGACAGCCACTTGCAGAAGAATGAAACTGGACCATTTCCTTACACCACACACAAGAACAGACTCAAAATGGATGACAGAGCTCACTGTGAGACAGGAATCCATCCAAATCCTTGAGGAGAACACAGGCAGCAACCTCTTCAACCTCAGCCACAGCAACTTATTCCTAGAAACATCGCCAAGGTGAGGGAAGCAAGGACAAATATGAACTATTGGGACTTGATCAAGATCAAAAGCTTTTGCACAGCAAAGGAAACAGTCAACAAAACCAAAAGACAACCAACAGAATGGGAGAAGATATTTGCAAATGACATATCAGATAAAGGGCTAGTATCCAAACTCTTTAAAGAACTTATCAAATTCAACACCCAAACAACAAATAATTGAATCACGAAAAGGGCAGAAGACATGAACAGTCATTTCTGCAAAGAAGACATCCAAATGGCCAACAGACACATGAAAAAATGCTCCACACCACTTGGCATCAGGGAAATACAAATCAAAACCACAGTGAGATATCACCTGACATCAGTCAGAATTGCTAAAATTAACAAGTCAGGACATGACAGATGTTGGTAAGGATGTGGAGAAAGGATAATTATGCAGACACCAAAACAACAACAACAAAAAAACACAAGATCTTGCCATTTGAAACAATGTGGATGGAACTAGAGGGTATTATGCTAAACAAAATAAGTCAATTAGAGAAAGACAATTATATGTTCTCACTGATATGAGCAATTTGAGAAATAAGGCAGAGGATCATAGGTAAAGGGAGGGAAAAATGAAACAAGATGAAACCAGAGGGAGACAAACCATAAGAGACTCTTAATCTCAGGAAACAAACCGAGGGTTACGAGAGGGGAGGAGGGTGGGATAGGGTAGGTGAGGGACACTGGGGAGGGCATGTGCTATGATGAGTGCTGTGAATTGTGTAAGACTGATGAATCACAGACCTGTACCCCTGAAACAAATAATATATGTTAATAAAAAGAAAAAACATAGAATAGGGAGGGACTCTCAGCTCCACTGTTTACACCTATGTGACCTTGATCATGTAATCTGATATTTTTGTACCTCAGTTTCCTCATCTAATGAAGACTACTATCTTGTAAAACTGTTAAGAAGATAGAGGCGAAGTATATACCTTGCTTGAAGTAAGTGCTAAAAATCGTGATTATTATAGATTTTGTTTTCAACTTTGATCCATTTTGACCCATGGCCAAACTACATAAATACCTCATTGCGGAAAAGATTCTGTTACTCTGATCCATTCGTGAGAAAAGAAAACCTCTCCATTTTTTCTAAATCTTCAAAAATGTATCAGAGTTAAGCCAAACATAAAAGAAGCCATTCTTGAAATTTTAAGCAGAAAGAGTTTTCATACAAAGAGAGGGGTGCTAACATCACTGTTAGAATGTCTAATGAAGTGGCTTCTAGATTGAGCCATCAGAAGAGCAACACAAAATTGTCCAAACTTGGGGAATCTGCTCTGCCATAAAGAGAAAGTTAGAAAATCAAGAAATAGACACAGCAGCTATTGGCTTCAGAAAAATGTACAATTCACCCAGGATCAGAAAGCCATGGCCATGAGGGTTGGCTGCAGAGCAACGTTGCTAGATAAGTCAAAGGACACCCAGTTAAATTTGAATTTCGGATCAACAACAAAACATTTTTAGTGTGTGTCCCATGCAATAATCAGGACATATTAGACTCAAAAATGTGTTGTTGACCTGAAATTGAAATTTAACTGGATGTCATGCATTTAAGTAGGAATCCTGAATTACCCTTTCTTTATTTGAAATTAAAATTCAACCAGGTGTCCTCTCTGTTTATTTGCTAAATCTCAAGTTCTGCTCTAGAGACACCCATTGCCTACTGCTTTAAGACCAGCAGAAGCGGGTCTTGCATGATGCAGCTTCAATTCAGTCTCATGCGATTGTGTCAGATTGGCAGAAACTAAATCACATCAGGAACTCTGGTTGCAAGGACATTTGGGAGACATAAGTCTTAGCTTTTCAGTCTCTGTATTATGGCAGGCATGGGAGAAGTGTGAAAGGGCATGTGACAAGCCAACAATTCACTGGAATAGCTGCACAGTAATATTGATTCATTGCATTTGTAATTTGTTTTATTTTGACAGACATATGTTGAACATCTCTTCTTTTTTGGTCAGTATAAGTATTAAGGATATGGCACTAAACAAAACAAACAAACTAACTAACTAAATAAATAAATAAATAAAAATAAATAAAATAAAAGTCCCTGTCCTCATAAAGCTTAGATTCTAGTGGAGAAAATAAAATAGATTAACAACAACAACACTAAATTACAGAAATTGAAAATAAAACTGAAAGTAAAAGCCTCTTATAATCCTACTAGTCTTCTTCAAGCTTTATGTAACCTCAAAGGTTAAAAAAAAAATCTCCTTACTCTTTTCTTCCTCCAATTTTATTTCCCAGAGTTTATCATCAGTAGTTGTATGTGTGTGCTTGCATGTTTATTATAAATAAGTTAAACATGATTACTAAGTCCCATGAGGGTGGGAAGGATATACCTCAGTTCATCTGCTGAAAAGCTCAACATTACTCAAGCCATTACAAAAAAGACAGAATCCAGGAATCTCCTTCTTCCTGCCTTGGGGTCTTCTGTACCCGATTTAGCTCCAGTAGTTTTCTGGAAATCACTTTCTCCCTTCGTCTTCATCCTCTCTCCATTTTGCCTCTATCCTGCTGGGTCTCCTTTACCTGCCTTGGATCTTCTCAGAAAAGACGGACTCACTTGGAGTCAGAGTGGAGCACATACAACACAGGGTAAACCTCTCTCTGCAGAGATCTGATCAATTTTCATACGTCCAGTTTTCATCTGGAGATGAGCAAATGTCCCCCATACATTAATGTGAGGATGGACGGAGATGAAGGGAATGAAGGGAATAGAAACCTGTCACTCTCCCACCCCACCCCCACCTTATACCCCACTCATAGTTAAGTCTTAATTCCTCGCTCTGTCTCCTTTGTCTAGCACGAAAAATTCTTCATGTCTGACTCTATGTGAGCATGGTTTCCTGCCACCATTTCCTGACAAAGACCCTGCTCCAGCCACTCTCCAAACATGCTTTATTTTCCCATTTCTGTCTCTGTCCTGACACAGTCTGTATGGACGGCCTTCAATCCACTACTTCTGCCCATCGGCACTGACCTCTGCTCAGGTTCTGGCTTCAGTGCCTCTTCCTCCATGATGCCGCCTTAGATTCGTTCCTGCAGAAGCTGACCTTGAGACCAGGATTCGAGGACAGAGGTTTATTAGGAAGGGGGTTCCAGCAAGTTGGTGTTGAGGAGGAGAGAGTGAGGCAAGAAAGAGGAAAACCAACAAAGAGTATGTTTTGAGGAGCCTGTATGGTCAACAACAGAATGGCTGGGGGGGGGGGCAGTGTTCACGCCAAAAGCTGAAGTGCTTATCCCCCACCTTCCATCGGTGATTGCTGAAGGTGGCTCCTAGGGACGTGAACTCGCCGGTCATTTGGACCTGGCCTGTGAATGGACTGAGAGAAATGCCTCAGGTGGAAAGTGCAGGTGCATGCAGGAGGACACTGCCAGCGTGCACAGAAACTGGGGGCCAAGGGGATGTGGACAGGGGGATGTGTAGCATTTTGACCAGTTGGACATGATTTGGGCCATTATACTATTATGGCCTTTGGTTTATATCAGTCCTGCCTCATGTTATAAGTGTTTGTGTGTGATCAGGGGAAAAAAAAAAATCACATTAAATTACTCGTTGTCTTAGCCTGGTTTATCCCAAAAAGCAAAACCAGAGGCAAATGCTTCCGTGCTATGACTTTATCAAGAAATGCAAACTGGGGAAAGGAGGAGCAGTGACGAGGGAGTGAGGCAGGGAAGGCAGAAGGGGGACACAAGGTATGTTTTGAAGGTGGCGGCTGGGAGCATCCTCGGGGAAGCTATATATGTCTCAGGACACCCCACCAAGAGCGGGGAGGGAGAAGATTCTACCCACCAGTTCCTTTCTCCCATCATGAGAGGTTCATTTGACAGGGATTTAGATCCCTGCACGTCCACAGTACAGTTGGGGAAGTGCTGGCAGCATCCCACAGCAATCCAACACCCCAACACCCACACAGATGCCCTGGGGCAGCGGCCACGTGAAGCATGAGGCAAGGGGCTGTCTGTGGGGACATGCGCTTGGTCTGAGTCTCATCTGTGGCCCGGGATGGGCCAAAACTGTCTGGAGACAAATGAAGGCAAGAGATCCGAAGTGGCTTATTAAATGTGTCTGACTCACCAACAGAAACAGCTCACTAGGGGTGACCCAATCCTCATGTGGGCCCCACATATCATGCCTAGAACATTATCTTCAAATAGTGTGAAGCATCCCCACCGAGGCTTACAAATGAAAATCAACCTTCTACTGTGAAAATCTGGTACATCAGAATTTTTAAAAAAGGAAACTGAGTGGATAGAAGTATTCTTTCCAAAATGTCTGATCTCTGGGAAAACAAGTCTCTGAGGAACTAGAGATGTACTGGAAGAATGAAACAAAGAACGAACATAAATGAGTGAAGCAAATGTGGATGAAATTTTGTTGTTAGCAGTAAGATAAAGAAAAGGGGTTCTATGGTTACCCAAGGATCCTTTATAGACATTCTATACAGAATTTTTAGCGGTCTTTAATTTTTTTACTCATTAACTTCTTTGAAGCACTCATTATAAATGTATACAAAGTTTTTACATATGTTTATGAAACTTTCATCAAAGGGGTAAAAAGAACTATATCGAGGAAACGGGAAGGTCAAAATTTTTATAGGTGCTGTGTTGGCACGGAGGAAACATGTAAAAGAGAAACGTGTTTATCTGGTGGAATAACACAAGTACCAGAAAAAATAGGGACCTGTGTAGACATTGTTTACAGGAAGAGAGAAGAAATGTATTTAATTTCTTTATAGCCATAAGCTCTGCATTTATTTTTTTTAAACCTGGATATGGTCAACTACATCATGAGCAGGTATTGATGAAAAGATCAATGATACTTTTTCTATAATCATGAAGATTATAGTGTTTCAAAAGAAATTATTTTACTTTAAAGAAAACATTTTAAATGTTAATATTCCCAAAGAAACATTCCCATTTGAAGTCTGCATCTCATGAAGAAATTCAGTTATTATTAGTTTTTTCAAATGTGCAGAAAGTGATCTAGAGTTCTTAGAATTAATATGTAAATATATTGTTAAAATGAATTAAAGGGTTATACAGGTAATAAAACATAATGAATGCAATAATGAAAATAGTGAAACCTTTGAAACAACAAATAAGTTTCAATTTCGGGAAGAAGAGCTGTGTAGATTGCTACAGAAACCATGGTCCCTGTAATCATATCCCTGAGGCATATTCTTGAAGGTTGAGTGCTTGAATATAGTCAGCCACAGCTTCCTCAGTCAGACCTATTTTACCACGAACCTCAGCTCTAAGTTTATACACTAGAGCATCGTCAGGCGTCAAAGACAGGGCTGTAAAAGGAAAACATTTCAAGATATGTTTTATAATGACACTGGAAAATAGTCCCCTGTTTTAAAAATAAAAATTTTCTAAGAACTTTAGCACTGCTTACTTGAAAGCATTTTTCTTCAAATGTAAATGTAAATGAATTTACATTTCATGTAAATGAATTTTATTTAGTAAAATTAAATATTAAACCTTTCTAAGAAAACTAACTTGAGGAACACAGTACAATGTCCTTCCTTGGATGACTGGCATTGTTTATGTCGGTTTCCCTGATGATTTTCCGTTTCTCAGCTTATTCACACTTTAAGTTATTACATAAAGGAATCTATATTGATGGCATTAAAGATAAGATAAATAAAAGCATTAATTCTTATGTAAACTTACCAAGACAGACCTGGTGATTTTCTTCTTTTATTGTCTAAAAACAAATATATCAACCACTGTGATTTCCCCCCAAAATTATAAAACAAAATACCTTGACTTAGGTCTTCCTCAGCTAGTTCGTATTGCTTTAAACAACAGTAGAAGTGTGCTCTATTAAAATATACTGCGGCCCAGAAGGGACAGCTTTCAACCACATGTGCAAAATCTTCTTTGGCTTCTTTGTATCTCTCTAATATTGTATTTGCAATAGCTCGATTCATGGTAGCATATTCATTTTCTGGATCAAACCTTAAAGCTTTTGAGAAGTAGTCACTGGCCTATAAAATGTGAAGATGATGATAAGTTGAATATATTTTAATTGGCAGCTATGTAGCGATCTGAAGCACTTTTGATTCATGTATAAAACTGGTTAAAGTGTATTTGAACTTTTTTCTTTCTTTCTTTCTTTCTTTCTTTCTTTCTTTCTTTCTTTTTCTTTCTTTTTCTTTGTATGCCTGTGGTTCTATTTCCCTGGAACTGGGGACATATTAGCTGCGCAAATATTTCATCTAAAATGTGTCCAGCCAAAAGTCAGTTTGCTTTTTGTTATCACCTGTATTGGCAAATCTCAATAATGTCAGTGATAAAAATGTTCCTCTACTTACCCCTCAAGTCCCACACCTTTACACAGTACCAGAAAAAGGTAAAATATAAATCGGAAAAGGTCATAACATGATAAATATATGTTAGAAAATTAACATTTTTCATATACAAGCAGAGTATCCAAAAGCTAAAAAGGTAAATGAATTCTCCAAATAAGATTCTAAACCATACCACCAGGCTCACCCACCGCCCCACCCCCCATGGAGCACTAGGTGTTGTACGTAAACAATGAAAGTTGGAACACTGCATCAAAAACTAATGATGTATTTTATGGTGACTAATATAACGCAATAAAATTTTTTAAAAGATTCTAACCCATACCAAAAAGGGATAAAAATTTAGTGATGCTATGAAAGTTATGAAGAAGGAAGAGTGAGGGAAAAAATCAACTTGTCAAGAAGATCGAAGACTCTAGATTATTCTCTGTTCATCATCAAGAAGCAAAGAACCGTTTCAAGTGTGGTCTGTAGATTGGTTTTGGGGTCTTAGTCTGAGAAATCATTTCCTACAACTCTGTAAAGAGATTAAATACAGAAACTACGAGTAAACCATTAGTAACTTTTATAGCACTTCAACATAATTATGACATTCCAGGACATGAACATAATTCTAATAACTTGCTTATATTGTGTTTTAGCAAATTATTGATGAATAATAAGTTAGAAATTTTTAAATGGTCTTTCACCACAAATAGCTTCAGATGCTGCTTAGACATCCAACTAGACATCTCTTCTCTAATTCCATGAGGGTAAAAATTTGGTTCCTACTTTAAAATTTACTTCACTTAAAGGAAAAGTCATTTTTTACAATACAGATTGCTCTCTAATTTTTTACCATTCAGCTTTTCCCAACACACCACAGTCTTGCTTCTATCTATCTTCCCCTATTTTGTGAGTTCCACTCTTGCTAAGGCTGCAGATGTCCTCAAGCCCAATGGACATTTTCTAGTTCTTTACTTCCAGGACATTTCTGCGGCATGGACGCTCTTGAACTCTCCTTCCTTTGTAAAATTCTCTGTCCTTGGGACAGAGCATCTCTCTGGTTTTCTCTTACCTATATATCACTTTCTCTGTCTCCATCACTGAACTATTTTTCTCTATGTTTCCCAGGGATCTGACTTCAATTCACTTCCATCATGAGTGAAATGGAACACTGGTAGCATGGTGGCCAAGAGCTCAAACCACGGAGCTAGATTTCTAGGTTCAAATCCTGGCTCTACCACTTGTCATCTCTATGTCTTGGGTGAGTAGATAAAGCTCTTTTTGTCCCCAGTTTTCCTGTCTGTAAAATGGAAATAACAACTAGAACTCTACTTCCAGTTTTGCTTTTAGGATTAAGTGAGGTTAGTATATGAAGTATATACAAAATATCCATCTATCCTAAGGCAATTCTCCATGAATTTTGCTGCCTCTGACTTTTAAGAGGCAATTCGTTCAAGATTGTGTAACCCATCTCATTTTTGAATGGAACTATTCAACGCGCCAGCGAAGTGTGGTACAAGGATCTGTTAAGGGGATGGCAGAACTGACATCCTCCTGTGAAGGTCTTAAAGAGAATTCACTCGCAGACAGAAGACTGGACTCAGAATCATCAGAAATGAAGCAAGGAAATGACTCCAAGCAGGGCCAAGACTAAAAAGTAATTTAGGCTTCATTTTTTTTATTAATTAATTTATTTCAGCATAACAGTATTAATTATTTTTTCACCACACCCAGTGCTCCATGCTAGGCTTCATTTTAATTAATCAGTAAATGATCAATAAAGGCCACGCTATTCTACATCACAAAACCAGGACTTCAATCAGGTAGGAGTAAGTGCCTACCTCAGCTAAGATAAAATTCAGTAACGCACAATAATGTGCCTGTGAAAAATGTAAGTTTTTCTTATAGCTTCCAAAATATATTGTTGAGAAAATAAAAGCCTATCCATTTCATGAAGTAACTTGAAGTATAGGAGTAATGGTTGTGATGCAGTTCAAGTCCAAAGACACCTACCACAATGATGGTCTTGATTTTTTAACAATTGGTCTAATGCCCTAATATCTGTAATTAATTAAAAAGCAGATCCAGTTATCTTTGTAATGTCACTCATAGTTCATGATGCATGCACGTGACTCATCCAAAAGTGATTTAAAATTATTAAGTCACTAACTAATGCTGAAAGAAGCCAGAACATATCTAGGTTTGAACCCTCTAGAGATTATTTGATGTATTGAGGGACCCTTCTTCCTGCCCCTAAATCTTCCTTCCAGAACAGTTAGAAACAAAGGTTGAGGAGGTGGGGAGCAGGGGACAGAGCCATTTTCTCCAAAAAAAAGTTCTGTCTGCATTCAACTGTGCCCCAAGTCTCTGCCTTCCCCCATGGCGTAATCGATAACGTGTCCTGCTCCCTTCAAAGACCACCCCAGAAACTTCCAAACTTTAACCTCAGTTCTCTAAGATTTTGATTCTAATCATCCCTGCCACTTTCCTTCTGTCCCAACAATTTCTTCTTTTCTATTACATTTTTTATTAACACGGAACATGAATCACTATCCTTCATATTTACAAAATTAAGAGAACTTCTTACCACACTCTACCTCATTTCACTACTTCTCATTTCATGACTTCTCTTCACAGGACCTCCTGACCAGCTGAACTGCTGAATTCTTCACCTCATATTTCCTCCACAACCTTTACCTATCTAAGTCTCTGATTCACCACGGCCGCAACAACGTTCTTGCCAAAATCATCAGTGATTTCCTCCAACGCCCTCTTCCTTGACTTTCCTTTTTTCCCAGCCGCGCTCAACACAGGACACTTTTCCCTTCTTCAAGCACATTATTCTCAAGGTATTATCATACTGTCCTGCTTTTCTTCCCATCAGCCTGGCTGGATGCTCTCTTCTCAGTCTACTCTCTGGCATCTCCTCTCTGTTCCACTCTCAAACATTGGTGTTATCCCCAGAGCTTGCTCCTTAAACCGCTTCTCTCCACCTATACTTACCTATCCAGGCAATAGTCTCAGTCCCGCACATAGGCTCGCACTGATAGAATCATGCTTCTGTGAGACTGCCTTCGATCTTCGTCACTACTACTATTTTCTTGTTTGTTTTCTATTTGTTCCTCCAATAAGAAGTAAGTTCCATCAGAAAAAAAAAGTCTATGTTGTTTAACTCCATACTCTCAGGGTATTATTAATGCCTCATACATGGCAGGTACGTTATAAATATACGGAGATTGAAGGAATGAAGAGCTAAGTGGTATAAGGAAATATTTGCTAAACTTTTCCAGCAAAATAAAGGCAAGAACCATAGCCTCTTGGTACTTAAAGATGACTCAATGGATCATTTTATTAAGGGATCTGGTGGCAGTATTGGTGGCACAAGAGAACACAGAGGTTACAGGTCTCAGAAAATGCAAGCAAAAAAAAACACAAAAAACCCAAGCCTTTTTAAAATTTGTACATCAGGGGTGGTGCTTGGGTGGCTCAGTCAGTAAACTCAGGTCAGAACCCAGGGTCCTGAGATCAAGCCCTCCATTGTGCTCTCTGCTCAGCAGGGAGACTGCTTCTCCCTCTCCCTCTACTGCTCCCACCACCTTTGTGCTCTCTCACTCCTTCTCTGTCAGATAAATAAATAAAATCCTTAAAAAATAAAAATAAGATAAAATGAATACATTATCTTTGAAGGCAAGGATTGTGGAAAGTTCTGAAAAACACAGAGCTTGTGGTAGAAGCCTTCCCAGACTAGCTAGGCTAGAGAGGACATTTTGTAAAGTCCTTTGCCATAGCATCAAATGGAGCACAGGTTGGAGTTACCATGGCTCATCACCCTGCTTCTCATAAGAATATCTGCTATTTGACAAGGAACAAAATTTATCTCATCCAAATGTAACAGAAAAGTAATCTACCTGCCTTCATTGCAAAAACAAGGATAAAAAATCATAGCTTAATTTTTGGAAAGAAAATAAAAACTCACCGGATTAAAAAAAGTATTGCTACAACATAGATAAAAATTATAATATAACATTTCCAAATGAACTAGAAAAAAATTGTTAAAGGAACAATTGCATTTGAGAAAAAATAAATCAGTGATGAAGGATCTTGTCAGAAATGAGGCGGCCAGGAAGGTTTGACATGGGAATGAGATGAAACTAGGGGAAAAAAATTTTTTTAAGAAACCTGATCTATAAAGTCCACAAGGGATAATGGAGATTTCAGAGAACACAGGAGAGATTTAGAAGAGAGATGTGAAAAAGGAAAAAAAAAAAAAAATGAAACAAAACCTAAGAGATAGAAAACATTAGAAAAAATAATTGGTATATAGAAGTCAAAGGACATCTTAGATATAATAATTGGCATTCATTCACAATGAAGAGAAAAATGAAACAAAAACATTTTATACTGAATTCAATAAAACTTTTCTGAAATCTACATATTGAAAATGCACACTGTGTACTATGACGTACTTTGGCAAAACTTTTTACTTAAAAAAAATCTTTGATGATCTTGACAAAAAGAAGTCACGGATAAAAGAATTGAAAGTCAGGTTTGCAACAAAAAGATCATATTTTGACACCAACATACACCAGAATATAGCGAAACAATACTTAAGACACTCAAGGAAAGAAAAAGTGAGTCAGAATTTTAAACCCAGACAAGCTGCCTTAAGTTGTAAACACTGCAGGCAAACAGCTATGAACATAAAAAAAATTCAAGGAATATTGTTCTCATGAGCCCTTTCTCAGGACTCTGCTAGAAGATCAGTATCAGGCAACTGAGAAATGAGTGGTCAGGAGGGAAACTTTGGCAAAAAGCCTAGAGATGAGAACTGAATATACTTAACTGGAGAACTAAGACTAACATGTAAAATATGGGTAACAAAATGGTATGCAAATATTAAGTCCTTTGGTGGTAGAGGAATAATGAAACTCACAACAAAACGGGAGAGTAGAGACAGAATAGACAGCTGGCACCAACTGACACTGTAACACATTTAAGAATATAAATATTAATTTTTTAAGATTCTATATATTTATTTGACAGAGAGAGACAGCAAGAGAGGGAACACAAGCAGGGGGAGTGGGAGAGGGAGAAGCAGGCTTCCCGCTGAGCAGGGAGCCTGACACAGGGCTCTCCCTGGGCCCATGACCTGGCCAAAGGTAGATGCTTAACAACTGAGCCACCCAGGAGCCCCTAAAAAAAGATAAGTATTTTTTAGAAAAGAGAATACTATTAACTAAAATCAACAAACAGATGAAAGGGAGGAATAAGGGAAGAAAACATTAAATGATTATTTTATTGTTGTTTGTAATAGAAAAACTAAAGAAATAAGGAACTAAGAGTATAAAGATTACCTTTATAAAGGTAATCATTAAAACAAAGCTATAAACCTTCCTAAATATCAGAAATCCTTTAAAAATAATTAAATAAAGTAAACCACAGACTAAAATACATCAAATATAAATATACTGTGACATTAAATAACAGAACTAAATCAACCATGCCAAAATTATTTTATGATTATTATTAGTAGTAGTAGTATTACAAGCTAAGTATTTTCAAATTGCCATCTAAAGCAAAATGTAACTGTATTCTGTATAAAAGAGACACGAGCTGGAAATAAAGTATTCTGAACATTAAAAATAAAGGGAAGGGCAAAGGAATATCAGGCAAAAGCAAACCATTTGAAATCAGAGGTTATGATCTTTGTATCAGATGAAAGTGAATTTATACCCAAGAGCATTTTAAAGAAACAGAGGGCATTTGAAATGCATTCACAATGCACATGTAATGTATTTGAATATCCGTACATAAAATAATAATGTGGCAGCACTGTCCATAAAGCAGAAATTACAAGAGATGTAAAGAAAATTATAGAAGGCACACTAATTTAAACCTTTCCCACTCCAAAATAAACCAAATGGAAAACAAGTGTGAATACAGGCTAAATTAAAAACATAATTTATAAGGTAAGTCTTATATGGATATTTTTAACTCTATATCCTTATAGCAGAAATTCTTTTTTTGAAAAGTCCCCTGGAGTACTTTTTTTTTAAGTTGGCATGTACAAGAACACATTAAAACTCAATAAACTCCGAAATTAGAAAATGTAAAGCCTTTCTACCTGAACATTTTAAGTGTCCCGTTAATTTATTCAAAGGGGAAATAACATTTCATATGTAACATTTTAGGAAAACAAAAATAAAAAACATTACAGACTGAAATACATAGGATACTGCTAGAAGCAGTAGTTAGGGAAATGGCCTAAACTTAACACTCATCACAGTACAAATTAAAGGGTGACAATAAATGAATTAAACTTCTGACTCAGGCGCCGGGGTGGCTCAGTGGATTAAAGACTATACCTTCAGCTCAGGTCATGATCCCAGGGTCCTGGGATCGAGCCCCACATAGGGCTCTCCGCTCAGCGGCAAGCCTGCTTCCCCCCACCCCCCGCCTGCCTTTTTGCCTACTTGTGATCTCTCTGTGTTGATCAAATAAATAAATAAATAAATCTTTAAAAAAAAAAAAAAAAGATTTAAACTTCTGACTCAAGGATAGACAAAGAGCAAGATAAGTTGAAGATAAAGAACAAAAGAGTGAATATAAATAAAAAGTTGAAGTTGAGTTTGAATTATATTAGTGCATTACAGCTCAAATAAAATAAATTCAAAATATAAAAAATATCATCTAATAACCCAATAGTTTCATTTCAGACATTCTGAAAAGATTAAGATGTTATATAATCAGAACTGATATCCTTACCTCCTCACTCCCAGTCAAATGCTCATGTGACTGAAATTGAGAAATGTTAGCAATTAAGATGAGTTTGATAATCACATCAGTGAAAAAGAGTCTTGAAGGAAGTCTGAGATTTGTCTAAGTGGGGGCACAGAGAGAAAGAATTTTAGGCCAGAAGCTGACAATATTGGACAACAAGGCAATGGCCCACACTTGGGGAAAGTCCAGAGCAATGTTTACTGGACAAGTGTTGAATGGTTGATGATAATGAGGAGAATAAATCCATAGAAATGTGAACATGTAATAAATAATTACAAACACTCTTAGGAAAAAGAACTTTGTTAAAAAGAGCTAATAAATGATTAGCCTGTGACATAAGGATTGCTCTTTGGAAATTATATATAACAAAAAAAGCATTTAGTGTCAAAAAGAAAATGTTAAGGAAAACCCATTACCTGGGAAAACTGCCTGTGGTGAAAATAGATGTTTCCTGCATTAAAGTAAGCCAGTGAATATGTGGGGTTTAGAGAAATTGCTGCTTGATAGTCTCTCATTGCATTCTGTTTTTGACCCATAAACTCGTGAATCACACCACGATTTGTTAAGAATTCTGCTGTCGTATTGATCTGCAATATAATAGTATGAGTATTTAGCATCTAGGAACAGTATTTATCCCCAATTTCATGTCTGTAAAAATGAATGTTATGAAATCTACTTGTAGGAAACCAGTAATTTTATAGTGCTGGTGAAACCCCATTAGAGCAAATATTTTGAGAAAGGGCTTGGTGTGAAGTTGATTCAGTGTCAAACCTTTGTTGATTTGATTGCAATAAAACAAATAATCTTACTGCTATACTCAGTTCCTTTCGAAAGGATAGACGCGGTTGGCAGGAAGCTTATCTGTTTGACTCAGTGATATTAGAGAATAAATTAAATAGTTAACATGCTTATTTGTCCTAGGTAGTAGCAATCATCTTCCCATTCTTTTCTTTTTTTGGCAAGTAAAAATTACAAAATCCGCCTATTTATACAGAAACAGAATCCAAAAGCTAGAAGAAAAGGTTTTCTGTCACTGTATACAAAACCTGAGGCTTTGGTGTTTTGCATTCATTTTTATGACAAAATAATATTGATGTCCCATGAAACTATAAATTACATTTACTGAGAGGAATCAACATTTATCATGAGTTTGTATTTCAGATTTTAAATGTACTTAAGTTATAAAATTGGCAAGCCATAAAAATTATTTATTCTGGGAATCTCCTGGAAAAAATACAAATATTATTTCCCTACAAGTTACTTTAAAAAGTTACAGAGAACTTATGAATGATGCTACTCATTAATGGTGTTAATTGATGCTAATGATAATATCATCTAAGGGGATTTTTACCTTTATGGCATCATTAATGTCTTGAATTGCAGCAAAATTATCACCCATCTGAAGACAGACCACGGCTCTTCCTTCATAGGCTAAATAGCATTTTGGATCAACTTCTATGGCAATGGTAAAGTGATTCCAAGCTTTCTGGAATTTTCCTTGGGCCTAGAAAATTTTTCATTTACATAAAGTAGGAAATTGTCCATAACATGACAAATGTTTATGGTTCTAACCTAATCAAATAAAGCCTTTAGTAAGGGTAAATTTATATTGTGCTAAATCTAACCTATTTTAAACAAGGAAGTAGACTGTACTCTGAGTGCATTCAATTGACTAAATTACCTCTGAGTATTTATGCTAACATTTTAATTAATCAAAATAAATCTAATTGTCAGAGTCATCTCTTATGCCAGTCTTGGACAATATAAAATCATGGCCACCATAAAGTCATGGCCACTATATGAAACACTGATGTTTCTGACAATCACAACCACAAAATTTACACTGAAATCCATGCACAATAGGTAGAAATTGTATTTACTGCCTGGCATTGAATCTCCAGTTAAACATTTTATATACATATATAATGTTTATATATATATTGAATATAATAAAATAAATGTGTTTAATAAATAAGAGAAAAAATAATGGTGTGAAACCTATTTTGATAAACTGTACCAGCATCTGGAATTTTAGGGTACCTATACATAGTCCATGGAAAATGCATTTAAATCTGCCAAGTTTCTGTATATACAAACTTTAGCACCAACTGGAAAACAAGAAAAAAGTTAGGAGAGGGGCACTGTTAATTGAAAGGTATCTGAGTATTTCCTAGAGAAGACCAGGTAGCAACTGAACACCTCATCAGTGTAAGGTAGTGAGTTGATAAATGCACTGAGTCCAGAGTCTGTCCTTTGTATGCCTAGGCTAAAAATCTACCTTACCAGAATCTCAGAAGCTGAGAAGCTGAGTCACATTAACCAAACAGAGCCCAGTGACTCTTGCATAAAACTAGTAAGATAACTACACACTGTTCTTTAACACTGTTCTTTAACAGTTCTTTACACACTGTTCTTTAAGAGGCAAATCTTCTCCCTCTGGGCGAATTACGTGAAAATCAACACTGCCATAAGAAATTCAGTGGAGAAACAAGGAATATAAGAATATTAAGCTGCAAACAGCCTCACAATGGGATATCTGTCATCTGTTCCTGAAATCCTTTTTGACTAACCTCGATATCGCTAGTATGAGGCACATAGTAGGGAAATCTGTAAGAATTTGTTGAACAAATGGTTAGTCTTTCCCTTGGGCAGAACTTGGATGAAACGCTCTAACTCTCTTTTTTCAGTCCTTTCTTTCCTGATTCAATCCTTCTTCCTACTGAGTGTTTCTCAGTCTTCTTTCAGGTTGATACATACCAAGTGACATCTTCATAAAACAAAAATCTGATGTCATTGCTTTGGTTAATTATACTGGATTTCTTTTATTTTTTTTAAGATTTAATTTATTTATTTAACAGAGAAAGAGAGAGAGAGAGATTACAAGTAGGCAGAGCAGCAGGCAGAGAGGGGAGGAAGCAGGCTCCCTGCCAAGCAGAGAGCCCAATGTGGGGCTCGATCCCAGGACCCTGAGATCATGACCTGAGCCGAAGGCAGAGGCTTAACCCACTGAGCCACCCAGGTGCCCCTATACTGACATTTCTAACTGGCCTGCAAAGCCTTCACCTCCAGTCATTTTGTACTTTCTAGCCTGTCCTACTCCAATATTTGGGTCCTCTCTTTCATAAGACATTCGAATGGGTTGTTCACTGGGTCTTAGTCCCAACTCTTAAGTCTGACTGATTACCAGTCTGTCACACTCAATTTAAATGTTAATTTCTCAAAAAGTTCTCTCTTCCCCTTAAACAAATCTGAGTTTCCTTGTTACAAGTTGTTCTAAAACCCATCCTTTTCCTTTGTATCACGAGTATAATTAAATAACTTCATATGATTGCTTGATACTCATCTCTCTACTAAGTAGTAAACTCTTTAAGAACCAAGTATATTTGGTTCACTGCTGTATCCCTAGGCCCCTATCTTAGGGGCTCAGTAAAATGCCTACTGAATGCAATGAATGATGATGTTGACACATTTCATTGGATTGCAGTTAGCTCTTACAGCTTTGGGAGTCATCCTGTCTCTTCCAATTGACTTTATAAATTTCTACTGTAATCTAATAATGGCTAATTTTATGCTTAAGTCTCAGAGGGTGAACAAATTGTTTCCCTTATTAATGAGTTCTTGGGCATACCTCACTATAACCACCAATTCTAAAAATCACCTTCAGTATTATTGGATCAGCCAAACTCATTTTCAAATTAAAAAAAAATCAACTTTAATTGCAGATTATGAACAAAAATTTCTGCAGATTATGATAATTTGAGCACATTTTTTGCCCATTGTCTAAAATTTTAAATATTAAAAAAAGAAGAAGATTTAAAATTACTCAGTTCCTCCTCATGAAAAATATAACACACTTAGCACTTTATTCAAAGAATGTCACTACAAATTTTATTAATGCAAATAGGTTGGTGAGTGCATGTGTCAGGTCAGAGTGTTCCAGAAATCACTCAGAGACCTACTTGGTAACAGAGTAATGCTCTCCCGTCTTGCTGAAAGGACAAACACCTGGTCTCTTGCCTTCCCAGGATAGGCTCCCTGCCATCTGGAAGATGACCTAAATCCCTGTACAGTGGTTGTCTGACCCAGTGCATGGCTAAAAGCCACTTCAAAACTTTTGTACAGTGTTTTTCTCTCTAGCTTGTCATTAATTCAACAGGACAATACCTATGGAGCCCAAGTATAAGTTAGTGAAACAAATGTTAGCCACATTCTCATATGTGAAACTCATCAGGCAAATTTCAAAAGTTGTCTGTAAGTGTGGGGGTCAGGTAAAGCATTAAGAAAACTCGGGTTCAGAGGGTCCACACTTCACTAGTAGTTCAGGTCCCTGGATATGGTCCCCAGGCAGGCTCCCTCTAACTAATAAACCCTTTTGGAAGCTCTGATCTGGATACTGATAGTAAGGGAAAGGTAAAATGTACACAGCCAAAGAAAGAATATATATCCCTATCACCACTAAAGGGCTAAATATAGTCTTTCTCTTGTCCAAAAGGTGTTTTTATGGGCTAATATATTGTTATATAACGTTACCTGCAAATTATAACCCAGGCTAATTCTGGCGTTTATATATGTTGGATTAATGTGCAATGCTTTCAGAAAGTCCTTCTGTGCTTGTTTGGTGGCTTTCTCATGACCATATTCCATGTAAGAATTTCCCCGTCCAACATAAGCATCCAGAAAACATGGATTAATTTTAAGAGCCCAAGTGAAGAAATCAACAGCTTCTTCAAACTCTTTATTTCTGAAAATAAATGAAAATATTGATCCTTTCTAGTGAATTTTCTAAGTACTTTTCTATACATAATTTATTCATGAAGATTTGCTTTGACCCTTATAAAAAAAAACTTTCACTTTTTTTATTATCTATCATAGGAAGTAAGTTCATCTAACCTAAGAAAGTCTGACAGGGTCTTTGAAGATTTTGGTGACAGGAAAGAGGGAGGTAAGAGCCATTTTTACAACAGAATGTGTTGGGATGATATTTTAGAGTTCTTTTTTCAGAACTATAAATGTCTGAATAGCATTCATGAACTTATTTGATTGATGAAATATACTATTTAAATCAGAATAAAGTAAGTGCATTTATGTATTTAATATTTCCTCATACAATGAAAGGAACCAAATTTTTATCATATAGGAGGCCTTACTTCAGATCTTTTATAAAGGCAAACACTTTTTGTGGACACCAGGAAAGGAGAAAAGAAAAAAAGGAAAATGCATTTGATTTATTAAGTTACGAATAGATGTGACTAAATGATAACTCTCTCTCTCATCATTATTCTCTTGGGGAGTGAGGGCTAGAGAACAAATCAATCATTTGCTCATGGCCAGAGAGAGTCACTTTTCCATCTTGTATGTGTATCTAATAATTATACATTCAGTCTCAACTGGCACAGAGAACATCTAGGATCTTTTTTAAAAACTAGAACAAGGGAGCTAACACTGAGTAACTGCTAACTTACCAGGTACTGTGCTAAATGCTTTACGGTAACTATGCTCTTTCACTCAATCCCTCCACCAATTCCTAAGCTAGTCATACTTTTCTACATTTTATATATTGAAAGACAATGGCTCAGAAAGTTCGCACATAGAAAATAACACGGTAAACGGCGTAGTGAGGTTCAGCAGTGCATGTATCTAAGATTCAGACTTGGGTCAACAACTCCAAACTTCACGTTTTTCCACACAGTCATCTCTACCTCACATTCTTCACCTTTGACATGCCTGCAGTTGGTGCGCAAGATTTTATATCTCAGTAGTGTAGTCAGAAGGAAGGTGTGACGCTCAGAGCTAAACCTGAATGTGCAAATTAATCCTAATTGTTCAAAGCTGTTATGGGAAACAAATGTGCATGTGTGAAAACCATTTAGTAAAGAAATGCTCAATAAAGATTATCATCTTCTCCCACTCCCTTCATTACTTTCTCAAAAAGGCTTCAAAATTTAACAAGATGCATCACTACTTTACAAATTTTTCCTTTATAAAATACATGGAACCAAGGGAAACTGTTCTAGAGACTGTCATCTCCTAGATATTATTCAGGAATATTCCTTAAAGTACTGTTTCCCAAACTTCAGCCCCTCCTTGGTGACAGTTGCCCTATGTTCTACCTATACTATCATTTACTGAATATTTTTCTTTAAGTCAAATCACCATTTTACTTATTTCAAAAAACAATTTCAATCCCATAACTATAAAATTATTTATTTAATACCATAAACAGAAAGCAACCATAAAAATAAACAAGTATTGGTGTTGGATACTACAGTAGTCTGTAGAAAACTGAACCTGAGGGCTGGACCATCTCTTAGAAAATGTAGGAAAAACAGAAAGACTAGCTTTTAGCTGAGACTTTCTCCTTGACATATTCAGAAGGTTTGAGAAAGAACTCATTTTGAAATTGAAAAGCACTCCAATATCTCACAATGTGATTGAATATTTTTAATGCCTGTCTAAGCCATGAAGAATAATTGAGGTACTTACGATATTTATTCCATGTTTTGGCAAACACTACCCAAAGGTGGGGCATCAAGTGTTCTGCCAGAAAACTGTACAAGAAGCAGCAGTGAAATACCAGGAAAACTTGGCCTCTGATAATTCAGACAGGCAGAAAGTGAACACTCATGTATATGAGCCAATTGTATCTGTTCAGTTCTCTGTGGATTGTTACTAAGAAAACATAGGTTTATTTCCCTCAGTAGCTTAGAGTGAAATTGTGCTTCTCTCCTGATAACTGGCACTAGTGGAGAGGTGAAAGTTCACTAAATAAGAGTAACAATGCCTGAGGTTGTGTTCTGTTTACAGAGATCTTTTCCTCTGTACCTCTCAATCCCCTTCGCCTATTTCTCTCATTATCCACCCCTGTCCTCACTGGTAGCCACCAATCTGTTCTCTGTATTTATGAGGATGTTTCTGTTTTTGTTTGCTCATTTGTCTTGTTTTTTCAATTTCCACATTTAAGTGAAATCATACCCTATTTGCCTTTCTCTGTCTGATCTATTGGACGTAGCATAATATCCTCTAGGTCCATTTATGTTGTTGCAAATGGCAAGATCTTTTCTTTTTTTAATAGCTGAGTAATTCCATTGTGTTCATGCTTGTGTGTTTGTGTCTGCGTGTGTCTGGGTGTGTGTATTGTATCTTTACCCATTCATCTATCCAAGGGCACTTGTGTTACGTCCATATATTGACTATTATAAATAATGCCACAATAAATACATGGTTGCATAGATCTTTTCAAATTAGTGCTTTCATTTTCCTTGGGTAAAATAATGGAATTACTGGATCATACAGTATTTCTTTTTTTAAGGAAACTCCTTAATGTTTTCCACACTGGTTGTACCAGTTTACATTCTAACAGTGCACTAGAAGGTTCCCTTTTCTCCACATCTTCACCAACACTTGTTATTTCTTGTTTTTTGGGTACCAACTAAGATGACTGGCATGAGGTCATTTCTCCTTGTGGTTTTAATTTACATTTCCTTGATGATCAGTGATGTTGAGCATCTTTTCATGTACCTGTTGCCATCTGTATGTTTTCTTTGGAAAAATATCTATACCAGTTCTCTGCCCATTTTAATCCAGTTATTGGGGGGTTGGTGTTACGTTGAATAAATTCTTTACATATTTCAGATATTAACCCCTTGTCAGATATATCATTTGCAAATACTTTCTCCCATTCAATAGGTTGCCTTTTCTTTTTGTTCATAGTTTCTTTTGCTGTGCAAAACTTTTTATTTTGGTGTATTCTCCATAGTTTGTTTCTGCCTTTGTTTCCCTTGCCTGAGGAGACATTTCAAAAAAAAAAAAAAAAGTCACAAGGCTGGTGTCCAGGAGATTATGGTTATGTTTTCTTTTGGGACTTTCATGGTTTCACGTCTCACATTTAGGTTTTAATCTATTTTGAGTTCCTTTTTGTGTATGTGTAATAAAGTAGTCCAGTTTCATTCTTCTGCATGTAGCTGTCTAGTTTTTCCAACAGCATTTATGAGAATCTGTCTCAAAAACAGACTGCCTTTTCCCCCATTGTATATTCTTGCCTCTTTTGCGTAGATTAATTGATTATACAAACATGAATTTCTTTCTGGGTTCTCTATCCTGTTCCATTCATCTATGTGTCTACTTCTGTGATAGTACCATACTATTTTTATTACTACAGTTTTGTAGTATAGTTTGAAATCTGGGACGGTGATACCTCCAGCTTTGTTCCTCTTTCTCAAGATTACTTTGGATAACAAATTCTTTATCAAGAATGATTAGACAGCAGTGATTCTGTATAAAATGCATTTAGCTGATAGGTTGTTGTGCTCAGTATTTCCATCTATGTGTAGCAGCAAATTATTTACTTATCATGCATACCTATGGTGATTAAGCAAACTGAAATTTCCACAGCAATCTCAGTTCTCTCATCATTTTCTTATATATCATTGAAATGCTTCTAGTATATTGACATCCAACTGCATCAAACACACTTCCCCACTCATACCCAGGTGGAAATTAAAAATCTTTGTGAGTACATATACCAATATATGGTTTATAAAATACAGTATCACTTTTTGTATAAACTAATCAATTTTAAAAGAAAAAATAAGACAATAATTGAAGCTATTTTTCCATACCTATCTAGTTATCATGCCTATAGTTATTGTTGTTGTTGTTATTTTTTATTTTAGTTAACCTACAGGGCAGTATTGTTTTCTGGAGTATAGTTCAGTAGTTCCTCACTTACATACAACACCCAGGGCTCATCATACTGAGTGCCCTCTTTAATACCCATCACCCATCTAGACCATGCTCCACCCACACCCCTCCATCAAGCCTGTTCTTTATCATTAAGAGTCTCTTATCGTTTGTTTCCCTCTCACTTTTTTTCCATATGCTCATCTGTTTTATCTGTTTTGTTTCTTAAATTCCACATATGAATGAAAGCATATGGTATTTGTCTTTCTCTGACTTATTTTTCTTAGCTTAATATACTCTAGAACCATACATGTTGTGCAAGTGGCAAGATTTCATCTTTTTTATGGCTGAGTAATACTCCTGTCTGTGTGTGTGTGTGTGTACACCACCTCTTCTTTATCCATTCATCAGTTGATGGACAAATGGACTCTCCATAGTTTAGCTATTGCTGACAATGCTGCTTTAAAAATCAGGACGTATGTACCCCTTTGAGTCTGAATTTGTGTATCCTTTGGGTAAATATCTATTAGTGCAATTACTGGATCATAGGGTAGTTCTATTTTAGCTTTTTTTTTTTTTTAAGATTTTATTTATTTATTTGTGAGAGAGAGAGAGTGAGAGAGAGCACAGGCAGACAGAGTGGAAAGCAGAGTCAGAGGGAGAAGCAGACTCCCTGCGGAGCAAGGAGCCCGATATGGGACTCGATCCCAGGACGCTGGGATCATGACCTGAGCCGAAGGCAGCTGCTTAACCAACTGAGCCACCCAGGCGTCCCCTATTTTAGCTTTTTGAGGAACCTTCATACTGTTCTCCAGAGTGGCTACACCAGTTTGCATTCCCACCAACAGTTCGAGTGTTCCCCTTTCTCCACATCCTTGCAAAAACCTGTTGTTTCTTGTGTCATTAATTTTAGCCTGACTGGTGTGAGGTGGTATCTTATCATGGTTTTTATTTGTATTTCCCTGATGATGAGTAATGTTGAGTGTCTTCTCATGTGTCTTTAACTATCTGGATGTCTGCTTTGAAAAGTGTCTATTCATGTCTTCCACCCAATTCTTAACTGGATTATTTGGTTTTGGGGTGTTGAGTTCAGTAAGTTCTTTACAGAATTTGGATACTAATTCTTTATCAGGTATGTCATTTGAAAACATCTTCTCCCATTCCATAGGCTGACTTTTAGTTTTGTTGATTGTTTCCTTTGCTGTGCAGAAGATTTTAATCTTGATGAAGTCCCAGTAGTTCATTTTTGCTTTTTTGTTTCCCTTGCCACCAGCAACATGTCTAGTAAGAAGTTGCTACAGCCAAGGTCAGAAAGATTTCTGCCTATGTTCTTCTCTAGGATTTTGATGGATTCTTGTCTCAATTTTGGTCTTTCCTCCATTTTGAATTAATTTTTGTGTATGGTGTAACTAACTGGTCTAGTTTCATTCTTCTGCATGTTGCTGTCCAGTTTTCCCAATACCATTTGTTGAAGAGACTGTCCTTTTTCCATTGGATAGTCTTACTTGTTTTGTCCAAGATTAGTTGACCATATAGTTGTGGGACAATTTCTGGGTTATCGATTCTGTTCTGTTGATCTATGTGTCTGTTTTTGTGCCAGTACTATACTGTCTTGATGATTACAGCTTTGTAATATAACTTAAAATCAAGAATTGTGATGATTCCAGTTTTGTTTTTCTTTTTCAAAATTGCTTTGGCTATTCAGCATCTTGTGGTTCCATACAAATTTTAGGACTGTTTGTTCCAGCTCTGTGAAAAATGCTGGTGGCATTTTGATAGAGATTACTTTGAATGTGTAGATTGTTTTGGGTAGTATAGGCATTTTAACAATATCTGTTCTTCCGATCCATGAACATGGAATGCTTGTTCATTCCTTTTTGTCCTCTTCAATTTCCTTCATATGTGCTTTGTAGTTTTCAGGGTACAGATTTTTTACCTCTTTAGTTAGGCTTATTCCTAGGTATTTTAATGTTTTGGGTGCAATCGCAAATGGGACTGATTCCTTGATTCTTTTTTCTGCTGCTTTATTATTGGTGTATAGAAATGCAACTGATTTCTGTGCATTGATTTTATATCCTGTAACTGCTGAATTCATGTTTGAGTTCCAGCAATTTGGGGGTAGATTCATCTGGGTTTCCATACAAAGTATCATGCCATCACTGAAGAGTGAGAATTTGACTACTTCTTTGCCAATTTAAATGCTTTGTATTTCCTTTTGTTGTCTGATTGCTGAGGCTAGTACTTCTAGTCTATATTGAACAATAATGGTAAGAGTGGGCATCTCTGTCATGTTCCTGATCTTAGGTGGAAAGTTTTCAGTTTTTCCCTAATGAGAATGATATTTGCTGTGGGTTTTTTGTAGATGGCTCTTATGATACTGAGGTATATTCCCTCTATCCCTACACTGTGGAGAAAGTTTTAATTGAGAGGATGCTGTATTTTGTTAAATGCTTTTTCTGCATCAATTGAGAAGATCATATGGCTCTTGTCCTTTGCTTTATTAATGTGATATACCACGTCGATTGATTTGCAAATGTTAACTACCCTTGCTGTCCAGGGATAAATCCCACTTGGTCATGGTGAATAATCCTTTTCATGTCCTACTGGATCCTATTGATTAGTATTCTGGCGAGTAATTTTGGTATCCATGTTCATCAGGGATATTGGTCTGTAATTCTCCTTTTTGCTGGGGTCTTTGTCTGGTTTTGGGATCAAGGTAATGCTGACCTCATAGAATGAATTTGGAAGTTTTATTTCCATTTCTATTTTTGAAACAGCTTCAGAAGAGTCCTATTAACTCTTCTTTAAATATTTGGTAGAATTCCCCAGGGAAGCCATCTCTCCCTGGACTCTTGTTTTTTGGGAGCTTTTGATTACTGCTACAATTTCTTTGGTGGTTATGGGTTTGTTCAGAGTTTCTATTTCTTCCTGTTTCGGTTTTGGTAGTTCATAAATTTCCAAGAATGCATCCATTTCTTCCAGATTGACTAATTTATTGGCATCTAGTTGTTCATAATATGTCCTTAAAATTGTATTTCCTTGGTGTTGGTCATTATCAGTAGACATGGTGTCAGCTAGTTGTTTGTGCTGGTCCTCTAGGAGAGAGGCTGTTGTGCTGATTCTCTGGCTGAATTGTTTCAGTGGAAATGTGCCTCCAGGGCATGGGGGTGGGAGGAAGGGGGGGCTTGGTGTAAGGAGCTCCAGCTTCCTCTGGGTGGCATTGGTTTGCTTCCTGAAGGCTAATGGTGCTGTTGGGCAAGATGAGTATGGTGGTGCCCTGATCTTTAGCCTCCAAGCTGAAAGTCTGTGCCCCTACTTTTCAGTGCACCTTCATGGAAGAGCAATCAATCACCCCTCGCGTGTCCCCAATTTCTCTCAGAACCCTGCATTCATTCTGCCTGTGTCCAAACTTCCCCACTTCTATGCCTGGGAACAGTGCAGCGTGTTGGAGCCACCCATTCTTTCAACCCAGGGAATCTTCAGACTATGCTTTCAGTCCTGAGATTCTACCTGACTTTGTCACCTGAACACCTTTAAGCCAGGCATGTCCTCCATGGCAGTGGACTACTAAACATCCAGATTTTGCACTCCACGGCTTCTAATACTTTGTGGCAGCCTCTGTAAGTAGTCTCCCTCCCCACAAATATATCCACAGCCATATCTCCCCTAAGTCAACTCCACATCTCTTACTTTCCAAAGGTGGTCACTTTGCTACTTATGGACTTGCAGTTTTTGTTTTCACAGACCTCTGATTGATTTCTTGGGTGTTCAGAATGACTTGATAACTATCTAGCTGTGTTCAAGGGATGAGAGAAGCTTCGGGTCACTCTACTACTCTGCTATCTTAACTCCTCTATAAGCACTAAAGTTTAATGAGCATCTAATCTATTCAGACTAAGTAAATAATTATTAAACCCTAAAGTTAGAAAGAGACCTTGAAAGACACATAGCAACCTCTTCAAAGATGACAATGACAAAAATCAAGTCCAGAGAAGGTGACATTGCCAAAACCAGAGACTTCCCAGCCCCCTTACAAATAGAAAGAAAGAAAGACAAACAGAAAGGCAACTTAGAAAAAGCAGTCTCATTTTTTTGAATATGTAGATATCACACAAAATCCTAGATTGAAGCCTTTGTTAAACAATCACATGGCAGTTAAAGAACAGAGGACGTGGTCAAGTATCTAGAACAGGATATATATCCAGCCAAGACATAAATTATTAAGCATCAATTACAAATATGAAAAATTTAAAATTAGCTTTTTTAAATAAAATGTGTTTTGATAAATATAAAATAATATGATCACTGAGAAAGGTGCATGGTTATCATTAGAGTGTCCATAACTATGGACCATGTGCTGAGTGTGCAGGCAAGGCCACAGACATAAAAGCCCACTGCATTTTCCAAATTAATCACATACGTGACCAGATGTGCCCTACTGAGTTGTACAAATAAATCATAAATACCTCCCAATACTAAAGAATGTGGCTTGCAGAGTCAAAGGTTCAAAATTACTTTATGCAAATATTAAAAAGAACAAAATAGACATTAAATAGACATTCTGGGATAAAAAGTGGCTAGGACGTGTTACTGAGTAAATCAGGCTTTCCCTCTGTGGCATTTTTTTTTTTTTTTAAATCTGAAAGTGCCTTTCTCAAAGAGATCTAAAAATTAACTCTACCATAACACTCTTAGTAACCAAATTGGACAACAAGTAGGATATTCAGCCTAAGGAATGTTGTCTCCTAGCAACCACAAGAGTGAGAGCCAGATATATACAAAGGCATACTTCAAAAGTCTGCAACCCCATGAGTTCAAAGATCAAAGTCCTAAAATTTAAAGATTTATTCCTTTTTTTGAATTTTCCAAATGGGAAAACTTTTACTTTCCCCACTATAAGACATCAATAATGAATCTCAGTACTTAGAAACCAAGCTGCTGTGGTATAAGCATATTATAGCTTACCTTGAAAAGCAAAAATACTTTTCCTGGAATAAATATAACCAATCACTAAACATTCCTTATTGCTAAATTCAGTAAAACTTAAAACACATGGAATTGGGACTGTGAGTTATCAGGGCTTTACTGTTGATTTAAATTCTACTTTTATTAAAGGACAATAGAGATTCCAGTCGGCTGATGAAAGTTGGGTTATTTGGAATTGCAAAGCAGTATCAGCTTAAGGAGGCTCTGCCATATAGACCCAGTGATTACATTTCATAAAAGAGCTCAGGAACTGACACAGAGAGAACTTTAGTGTCTCTAATAGTTGCTAAACATAAAAATGAGGCTGAGAGAAATTTTGGAGTCTTTTTTTTTTTTTTTTTTTTTTTTTTAATTTTAAGAGAATACAATGACCTCAGACATTTTTGGTCTGCACTCACCCACCAAAACAAATACATCAGTCATCATTATTCCATCTCTTTTTAAGAATGACAATTACCTAAAGAGATGAATTGTACAAAGGTTCCTGGATTAATATAGACAATGGTGTGACTATGTTTTGCTTTCTATATAAAATTAAATGTCTGAGACCCGTTTAGGCTTTTTACCTCAATGACACCTTTTACAAGTAGCAATTATTATATTACTATGTTCATAAAATTAAAAGTCTGACTTTCGAAGAAAAATGTAGCTGTACTATCTGTGTCCTAAAGGGGGGAAAAAAAGAATGCTGATTTCCTAAATAATTCAAACTATGTTCTATTCTCTAAACTGGATATTTACACAGCCTAGCTTACATAATTTGTGAATATCCAAGTTTCTCCTCCAATTAATTGCTGTTGTTTCATGAAAAATAGTACTGTAAACTATCACTTAATCGAATATATCTCATCCTACCAAAAAATCTTCATGGCTAAATCTCTATGCTTTTTAAAGCAAAATGATCAGAAACTAAGTTTTAGATGCCAAATGTATATGTAGAAACATAAACACTACTGTTAACAAAATCTACCTACTCTCATATTATCTGAGTAACTTTTAAACCGATTGTCATCTATATTTGAGCCTATTCTTTTCTCCCCTTCTCTAACTTTTTTTTTTTTTAAGTAGCCCCCAATACAGCCCCTAACACAGGGCTCAAACTCATAAACCTGAGATCAAGACCTAAGCTGAGATCAAGAGTCAGGATGCTTAACTGACTGAGCCACCCAGGTGCCCCATTACTTATTTTTATAATAACCCCAGAAACAGGTAATAATGTTTTAAGTAATTAGTTTTTTATAGATTTTCTTATATTTTGGGGATATTTACTGGTATTGTTGTAATTAGTTTTAGATTTACGACTATGTTTTCTAAATGCAAAATTTTCTTGAGACTATGTTTTGAAATCACTCTCTCTTCCAGGAAACAGGCTTTATAAAAGTTAGTTCCATTTTATGAACAAAATTAATTAATTTTATTTTGTTCTTAGCTATTTCAAGCTATGCATGATTTTATTCTGTATATTACCAAGGTCCTTTCCAGTAATGGGGTTGTATCAGATGGGTTCCCCAATGCCATGAGGCAGTTATTTCTTGGAAGACTTGGCTAAATCATTTATTATAATGACACACTCAGGGGGGCTCCCCACTTCTCTACAGGGAATCTTTGTGTCTCTCCCCATTTTTATACTCTTAGTTCCACAACATTTTCCTGTTTCTTTTATTCTTCTATCATTATAAATATGATGGTTCTACCTGCTTTCACATCAACATAAATTGCACTCCATACCTGTGATAGCACATGGCAGTTGCTTGACAAAGGCTCACATTAGTCTTGCTTATCAGTGCAGCTTGTTTAAAATCCTGAAATAGTTTTATAAACTGTTAATTTTATTACATTATCTTTTGTGCTTTCTTAAACTTCCTTCTAACTTTGATTCTACCATGAATATACTTAACACAAACATTAAAATATACATCTTCCTCAAACTTTATTTTTCATTTTAGTATCACAGCTAATGAGAATGGATGGAACAGAGGAAACCCATAACTGAAAAGTCACTCAGAATCTTATGCTACTGGTTTCCACTTTCCCTGTGGCTTTGCCCTGCTCTGTGTAATGAGTTACTTCATCTGCTTTCTTTTTATTGTTTTTTCCCAGTGCACATCACCAGAGACTTCCCCTTCTACATAGAAATGGAAATTCACTTGGAGATAAGTTTTGGCAGTGTATGTTTAGAGGACAAACAGGCACCTAGGCCCAGGAAAGTGTGTAACTGGGTGGTTTGTGTGGATTGACTAACGCTGCTCCTACTTTGTAATCCACACTTCTGGGAAGAAGTATGTTGTTTTGTCCAGAGATCCTAGAAGCTCTTGAGAGGAAGCAATGTAAACTCTAACCCCAAGATTTTGAGTTAGAGAAGTCAGCTAGGATAGACCTGAATGGCCCTGGGGAGGAGGAGGTTAAGAGAATAAAAAGTGCTAAGCCCACAAAAGGTCCTGACTTTGTGGCCCTAACACTCACTGTCCTCTCTTAGGCACTGAAGAGGAGCTAACCTTCATAGGTGGTCTCCCTCTCCTTCTCCTTCTCCCTTCCGCTTTCCTTCTCTTTGCTCCTCTTTCATCCACCAACCTTCCCAGGCTGTGCCACAGGGAGGAAGCTGGCTGTCTTGTGCGGGTAGAATGAGATTTCTGCAAATACTTGTGTGAAAGAGGAAGCAATAGGGTCAAATTAACACTCTACGAGCCCTTCCTAGGACTCTAGGAGGGTATGAGTCACATCGACCAATCTGTGACTGCAGACTCCCCATTTAGATTCCTCAAGTATATTTTGATATTAAATGGAAATATTTAGGAAAAAACAAGTTATTGTCTACTCAAATATAATCTAACCAGATATGCTGCCAGCTAGCTGCCCTACAAAGATTGATTTTGCTAAAATGGAGGCAAATTTACAAGGGTCAGATTCGTTACAAACATTCTTATTAATTTGAGGGCTGTGTGGAGTGACTACTAACTTAAAAGATGGAGAATACCAAGTTTTATTTTGTAATCAGATATAATTTACAAATGGCAACTTGACTTTACATACATAACTGTTATTATGCTATATGGAAATTAGGCATTAATTATCAGCAATAGATATAAATGATCCCTGTTAGCATTACTTAGAATAAAGCTAACAGAATTTTTATGGTTTTTCTTGTCTGCATGAATCTTTTCTCTAATATGGAGATCATAAAAAACAAACCACATGAAGTCACTCACATACAAAGCGAAATCCCAACTCCTATTCCCTCCACTGATGAGTTTATTTGTAAAGACCTTCACCCACACTGTCTCACTTTCTGTGTCAGAAGGTGGACTCTTGACTTTATTCCTCCCTGTCTCCTCTGGAAACTTGCTCCTCCATAGTCCTGGGGCTTTCTCTATCTTTAATCATTGGCTCACTGCCCTGCCCTAATGTGCCTTCCTTCAATCCTCCCACCCCCAAAACTGCACTTGGCCTTGTCATTCTAACTCTTGTCACTATCAATCCCCTTGAAGGCATGGTCAACACACAGCGGCCATGTCCCCATATCCCCTCAACTGATTGTTCTTGTTCCATAAGGCCAACTTTATTTTGTAATTGGTAAACTGTCTCTAAAGGTATTGGTTCTTTATTTATTTTTATTCTTATCAAAGTAAGCTTTATATACAATGCATGGGGTCTAATAAAACTCAAAAATGTACAAAGCTTATAAGGAGCCCCACTCCCCCTCTTGCTCCTCCTCCCTGTACCCAAGTCTACTGCACAAAGACAATTGCTTTCACAACTTGCTAGGTTTTGTTCTGCTATTTACCTTCAAATTTCTAATAACATGAGTATTCTATCATGTTTAACTTCTGACATAGGATAATATTTAGCTATCTTACACCATCATTTCATACACCTCCCCTTCTGCCACTATCCCATATACCTATGGCAATGCATTTGTTTGCTTTAGTCTCTGTTTCACTTCCCTCAAGTGTAGGCTCCTTGGCTACCCATTCATTTTTAAGTTTGAGGTATTAAAATCTTGAGTGGTAGTTTTGGTTGCCCCAAAGAGCTCTTCTCCACTATCTTTAACTTTGTGGAATTATATCCTTTTATTCGTTTACTGTTTTCCTGATAGGTTTTCAAGAGGACAAAGAGATAAACAAATGTTCTCAAGCCAACCAGCTTAACCATTAACTTCCTAAACAATGCCAGTCTAAATGCTGCATTCTACTTCCTGGTCAGTGTGTTCCTATGAAGGTAGGACATACAACTTTCAATTAACTAAAAGGTTTTCAGTGTTTGTCCTACTTAACCACACTATTTATCAATCACTCCCACTAAAAATTTTTCCGTATGCAGGTTTTAAGACTCTGCTTTCTCTCTCTCTCTTTTTTTTTTTTAATCTAGCCCTCTTAATATTAGGTCTTATATTCTTTCACTGGTTCTTCCTCAACCTGCATTTTTTTCTTAATTTAATGTTTCAAATTAATATTTTTCACTTTACTTTGAGAAAAACATCTTTTTTTAAACTTTTAATTAGTGTTTGCCTGGCATGCTTTTTTTTCCAGACTTTTTCATTATATTTAAAGTATGTTTCCTAGAGTCCAAATATAGCTAGGGCTTTTTTTTTTTTAAAGACATATTTATTTATTTGAGATAGAGAGGTGGGGAGGAGCAAAAGGAGAGGGAGAGAGAGTCTTAAGTAGACTCCACACTGAGCATGGAGGCTGACTTGGGGCTCAATTTCTCAACCCTGAGATCAAGACCTGAGCTGAAGCCAAGTCAGACACTTAATTGTGCCACTCAGGTGCCCCTATAGTTAAGGTTTTTTAAAAATTCCAATCTGATATTCTCATTATTTTAGTAGGTATACTTGACTGTTTCTATTTAATATAACACTGATATGGTTACATTTAGGTCTAAATTTTATTTTTTGTTTTCTTCTGGTTTCCTCTGTTTTCTGTTCCTTTGCTTTCCCTTTCCAGACTTATTTTGAGTTTATTTTAATTTTTTTTAATTCCATTTTAATCAATCTATGGTCTTTTTGACTAAGGAGGCCACATTTAGGCAGAAATCTGAAAGGAAAGGAAGGTATGAACCACAAACAGATCAGTGGGAAGAGCATTCTATGTTTAAGGAATAGCTTGTAAGATGATTCTGAGGCAGGAAGGGAGCGTGGCATTTCCAAGGAATAGCAAAAGGCCAGAGTGGAGTGGCTGTAGTAAGAAAAGAGGAACATATAACAATGAAATCAGATGAGTAAACAACAATCAGATCATGTAGGGTCTTGGCTGGCCATAGTCAAGAATTCTGATTGCAAAAGAAAAAGAAAAGAAAAGAATCCAGATTGCATTCTAAATGTTATAGGAAGCAATGGAATGTTTTGAGCCAAGGAATAATTCGACCTTCTTTAGGTTTTTAAGAGGTCTCTCTGGCTGTTGTGTAAGAAACAGCATGCTGGGGAACAAGAACAAAATCAGAGAGGCCAGTTAAGAAGCTACTACAAAGTCCACAAAGGAGAGATGATTGTGGCCTGAATTAGGAGGACAGCAGTGGCAAAAATGAGAAGTGATGAATTAAAAATGTGTTTTGATGGGAGAGCTAACTGGACTGACTCATGAGTTGATGTGGGATAAAGAAAAGAAAGGGTTAATAATGATTCCCACTAGACCATGAGCTCCTCAAGGACTGGAACTCTGTCTTAATGATCTCTGTGATTTTACCACCAATGCCAGTTACTTGCCTTGTGAGAAAGAGCGTAAGATTTGGAATTAAGAAAGATCTGAGTTCAAATCTTGCCCTTCCTAGTTGGAAGATTTTATTAAGTACTAAATGGTATATACTTGCTAGATAACACAGGGCCTGAATTTAACTCCCCAACAGCTGAAGTCTTTTCCTCTCAACCCCCATTTTCCTCACTTGTTCCGCTCAAATACTGTGACCCAGAGTTCCATAGCTCACTTGCCTATCCCAAAAAAGTTCTTTAGCCTCTTCTTCTTGAGGGAATTCTAAATGGTATATCTCAAAACCAAAACCTAAAGGAGTTCAACTCTTAAAATTACATTTCTTCATAGTATAAATTCCCTAGAACAAGATTTTTCAGACACCTCCTTAATAATAAGTATTTCTGTGGGAGTAGAATCTCTAAAGTTAACTCTAGGACACAGAAAAATAATACAAGCCATCTCTAAAGGTGAAAAAATTAGGGAACACTCATTACATTCTTATTGTTATTCTTATTCTCATTGTTATTCTGTTGTCTTTCCTCAGAAACACAAAAGCAAAACTACCATTATTTAACCGCCAACTTCAAATTACTATTTGATTTTTGCCTCATATCTCTTAATCTTAATTCCAAAGTTAATTTAAAATAGACAATACAAATAAGATAAAAATGAAAATGATGAATTTTGTTTAATTATAATTAATAACAATTAATTACTAAAATACATTTTAAACAACCTATTTCTCTTTTGATACACTGCAGATGCTCTTTTATTGCAATTCTGAGTGCCTGTTTCCAGTAACTTAAAAGTCTATTCCCAGTAGCCTATTTTGAGCAGCCATTTTCTGCCCTATGCTAAACAAACAGATTTATTTTTATATATTTTCAGTGGGGAATGAGGAAAATTCTGAATGAGGAAGAATTAGCACCGAGCTGCAAAATAAACTGATACATAAATCATTTTATTTGCCAAATAATTGAGTCTTATTTGTAGCCAAGATACTCCGTGAGAGAAGGTGAGTGTATTGATAGTTCATCAAATCAGAAATACTTTTTTATATATTAACTGTTTACCTGTAATCAAAACAAAGTAAAAATACACATTTTTGAGCAAAGATTGTATTATTCATTCAAAGTACTTCAATACAGTTCTTGCTAAGTTTTTATTGCTTGTTAATATTGCCATTTGATACCAAGAAAAATTTGTTCACTAGTTTTCAGAAGAGAATGTGCAAAATCAAGTGGGTTCATTTTTACAAGTAAACAGGAAGGAAGGTTTACCTCCAATGCGAAACTATACTGCTGTAACTCTACGTAGATGAGTCCACGATTAATGAAAGTATTTAAAGTCACAGTTTCTCCAGCATCAAGAAGAAGCACAATTCCATAGTCTATTAATGCCTAAAAATAAAATAATCACTTACAACATAGATTTAACTCTCTAGGGCCTTCCACATTGGCTATGAACAAATGTGTTTATGCCCAAACGAGGACCTAACATGGATTTTTAATGTGACTTACTTTTATGGACAAAAATAATCACTCAGATTTAAAGGGTCCTGTTAACTAAATATTATAGACACTGCTATGTTTTTAATAAATGATCCACACTGTACTCGCCTTTCACATGTAATCTCTGGATCATCCTAAGGATTTTTATTGTATATGGTTTGGAATGGTTGAGGGTGGGAGACGCAATACCCTTCCCCCTCTCAGTAGTTTCACCAAATGACTTTTGACATTAAAGCACAGCGCTTGTTACCTTTTAAAATTTAATTCCTTTTTAGTGTTTTATTGTTTTTCCCACTGAAACCTAATCTTTATGGAGGCAGAGTTTATCTATTTGGTTTACCATTGTAAATAACTAACTCAGTGCCTGCCTCTAATGGAAGTAGATAAATTTTTGTTGAATGAATAAATCACGAATCAATGAAAATCGATTTTAATACACAAATAAGCACTCATTGGAAAATTACTTCAAAATATTTTGATAAGCATACTTATATTTTGAAAGACACTAATCTAAACTAAGAATTATCAATTCATAGGACCTTTCTACATTACTTTAATCTTTTTTTATTCTTTCCACTGACTCTATACCAGGTACTAAGAATAGCATAAATCTGGGGATTTATGGTTGGAACTTAATCTCTTATTTTCCTACTGAACATTTTGTCCAAAAGTGCCATATGGATTTCTATGATGTTTAAATGGGGTGTCTCTCAACTGGATGGGGGTTCCCAGATATAGGGCGCTGATGGGGTGGAAACTGGTGGCATGGGCAGTGACAGATTTCACCTGAAGCAAAACAAAGGAAGTAGAAGTATATCAAATACACAGCAAGTGAGTGGGCAGGCAGGCCAGCAGAGGAAAGCCTATAAGGAGGAGTGGGTGGACACTGTTTTTAAAGAGGGAGGGTGAAGAGGTATGCCAAGTTTGGAATCTCCTCCTTTTTTAGTAATTGTGTCAGGTTGTAAAAAGTCCTTTAGTTAGTTAAGGCCTACAGATATTTTAAGGTGGGTCACCTGACTGGGCTTTCTATTCAGCCAGGGGGTGGCTGTGGGCCGTTACTACCTATCATCGCTCAAACCTGTTTGCCTGAAAGTAGCCTCTACTGTTTCATCAGAAAAGGGTCAAATTTTCTATGCCTGTAGCTCATGCTAACTGAAAATACAAATAAGCATTTTACTATTTGCTCATTGGTCCTTCTCCAGTATTTCATTACCAAACACTCAAGTGTCTAAAAGAACTGTACAATTAAAAATCCTGTATGTGCGTTGTGACAAAATTATAAGCAAACCTCTGGCAGAGCTGTAAAAATAATTCATAATATGCATAAAACAAAACAAAACAAAACTAGAATGTTTGCAGTTTTCCTGTCATGGAATCCCAGAATATAAAACCTGTAAGATGCCCTGGAAATCCACTAAGCAGCTGAATAGGTGACACAGGAGGAAACAAAAGGTGGGAAATGAGATGTCATGAAGGTCAGTGAGCAGGATTTGGATCAGGCCTCTGCTATTATTACTAGATCTTCAGTCTTGGGGAAATTACTTAACACTAAGCCTCACTCTACTCACATATAAAATTGGAATATTAATAACATCATATTGTTGTAAAAGTCCACTTAAAAATATTTTGATTGTATGTTGGTAAAGCATATAGCTCAGTGCTTGTCACCCAAAAAGCCCTAAGTAAGTGGTAACAGTTATTTATATTGAAATGAGGTGGTAGGAAGCAGAATTCCCCTCTTCTTAATTTTTTATGATAGCATATCTTAGAAGAATGCCTAAGTGCATTTTCTGCAGAAAGGTACTTGGGTTTTCTCACTCTAGTCACGACAAGAATGCTGAGAAACAGGTGGAGGGAGACAGACAGGGAGGGGCAGACACTGTTAAATGACATCCGGTCCACACGCTGGAGGTCAGCTGGTTTTACAAAGCCACCTAAAGACTGTTAGCCAGAAGCAAACAAACCTGTGAACGCCAATCCAGCTTTCTACTCTGTGTGACTTGGATATGTTCCTAACTTCTCCCTGCTTCCATTTCCTCCTCTGTAAAGTGTCTTCGTTGGAGGAAATGTGTGAGCTGGCTGGCAGCCTCTAAGATAACCAATATGTCATTATTCTTGTTAGATCTCCAGGTAGTTTCTCATTTTAGAACACTGAATTAGAACACTGATTCTGCTAGGTATCAGAGATAACAAAAATGGGAGTTCCCTGCCCCCACCCAGTCCATTGTTTGTGGCTTCAGAATTACCCAGAAAAGGCAGGAATGGGGTGGGGAGGGAGCCGGTCAAAGATGCCTGCTGTGCAGGTTACTTGATAAATGATCCTTTAATTAGCTTTTAGAATCTTAACAACTCCTTCGTTAAAAATTAGTTATTCGTTTGTCAAGATTTCTGGAGGAAACCTGACAGACGGGCTGCCAGGAATTCTACAGTCTCTTAGGTAGGAACAATAGTTCTCAACTTCTTCCTTTCCATAGCAAATACCTCTCTAAATCTCCCAACGTCTTAAACAGATTCCACTGTCCAAATTTCAAGGAGGTTGGAGGAGAACAGTGGGAATGCGAGGTAGTCTCTTAGAGGAAAGCTTCACTAACTGTGGAAGTAGAGAGAAATGAGAAGGGAAGACAAGCAGACAACAGAACAACAGAGGAGAGAAGCGAGAGGGCGGGCAGGGCAATGAGAGGCCAAGACCAGCTGGCCAGCGAGAAATCTTGACTTGGAAAGGACCAGTCCTGCAGGGGTAGGGAAGAGAAGGGTAAGATTAGAAAACAGAAAAGACATTCTGCCCAGGTAGAAGGTGGATCAGGACAAACAGAGGAAAAAGTTTTACTGCAGCCATCATTTGGGGCTTCAAAATACACAGGCAATGCTTGTCGCTGGTCCCAGATCTGGAAACCATAGTGGAAAACTCCCTGCTGCGTCTGTGGTCTGAGTACTGTACAAAAAAAAAAAAAAAAAAAAAAAAAAAAAACCCTAAACAAACTTTTCTAGCTAATGTTGAGATTTTGAAGCAAAGATATTGTTAATGATCACTGCTTAAAAATTCTGCAAGCAATGTGCTTTGGTGAGTGCTGTGAAGTGTGTAAACCTGGCGATTCACAGACCTGTACCCCTGGGGATAAAAATATATTATATGTTTATAAAAAAATTAAAAATTAAAAAAAAGCATATTGGAAAAAAAAATTCTGCAAGCAGTATATCAGTAGAAACATTCACTCAAATGAGAATTGTGAAATATATTTTAATTTGTAAATACCTTTAAATGCTTATGAGCATTGTAAAATTAATTCTCATGTGACATTGCAAAGATTGTATAAATATATTTGGTGAGGACCAATAAAACCTTAAATATTCTTTGAAACTGTTCTTTGGTTTCTCAAGTTTGTGTGTGTGTTTATGTGTGTGTATGTGTATTTCCACAGGAAATACTTTTCAAAACTATAACAGAAGAAAATGCTTTACACTTGCTTTAAATGTGTTTACAAATGTGTAGTTTACTAAAATGGTCACTTACCATTCGAAGTTCGTTTATCTTGGTGTAGCATAATGCTCTGTTATAAAATGCTACATAACTGTTTTTGTCCATATTGATAGCTGTAGTTAAATCTGTAATCGCTAGCTTATAAGTCTGCAAAGAAAAAAATAACTAGATAAGAAGGATCAATCATAATGGACTGAAATTTAATTGCAAAATAAATTCTCGATTCTATCAAATTTTTTGGAACATTCATTTACCCATTCTGTGCATCATCTGTGAAATTAAGACAATTAAGCTAATCTTTCACAGAGTTAATTAAGATCTCTTGGTAGGAATTATTTATAATAATGTTTCTCCTACCCACAAATAAAATTCAATATATAATTTAATTTAGATGATTATCTTATTGCCAATATTGCTATAAAGCAAAAAGATTATACTTCTTATTAGTAAAAGAGAAGCCACATTCATCCAGCAAACATTCACCAAACCTTGCTTGCTTCTGTCACTCATACTGTTATGTAACATAATGGTCATGTTTTCTACCCATGGTCTCTTTCACTTCCTCTTTGATGCGTCTCTGATAACTTAGATCATTCATTTCTGTAGATAGTAATTTTCATGGACTTAACATGTAATACAAGGTCTTACCTTTGTCTTAAGGTATTATTTGCAAAATATTTCATATGAAATAGTTACAAAGAAAGGTCAGAAAAGAAAAGTAGGGAGAAACAAAGTATTCCATGAAGTATCAGATATCAATGAGGCTGCTCACACCATTTGATCCAGTAAGTTCCATTTAGGAGTCAATCATAAATTCCAGCAATGGCTTTGTTCTCAGTGTGTGTATTATTTAAGACAGCAAAATGGTAAAACAGTAAAATGCCCAACAATAAAAATAAACTATGGTAGAATATTATTCAGTCTTTAAAAATGGTATCTTCAAAAATTGTGAGAAGCAAGGCACAACAAATTTTTAAGTAGCATAATCCCAGTTTTGGAAAATACATATCATATTTTCAGGGAAAAAAAAGACTAAATGTAAATAAACCAAAATGCTCTCAGGAATTTTCACTTGATGATGGGGGTAATAGGTGATTTTAATCTTCTTTATTCCCCTATGTAATTTCCAAACCCTTTGCAATGAATATACGCTACTTTCTTAATAAGTAGTAAGTGCTAGTTAAAATATAAATATAAAAAGTAAATATCACTATTTTGTGCAAAATTATGAATTGAAATCCCTTTGATGTACTGTGAAAGCATAAAGGGTTCTATGCAGTTGTGCCCTTTATACCATGGGGATTCTCCCCCACAGAAGGAAAAAGGAAGCTAGTCACAACTTGACAAATCTGAGCATCCACGCACTCTAAAATCTCACTTAACAAGACAGGAAACAGCCCTACCTTGTTGTAGTATTTCAGAACTCCTCTGTAGATATAGGCACGCACACTCTGAGGATAAATTTTAATGGCCTCATTACAATTCAAGATTGCTTTGGAGTATCTGCCTTTCAAACCATAGAAGGCTACTCGGCTTAAGTATGCCTTTTCAGGAAAAGAGCAGAGGAAAGCAGGAATGAATATTTTAGTAAAGCATCAATTCTCCCAAAAGATATAGTTTGAACAAATCCATGCCATCCAAAAACGGTATAAAATATAGTCTTTTTTCCCCCACTCTCTTTTATTAGAAAATATTTCAAACAGGCACCTGGGTGGCTCAGTCCTTGAGCATCTGACTCTCAGTTTCGGCTCAGGTCATGATCTCGGTGAGGGCTGTGGGACCCAGCCCCGTGTAGATTCCGAGCTCAGTGGGGAGTTTGCTTGAGATTCTCTCTCCCAGTCCCTTTGCCCCTCCCCCACTCATGCACACACTTACTCTCAAATAAATAACTTTTTTTTTTAAGATTTTTATTTATTTATTTGACAGACAGAGATCTCAAGCGGACAGAGAGGCAGGCAGAGAGAGGAAGGGAAGCAGGCTTCCTGCCGAGCAGAGAGCCTGATGCGGGGCTCGATTCCAGGACCCTGAGCCAAAGGCAGAGGCTTTAACCCACTGAGCCACCCAGGTGCCCCTAAATAACTCTTTTTTTAAAGTAATAAAGTATTTTGAACATAGAGAATAATTTAAAAAATAGTACAATGAACATCCATATAACTACCATGTGGATTCAATGATTATTATTTCACAATATTTATTATATCTATTTTTCTGAACTATTTGAAAATAAGTTGTAGACATCACTATACTTAATACATAATACCTGGCGACCTCCAGGCTTTCCATTATGCAAACATTCTCCTAGATAAGCACACTATCATTATATATCTGAGAAAATTAACAGTATTCTCTAAAATCATCTAATATTTAGCATATTCAAATTTCATAGTCAAGCTTCACCTATTGAATTTTGTGTTGTCTGTACAGCCTCTTAAAAGGCAGGAATAAATGTGATAGCAAAAGATGAAGTAAAAAAATTAATAACAGTATATGAATCATAATAGGTACAATAAAATATTAACAGTATTTATAAACATCACAATTCATGAAGCACTTTTACGTAAAGCATTACTATTATAAACAAAATTTTTAGTTCAGGGGGAAATACAGATACAGGAATTATCAAAACACAGCCAAAAAGTAGGTATAAGTAACCAAATCTTGCTAATTAATAACAATGACATATGAAGATTTAGTAGTTTTAACAAATTTGACCCATTCTCCAAATCATTGAAATTATTCATTTAAATACCTGGTAATGTTTTGGATTGAGGGTAATTGCACGATTAAAATCCAGGACCGAGCTATCCTTGTGGAGTTTTACTTTACAAAGCCCACGTTGATAAAAGCCTTCTGCAAAATCAGGATTTGCTTTCACAGCTTTTGTAAAACAATCAAAAGCCTAGAAGAGTATTTTGTTAAGTAGTGAGTAGAACAGAGTGAGTAGAATATATTAGTGAAGATAAATGAATGAGTAGAATATATTAATTTAAAATGTTAATAAATTATAGTGTGTAACAATCGTAGAAAAGTTTTCACTTATCTTTGGTCACTTTAAATTCATTTTTCCCAGTGAACTTTGTTAAGAAAATAAAAGTAATATAAACAGGCCAGGTTTATTACTGTAATTTATAGGTCCCTTTACTCCCGGAGTAATGTCAATATAACCCATATTGTTAGATGACAGTACTTCTGGAAGTACAATTTTAATTGCTATTCTTCATATTGTGTTTATTCAAAGTACAACTTGTACATTTATTTTTCATGAGGTTCCAAGAACCATAGCAGATATATAGTTATGAAATTTCTTAACAGTGGAACTCTAAAATTTTTCCCAACATTGTAAAGCAAAGATAGGTTTGCTCTGGTTGTCCAAAAGGGCTAAAAACACAGAAAAGATTTATAATTAATCTTATATTTTAGGGGATTTCCTAATGGAACTACTAATTAAGTGCAACTCTTTTTCAAGTTTATGGAGTTGCAAGACCCTAAGAATACAGAGACCAGAATGGTGTGTGGGTGTGTGTGCATGACTATGTGTGTCTGTGTCTATATGTCTGTGTGTAGAGAAATTAAATTATGAAATACCCCATGTTAGCCATTATAAAATAACAATTATTTTGTCATATCATTAACAATTTTAAAATGGAGTCTGCTTGAGATTCTCGCTCTTCCTGTCCCTCTGCCCCTCCCCTGCTCACGTTCCCTTTCTCTCTACATAAATAAATGGTTTTTTTAAAATAAAGTACTTATAATTTAATAAATAAATTCTTATTGTGATAAAAATATTATGCTATAATAATTTCTTACAGTTAGATTTACTGTTTTGGTAGGAGTCAGACATTAGTCTTTGGAATACTGTGAACAAACAAGTCTCAAATAAAATGTGTTGAATAAGTAAAACAATATAGTAGGCATTGCAGAGTTCACACTGATTGTAATAAGCCAACCTTTATAAGAAATTTGGTCTAGGGCGCCTGTGTGGCTCAGTGGGTTAAAGCCTTTGCCTTTGGCTCGGGTCATGATCCCATGGTCCTGGGATTGAGCCCTGCATCAGGCTCTGCTCAGCAGGGAGCCTGCTTCCCACCCCCACCCCCACCCCTGCCTCTCTCTCTCTCTCTCTGCCTGCCTCTCTGCCTACTTGTGATCTCTGTCTGTCAAATAAATAAATAAATAAAATCTTTAAAAAAAAAAAAAAAAAGAAAGAAATTTGGTCTAGTCACTCACTGTATAGGTCAGAAAAGGAATTGAATGCAAAGAATGATTTTCTATAATCACAAATAATCTATGCTCTTAAACATACAAAATACCATTTGTATGTTGCCTTCTTCCATGTAACAAAGACCCAAGTTATACAGACAGTCTGCTGAAGCTGCTACCGCATTTGGTCCTTTATCAGAATGAGAAAAGATATCCAATGCCTTTTTAAACATTCTCACAGCTTCCTAGAGTGATAAAAAAAAAAAAAAGACGAGAATGTTTCTTTCTGGTATTTATTTAACGTGATGAACAAGACAGCTTAAACATTAAAGGGAATCCTGAGTGCACAGCCTGACTCACATTTCACCCTAGGCACACAGGCCTGGTAATGACACAGGCCTTGTCAGTGCACTGCCAGACAAGGACCCAGGCAGGGAATCTGATGGCAGGGAATCCCACCAAGGTGCCTCACCTACAATCCACTACTTAAGCAGGCTTATACATGCGCACTTTGAAGCTATAATTTCTAAGTTCTAAAGATTATTTTCTCATAGCCTAAAATCAACTTAAATTTATAGACTAGTTTATGGCCAATTCTTTAGAAATGTTCCTGGAAGAAATACTAGACAGCTATTAGATAGTAAAGGATTTCCAATGATAATATCTGATGTGGTTTTAATCAACCTGTATTTTGTCCTACTGTCCTCTTAAGGGATTCTGCTGGCACCAGGAAATGAACTAACATCAAAAATCACCCATTTAAACTAGTTGAAATTCATTAATGAAAAAAATTCAATTTCTCAGACAGAAATGACTTTTTATAACAAACTAATGGGTACATTTATCTATATGGAAATACAAATATTTATGACTCTTTAGCCCATTTTTTAAATTATATTAGATTACTAAAGACACCATGAGATTTAGCTTGGATATGCTAAGTGTCCTCTGTGCCCCCCACTTAACTTTTACTTCATATATTTACAGCCCACCTTAATGTCCATCTTTCCACCCTCACTCTCCGATGTGACCTTGCTGTAGAAAAAAAAGATATCACTTTCTTTCTCCACTTCCCTCCTTTTTAGTTTTCAGTGTATCTTTATCTTCCTTCATCTCCATCTTTTTTCTCTCCTGTCTTTGAGTGGTTTCCTTTCTTCTCCATTCCAGAGCTAATTTCTCAAGCTGTATCCTTGACCCCAACTCCTTCTGCCCCACTGGAACATAAGTTATTTCCTGCCTCTTCTGGATTACTGCCCCTTCACTATCTCTTGGAGTCCATTGAGTCTTCCATCCCATTTAAAATTAAAGTGAACACATCTTCACTTCCTCCTGCTGCTTCTCATCGTTGATGTCCTGCCTGTCACTTCTTCACGACTCTAAAAAAGTCTCCTAGGGAAGCTCTGGTGGGGCTTGCAGGTAAAGCATATTTACATTCTAAAGAGTATACTATGTCTGTTGTGTGGATAAAAGCTTAGAAGAGAGCAACACGGTTGCTATCATTCTAGCAAAATAAATGTGTGCTTTGGACTAGGATAATGATCACAGAAATAGAGAAAGGAAGTAGAATTGAAAGATATTTAGAAAGAACCAGGTGAACATCACTATTGATTGGATAGAAGAGGGCAAAGGTAACCCCGAGTTTCTACAGAACAATGGGTAGGGGCAGAGAAGTTTAAAGTAAACAGAAGAGTATTCCAAAAAGAAATTTGATATCATAAAATGTCAATTCTCCTTACAATAACCTAGAGTTGACAGAATTTTTAATGGATCTTGACAAGCTGAATTTAAAATGTATATAGAAGAGAATAACCAGGAGTTTCCTAGATAAAAATATGGTGTAGGGACTAGCTCTACCAGATATCAAGAACTATAATAAAACTATAATAATTAACTATCATAATAATTTGGACATTGTAGGGGCACCTGGGTGGCTCAGTCAGTTGAGCATCCTACTCTTGATTTCAGCTCAGGTCATGATCTTGGGGTCATGAGCCTGCACTGGGCTCTGTGCTCAGCAGGGAGTCTTCTTGAGATTCTTTCTCTCTCTTTCTGCCCCTCCTCCCCCTGCTCTCTCTCTCTCTCCCCCTCTCTAAAAATAAACACATAAAACTTAAAAAAAAAAAAAAAGACTACACTATTGGGCCAGGGATAAATAAAAAACTGACCAAAAGAACAGAATAAAGAGCCCAAATTCAGATCTGCATATACATGAAAACTAGATGTACCTCTTCAGATCTTTGGTTTGAGAGAACATTTCAATAAATGACACTAGAACACCTGGATATCCATATGGGGAAAACTGATATTTTATCACTTATCTCACACTCAAAGAAATCATTTAAGTTAAAGTCTTAAATGGAAAAAACAAAACTTTTAAGCATTTAGGAGAAAATATGGAAGAATACCCATATGACCTTGGGGTAGGGAAAAATTTCTTAAAACAAGATTTTTTTTAAAGCCATGACAATAAAATAAAAAATATATTAATTCTACTACATTAAAATTAAGAACCTCTATATAAGACCAGGCACACATTCAAGAAGAAACATGGCACACATAACTAATCAAGGATTAATATACAGAATTTATTTTTTAATGCCTAAAATCAATAAGAACAAGATAAACAAACAAAAAATAAGTTTAGGATATTGATGAGACAGGAAATATGAGAGGTTACAAAACATATAAGATATTCAATCTGTGCTCAAACAGAAAAATGGGAATTAAGATCACAATGAGACATCAGTTTTTATCTCCTAAGTTGAAAAAAATAAAGTCATAACTAGTTACAGTAGAGGATGGAAATGAACAGTCACACACGTATATGACAGGTAGGAGAATAAACTGGTACAACCCTAGGTAATAATGTGTCACTTTCTTGAAAATTAGATATTCACATTCTCTACACACCAGCAATTCCACTCTCTAGGAATATATCCTAGAAAACTACTCCACATGTTAACAGAATACATGAAAAAGAATATTTATAGCAGCCCTATCCTTAAGAGGAGAAGAAATAACCCAAATGTTAACACAAGAATCAATAAATAAATGTTATAATTTAGTTATATTTTAAGAAAGTATGTTAGCCTTCATTCTAATAAGCACAATATAAAATCCCTGTTAATAGATTAGTAAGTGTTATCCAAGACTTTTCACCTTGTTTCTCTTGGCCTTCATTTGGGCTTTTGCTAGTAGAATATACATGGTGAGCTCAGGCCTGTTCAAAGTGACACTATCCAAGACCTGGATGGCCTTGTCATGGTTTTCACAAAATGAATAAATGAGTGCTTGCTGTATAGGACTCAACTCAATGAGACCTAAAAGGAAAAGAAAGTTTATCAATACCTTTACCAAGTATCTAGGATTAAATTAGTTTAAAGAAGTCAAGCAATTCAATAATTTATATTTGAAATATTAATTAATAAATCAATAAATCAATACATCAATAATACTAAAATCTGTTTACCACCAACAAAAATAAGACATTCCAATTACAAACAACAACAAAAACAAAAAAATAAAAGTATAACCCTGGCATCTCCTATAATAATCTCTCACAAGATTCATTTCATTATGAAGCATTTAATAGTTGACTATGTACATATGAAACTGAAGATATAAAGTTTCAAATCTATCTTTGATTAGAAATAAACCTTTCCTGTTATCTATATATAACTATTGCAAACAGTATAAACATTTTTAGGAGGTATTTATTTTTAAATTAAGACAATTTTAATTTTGCATTGATTATATTTACCTTTGTTCATTTCTGCTACTTGATAAATAGTAAACTTTGCAAGATCATAACATTTCATCATAAGAAGATATTGTCCTCTGGAAGAAATAATACCTTTTTAATTCTAAGCAGTAAAAAATAATTTTTCTAAAACAAAACGACTTATAATAAGTCACTTACATTTTTGTAATTATAATACTTTTATTCATACTTCATATGTATGCTAAAAACAATGAAAAAATTATAAATATTTAAATAGTCTAAATAGACCAATTACCATGCAGATGTGATGAAAAACAATTTAGGAAAAGTGAAGCTGAAAGAAAAATGCTCAATTTTTTTCAATGATCTGTATTTTAAATTTTGTACTCTAAACCCACAGCTAACATCATACTCAGTGGTAAAAAACTAAGTTATCCACTAAGATCAGAAATAAGACAAGAATGCCCATTCTTGCCACTTTTGTTTAACATAAAGTTCCCAGCCACAGCAATCAGATGAGAAAAAGCAATAAAAGGCATCCAAATTAGAAAGGAAGAGGTAAAACTCTCACTATTTGCAGATGACATGATACTATATAGAGAAAACTCTAAATACCAAAAAAAAAAAAAAAACAACTATTAGAACTAATAAAAGAATTCAGTAGAGTTGCAGGATACAAAATGAATATAGAAAAATCTTTTGTTTCTATACACTAAATAAGGAAAGATCTGAAAGAGAAATTTTTTAAAAAATCTCATTTATAATTGCTTCTAAAAGAAACAAATTCCTAGGAATAAATTTAAACAAGGAGGTGAAAGATATGTACTCTAAAAATTATAAGGCATTGATGGAAGAAACTGAAGTTGACACAAGTCAACGAAAAGATATTCAGTGCTTATAGATGAAAAACTATTATTATTAAAATGTCCACGCTATCCAAAGCAATCTAGAGATTCAGGGCAATCCATATCAAAATACCAATGGCTTTTTTCAAAAAACTCGAACAAATAATCCTAAAATTTGTATGAAACCACAAAAGAACCCAAATGTCCTAAGAAATTTGAAAAGAAGAACAAAGCTAGAAGTTTCATACTCCCTGATTTCAAATTATTCTAAAAAATTATAGTAATCAAAGCAGTATGGTACTGACAGAAAACAGAAAACAGACAATGGAAGAGAATAGAAAGCCCAGAAATAAACACACACTGGTATGGTCAGTCAATCTATGAAAAAGGAAGCAAGACTGTGCAAATAGAAGATACAGTCTCTTTAATAAGTGGTTCTGGGGAAAAATAGCTATATGCAAAAGAATGAATTGGATCATTTTCTTACACCATACACAAAAATAAACTCAAAATGGATCTAAGACTTTATCTTATGTAAAACCTGAAACTATAGAACTCCTAAGAGAAAACATAGACCAAAAACTCTGTTATTGGTCTTAGCAATATTTTTTGGGGGGATCTGTCTCCTCAGACAAAGGAAACAAGAGCAAAAATAAAGCAATGGGACTACACTAAATGAAAAAATAATAAGTCTTGCACAGCAAAGGAAACCATTAACAAAATGAAAAGTCAACTTACTGACTGGAAGAAGATATTTGCAAATGTTATATCTGATAAGGAACTTGTATCCAAAATATATAAAGAACTCGTACAACTCAATACCAGAAAAAAAAACAAATAATCTGATTAAAAATGGGCAAAGCACTTGAATATTTTTCCAAAGAAGACACATGGATGGCCAAAAGATGTTCAATATCATCAGGGAAATGCAAATCAAAAGCACAATGAGATATTACCTTACACCTGTCAGAATGGCTATTATCAAAAAGACAAGAAATAACAAGTATTGATGTAAAGAAAAGGGAACTCTTGTACACTGTTGATAAGAATGCAAATTGGTACAGCCACTATGAAAAACAGTATGGAAGTTCCTCAGAAAACTAAAAATAGAAATACCATATGCTCCAACAATTCTACTTTTGGGTATTTATCCAAAGAAAGTGAAACACTAATTCAAAACAGTATATGCACTATCTCATTGCAACATTATTTGCCACACCTAAGATATGGAAGAAATCTAAGTGTCTGAAAAGACAAATACTATATGATTTGTATCGTATACAAATACTGTATCATTGTCTGAAAAGACAAATACTGAATGATTACACATGTAGGATCCGAAAGCCAAATGAACAAATAACAAAAGCAGTTCTTGGATCTAAATGATCTAAACCAAATGAACAGACTACAAAAGCAGAAACACCCATAAATAAAGAGAATAGTTGCAGGGGGGCGGGGGTAAAATCAGTGCAGGAGAATGGAAGGTATGGGCTTCCAGTGATGAAATGAATAAATCATGGGAATGAAAGATTCAACATAGGAAGGAGAGTCAATAGTATTGTAATAGTATTATTTAGTTGGTAACTACACTTATGGTAAGCATAAAAAACAAGGTAAAGAGTTACTGAATCACTATGTTGCACACCTGAAACTAATGTAGCATTGTGTGTCAACAACATTTCAGTTTTTAAGAAGATATGGTATATATATATGCAACAAAATATTGCTCAGCCATAAAAAGTTCACCCATCCCCTCCACCAGCCTCCCCTCTGGTAACCCTCTGTTTGTTCTCTTATTAAGAGTCTGTTTTTTGGTTTGTCTCTTTGCTGTCCCCCACCTTGTTTTGTTTCTTAAATTCCACAAATGACTGAAATCACATGGTATTTGTCTTTCTCTGAGTGGCTGGTTTATTTTGCTTAGCATTATACCCTCCAGATCCATCCATGTTTTTGCAAATCGCAAGATTTCATTCTTTTTGTGGTTGAGTATATTCCACTGTATATATACACATCTTCTTTATCTATTTATCTACCAATGAACACTTACTTGGGCTGTTTCCATAGTTTGGTTACTGTAAATATTGCTGCAATACACATAGAGATGTATATATATCTTCAAATTAGTGATTTGTATTCTATAGAGAAATACCCAGTAGTAAGATTACTGGATCATAGCATAGCTTAAATAGTTGTATTTTGATGCAAGGATAGAGCAAAGGGGAAATCTGATTATTTCATAATATAAATTATCATAAAATTAATACAATAAATACAATAGCTATATCTGACCTGTTAATTAGAAGAAGGCCACTGCTGGGAGATTGAATGCAAAAAGAGGAGCTAGAAGGATCAAGAGGGAAGTAAAGATCTCAACAGCTATCTCATGTGCCAAGTTATCCAAAGAAGAACTCCATATCTATGTTCATACCTTATTATATATAATTGGATTCCATCTGGCTGAAGGTGGATAGCACGCGATAACTCTCTTACTGCCTCTTTCGGTTTATGTAACTGTTGAGTGATAAACAGAAGCTTTCCTTATAATACTGATTGCTTCCCTTCTGATGTTTCCCTCCCACCAATCAGTATGGAAATTTTGCAAGAAAATCCTCTAGTACACATTTTTTAAGAATCATCAAAATTATTTATTGCAAATAAGATACAGGAAATTTTTTTTAAGTTTATGATGCAAAGTCTTTAGTTCCTTAAAACCACATAAATGTGGTTATATCACAATTTATAGTTTGTTTTCCCTTTTCACTTAGCTTTTTGGTTTTTTCCTTTAACCAGAACACCTTTTCCACGCTAGTTAGTAAACTAGCATGCAAAGGATGGTAAAATAAAAACTACTAGTAAATTCTACTTAAAAATAGGGGAGGAAAGCAGTGCCTGGTTGCCTTAGTTGGTTAGTGAGCAACTCTTAATTTCAGTTCAGATTAGGATCTCAGGGTCATGAGATCAAGCCCAGCACCTGGCTCCATACTCAGTACATGGAGTCCACTTGAGATTCTCTCTCTCCCTCTGCTCCTCCCCTTGCTTGCACATGTGCACTCTCTTTCTCTCTGAATAAATAAATAAAATCTTTAAAAAAAAATAAGGGAGGAATAACAAGTTTGCACTTAATAAGTAAGTGAATGAATAAAACAAAATACAAGAACAATGGAAATTATATGTTTAAAATCAATATATAATGTATACATTGATTATTTCCTTAATACAGGTCACAGGAGCATAATCTAGGTTTGTACAAATGTGGGAGGAAAAAACCTACTATCACTGGGAGTAGGAGGACTCTAAAGACCCCAGCAAAATGAACCTGGGACATCAACAACTCCTCCTACAACGCTGACATAGTGATACAAAGAGGAGAACGCACAAAACTAATTTGTGCACAGAAGTAGGCAGCATCTGTTGAAATATACAAACTGTCTGGAGGAAATAGTGGGTGGAGTCAAAAGAAGGAATCCAGAAGTAGGGAGTATGAAATGTGTTTAAATAAATTTGAGAATTTCCATAGAACTTCAGTGCTTCTCAAGCTGATCCTGCTCCACTTTGTGTAATTAATAAAGCATCTAGCTTCATCATGTCTGCATTGTTCCACCTGTTCCAATATCTATGCATTGAAGAAACCCTGTTTGGGAAAGATGGAGGCTCACGGTCTGATCTTTATAAGTTGTCCTGGGGTAGGACTTCTCCAGGCAGCCTTAGATTAGATTCTCTTTGTAGGCTGAACACACGTAGTAGGCATACACATTCTTCCATGTATAAACACAGGGTTTGATTTGCAATTGTTTTATTTACATGAGATCATGCTGTGCACACTTAACACTCTTTTCTGAATCTTGCTTTTCTTATTTGACAATACTGGTATCATTCTAATTACTGTTTTTATGACTACATAGTATTCTATGGTATGACTCAACACAATTTATTCAACCATTACCACATAGACTTTTTCCTCCTAAGAATAATGACACTTTGAATATATGTCTTTATACCCTGATATCGTGTAAGTGTGCCCAGAAGGAATTCCAACTTCTCCAGAAGCCTTTAGCTCCATTAACATGGAGTTAAGCAAGTATGTCCATCCCTTCCCCAGCAATAGTGAAGAGCAAACTTTCCCTGAGGCAATACTAAGTCTGCCCTGGTTCTTCTACCTCCATCATCAGGAAGAGAAGGACTTTGCGTTGGACTCCAGTCACACTGGGTCCTGAGATGTGGACAGTGGAGAAGACCCTCTAGCCAACTCTCGGTGGACAAGCAGTATGAGCAAGAAATAAACATTTGCTATTTTATTACAGTGACTTTTTGTGTTTTGGAGATTTTTTTGGTGTGTGTGTTTATATGTGTTAGTGTGTGTATGTGTTTAACCACAGCACAAACTAGGCTATCCTGACTGAAATCCGTGTGATTAGAGGACTTCTAGAAGACAAGGGTAGAAATGTAATAAGGAGCCAATTCCTGTGGCTCTTGCAGGCCTTTGGCTTTTGCAGGATAACTATTAAAGGGTTTTGGGCAAAGTGAAATAATCTGACTTATGTTTTAATAGGATCATTATAGCTGCTATGTTGAAAAATCCATCAAGAAGTAGGAAAGAACAGAAGCAAGAAGACCAAGAGGTCCCTGCAGTTATCTTGGTGAGGAATGACAGTGTTTTGGACAGGATGGTTGGTGGTGGAGTGGTAGACAGGGGTATCTATCTTGAAAGGCAGAAACAGCAGTTAGTAGAGTTTATCACTGGAAAGTCCGATTTGATTGGAATCAGAGAGGACTTTTTACTATTTATTGCATTGTTTGATTTTATAACACTAAAGTTAAATTACACTTTTTAATTTAAGTAACTTCTAAAATTTAAACAATATTAAAGGTAAGCATGAACGAGTAGGATCTCATTATATGCATGGATCCCATTCTACAAACCCACCTGCTCACTATACACACACACACACACACACACACACACACACAGAGTCCAAACAACAGACTGCAAAACATTAACAGCAGTTGTCTCTAGAGAATAAAATTATGGATGATTTTTAACTTATTTACATACATATATTGCATGAAATAAATATATATTATTTTTGGAATAAGGAAAAAAGTTATTTTTTAAAATTCATGCCTCATAAGTAGAGTCTTTATGCATAGGTAATTATAGTTAACTACTTCTATATAATATTTATTGCTTGAAAATGCATTAGTCTCTATAATTACCTGAGAACAAGTACATTAATGGCTAAAATTATATTGAACAGGTAGATATCCAGAAAAATTTTTAAAAATTTTTAAATCGAGGTTTTCAAAACCTAAATACCTTCTGATAGGTTTCTGCTTGACAAATATAGCTTTGAATATATAAAGGATCAAGTCTAATAGCCTCAGAAAAATGCAAAGTGGCTTCAAAGTAGTTATCCAAGTATAGCAGATGTATGAGGCCGATATTTATGTAAGCCAAAATAAGGGTTCTAAAAAAAAATGAGAAAGCAAAACCTTGTTAGACATTTTAATTATTACAAATGTTTTTCAGTTTTGAATGAACCTAGTGAAATACATACATCAATATATAACAGGGGTTTTTTTTAATGTTTTACTAAAGCAAAGTAAATCAATTAACTATTCTCTATTAAAAATTATAAACACTTTATAAAAATCCTTAGTAGAGAATCAACATTTGTAGAGAGTATGCTAGGAACAGAATTCCTGAAGTCCTCAGGCAATACTTTACTCTTCCTTGACTTAATCTTGTCTTATCTTGAATTACAAGTTTAGTTTTTCTCAATTTAAAATTTTCACTTCAGGCTATATTGTATTTGCCCTGAGTAACAGAAACAGTAATATTTCCAAAGCCGGGGGTTAAAAATCCTCTCCACATAGGTATAACCCGGCTTCTTTTCTATATCAACTAAATGTATTTTTTTCTCTCTTAGAATCCAAAAAATTTTAATATATAAATGGTCTTAGAAATTACTTGATCCAATGCCTTTATTTCAAAATGAGGAAAACTACATATTCTATAGCCCAGCTTCATTAGAAGCCTAGACCCTTTGCCTAAAAGATACCAGAGTTTGTACTGCCCGTTTTTTGGCCTTTTTTCAACTTAAACTCTTTTCCTTCCCTTCCTGGCTCAAAAATATCCAAAAGAAAACTACCGGGGCCATTATGGAGCCATTTTCTACCTTTTCTGAGTCAAACTTAAAATTTACCTTCTATAAGCTAGGTAAACATTCTGCTGGTTGGCAGTTGGCATGCTCTGTTACTTTTTTTGGACACCTTTCATTTTAATGAATGCTTCATTGAAAAGAAAGGAAAGTAATTAATTCTGTGATTTAGAGCTGAGGCTTCTGACTAGTGTGTGCAATTCTCAGTCTTTGTTTCTTCCTGAACCTACGTTCTAGTGGAATTGGGTTTTTTCTTTTTGCTTTGCTACGCAAAATGAAGTCAGAAGTTCTAAATAGAGAGTTTCTTCCGATGGAATCATATGTTGTGCATAGCGGTATCAAGCAGAATATTTTCTCATTCTTTTTTTTAAGATTTTATTTATTTGACAGACAGAGATCACAAGTAGGCAGAGAGGCAGGCAGAGAGAGGGGAAGAAGCAGGCTCCCTGCTGAGCAAAGATCCCAATGCGGGGCTCAATCCCAGGACCCTGGGATCATGACCTGAGCCGAAGGCAGAGGCTTTAAACCACTGAGTCACCCAGGCGCCCCTCTCATTATTTTAAAAGTTGGTGACAGCTTTTCATGAAGTTAACTTCAAAAACCCCTAACATGGGTATCCCCACACTGCTGTTAATAACTTTGTATTGTTATCTGTGAATTGGACTCCTCTCACATGCATGCAATCTCTAAAATTTGCAAAAGTATCTGAGGCAAACCAATGTTGGGAACAGGTCTTATTTTAGAAGCCATCTTATTTTCAGAAGTAGTATTCTGTTTCTAAGATGGCTTTATAAGTATCTCATTTTACAAGGTTATTAATGATGAGGGGGAAAGGCTTTTTTTCTTTCATTCTTTTCTTAATTTTATACAAATGTGAAATCAATAAGAATAAAAGGTAAACATACCTTTCTAGAGAAATAACAGTTTCAAAGTCACAGATTGCCAGCAACCAAAGTTTTAGATCTGCATAGAGTATGCCCCGATGTAGAAAACAACCAAGATTCTCATAGCCATCATTTATGAGAGCTTAAAAATAAAAATATATAGCTTATTCAGGTTCTGAACAAAAATAACTGAATTATATTTTAGTCTTCACCCTACTTATTGCTTATTCTTACACTTTAACATTTTATAAAACAGGTCTGTGATGAATATATTTGGTGAGTAAGAAGTAACATTCACATAAAAATGTATGTGTTTATAAGTAAAAATGTGACTATCAAGGTTCAAAAACTCATTAAAACTGGAAGAAATCCTGATGGTAATCCAGGATAGTCCACTCACTTCATAGATGAAGAGATTAAGTGCAAAGGAACTAGGTTCATTAACCACAGTCATGTTGCAAGTCAATGGCAAAGATGGAACCTCTGAGTCACATTAGTGGATGGCAGATAGAAGAGCACCCTTGCCCTTGATGACCTGTTTATTATCAGGAGGGCATTGCTATTGGCCATAAAAAAAAGGCTCTGGTACAACCCCAGACTGGAGTAAATGGTAGAGATCAGGTTACTACTCAACAACACAGAAGGGCAACTCAAAGAGGCTACTCCAAGGCCAGCAGAGCTTGGAGTTAAGGCAAGCAACTTGACTATGCATGTGTCAAATAACAGGAGTGTGGGGCGAAAAGAATCTTCTCTCAGTTCTCCAGGTGTGTGTCTCTCATCTGTAACTGGTCTAGAGGACATCTCACATCTCTTCACTTACTAATTTTCCCTTCACCTTTTCAAAAGCAGGTTGGTGAATTATATGGGTTTTCCACAATATTTGATCCATGTCTTCTAAGCTTCTCAAGCCCATTCTGGCCAAGAAGGGAAATTTTTGCCAAAAATGTGCATAGCGCTTAGTCTGGAACACAATCTCACAGTACTAGATTTTGGGAAGTATATCTAGTGTAAGCAACGATCATACAGATTAAATAAATAATCCCATGAAGGCAGTCTGACTGCTCCATTCACGGTATGACTGGCTGACAAAGAGCAACTCAGCTGCAGTTTCAGGGTTGCCCTATGATGGGAAAAAAAAAATATTAGAATTACTTCACTTCTCTGGGCCTCCACTTCTTCATCATGGATGAAATTAACACCTACGTCATAGCATTATTCTGCATATTTATTGAAACACCATATATAGCCTTTAGAATAGCATTTGGCAAGTAGTCAAATGCCGAATATATGTTAGATGCTATTACTACTTGGAAAACGATCTTAAGGGTCCTTTTTGAATGTGGAAGATAAAACTCTTTAGGCTAGGCTGCAGACAAGGATTAAAGCCAAAATCAAGCTGGTCTGCTCTGAATAATTAAATGACAGGGATTTTGTATTATTGTGATAGTCTAGAAAAGAGGGAGTGAAGATTCCACAACTTGGAAAAGAGAGAATTATGAGAAAGAGGCTTAGATGACTGGCGAGAAAGGAGTCTGGCCAGGTGGCAGATGGACAGGGCTGACAGAGAGAAATAAACTTGAATAGAAAAGGGTGCACTTGACCTTCAAATTTAAATTGTTTCTGTTAAATTTGTCCTTTGAACCCCAAAATGTTCATGAACAGTAACCACAAGAATTGTGTGGATGAACAAAAATGGAGAATCAATCAGAGAGCAGAAATTATATGCAAAGATTATAAGAGAATTAAATAAGACCTTAACTTGGTCTTCCTTTCCAAAAGTCCTTAGAAGGGAGAACACCAGAGTTCTTTCAGCACATAAAATGGACTTTTGTGTTGTTTTATGTGAATATTCATGGGAAGGGTGGCCTCAGAGCTGTGCAATTCTCTTTATGAGTCTAGTTGTCTCTTAATCTCTAGATACTGCCTTGTCTAAAATGATAGGGTTCTAGCACTTTGCACCCAGGGGAACACAACCACGTTTGGAATGTTGGTCTCTGGCTATAATTATCCTACCAAATTGGGTTAATTTATTCAGCTGGGGATGTTTACTGAGTGTTTACTCTATGCCCAGAATTGTGCTGGGCCTATTGATATACCAAGAATACAATGATACAGGGCAAAGTGGAAATGGTTATCTTTAGCTATTGGCATCCTATCACTAAGGATTCTCAAAGTCATTTTTATGTAAGGGTTAAAAAACTCTGAATTTGACTAGTCAATGGGCTGGGCTGGACCTATGGAGTAGGACACAGCCCACCAGGAAAATTCGCTGCAAGCTGACTAGAAATAGGCCTGGATTTCCAGAAATAACCTCAGAATTCAAAATATAAAAAGAAATTTCTTTGATATGATATTCTCCCATTGCCAAAGTTACACACCCATGTAAGTACAAACACATTCACGTTCACTAACAGGGCATACTAGGAACACTTCAGCTAAACCATTGTAGCTTGTAAATATATATAAAAATACATATTACATAAATATATATTAATATATAACTATATAAATATACATAGTACATTAATCCTCCCATATTAGTATTACATTTTCTGAAAGTGAACTGGTGAACTTCAGATCAAATTCCTATATATGTGTAGTTGAAGGTGCAGTACCTGAAACACTATAATCCTGCAGTGCTCTAAAGGGGCTACTCTTCCTAAATAAGCAGGCTCTGTAATACAAAGCTAACCAGTTATTAGGATCTAAGTGAATTGCCACAGAAAAATCTTGAGTTGCTTGTTTATAATATTGTCGTTTAAAATATGCTCTTCCTCTGTATGTCCTAGAAAAAGATAAAAATATCATTTTAATATGTATTGCAAAATACACATTTTTCTCTTTTTTGTAAACACAACTAATTTTGTATTTGAATAATAATTTGTGATTATTTCCACTTGCTTCCCAAAAAAGTTTAGTGATGATGCTAATAGCAAAAAAAAAGAGAACTTCTTACAAATAATCAATTGTACTTTATTGTATATATAATTACATGCTTAGAAATAATATGCTATATGCTAATTATATGCTTAGTAACTCTATTATATTTTTTGCACTTATCAGAGAGATGTGTCAATAAAATAAATGTGAGATTTATTTTAATTATGTGAGTACCCAAAATGTTTGACTAATTTATACAACATTATTCTCTAGAAAAAACAAATAATTCATTTTGAAGGAAATGGGTCTCAGTGAGTGGAGTTGTTAGATTTTTTCTCTGGCATTGTAGATACGCCCAAATAAATGGGAGTCTGTTTTACATGGATGAAATTTCATCAGTTGTGTGATTGGATTTTATCTCTTTTAATTTCTGACTCCAATTTTGAAATTATCATGAAAATTCCATTTTCAGTCATTTACTAATGTAAAGCAAATCAGCTTTTAGAAATAAAGTAGACAATAAGGAAAAATAGGAATAATGAAGTTATGCTATGAAGAAGTTAAATCCAGTATAGGGGGGATAAAGAGATGTTTAAGAAAGTTATAAAATCAATGATAATTTGGAGAAAAGAGTGCAGCCAGTATGTTGGCAGACTGGTAACAAAGGTCTTTCAAAAGCACTAAGCATCCAGAGGGGCACCCGCATGGCTCAGTCAGTTAAACATCTGACTTTGGGGGCGCCTGGGTGGCTCAGTGGGTTAAGCCGCTGCCTTCGGCTCGGGTCATGATCTCAGGGTCCTGGGATCGAGTCCCACATCGGGCTCTTTGCTCAGCGGGGAGCCTGCTTCCCTTCCTCTCTCTCTGCCTGCCTCTCTGCCTACTTATGATCTCTGTCTGTCAAATAAATAAATAAAATCTTTAAAAAATAAAAAAAAAACATCTGACTTTGGCTCAGGTCCTGATCTCCCATCGAGCCTCAAGAGGCCTCAGCTCAGCAGGGAGTCTGTGTGTCTCTCTTCATCTCCCCCTTCCCCTGTTCATGCTCTCTCTCTCTCTCTCTCAAATAAAAAAAAAAAAAAAAACAATTAAAAATATATTAAAAATAAAAAAGGCACTAAACATCCTGAAACCCAGGATATTTTATCCTGCAGTAAAATATTTTTTGTCCCATCTTTAAGACATGTCTTGTATATTTTCTAATGACTACAAGAATGTTATATTTATTTTTAATTACTCCTGTTTCCTAAGAATAATCCTAATATTTTTCATCATATACATAATTCTGAACTTAAAATTTACAGAATAAACCTTCAGTAATATTTTTGTAAGATATCATGAAGTCACATCAATTCCTCAAACACAATGACTTTTACATCCTTTCCTTATTTTGCTTCCATTGCCTCATACTTCAGATCCTCATCCGCTCACACCTATGCTATGATTTTACTCCATTCCTAGCTCCAGAGTAATAAGATTTATCATCAGGTACTAAAAATGTTTTTTCTCAAAAACTTTCAGCAAACCCCTATTGGCAATGGAAGGAGGCCAAATTCTTCAAAATGACATATAAGGTCTTCCATAAGATAGCACCACCTTACAATGCCTTGAACTAATCTTGTTCTTCTCCAACTAATTTGATGCTGTTTGGTACAAGAGTTCTAGCACCAAACAGCCAAGTTGTGAGTACAAAGGCAAAGTTCTTGAAGGAAATTAAAAGTGCTCCTCCAGTGAACACAGGAATGATAAGAAAGTGAAACTCCCTATTGTTGATATGGAGAAAGTTTGAGTGGTCTGGATAGGAAGCAAAACCAGCCACAACATTCCCCTAAGCTAAAACTAATCCAGGGCAAGGCCCTCACTCTCTTCAATTCTGTGAAGGCTGAGAAAGGTGGGAAACTGCAGAAAAAAAAAAATTGATGCTAGCAGAGGTCAGCTCATGAGGTTTAAGGAAAGAAGCCATCTTCATAACATCAAAGTTCAAGATGAAGCAGCAACTGCTGGACACAAAAAGAATATCACCACATGCTTCTACTTACATAAACATTTTTTAAATTGCAAAATTAAACTAAGAGTGTTTAGGAACATATACTTATGTGATGAAACTATAAAGAACTACAAGAAAGTGATTAAAATGGAATCCAGGACAGTGGTTACCCTCTGGGGGAGGAAAGGCACAAAGAGGTCTCTCAGGTGCTGGTAATGTTTCTGGACCAGGTAACAGCTATGCAGCTATTTACATAGTGATAAGTCATTAAGTTGTATATTTGTATACTTTTCTGGGTGCACGTTTCATGCTACTCTAAAAAATTTCAATATTGAACAAATTGTGAGTGAAAAAATGAGAAAGTATGACTTTTTACACATTTTAAATCTCTTCAAAACAAAACTTAGATTGAAAGAAAAGCAACAAAACAAGAACTGTATTATGTACCACAAGTCTGGAAAAACAGTTTATTATTCAAGTAATAATAAAGAAATCTAAAGAAAAAACATGGGTCAATATTTTAAAAATTGATAATGTAGAGTCCTGGGATAGAGCCCCGTATCGGGCTCTCTGCTCAGTGGGGAGCCTACTTCCTCCTCTCTCTCTGCCTGCCTCTCTGCCTACTTGTGATCTCTGTCTGTTTAATAAATAAATAAAATCTTTAAAAAAATTGGTAATGTAACTAGCATTTAGAAAATACAAATGAAACAATTCTAAATTTTATGCCTATTAAATTAAATTGCACACTACGGTTAGGATATAGGTAAAGATTTTCATTCACTGGTAACCATGAAAATGGACTTCACTATTTCTAAAGAACTGTCTGATGTATTTCAAGCAATTTTCTTTTCTGGGAATGTATTTCTAAAAAACGATAATTTCAAAAATCACATCTAAAATAATTCTTACCTGGCTTGAGAATTTTGGGGATCTATATTTAATAGAGCTGTAAAATCTTGTATGGCTGAAATCCAGTTTTCATTTTCATAGTAAAACATCCCACGTTTTAATAACGCATCTGTTCTTTTGGGATCATAAAAAATACACTACATGGTGGATAGAGAGGATGCACAAAACATATCACATAATGAAAAAACAAAAAACACAAGTATATAATCTCATAGTAAATTAAATGGACTACAACTACATGTTTTTCAACTTGAGATTACATAAAAGCGAACTACTTTAAGATGCCTAAACTTTCAAATTTCCATTTAAAGACAACGTCTTTAGGGGTGCCCAGGTGACACAGTCCATTCAGCATCTGACTCTTGTTGTTGCTCAGGTCATGATCTCAGGGCTGTGAGTTCCAGTTCCAAGTGGGGCACTCTCTCTGTCTCTCTCCCTTTCAAATAAATAAATTTTTAAAGACGATGTCTTTAGGAAGAGCATTTATCATCAAATTCTAAAAACGGGAGGTTTTCTGAGGGAGGAAAAAAAAACAGCATATATAAGAAACCAAGGACTTTTTTGCCTGCTGAAATTTTAACTGATAAAACTTCTTTGGGGTGCCTGGGTGGCTCAGTCAGTTAAGTGTCCGACTTCTGATTTCGGCTCAGGTCATGATCTCAGGGTCTGAGACCAAGCCCTAGACCAGGCTCCACACTCTGTACAGAGTCTGCTTAGCACTCTCTCTCTCCCCTCTCCCTCTGCCCCTCCCCCTGCTCTCTTGCTTTCCTTCTCTCTCTCAAATAAATAAAATCTTTTTGATAATAGAGCACAGCATTTATCCCAATTAAAGATGTTACATATTAGACCGCATCAAGGTTGACTCAATCAAATCAAATATGTATTAATCTAGTCCCTAAAATGGTGAAATGAAATAAATTGGTCTTGGTTTATTTATTTCACATTGACATACAAGGCGAGAGCAAAGAGATAAAATCATTGTATACTCTATTATAAACTCATTGCCTATATAGTGATATGGGTGCGGGAGGGAAAGCAGAAGGACTACTAAGTATTTTTAAAACAGAGGGAAAAAAAACCCGAAAAATTTTGTAGCTGGTTTGACCTCAAGTGCTTATATTAGTCAATGCAAGGAGTAAATGAATAGGAGTAGGTATCTGATAATTTCAATATTTTCAAAAGAGACTTTTGGTCACTTCTAAAGTAGAAGTTAAATATTAATAAATTAAAACGTTCTCTTGAAGCAAAAGAATATCATGTATGTGGTTATCATGGATTAAGAAACAGGGCAGTTGGGAACATAGAAAGCTAAATTATTTCAATAACCTCTAAATTCTCAATTGTACTACAAACTAGAATATAAAGTGAGGTAAGGAGATGAGTACAATTCTGTTGCAATCAGGGGAATATTTTGCCTGACTCTAGCCTCAAAGTTCAACTGAAAGTTTACTTCTTCAAGGGAATTCCCTGATATTCCCCAATATAAATATATAATTAAATATCCATTTACCCACCCCCCATCATCTGTATTTCCTTCATGGCACTCATCATAAATTATAACTATGCATTTATGTATGTATTTATGTCTTTAATATCTGTCCTTTAAACTATAGGCTCCATGTTGGCAAGAAACATAATTGTTTTATTCACCAACATTTGTCTACTACATTGTACAGCACCTTAGTCAATAAATATTTGAGTGAATGAATGAATGAGCCAATGAGCACAGCTTCCTTAAGATCAGAGAGATTTGCTGCAGAAGAGAATCAGCCGTATCTCAAGAGTAAGAAGGGGAAAATCATTTTCTCTTTTGCTTGAAGGGAGGAAGCAATTTTCAAAAGTTTCTCTAACCACTGTTTCATGTTTCAAGAGGAGAAAGCTAGAAAAGTCACGCACCCTCCCTCCCAGAGTTGTCTCAATGCTCCCACATGCAACTCTTTGACATAAATTCATTCATTCACTAATAATTTTAAAAAATTATTGACATAGTGTTAATATCAATTCCAGTACTGAGCACTCTGGGTCCTAACATATAAAAAATTAGTTTTGATTATATAACATATATGAAACAATTTCAATGATTTGCTATAATATCAGAATGAGAATATCATGATCTAAAATATATAAATGTCAGCATTCTGTGTAATAGAGCTTACTCTAGAGAAGTCATCAATGGCCAGTACTTTGTTTCCTATTTCATGCATCTCACCCCTCCTGAAATATATATCGGCATCTGTGGGCTTGCATTTAATTGCCTGGGTATAGTTTAGAATTGCTAAAGTAATGTTGTTTCTTCTCCTGAAAATTTCTGCCTTTGACAAATATGCCTCTAAAGAAAATTAAAAAGATAAAATTTAGTGATACAGTCCTTTTATTACCTATGAAAATTTTAATCCCTCTCCCTCTAAAAATGTAGTCTCAAAATAATTTTTCTCTATTACTTCCTTAACTATTTCATTTAAGGCTTTTTTTTTTCTATTTCAACAATGCAGAACATGCCCTCAAAAGCTGATAAATGCTCACTATAGTTAAAAGCATTTTCTTTCTCTTTTTTTTTTTTACACTTAGTAAAATCAAGGTTTAATTGTTTCATTGGTCAAAGTCATTTTCAATTTCAATTTTAAGTACCAAAAATTACTTTTTACCTTATTGTATATCTAAAGTGTTCTGTACTCTTTCAATGTTTAGAGTAAAACAAAAATTTATGGACTTTGGCAAAAATAGGCATAGATCAAAAAATATTTAGAAAGCTCAACTTATATTCTAGGGGCATGTTATGCATGCTGGGAATACAAAGATGAATGTGACATTTTCTCATTCCCAAAAAATTCTGTTTCCTCATTCCATTCAAGCTGGCTAGAGGATGGTACATAAAGGCAATTGTACAGATTCCATCCAACTAAGAAGTCGTGGAATACTGTAAGGCTTCAGAGATTTGTGGTCAAGAAAGGCTTTATGAAGGGGCACCTGGGTGGTTCAATGGGTTAAGCCTCTGCCTTTGACTCAGGTCATGATCTCAGGATCCTGGGATCAAGCCCCCATTGGGCTTCCCTGCTCAGCAGAGAGACTACTTCCCCCTCTCTCTCTGCCTACCTCTCTGCCTACTTGTCAAATAAATAAATAAAATCTTTTAAAAAAATAAAAAATTAAAATAAAAAATTTAAAAAAGAAAGGCTTTATGAATCAATTCTATAACTAAAATTTTTAAGTTCATATCCTTCTTGTGGGATGAACAGTAAGGAACAAATTTATTGTAATATACACAAGGACATTAACATTTCAAAGCATGTATTTTGAAAACAGTATAGGATCATACAAGTCCAATATATACAATATCAAGAGTAAATTTAACTTTTAAAAGCTACAATCATTTTTGGAGACTTTTATCTGTTAACTCATATATATTTATAACAACACTAAATGACCAAAACTTAGGTAAAGAAATAAATAATACAACTGCCTAGACAACCCACCTCCATTATTTTTATTGTATTTATTTATATAATTCAAATCATCCAAAGCTTCATTAATTTTGTCTTGAAAAAGATAAATGAAATGTCGGTGCCAGTAGGCATTGAGAAACAACGGCTCCAAAAATATAGCCTAGAAAATATATGTATACATTCAAATAAGTTGTTTTATTAAAGGAAGTCATACTATCAAATAAATTTTGCAAATTTATTTTTCCCAGTGTCTTTCTATGTATATAGTATAAAATGATACCTCCCAATCTGACAAAATATAGTGGTTTTAATATCAATTATTGAAAATGCCAAATTTATAATTTCATAATCCCACATGTATACTAAAATATTTGTGTTTCAAAATTTAGTAGAAAGTATCATATAATTTACATAGAGGGTTATATAAATTACATAGAGGATTATAATGCTCAATATAAGTATAAATTATTAATATTGTTATTTCAATTAAATAAGACTTACTTCCTGCAGATCTTTCATAGCACTCTGTAACTTTCCTAGTTTCCTATAAATAGCTCCACGCCTACAATATGCAAATGCAGGGTATTTTTTCTTAGCATTTATTTCTTTAGTCAGGATCTCCACTTCGGATTCGTAATGTTTAATAAGTTCTGGAGAAAGACTAGACTCCAAAGAATCACTCAATTCTATTTTTGGTGGTTCTTTTATTCTTTCAGATGAGGCTTTCTGGATAGATATTTTAACAACTTTCTTTTTTGTGGTCGTCTTCTGATTTTTATGATGAGAGAACATATCAAGAGCCCACATTCGAGGGTCACAGTTTTCTGGAATTCCTCCCTTACTTTGGACAAATTCGTCAAAATTTAAACATATAGGTAGACTGGGACAAGGAAGTTTACGTTCATATAATGGAACTTTGAGTAAATATTTCTTCTGTCCAGGAAGGATTCCGTGAGATGTTGATCTAGTTATTAAAAGAGTGATTTTTAAATCATACAAATATAATTATTTTTATAATCAATAAATCAATTCAGCCACACATTAAATTACTTTTTTCTATTATTAAAATAAAATTATACACTATTTTTATGCAAACTAAGTTAAAAGAGTGATTTTTAAATCATACAAATATAATTATTTTTATAATCAATAAATCAATTCAGCCACACATTAAATTACTTTTTTCTATTATTAAAATAAAATTATACACTATTTTTATGCAAACTAAGTCCTCCTGTTCTTTCATCAAAATTGTAACACCATATGAAGAATTTATTTATGAAAGCAGAAGATTGTTATCTAAAGATGTGGCCTTCTTACAGTACTGAAATAAGGTGTTGATGCTCCTTTCAGATTTAATTTATACCCCTGTTCCCCCCCACAACAGAAATTCAATGAGGAATTGAGAAGGTAAACTGATGTCATATAGGAAATGCCATCCAAGAGGTTGGAGAGCACAGGAACTTGAGGAAATGGGAAGAAGGAAAGATTTGACTAGACAGTAAACTACCAAATTAACATCCCAGTCTTCACCTTTGTTATGTAGACTATGATACTTTGCTTTCAATAGACATTGCCACCTCTACAGTCATCTCTACCCTCCTCTACTTTGCCCTCTGCCCAAGAGACTAGTCTGTAAAGACTACATCCATGAGATCCTTTGTTCTCTGTCTTCTAACTGGGTATGTCCAAATAGAAATCCTGAAGAGGAAAAGAGGAGAGCGAAGTCAAGGTATTTATTCCTCTGGCTCCCTCCTGAAGGGTCACCTCAAACTGGCTGTAATCTTTGACCAAAGATCACTACTTTTTTTAGGGAAACACTTTCTACACAATTCCTCTTGAAGGTTCTAGTAATCATTCCTACTTTTTGTCCTCTCAGTCTTAGGGATAGAAAATGGCTCTGTTGTTTTTGACCCAAGGATACTACAATATCATGGTATAATTTGTACCTGGCTGATAAAATAATTAGCACCAGAGGTAGACTTGGGAAATACACACACAGAAGGATCCTAGGATAAACTTCCTGCCAGGATAAAATAGGACACAAATAATCCATGGTAGGTGGTGTTATCAAAGCTCCTCAAATTATCACCAGTGTTAGCAGGGATGGTGTTCAGGTGGAAGGCAAGGAATTAGGAAATCAAGTAGCTACCAATACTCACAGGGACAACAGTAATGATTACAAAAACTGTGGAATCATTTTACTTCGGACCAAAAGAGAAGAGCAGTACCTATTAAATACTCAAATTCCCTAAACCTTGTATACCAAGGTAATGAAACTTCTAAGAAAGGAGTAGGGAACTGAAATATAGGATGTGAATATTTGAGCAAGCATGAATGAGGCTGACAATTTTGAATCTCCAAATTCCATTCATCTTCTCTTGATAGAAAAGATTAGTTGAGGGACAATCAGATTCCCTCATCTGAGAAACTCAAACCTCTCCCATATAATTATTTCGATGACTACACTGAGACATTGGTTCATACGCTCTATCAAATATACTTAGGCACACCCAAAATCACGCAGCTGGGACCTCCTGAACCCTCTCATGGAGCTACAGCTACTACCCATCAGCTTCCTACATACCTCCTCCACATAGGTAGTCTTGGATCCGTAGCTGTTAGCTCTAGCCAATGCAGCCTTGTTAGAATATCCTACCGTACTCTGAGTGATCCCCAAACTTTAGCATCAGTCACCTGGAAGACTTGTTAAATACAGATTTCTGATGTAGATTTTTAGCCAGATTTGGTAGACAGACATTTTTTTTCAAGAATTATTTATTTTAAAAAGAGAGAGAGAGGAGGAGGAGGGGCAGAGGGAGAGAATATCCAATCACACTCCTGCTGAGTATAGAGCCCAGTGTGGGGTTTGATCTCAAGACCCATGAGACAGGGCCTGAGCCACAACCAAGCATTCCATGCCTAACCAACTGAGCCACCCAGGTGCCCCAGACAAAACTTGAAGTTACAGGGATCTGTGGCAATAACTAAATGACTGCAGGTCCTCAGAAAGTAAGGTAGATGGGCACCCGGCTAAGGTGTTTTTTGACTTAAATGTATGAAAAACCATTAGGTCTTCTGGGAATAAGCCTAACCAGCCATAATGGGGTTTTACAACCTCTTATGCAGCTCTCAGACCCTAGCCAGCTCATACCTAAAATCTCTCACCTGACAGGCAAGCCAGAGTTGAGAAAGGATCTTGCAATGTGGTCTTGATGTTTTTAATGATTTGTCCCCAAAAGTTTCAAAAGTTCTAGGAAAAAGGAAACACCCAAGCCTCCTGGGAATTATTAGATACCCTAAACTTATGCTGATCCAGATACCCATTGTAAATGCCACTGAAGTCCAGAGCCAAATTGGGAAATTATAAAGATCAAGTGATATAAAGGATCTTGGCCTAAAACCATCTAATGAAACCTAGTGAGACATGGACCCATCTGAGATAAATTCCTTAGTTCCAGAATGTGTAGTAGGAATGAATCAACTTAATAACTGCATAAACTATACACTGAAGAAGATAATAGTAGTAAGGATCAAGTGGAAATCTCTATAACTGCCCCAATTCCATCCTATACCACCATCCACCAAGCTAGTATATCAAAAGCAATACCAGACCATAAGGGAAATTACAGATTAACAGCACAAGAAAAATATGTCATCTCCTGCTTGTGAGGGAAATAAATTCTGCCTCTTTGGCAATAACAGCAGCAAGATGGGCCAAGAAAATCAGACCTGAGACTACCGATTCACTTTCAGCAGCTAGTCAAGTTTGGAAGTTTTGATAGTGGAAGTCAGGACCATGGCCAGTTATTCTAGAAAGTGAAGAAGGTTGGGCGCCTGGGTGGCTCAGTGGGTTAAGCCGCTACCTTCGGCTCAGGTCATGATCTCAGGGTCCTGGGATCGAGGCCCGCATCGGGCTCTCTGCTCAGCAGGGAGCCTGCTTCCCTCTCTCTCTCTCTGCCTGCCTCTCCATCTACTTGTGATTTCTCTCTGTCAAATAAATAAATAAAATCTTAAAAAAAAAAAAAAAGAAAAAGAAAGTGAAGAAGGTAATGCATTCACAGAAATCAGAAAGCCAATAGGAAAAAGGCTGGCCTGGATCTCAGATCAAGTATGTTACTCAGTCCTGGAAGAGAGAACACTGGCAGAGATCTGAGAAGCTAACAGTTTACGGAAGTCCAGGCAATGAATACAAGGGAGTCAATGTGGGCCAGGAGCCATCAACAAACACAGCTTCCTGCTGTATCCGTGAGCTAAAACTCTGCCAGTTGCTCACTGGCTGGTCCACAAATATTGGGCTCAGAAACCAAAGCAGAGGGGAATTTCCAGAGAAATGGTGAAGGAACAAAGTTTCTGCAGACACATGGCATCCTTCCGTGACCTAGATGAAGGGGCAAGCAATAGGGGTAACCTATAGTAAAGGGACTGATGGAAAACACATGGGTCTGGGTTTTTAATCAGCTCAAATACACTTTGGCATGAGTTACTTTTCACAGTCAAGCTTTGGCTTGATATATGAGTGTATACACACAGTCTTCTTCTAACCATTCAAAGGAGCCAGCAAGAATGAGTATAATTAAATAAGCTTAAAGGTCAGATATAAAATGGTAAGGATAATTCTGTGTTAAGCACATTAAGATTAGTGGGAAAAGATCTCAAACTATAGGAATAAGATTATTTTTTAACGTTTTCTCCATAAACTTGTTTTAAAATAACAATTATTTCATGGCTACAATTTTGCACTAAATTAGTTTAGATTAAGATTTTTCTAAAAAGAAGTTAGGCAAGCTATACTAATCTATTATCATAGACAAATACTCCCATAGTTGGTTTTATTGCCTCCACCAAAAGGTGCATCCTATTACCTCTGTTGGCAATACATACAAATTTCAAATCCAGTTGTTAAAAGGCAAATAAGTCTCTTTAAATGGTGAAACTTTATAATCAAAGTGATAATCAGTATGCAGTAAAATACTATACCAAAATAGTGTTTCACCTGCTTATATCCTTTCTAGAGATAGAAGTAGAGATAGAAATCACTTAGGTCATGGCCAAAATGGTGCAGTGTTGTATACTCTCTAGGACAGTGAAGATTCATATGCTTTGAAATCAGCAAATGTTTCAAAAATGCGTAAGCAAATGTCTGGTTCTTGTCAAAACATTTGTCAACTTAGGAAACACCTATCTGAAGTCTTCTAAAGATGAGCTAACAAAAACAGCTCCACATTTTTTTGCAGGGAAAACTCAAGCATAAGTAGCATGTAGAAACTCAGGACTTAAACGGCATATCCTCCCCCAGGGTTAGTCTCTGTTCCACTCTCTCACTGATGCTTACATAGGCTGTTCCCAAGACTTTCCAGGGACAGTAAGTCACCACACCAAAACATCATTAATTTAACCCTTTTTCAGAACCAGCAAGTTTTTATAATAATGAAGTAAACAAAACACTTATGACTCTCTCATGAAAGGAAAGTCTTTACTTTTCAAAGGGAATAAATTTAATGAATTTTGTCATCTGAGGTTATCTAAAGAGAAATATACCCAGAGCTTTTTGCAAACTATTTTGCGCAACCCTTCAGTTATAAGACAGTTGCGCTCTGAACACTTAAATATGAGCATACCTGGAACTTCCATTGCTGTCATCTTGGGTCCATGCACCTTGGTTTAAAGAGTTATTTATTTACTTTAGATAGACAGAGAGAGAGAGAGAGAGATTGCACAAAAACAGGGGGTAAGGGAAAATCTTAGGCAGACTCCCTGCTAAGTGGGGAGCCCAGCACTGGGCTCCATCTTGCACCCCTGAGATCATGACCTGAGCAGAAATCAGAAGCTGAATGCTCAACCACTGAGCCACCCAGGTGTCCCATGTCCTAGCACATTTTTAAACATGCTAGATACTATCACTTTTAAATAAGGAGAAAAATTAATTATTTCTATGAGTTGATCCCTGAATAAGGGCTCACACAGCATAAAAAAGTTGATTTAGATTATTCAATTCATTAAGTTCAAATTTGAAAACAGTTGAATTTCAGCAATTTAATTGAACTTTTTAATGAGTGATATTTGTTTTGAGCAGAGGTGGTTTTTTGGTGTTAAATTACTTCCAAAAAATAACTTAGCAGATTTTATTTCTTTCCATTGAAAGATTTCATTTAACTATCAAGTTGACTTAGTTTTACTTCATGTCCTTAAGTCAGCCTCAACTTTAAAATATAGTTTAAACCAGTCATATATTTATACTATTGAATACCCATATACTAAAATGTAGGGAATTCTCCTTTAGCTAAGACTTTAACATATTTTCAATGGTGAATAAAATAACAACTTCAGTTAGTGAAATTACAAGATTAAGGCCAAAACCAGAATACATTTCATAAACTTTAACAAGTATTGATTAAACAAGACCTTTTAAGCACTTTTGGAGGCTTGGATAATTCATCATACACAGCTGTAAGTTTACTGTGCTTCAATCTTTTCTTCAGTCTCGTCTTCTTTTTCTTGGGATAAACGATGTAACTAATGCCAGCTTTTTTAGATGCTTCAATGAGAGAGAGAGACATATCTCTCAAATTGCTTCTGTCTTGAATGTTATCTAAGATGGTATCTATATTTTCTTTCTCGGGGGGTTCTTCAGTTTGATTTTGCTGAGCCGTCCAATCCTCCAACTGCTTTGCTTTCTGAAATACAATGTCTTTTATATTGCTTTGCATGTCATCCTTAATCTCTATTGGCGTTGTGGCCTCCTCCTCCTTCTTCAATTCAACTGCAGATTTTACTCTCTTATGAGCAAGGAAACAAAGATAGAAAAACTTAAAATCAATTTAGTTGCTAGATGCTTTAAACTAATTCAGTTACAATTATTATTCATGTAGTTTGGTCATTTACTGAAAATTTTAAATTGTATTCTTGATGTTTTTCAAAGTCAGCTTATAAAGTTAATAATAGGTTCATTAAAGCAAAGTACAATAGTTTGGTTATGTGCCATTTTGTTAGCTACATAAAAATAACACTATAAAGTAGATATACATTAACTGTTTTTTATATAAACTGTTATTTTATATATTCTTAATTAAAAGAGAATGCTCTTTACATATTCAAATAAAGTACATATTCTTTTAACTAAAAATTTGGTAGAATGGGTAAAAAATATTAAAGTGCTTTATCCTATAAAACCAATTTGTGGGCCTATTTTCAAAAGCATTTTAACAACATTGAATTTCTATACAACAGTATTAAAGTATCTTCTAAAATAATTTTCAATACTTATAAGCTTAAGAACAGAATTCCAGCCTAATATTTCTTTTATCTAATCATCAGAGAATCAACTTTACTTTTAATATCAATATAATAATATACCAACAATTATAAATAATTTGCAATAACCATGTATTAGTATTTGAAATTCTAAAAACTAATTAAGAGATTAGTTCCAATCCTTTGATATAGCATTTCCAGCTTATTGAGCCACTATCAATAACTTAACTGCATTTAAGTTTGTTAATAAATAATAATTTGCTATACAAATGTTTTTCTTTATTGTGAAGTTAGGCCCAAATTCCAAACATAACAATTTCACACAAGCTAGTTGTATTCTTTAAGATACCCTAAAGTATAATAGAAATATTGACCCTCTATAACTTACCATACCTCCCCCATCTCAAGATACTATATGTAACTCACTACATAATTAAAATAGAGAATAGGGTTATACATAGACTATAGAATATATGTATGTATAATATAGGTATATATCAAGAAATACAGACACATATGTATGAAAGTGTGATTATATATAATCAATCTGAGGAAAACATGTGCCTGAAAAAGAAGTAGAACATAAGATACTCATATTTCCCCTTGCTGACTATATATGAATTACACAGAGAGGCCATATGCAGCTCTGTCAAACACTCAGGAAGGAACCACTGACAGAATCTATAATTATAAAGCAGAGCAGAGTGGGTTTGGGGTTCTTTCCCACCTTTACTAAAATATTATGCAAAATATTATATAATGTTATGTTATATTTCATAATACTATGTAATATTTGGGTTTGGGGTTCTTTCCCACCTTTACGGAAATATTATGTAAATATTACATAATATTATATTATATTACATAATATTATATAATAAAAATATTACAAAAAACATATGTAAGTTTAAGGTATACAATGTGATATGATACATGTATATATTGTGAAATGGTTACTACAATAAGGTTAGTTAACACCTCCATCCCCTCACATAATTACTATTGTTTTTGTGTGGTGATAGCACTTAAGATCTATTCTCTTTACAACTTTCAAGTATATACAGTGTTGTTATAGTCACCATGCTGTACATAAGAACCCCATAATATATGTGTCCTATAACTGAAAGTTTGTACCCTCTGACCAACATCTCAATCCTCTCCTTTCCACTGTAGCCCCACTGCCCATTCTATGTTTCTGTAAGTTCAGCTTTTTTAGATCTCTCATATAAATGAGAACAGAAAGTATTTGTATTTCTCTGTCATGTTGCATAGTGTCCTAGGGTCCAGCGATGTACTAACAAAAGGTAAAATTTCCTTCTTTTTTATAGTTATATTCCATTATTCATATATGTGTATTTAACACACACACACACACACACACGCACGCACTACAAGAAAAGAGAACTGGAGGAAGAGTCAAGATGGCGGAGAAGTAGCAGGCTGAGACTATTTCAGCTAGCCAGAGATCAGCTAGATAGCTTATCTAAAGATTGCAAACACCTGAAAATCCATCGGCAGATTGAAGAGAAGAACAGCAATTCTGGAAACAGAAAAACAACCACTTTCTGAAAGGTGTTTTCTTTTTTTTTAAATTTTTTTTCTTTTTTTTTTTTCTTTCTTTCTTCCTTTTTGAACCTTTTTTTATCCCCTTTCTCCCCCCTCACGATTTTGGATCTCTTCTAATTTGGTTAAAGCATATTTTCCTGGGGTTGTTGCCACCCTTTTAGTATTTTACTTGCGCCTTCATATACTCTTATCTGGACAAAATGACAAGACGGAAAAATTCAACACAAAAAAAAGAACAAGAGGCAGTACCGAAGGCTAGGGACCTAATCAATACAGACATTGGTAATATGTCAGATCTAGAGTTCAGAATGACAATTCTCAAGGTTATAGCCGGGCTCGAAAAAGGCATGGAAGATATGAGAGAAACCCTCTCGAGAGATATAAAAGCCCTTTCTGGAGAAATAAAAGAACTAAAATCTAACCAAGTTGAAATAAAAAAAGCTATTAATGAGGTGCAATAAAAAATGGAGGCTCTCACTGCTAGGATAAATGAGGCAGAAGAAAAAATTAGTGAGATAGAAGACCAAATGACCGAGAATAAAGAAGCTGAGCAAAAGAGGGACAAACAGCTACTGGACCATGAGGGGAGAATTCGAGAGATAAGTGACACCATAAGACAAAACAACATTAGAATAATTGGGATTCCAGAAGAAGAAGAAAGAGAGAGGGGAGCAGAAGGTATACTGGAGAGAATTATTGGGGAGAATTTCCCCAGTATGGCAAAGGGAACGAGCATCAAAATTCAGGAGGTTCAGAAAACGCCCCTCAAAATCAATAAGAATAGGCCCACACCCCGTCACCTAATAGTAAAATTTACAAGTCTCAGTGACAAAGAGAAAATCCTGAAAGCAGCCCAGGAAAAGAAGTCTGTAACATACAATGGTAAAAATATTAGATTGGCAGCTGACTTATCCACAGAGACCTGGCAGGCCAGAAAGAGCTGGCATGATATTTTCAGAGCACTAAACGAGAAAAACATGCAGCCAAGAATACTATATCCAGCTAGGCTATCATTGAAAATAGAAGGAGAGATTAAAAGCTTCCAGGACAAACAAAAACTGAAAGAATTTGCAAACAACAAACCAGCTCTACAGGAAATCTTGAAAGGGGTCCTCTAAGCAAAGAGAGAGCCTACAAGTGGTAGATCAGAAAGGAACAGGGACCATATACAGTAACAGTCACCTTACAGGCATACAATGGCCCTAAATTCATTATCTCTCAATAGATACCCTGAATGTTAATGGGCTAAATGCCCCTGTCAAAAGACACAGGCTATCAGAATGGATAAAAAAACAAAACCCATCTATATGTTGCCTCCAAGAAACTCATTTTAAGCCCGAAGACACCTCCAGATTTAAAGTGAGGGGGTGGAAAAGAATTTACCATGCTAATGGACATCAGAAGAAAGCAGGAGTGGCAATCCTTATATCAGATCAATTAGATTTTAAGCCAAAGACTATAAAAACAGATAAGGAAGGACACTATATCATACTCAAAGTGTCTGTCCAACAAGAAGATTTAACAATTTTAAATATCTATGCCCCCAACGTGGGAGCAGCCAACTATATAAACCAATTAATAACAAAATCAAAGAAACACATCAACAATAATACAATAATAGTAGGGGACTTTAACACTCCCCTCACTGAAATGGACAGATCATCCAAGCAAAAGATCAGCAAGGAAATAAAGGCCTTAAACGACACACTGGACCAGATGGACATCACAGATATATTCAGAACATTTCATCCCAAAGCAACAGAATACACATTCTTCTCTAGTGCACATGGAACATTCTCCAGAATAGATCACATCCTGGGTCCTAAATCAGGACTCAACCGGTATCAAAAGATTGGGATCATTCCCTGCATATTTTCAGACCACAATGCTCTAAAGCTAGAACTCAACCACAAAAGGAAGTTTGAAAAGAACCAAAATACATGGAGACTAAACAGTATCCTTCTAAAGAATGAATGGGTCAACCAGGAAATTAAAGAAGAATTGAAAAAAATCATGGAAACAAATGATAATGAAAATACAACAGTTCAAAATCTGTGGGACACAACAAAGGCAGTCCTGAGAGGAAAATATATAGCGGTACAAGCCTTTCTCAAGAAACAAGAAAGGTCTCAGGTACACAACCTAACCCTACACCTAAAGGAGCTGGAGAAAGAACAAGAAAGAAACCCTAAGCCCAGCAGGAGAAGAGAAATCATAAAGATCAGAGCAGAAATCAATGAAATAGAAACCAAAAAAACAATAGAACAAATCAACGAAAGTAGGAGCTGGTTCTTTGAAAGAATTAATAAAATTGATAAACCCCTGGCCCGACTTATCAAAAAGAAAAGAGAAAGGACCCAAATAAATAAAATCATGAATGAAAGAGGAGAGATCACAACTAACACCAAAGAAATACAAACTATTATAAGAACATACTATGAGCAACTCTACGCCAATAAATTTGACAATCTGGAAGAAATGGATGCATTCCTAGAAACATATAAGCTACCACAACTGAACCAGGAAGAAATAGAAAGCCTGAACAGACCCATAACCAGTAAGGAGATTGAAACAGTCATTAAAAATCTCCAAACAAACAAAAGCCCAGGGCCAGACGGCTTCCCGGGGGAATTCTACCAAACATTTAAAGAAGAACTAATTCCTATTCTCCTGAAACTGTTCCAAAAAATAGAAATGGAAGGAAAACTTCCAAACTCATTTTATGAGGCCAGCATCACCTTGATCCCCAAACCAGACAAGGATCCCACCAAAAAAGAGAGCTATAGACCAATATCCTTGATGAACACAGATGCGAAAATACTCCACAAAATACTAGCCAATAGGATTCAACAGTACATTAAAAAGTTTATTCACCACGACCAAGTGGGATTTATTCCAGGGCTGCAAGGTTGGTTCAACATCCGCAAATCAGACAATGTGATACAACACATCAATAAAAGAAAGAACAAGAACCATATGATACTCTCAATAGATGCTGAAAAAGCATTTGACAAAGTACAGCATCCCTTCCTGATCAAAACTCTTCAAAGTGTAGGGATAGAGGGCACATACCTCAATATCATCAAAGCCATCTATGAAAAACCCACCGCAAATATCATTCTCAATGGAGAAAAACTGAAAGCTTTTCTGCTAAGGTCAGGAACACGGCAGGGATGTCCATTATCACCACTGCTATTCAACATAGTACTAGAGGTCCTAGCCTCAGCAATCAGACAACAAAAGGAAATTAAAGGCATCCAAATCGGCAAAGAAGAAGTCAAATTATCACTCTTCGCAGATGATATGATACTATATGTGGAAAACCCAAAAGACTCCACTCCAAAACTGCTAGAACTTATACAGGAATTCAGTAAAGTGTCAGGATATAAAATCAATGCACAGAAATCAGTTGCATTTCTCTACACCAACAGCAAGACAGAAGAAAGGGAAATTAAGGTGCATTTACAATTGCACCCAAAACCATAAGATACCTAGGAATAAACCTAACCAAAGAGACACAGAATCTATACTCAGAAAACTATAAAGTACTCATGAAAGAAACTGAGGAAGACACAAAGAAATGGAAAAATGTTCCGTGCTCCTGGATTGGAAGAATAAATATTGTGAAAATGTCTATGCTACCTAAAGCAATCTACACATTTAATGCAATTCCTATCAAAGTACCATCCATCTTTTTCAAAGAAATGGAACAAATAATTCTAAAATTTATATGGAACCAGAAAAGACCTCGAATAGCCAAAGGGATATTGAAAAAGAAAGCCAACGTTGGTGGCATCACAATTCCGGACTTCAAACTCTATTACAAAGCTGTCATCATCAAGACAGCATGGTACTGGCACAAAAACAGACACATAGATCAATGGAACAGAATAGAGAGCCCAGAAATAGACCCTCAACTCTATGGTCAACTAATCTTCGACAAAGCAGGAAAGAATGTCCAATGGAAAAAAGACAGCCTTTTCAATAAATGGTGCTGGGAAAATTGGACAGCCACATGCAGAAAAATGAAATTGGACCATTTCCTTACACCACACACGAAAATAGACTCAAAATGGATGAAGGACCTCAATGTGCGACAGGAATCCATCAAAATCCTTGAGGAGAACACAGGCAGCAACCTCTTCGACCTCAGCCGCAGCAACATCTTCCTAGGAACAACGCCAAAGGCAAGGGAAGCAAGGGCAAAAATGAACTATTGGGATTTCATCAAGATCAAAAGCTTTTGCACAGCAAAGGAAACAGTTAACAAAATCAAAAGACAACTGACAGAATGGGAGAAGATATTTGCAAATGACATATCAGATAAAGGACTAGTGTCCAGAATCTATAAAGAACTTAGCAAACTCAACACCCAAAGAACAAATAATCCAATCAAGAAATGGGCAGAGGACATGAGCAGACATTTCTGCAAAGAAGACATCCAGATGGCCAACAGACACATGAAAAAGTGCTCCATATCACTCGGCATCAGGGAAATACAAATCAAAACCACAATGCGATATCACCTCACACCAGTCAGAATGGCTAAAAGCAACAAGTCAGGAAATGACAGATGCTGGCGAGGATGCGGAGAAAGGGGAACCCTCCTACACTGTTGGTGGGAATGCAAGCTGGTGCAGCCACTCTGGAAAACAGCATGAAGGTTCCTCAAAATGTTGAAAATAGAACTGCCCTATGACCCAGCAATTGCACTATTGGGTATTTACCCTAAAGATACAAACGTAGTGATCCAAAGGGGCACGTGCACCCGAATGTTTATAGCAGTAATGTCCACAATAGCCAAACTATGGAAAGAACCTAGATGTCCATCAACAGATGAATGGATCAAGAAGATGTGGTATATATACACAATGGAATACTATGCAGCCATCAAAAGAAATGAAATCTTGCCATTTGCGACAACATGGATGGAACTAGAGCGTATCATGCTTAGCGAAATAAGTCAAGCAGAGAAAGACAACTATCATATGATCTCCCTGATATGAGGAAGTGGTGATGCAACATGGGGGCTTAAGTGGGTATGAGAAGAATCAATGAAACAAGATGGGATTGGGAGGGAGACAAACCATAAGTGACTATTAATCTCACAAAACAAACTGAGGGTTGCTGGGGGGAGGGGGTTTGTGAGAAGGGGGTGGTATTATGGACATTGGGGAGGGTATGTGCTTTGGTGAGTGCTGTGAAGTGTGTAAACCTGGTGATTCACAGACCTGTACCCCTGGGGATAAAAATATATGTTTATAAAAAATAAATAATTAAAAATTAAAAAAAAAAGAAAAGAGAACTGTAGCCCAATATCCCTGATTAATAAAACTGGAAAATACTAACAAATGTAATTCAACAGCACATCAAAAGGATCATACAACATTGGTCATATGGGATTTATCCCTCAGATGCAAAGATGATTCAACATCACAAATCAATAAATGTGACATATCATATCAACAGAATGAAAGATAGAGACCATGTATGATTGTTTTAATAGATATAGATAAAGCATTTGACAAAAGTCAACATTCTTACATGATAAAAACTCTTAACAGATTTGGTATAGAAGGGATATACCTCAACATAATAAGGTCCATACATGACAAACCCACAGCTAAAATTAGGATCAGCAGTAAAAGACTGAAAACTTTCCTGCTAAGATCAGGAACAAAAATACTCACTCTTGCTACTTAGTATTGGAAGTCTTAGCCAAAGCAATCTGGAAAACAGGCACCCAAATTAGAAAGAAAGTAGTAAAAACTGTCTCAATTTTACTTGCAAATGACATAATCTTATATAGACAAAACTCCAAAGACTCGACTCTATTAGAACTAATCAATGAATTCGGTAAACTTGTAGGTTACAAAATCAACATACAAGTCAGTTGCATTTCTCTACACTAACAGTGAATTATCTGAAAAAGAAATGAAGAAACTCCATTTATAATAGCATCTAAAATAATAAAATTAGTTAGGAATAAATTTACTCAAAGAGGTGAAGGATTTGTATACTGAAAATTAGAATACAATGATGAAAGTGAGGAAGACACAAATAAATGAAAGATATTTCATCCTTACTAATCAGAAAGATTAGTCTTTTAAAATGTCTACAATACCAAAGCCATTAATAGATTCAATACAATCCCTAACAAAATTCCAATGTCACTTTTCACAGAAATAACAAAAATAATCCTAAAATTCATATGGAACCACAAAAGACACTGAATAGTCAAAGCATTCCTGAGAAAGAACAAAGGTGGAGGTTTCACAATTCCAAAATTCGAATTTTATTACAATACTATAGTAATCAAAACAGTATGATACTGGCATAAAAACAAACACATAGACTAGCAGAACAGAATCAAGAGTCTAGAAATACCCCATGCATATCTGGTCAACTAATATTTGACAAAGAAGCCAAAATACTCAATGAGAAAATGACAGTCCCCAATAAATTATGTTGAGAGAACTGGATATTCAAATGCAAAAGAATGAAATTTCCTATTTCACAATATTCACAAAAATTAATTCAAAATAAAGATTTAAATTTTAATTCTTAAACAATAAAACTACTATAAGAAGACACAGGGAAAAGCTCTTTGATATTGGCCATGGTGATGCTTTTTTTGCTATAACACCAAAAGTACAAACAGCAAAAGCAAAAATAAGCAATTGGGACTACATCAAGCTAAAAAGCTTCCGCACAGCAAAATAAACAATCAGCAAAATGAAAAGGCAACCTATAAAATGGGGAAAATATTTGCAAACCATTTATTTGATAAGGGATTAATATCCAAAATACATAAGGAATTCTTATAACTCAATAGGAAAAAAATTTAAAAATCCAACTAAAAAATGGTCAGGGAAACTGAATAGGGATTTGTTTTCAAAAGACATACAAATGTTCAATGGGTGTTCATAAAAAGATGTTCAACATCACTAATCATCAGGGAAATGCAACTCAAAATCACAATGAGGGGGCACCTGGGTGTCTCAATCGGTTAAGTCTCTGCACTTAGCTCAAGTCATGATCTCAGGGTCCTGTGATAGAGCCCTGCATCAGGCTCCCTGCTCAGCAGCTTCTCCCTCTGCTCTCTGCTCTCGCTCTCTCTTGCTATCTCTGTCTCTGTCTCTCTCTTTCCCTCTCTCTCTCTCAAATAAATAAAATTTTAAAAAATAACACACAGGGGCGCCTGGGTGGCTCAGTGGATTGAGCTGCTGCCTACGGCTCAGGTCATGATCTCAGGGTCCTGGGATTGAGCCCCACATCGGGCTCTCTGCTCAGCGGGGAGCCTGCTTCCCCCTCTGTCTCTGCCTGCCTCTCTGCCTACTTGTGGTCTCTCTCTCTGTCAAATAAAATAAATTAAATTTAAAAAATAATAATAATAACACACACACAGAGTGAGAAATCACCTCAAACCTGTTAGGATAGCTATTATAGGGAGGGGTCCCCATCCAAGACGACAACACAGCAAAACCCTGAACTAATTTTCTCCACAGAACACACCTAATTATACCTTTTTACAGAATAATTTCTCCTGAAGAACTGAAGGTCATCTGAACAGCTTCTGAGTAATCAAAGACAGAATAACAAAAAAAGAATAGCAAGAGAGATAGAGACATGGTAACAGAGGGACCCTCCACCCCTGATCCTGCAAACAGCAGTGGAGAGGGATAATACTGAGGAACTGGAAACAGATTCAACTGTCCTTGGACACAGTTTAAAAAAAAAAAAAAAGCCATGGTTTATTTTTTTTTTAAGATTTTAATTATTTATTTGATAGAGATCACAAGTAGGCAGAGAGACAGGCAGAGAGAGAGCGGGGGAGCAGGCTCCCCACTGAGCAGATAGCCTGATGTGGGGCTCAATCCCAGGACTCTGAGATCATGACCTGAGCTTAAGGCAGAGGCTTTAACCCATTGAGCCATCCAGGCTCCCCAAAAGCCATGGTTTAAAAGAGCAACTAGCATATAAGACAACACTGGAACTCTGCCAAATGGAGGAGGAGATTTGGCAAGTTCTCCAGTCAGAGGAACTAGAGAACAACACAGTTTCCATCCATCCTCCACCTTAAAAGCCAATCCAGGAGCAGAGTCTGGATACCATAACTGATGAGTCCCGTCATTACAGTGAGCTTATTATCTCAGTAAGCCCAAGGTCCACAAGTCCACACCAGCTCCTGTGGTGGTAGGGAACAAAAAATAAACCAGGATTTTTGTTTGTTTTAGTTTTTTTTTTTTTCATTAATTTTTATCTTTTTATCATTTTTTATTTGTCTCGTTTTGCTTTTATTTTTGTCCTTTTGGGGGGTTTTCCTTCTTTTTTTCTTCTCTCTTCTTTTTTCTTTTGTTATTTTATTATTATTTTCTTCTTTCTGTAAAAAGCCATGGTTTAAAAGAACAACTGGCATATATAGTCACAGATACAGCCAGCCAGCAAAAGCCACCAACCATACAGAGTCAACACAGGGAACACTGTACACAAGACCACTCCTTCAAGTTTAGAAGTAGCTGTTCCATCTAGTCCATAGAAACAAAGGAAGAAAGTCAAGCAAAATGGGGAGACAGAGGAATATGCTCCAAAAGAAAGAACAACAACAACAACAACAAAACCTCTGAAAAATAAATAAATGAAACAGAGATAAGCAATATGCCTGATGAAGAATTTAAAGAAATGATCCTGGGGCACCTGAGTGTCCCAGTTGTTAAGCCTCTGCCTTCAGTTCAGGTCACGATCCCAGCATCCTGGGATAGAGCCCTGCATCAGGCTCCCTGCTCAACAGGAAGCCTGCTTCTCCCTCTCCCACTCCCCCTGCTTGTGTTCCCTCATTTGCTGTGTCTCTCTCTGTCAAATAAATAAGTAAAATCTTTTTTTAAAAAAAGACATAAGAATATTATGAATAAAAAGATGTAAAATATAGCAACTTATGCATAAAATGTACAGGAGGGAGTAAAAGGGGAAAAAAGATGTTATTTTCTTTTTCTGTTTTTTGTTTGTTTAGGTTTTTTTGTTGTTGCTTTTCCAGAATGTGCTTGAAATTAAATGGCCATCAAATTTGTATAAACTGCTACTTACTTTGGGTATTATATATGAACCTAATGGTAACCACAAACCCAAAACCTGTAACAGATACACAAAAAACAAAGAAGTAGAATAGCTAGTATAAAAAAGACAAGGGATACAAGTGCTGGCAAAGCTATGGGGAAAAGGGAAAATTGTATACTATTGATGGAAATGTAAATTGGTATAGCCACAGCAGAAAACAGTATGGAGGTTCCTCAAAGAGTTAAAACTAGAACTACCCAAATCCAATCCCACTTCTGGGTACACACCCAGAATATAGCAAAGGAAATAAAGTCAGGATCTTAAAGAGATATCTTCACGCTCGTATTTCTTATAGCATTAGTCACAATAGTTAAGATAAAGAAACAACCTAAGTGCTCATCAATGAATGAATGGATAAATAAAATGTCATATATATATATATATATATATATATATATATATATGCACACACACAATAGAATATTATTCAGCCATTTAAAAAAAGGATATTCTGCCTTTTGCAATAACATAGATGGACCCTGAGGATATCACGTTAAGTAAAATAAATAAGTTAAATAAGTCAGACTGTGAAAGACAAATACTACATGATCTCACTTATATGTGGCATCTTAAAAACAAAAACAACAACTTGTAGGTACAGAAAATAGATTGGTGCTTGCCAAAGGCCAGGAGTAGATGATGGATTAAATGGGTAATAATGGCCAAAAGGTACAAAATTCCATTATAAAATAAATAAGTCCTGCAGGTGTGACTATACTTAAAATACTGTATTGTATATTTGAAACTTGCTAAGAGAGTAGAAGGTTCTCATCAAAAGAAAAAAAAATGTGTAACTGTGTGTGGTGATAGATGTTAACTAAACTTACTTCAGTGATCATATTGCAATACATACAAATACTGAATCATTATGTTGTACACTTGAAACTAATAAAATGCTATATGTCAATTATGGGCCAATAAAAATATCTTAAGGATAGTGTGATTGTACAGGGATATAAAACAGAGGAATCAAAAGGTCAGTAAGAAAATAGAATGTCAGAAATGACATAGGAAGCAGGCTAAGGTGAAGCAGGTTAAAAGCAAGTTACAAGCAAGTAAAAAAGAATTAAAAGATTTATAAGATTTCAGAGAGAAAAAAAAGCCGGAAGCTAGTTGTCAATGCCATGGAAGGTAAGAACCAGCTTCTTCAAAAAGCCTGTGGATTATTGGTGCAGAGGAAAGTACATTGCATTTAGTAAGGGGGGTGTGGGTCGAAGTTCTAGTCCTGCCACTTATCACTTTCTGACCTTTGCTTTTTCACACATAAAACAGGGAAAATATCTGTCTTGCCTTCCTTCTCTCAGAATGTAGTGAAGCTCAAGGCCAGACTGGAACAGTGTCCATAAAAGTGCTTTGAAATTGTGAGCCCAATACAAATGTAGGTCAATATTATAATGACTTGACTTATACCAAGTTAAGTCAAACTATGAACATAAGATACTCCCAAAAGCTGCCAACAATCTCAAGTTGGCACCACCAAACCAGTTTTACAGGAAGCTACCAAATACACACTTGAACCCAAACTTTTCATCAATTCTCAATGAATCAACTGACTACATTATTTCAGGAAAGCAAACAAACAAACAAACAAACAAACCATCAATAGTGACTATTACTGGAAATATAAACATTTCTCTTGAATAATAAAAACTGAGAATTATCATACCTTTAACTGTGGCAATGGTGTACTGAAACATTTTTGAATATTTTCAAAGGATGCAGATTTCCTTAGGAAAAAAAACTGAAATAATCAAATGATAAAAATTCATTGACTATAGACACTATTTGGTAAAGTAAAATATCATATGACAATTGATTAATGATAACTGCTTAGGTAAATTAATGAAGTGCAGAATGCTAATTAAAATATACATTCTAATTGATTTTGAAGTCACTGACTTCACAGAGAGGAGCAGAACTGAAAATCCATCTATTAATTAGAAAACTGGATAATAATAGAAATTATCTTATTTTTTAAAAAATTCAACTTGATACAACAAAACTCACCGAAGTGTTCTGGTTGGTGCAAGTAGCACAGGTATGTATAAATCTGCCATGAATATCCTGACCCATGAATCTCCTTAGTACTGAGGCTACACTAGTGGGACATGAAGCAGCTACTGTCCTCTGAACAGTCAGCTCTAATTATGAGCATCCTCAACATTTTACTCCACCAGACCATACAAATACCATCACTTGTCATGGGAGGTATTATACTGAAAGAGCTAGGAAATACTACTTTACTAGATAGTGTAGAAAGTACAGGGGAAAAAATTGACATGTCCCATGTCCTCAACCAATATAATGGTGGAAACAGAAAGAATAGAAATAACTGTAATCCAAAGCAGCTGTGACACTGACTAAAGATGGCATGAATGGATCCGGTGTGAAGAGAACATAGGGGAGGGAGAAATCAATTCTCAATGGGATGGGACCTCAATAGACTGGCAGGAAGAGGTAGCAGGAGGCTTGCCTGTGAATGGTAGCAACATTTCCGTAGACTGAGAAAGAGCTGAGAATATTCCAGGCCAAGGAAACAGCCTAAACAAGCCCAAAGAAATGTTAAAAGGCAGGGTATTTTAGTCTCCAAAGACTTGGGTGCAGGCAGAGTAGAGAGTATGTGGAGGTGCCACAAAAGCAGAATATAATGGGAGGTAAGATAGAAAGTATAGTTGAGGCCAGGTTATAAGGCTCAGTGAAGCACCTGACTTTATTTGGGAGGTGGAGTTACTCAGTTTGAGACATGAGTGACATCGGATTGGAAGAATTGGAAGAAGCAGCTACTAGAAATGAGAATTTGTGACAGGTAGGTGTGAGTAGTGTTACTACAATAGTCCAGAAAGTATAAATGGCATTCCAAACTAGAAAGGGACATTCATTGGTTCAGTAATTTTTTTATACAATGGTTACTGCTTTAGGTGATATGGATAAAACAGTGATGAAGATTGCTATGATGCCAGGTTGGTGAGGAATAAAAAAGGTGAAACACACTTAAGGATGAATACTTAGTAAGTAAAAAAGTGATCTATATTAATTAGAAACATTATCCCCTCCCCCAAAAGAGTATCACCTAACTGTATGGGGGATAAAGTAGGGGCATAGACATCTTTTTAACCTAATTAACTGACTAGAATAGGATTTGATTTGTCCCATGGCACTGAGACTGTGCCATTCAGCATCCCAAGATATCACCAAGGGGAGAAGGGGTCTGAAGGCACTAATGAAAGAAAAAATAAAACTGTTTCTTATTTGTCTCCTGTAAAGTTCAAGACACATATTAAACCAGTTATATATACTTTATACTTTACTTCTTCTCTCAATTTCTCTCAATCACTATCTCTTTTCTCTCCAATTATGTTTATTACTTAATTAGCTTACTTGATTACACTACAAAGATAACCAAAGCCATGAGCATGAGTCTAATCACCACCTAGAAAATCCAGTTTTACTTTTTCATGGCCAAAACCAATCAATTGGGTCTAAACATTCACAGACATGTTTCTTGAATCATATAAAACCTAGGCAAAGTACAAGACCAGAAATTTTCAAAATCTTAAGAAAATCATATATTCTGCTATTACTTAGTAAATAACTTCTTCTAAGCATCACAAAGACAACAAATATACTTGAAAAAGAGGATATATGTCCTCAGCAAAGATACCAGTAGTGAATGTTCTGAGGCATTTCCCTAAGGAAGCACCAAGAAATAATTTTCAGAAGTACTAGAAATAATATATCTGAGCTATTGGCAGATAAAGCAATCAACCCACAATTTAGAATAAAAATTGTACATACCTTAGTACTTCTGCTATGCTGATTTAAAATAACGACACTTTCCTTGCTTTCAGCTGAAAATCTCTCAGTTAAAATTCTGCTTGTTTGAATACTCTGTAATAAAAAGATAACAGTTTTAAATTATACTTTAAAAAGCTTATGATCATTGTTACTTCATAGTGCCTTTATTACCAAAAGAGAAACGTATTGGAAAAAGTAGAATTATAGACAACACTTACCAGAAATACATCAAAAGTTCAGCTATAACAGGCTTAGTATTTAGCCCAAACCCACAATTTGGCTTTCATGTTGGCCATTAGCCAAATAGATACTTCTACCTTACTTCTGGTATCACTAATCTTAGAAGCAATCAATTATACCATGATCTCATAGCTTGGCATTAAATCTATTTAGTATATCAATATCAGAATTATGAATAAGACTTATTTGCATTCATTGTCAATATAGAACTATTTACTGTCAAATACAGGTAATCATTCTAAATTTTTATTGGAGTGAAAATCTCACTAAATGTTTATAATTCAAACTCCACCAAGTAAGTTATATATGTATATTTATTGTTGTAAGGGTAAACTGCTGCAATCATTACAATTATTATTAAATGTGTTATCCTTCTATCTTATAATCAGTGATTTGGCTATATAGAAACAACTAGAAGATCTAAGTTTGACATCTGGTGTATTTATGATGAATTAAATCATGCTGCTACCTTGCTTAAATGTTTAGGTCTCAAACTTGCTTAAATGTTTAGGTCTCAAACAAATAACATTTCAAATTTAAAAAATATTTATTCAGTAGAAAATTAGCTTTTAAAAAATACCATGAAATTTTCATTGAGAATGGAACAGATATGGAAAAGGCTGTGGGTAATTTAGGAATCACCAGCATTGATTTTTTTTCATGTTCTATTATATTTTTATAATGTAGCTATAGTGCAGTATAAGGTAAGACAACTATTAAAGCAGAAGGATACTTGGTCACTGTTATTCTTCAAAGATAAACTACGTGACTCACATGAGATTTGGGAACTATTTTGTCATATGTTTATACAAAATATTCAAATATGACAGAATAACTATTGTATATTTAAGGAAATGCTTTTAACAATAAGAAGGACAAAAGCCTTAATACTGTATTTTGCAGATATCAAAATATTAAAACATACTAATAATCAATGGTCACTTTTTTCTCTTTTAGTTTCTTTTCTTTTTTTTTAAGAGAGAGATGGAGAGATAGAGAGGGGCGGAGAGAGAGGGAGAGAGTCTCAAGCAGACTTCATGCCCAGGGCAGAGCCCATCGTTGAGTCTCAATCTCACAACCCTGAGATCATAACCTGAGCTGAAATCAAGAATCAAATGGTTAGGGGCACCTGGGTGGCCCAGTGGGTTAAGCCACTGCCTTCAGCTCAGGTCATGATCTCAATGTCCTGGGATTGAGCCCCACATCAGGCTCTCTGCTCAGCAAGGAACCTGCTTCCCCTTCTCTCTCTGCCTGCCTCTCTGCCTACTTGTGATCCCTCTCTCTATCAAATAAATAAATAAAATATTTTTAAAAATTTATTTAAAGAATCAAATACTTAACTGACTGAGCCACCCAGGTGCCCCAATGGTTGCTTTTTTAAAAGAGAACATGGTTCATATGGTAGATTCTTGGAACCTACCAAGATATTGGCCAAACTAATGTGTCTTGAGAGAGAAACTATTGTTTATATGATATCTGATGTAAAAATCCTATCCTCCTGCTCTACTCCAGAGATATTGCAAAAACTGGTATTCACTCAATAAAAGTTGGGATGCAGGTAGAAATGGAACCAGTTTTGCTACTTTAAAAGCCTATTATGACTCTGCTTCTAATTATGGCAGACTAAGTAATTCTACTGAAGAAAACTAAGAAATCTACTTATACTACAAAAAAATACAATCTTCAAAGCATCAAAAAGTTAACATGATGATGAAGAAATAGTAAGCCAAAAATCTAAGAAAATTCAAGAACCTGGAAAAGTAAGCCCAATAATCAAGACGCTTTTGTTCTCATATTTACCAAAGCAACTGCAAGTCTGAGCTGCAAACTGACTTCTTGGGGCAAAGGTGAGAGAAATTGAAGCCCAGAACCTACCTAAGGTATGAAGACTGATTTACTTATATATATTTACATATATGTAATATATTGTATAATATTGTACATATAAAAAATATGCAAGTATCCAAGGCTACAGGGATGCTACACCCCCAGATTAAGAGTGAATAGAAGTAGGCATGCCTTGCTGGCTTAGTCAGTAGAGCATGTGACTTGTGACCTCAAGAGATCAAGTCCTGAGCTCAAGATCCATGTTGGATGTGGAGCAAATCTCTAAAAAAAAAATAATCAGTGGAAGTAAACCACCTTTGTGTAGACTTTCAACCTGAGTTCCATCACAAGGGTGGCCAAAGAAACTCAGGTTTCAACCTTTGACTAAGACTATTTCTGAATCCTAAGAATCCCAGGTTCTAACAAAAAATTTCTCTGAAGAAAGAAATTGTCATTTTTGGTCTCAAATGTCTCCTAAAAGTAATGTTTTAAATATAATAATAAAAATTTAAAGACAGACAGGTACATAAAGAAATAAAATGCCAGAACAAAACAGATTTGGAAAAAAAATAAGTATTCTAAAAAGAAAAACACAAAAGTAAATTAAAAAATAGAGTAAACAAGTTTAACAGTAGCTTAGACACACCTGAAGAAAGAACTAATTGACTTGAACTATAAGATAGATCAGAAGGAAAATTATCCTGTATCCAGCATCAAGAGGAAAAAGGTACCTAATACTTATAGATTAAAGTCCCAAAAATTGAAAGAGAGAATGAGCAGAGGCAACATTTGAAGAGATAGTGATTAAAAATTCTCCATAGTTGATGAAAGACATCCAATCACATATTCAAAAATCCCAATGATTCCAAAGCATAAATTTAAAAAAAAAAAAATCTTCAGCTAGCCACATCATAATGAAAATAGGGAAGAAAAGAGAAAAATTTAAAAGTAGCCAGTTTGGGAGGAAGAAAGGAATCTACTCTCCTTGAAAAATATTCATATTTAAGACTTAGTTCCCAGGGGCACCTGGGTGGTTCAGTGGGTTTAAAGCTTTTGCCTTCAGCTCAGGTCATGATCCCAGTGCTGAGATTGAGCCCCGCATCAGGCTCTCTGCTCAGTGGGGAGCCTGCTCCCCCCACCACCTGCCTTTCCGTCTACTTGTGATCTCTGTCAAATAAATAAATAAAATCTTTTTTTTAAATTAAAAAAAAGACTTATTTCCCAACAGCAACAGTGGGTGGTGAAGAATATTAGAATATCATTAGTGTGCTAAAATAAACTATCTTCAAGACACATCATACATACATATGTAAGATACATCATACATACATACATCTTGAGAGAGGTATAATCTCTCTCAAGAATGAGCTAATTAAAGACATTTGAAACAGAAAAATCAATATTTTCACTAATTGCAGACTTCCCACTTCTCTTAAAACAAATTCTAAAGTATATGTTTTAGGCAAAAAATAAAATGACTTCAGACAATGTTCTGAAATGCTAGGGGGAAAAAAAGAAAAGAAAAAAAGAAAGGGATAAGCTTATGGATAAAAATACAAGAAATATTGTATAAAATGATAACAACAATGTATTGAGGGTTTTTAAAGATAAAGATCTAAAAATATAATGAAATAAAAACATATCAAGTCAAGAAGGGGTAAATGGAATTGAAAGGTTTTAAAGTCATTGTATTTTCCTGGAAGACTACAAAGGTACTGATGAACATAAGATTGTAAGTTAAAGATGTCTATTTAGGGAAACCACCATAAGAATAAGAAATAGTATATATACTTCCAAAATAGGGATAATAAAACACAATTTATCAAAATAGTTGAAAAAGTAAAAATAAAACCAGAGTATATTGTATTTAGACCACCGATTTTTTTTAAAAAAGGAACAACAAAAGTTAAATTAAGAAAAATAATAAAAGAATAAAACAAAGGCAGTGTCAATAAAAAACATGAATAATATGTCAAGATAAAATTAAAAACACCAGTAATCACAATATATATAAACATGGTAAATTTACCTTTAGAACATAGGGCACACAAACCTTTGTATCTACATACCATTTCCCATTCAAAGGAAATTTTGAACAAAGGATTCTTTGAACAAAAGTCTGGTTCCAGTTGGGATGCATGAAAAGTGTCCTGGGCCATCTTTTTATGCCAGAAAGTCCTTTTGGATCTTTTTTCCTCTAGACCTTAGGTATGAATAACCACCAGCAGGGACTTACTTTTGGACCATCTTTCTAATGGGTTACTCCATCATCACCAGCTGTAACCACTCCCAATTATAAACCAATTTTAGTCCTGCTACGATTCTTATTTCTGTTCAGAAACTTCTGTCTACTCTCAATTCCCTGTACTCACATTTTCTAAATACAAACAGAGAAAAATACATGCTTCTACTTTATAAACATAGGGTTTGGAAAATATTGCACTCTTTACAGTATAATGAATAATATTTCATATTACTTGTATTGCCCCCCAGCTGGGCCATTTCCATTAGAAGAAGATACAACCAGTGGAGGCTACAGAGAGAGGAAGTTGTAGGAAACCTTCAGACCATGATGTAGTCTGACACCTGTGAAAGGGGAAGATAGAGGAAGGAGTGAGAAGGAAGAGCTTCAGATCACAAAGCAGTTCTGAGATTCAGCCAGACAGATGGAAAGTTCCTGAGCCAAAGCCTCCTGTTGAAACAATCCCACATCAAGGAGGTATGGGTCACCTCTAGCAAACCTCTTTTGCTCACTCATTGACTAGGAGAAGCCCAGAGGGAAAATGACCTTAGACTGAATGCCTTGATAGATCTACAAGACAGCAGCTGGAGGCTGGCAGTCAAGTATGCTTATGTCAACAGATTCTTGAAGGAGATGGGAGCATCACATTTGCATTGATGCCATACCTACTTCTGCAAATTAGTATTCACCAATCTTACACTAAGGCAATCTTTTATATACTTTACATTATGAACCTTTTCATTTTAGCCCACTACATATTTTTCCCAAAAAAAATTATCTTCTCAAATAAATAAAAGGTTTAAGCTATACTTAAGTAAAGGAAATGCAAATATACACAACAACTGTTCAAGACTTAAATTACACATGTACTTTGACCAAGAATTCTAAATAGAAAAATATACATATGTATACAAAGATATATATGCCCATATGGTTTGTGGGAAGGTTGTCTTTCTTTTGTTTTTTGTTTGTTCTTTATGATGCAGCCTCAGCTGAGATCCTAACTAAAACCACGTAGAGAGATTGAGCCAGAACCTCCCAGTTAGTCTAGAAACTGTGGATTCCAGATCCTCGGAAACTGTTTTGTGATAATAATAGTTTGCTGTTTTAAACTGCTAAATTTGGGGATAATTTGATTTGCAGCAATGAATAATTAATATACCCTTTAAAACTGGGTTAGTGGCTTTTAGCACCAGGAAGAAGTAAGGAAAACGGGTAACAGAACAAATGGGAAAAAGGGGACTTTTTCTGAATGGGGACATAATTAGTACCTCTCTGGGTTCGTAGGAGAGTCAAATGAGATAATACACATGAAGTGGCTGGCACAGTGGCTGGCTCATAGTAAATAATAAATGCGAATCGAAGTATGTTTTAAGCAAAAAAACTCAAGATGCAGAATAATATATATTATATTATTCCACACATGTAAAAACATTAATTTCCCCACACTTGCATTACATAAATGAAAAAAAATGTCTGAAAGGATATACACACTGCACTTAATATTAGTAAACTTCAGAGAGAAGAGAACTGGGAAGGGACAGCATTCAAGGTAGGGAGTGCTCTCTATGTCATGTACAGCTGTATCATTTGAATTTTTTCTCCACTTAAGTATTAATATATTACTTGTGCAAGTTCTTAAGTCATTTTAATTGGCCTTGTTACTCAGAACAGCAAAAGCAATAATATTGCTAAAGAAATTAGTAGTGGTTTAACAAGAGGGAGAATAAATAAATAAAATTTTTAAAAGATAGAAACCACAAATTAATAATAATAATAATAATTAGTAGTAGTAGTAGCAGTAGTAGTAAATAGTAGTAGTAGTAGACCAAATTAACCATATACCACTTACACAGCTCCTCTGAAACCAAATAAAAACAAAGAAAAACAGCAAAGGATTATAATGGAAATATTCCTGAATACAAACAGAAAAGAACACAAGGCTAGCCATATTACAATAGAATTCCAGCATTAAAAGAGCCAAAGTTGGTCATTTAAAATTGATGAGACAGAATTCATAAAAACCATAAAACCTTACTAAATTCATAATAAGGATAAAACAGCTTCTAATCACATAAAAGAACTACTGGTAACACGTGATGAAATAGGTAAGACTCAATTGCTAAAAATCCCCAACAGTGTTTTTTATTTTTTTTTTTAAGTTTATTTATTTTTTAGTAATCTCTACATCCAACGGAGCTTAAATGCACAACCCCAAGAGCAAGAGTTGCATCCTCTTCCAACTGAGCCAGTCAGGTGTCCCTACATACACAGTGTTTTATAGATCAAACAAAAGATGAAGAGAGCAAGATGGCGGAGGAGTAGCAGAATGAAATGACATCAGATCCCAGGAGTTCAGCTAGATAGTTATCAAACCATTCTGAACACCTACAAACGCAACAGGAGATAGAAGAGAAGAAGAGCAGCAATTCTAGGAATAAAAAATCGACCACTTCCTGAAAGGTAGGACATGCAGAGAAGTGAATTTGAAGCCATGGGAAGATAAACCAGGGGGGGGAGTGGGCAGCGACTCCCGGCAAGCAGCAGAGCAATGGAGCACAAAATCAGAACTTTAGAAATTTGCTCCAGTGAGGGACATTACTCCAGAGGCTAAATGGGGGTGGAGCCCTCGCGGGGACATTGTGGTCTCACATCCCGCAGGGTCACAGAAAGATTGGGGGAGTCTGAGTGTGGCAGAGCTGTCAGGTATCGGAGCAGGGAAGCTGACTGAAAGCATGAGCTTTCAGTTTGGGGTTACCTTAAACTGTGATCCAAGGCACAGTCGGGTCCCTGCTCTTTGGAGGAGGGTGAAACAGGTGATGGGGATTAAAGAGTATGTTTATTATATCTATCTATCTATATAAATTATATAATATATATATATGTTAAATAATATATATATTATTTATTATGATGACATTGAGTAATGTATAGAATTGTTAAATTACTGTATTGTACAATTGAAACCAATATAACATTGTATGCTAACTATACTGAAATAAAATAAATATAAGAAATAAAATAAAATAAAAAATAAAACAAATAAAAAACACTGAACAACCCAAAAATTAGAAAAGAAAAAATGCTTTTTTTCAATGAGTTAAGCATAAATTATTCCAATATTCTTCTGTACATACGTTTGCAAACATTTACATAATAATGAAGATATACTTGAAAGCATATTATACTCAGTGTAGTTTCAATAAGCTAAGCACAGGATTCTTTTTTTTCTTTTAAGTTTTCTTTTAAAGTCTAGTTAGTTGACATACAGTGTAATATAGAAAAGAAAAAATTCTAATTTCAACCAATTACCTTCGCAAATGGTTCAAATGTTCCACTGAGTTGTTCCAAATTTTCTAGATTATTTCTATGTTATATTAATTTCAGAGTATTTTTAAGAAATGAAATGCTACCCAATTAACTTTTTGAAGCAAGAATAAGCCTAATAGGAGGATTCAGTGAAGGAAATAAATGATATTACATACATATTTTACCATGAATATATATTAAAAATAAAATATTGCTGAAAAGAATTCAACATAATATTTAAGCATAATACACCATGACCAGGTAATCTAAAAAATGTAAAGATGCTTCAATATTAACATTCAGAATAGGTCAAATATGAATGTGATTCCATCCATGCCTTGGTTGCAAGGAAGGCAAGAGGTAAATTGATTTTCCATTTCAAGCAACAGCATATATGGACAGAAATTTTTAATTTAATTTTGCCTTTGACTCTATTACACTATTAACTTTCTCATATTCTGCCTATGACTTCCTCAACTACTTGTTTTATTGTTTTCTAATATGAGTTTTAGTAAGCTGCCTTAAATCCCATGCATATAAAATAACCCTAAGTACCATTAAAAGATTATGCACAATAATGTTCATCACAGAACTGTTTTAAGAGGAAAAAAAATAAAAAGGAAAAAGAAAGAGGGGAGAGAAAAGAAGGAAGAAGAAGAAAAAATTTTAGCCATAAAAGAAAATGGCCCAAAAAGTAGGCCATAATCGCCTTGCAGAAATTCTTCACCAATAAAAGATGAACTTGGTTTTTGTCTCTTGATTTTTCTAAGTTTTAAAATAATCACTATACCATAAACTGAGAGAAAACAGTGTTTAAGGAAGGAAGAAAAAAACAGTGATAATCATATTGGGTGATATTGAGCTTTTTTTAACATTAAATTAACTAAAAGTTCACTTTAAAAACCAATGACATGAAGATCTTATATATCTTGTAACTTCAGTCAAGTAAAATATTTTTTCAAAAAGAAAACATAACAATTTTCTTGACTGGCTAAAGTAATACAGATTAAGTATAATACTATAGTACCATCTAGTCATTCTTAATTATGCCAATAGTTGTCTGACAATTTCCAGAAAACTATCCAGTAAAATTTAATGTCATGATCAATTACACCATTTAATTATTAAACAACAACAAAGAAAAGTCATTCTGCATGTTACCTCGTATTCTGGATACAGAGTTTCCTTCATAACAGATACTGGGGCAGAGAATTTGGGTGAAGTTAGACTCCAAAACAACTTCGTACATCCTGGATAAGCAGATACCTTTGAAAATAAAATAAGTCTATTAGAAACTAACAAACAATCTGTAGTTTAAAAACCCAAACTCCTATCAAAAGTATTTCTAGTGGCCCAGATAGTGAATTGATTGGTTCCACAGCCTCTGAAATTCTTGTGATATCTATCTGTAAAGTGAATAAATAAAATCTTTTAAAAAATTAATATAGCTATGAAACAGCAAAAAACAAAGCTCAATCTAAATGTCCATTAATAGAAAAACAGATGAATAAAATATGACATAGTCATATAACTAATACTATAGGGCTATTCAAGCCCCAAAATTACAAACCATAGATGGATCTTAGAAGCCTAATATTGACAGCATAATAAGGAAGTTTTAGAAAGATGGAAACAAAATAGTGTCCCTTATATAACTATCTCTAGAACACACAGAACTACAGTATTTATTGTTTAGTGTCACAAATATATCTATTAAAGTATAAAATCATGGACGAAGAAGACCAGAATTATAACAGTAACTGCTCTTAAGTAGGGAAGAAGAGAAAAAGAATTAGAAAAAAGTACAAAAGGACTTATTTTTCAGGTTTACTTTAAAAATCTAAAACAAGTATGACAAAAAGCATCAATTCTTGATGAAGTGCCCCCAAGTGTACATTAGTTTGGTTTCTATAATTGTTTGTTTATTCAAACTTTTTCAAAATAAAACTTAGTCAGGCATAGGTGAATTTTTAGGGAGGTGAAGTTATTCTTTTTTTTTTTTAAGATTTTATTTGTTTATTTGACAGACAGAGATCACAAGTAGGCAGAGAGGCAGGCAGAGAGAGAGAGGGAAGCAGGCTCCCTGCTGAGCAGAGAGCCCGATGCGCGGCTTGATCCCAGGACCCGGGATCATGACCTGAGCCGAAGGCAGAGGCTTTAACCCACTGAGCCACCCAGGCGCCCCTATGTATGTAATTTTAAAAAATCATTTAGTAAATCAAGAGGAATCCCAGGGTAGAATGCAGAATCTAACTGTATTAGAAATGTATGAAACAACGTCACTGAAGGGGCTGGGGGGAAAGTTGTTGACCTTAGTAGCTTTGGAAAAGACTATAGTTTATAAGAGTAAAGGCAAAAGAAATTGTACATAACACTGAATTTAGTTGTGAAATTGTATCTCACAGAAATGTGGGTTAATAATTCTGATACTTCTCTACTGGAATTGAACAGTTAAGTAAATTAGATGGAAGACGGTAGAAGCCAGGGCTATCGCTATTGGATTGGAGGTTAGAGAAAAGCAAGGGAGGAGGTTGGAATGATCATGTGGTAATGGATTAGAGTTGAAGACATCAGTACAAAGTCTTACTTAGCTTAATTTAGACACAGATGGTTACATATAGAAATATTTACAGGAGTTATACCAAACATATTTCCTTGCTGTGTCAGCTGAGGAGGCCTGGTACCAACAAGCACACCTAATGCCTAGATCTTACTTTCTAATCACATTCTCCAATAAAGGCAACTAGGGTTTCTTATATAACTGGCTGAGTCTATGGACTAGGGCAGGAAATACATAAGAAGAGCCTGTTTTTTTTTGTTTATTTTTGTTTTGGGTTTTTTTTTATTGTGTTATGTTAGTTGCCATTCAGTACATCATTAATTTTTGATGTAGTGTATAATTCATGTTCGCATATAACACCTACTGCTCCATGCAATCTGTGCCCTCTTTAATACCCATCACCAGGCTCACCTCTCCCCGCCCCCCTCCCTTCTAAAACCCTCAGTTTGTTTCCCAGAGTCCACAGTCTCTCGTGGTTCATCTCCCATGACTTCTCCCCCTTCATTTTTCCCTTCTCCTAACGTCCTCCAGGCTATTCCTTATGTTCCACAAGTAAGTGAAACCATACGGTAATTGACTTTCTCTGAACCTGTTTTTGAAAAAAAAAAGTATTAAAAAGTATTAAAAGATAAAGATATATTTTAAAATCCCACAATAATGGGATATGTTAGAAGAGACGTAGGGGGGCGCCTGGGTTAAAGCCTCTGCTTTCGGCTCAGGTCATGATCTCAGGATCCTGGGATCGATCCCCCACATCGGGCTCTCTGCTCAGCAGGGAGCCTGCTTCCTCCTCTCTCCTCTCTCTCTGCCTGCCTCTCTGCCTACTTATGATCTCTGTCTGTCAAGTAAATAAAATCTCAAAAAAAAAAAAAAAAAAGAAGAGACCTAGGAGCCAACTGAAGGAACTCTTAATAACCAAAGCTCAAAATATGTTAGCAAAACAATAATAATAATAATAGTAATAAAGTATTATTAGAATATAACTTGAAGTACAACATAACCATCCATGAGTCATACTGAGACAAATAATTGAATGAATATAAGAATAGACAAATCTGTACAAATACAGATTAAATTTTTTGTTATACTCTACCCTCAGGAAGGTAGAGCACAACTCCACATTCCAAAGACTGCAATATGGAAACGGAGAGAAAGGGAGACTACATGAAGAAGAAACTTGGCAAACACTACCTTAGATCATTAACATCAGAAGTAATAACACAGGTTGATAATTTGTACCTTTCATATGATGTGATCAAAATGGCACTTTACCTTGGCTGTCTTAATTTCAAAATCACATCGGGCAAATCCCAACTGGAGGACATTCTACAAAATATCTGACCACTACTCCCCCAAAGTGTCAGAAACTGTCACAGCCGAGAGAAACCTAAGGCAACTAAACATGACAACTGGATGTGATCCTGGAACAGAAAACGGACATTATATAAAAACTAAAGAAATCCGAATGAAGTATGGACCTTAGTTAATAATAATGTATAAATATGGGGTCATGATACTGTCAATTGTATTAGTCTCCTAAGGCTGCCATAACAAATTACCACTGGGTGGTTTAAACTAACAGAAATGTACTCTGTCACTGCTCTGGAGACTAGAAGTCCTAAGTCATGTTTTAGGAAGGTCCATGCTCCTCTGAAAGCTCTAGGAAATGATCTTTTCCTCCCTCTTTCGAGCTGGAAGTGGTTGTCCTTGGCATTCCTTAGCTTGCAGCTGCGTCATTCTAATCTCTGCCTCTGCTGTCACATGTTCTTCCCTGTGCGTTCAAGTGGCATTTTCCTCTTACAAGGACCCTGTCCTATTGGATTTAGGGCCCACTCTAAATCCAGGATTCATCCCAAAATCCTGAATTATATCTGCAGAGACCCTATTTTCTTTTTTTTTTTAAATCTAAATGTGGTTTTGATTTGAATCTCCCTGATGGCTAATGATGATGAACATTTTTTCATATGTCTGTTAGCCATTTGTATGTCTTCTTTGGAGAAGTGTCTGTTCATGTGCAAAATCCCTATTTTCAAATAAGGTCACATGCACAGGTACTGTGGGTTAGGACTTAAATATAGCTCTTTGGAGTCACTATTCAATCCAATATTGTCATGTTAATAACAGAGGAAACAGAATGTGTAATATATGGGAAACCTCTATACCTCTGTAACTTTTCTGTACTCTAAAATAATTCTACAAAATTAAGTTCATTATCAATAAATAATAAAGCAAACAATAAAAGACAAAATTATTTTTTTAAATGGTCAGAGGCATTGTGGTGCCTGGATGGCTCAGTCAGCTGAGTGTACAACTCTTGATTTTGGTTCAGGTCGTGAGCTCAGGGTCATGGGTTTAAGCCCCATGTTGGGCTGTGCACTTGGTGGGGAGTCTGTTGGAGATTCTCTCCCTTTTCCTCTTCTCCTCCCCCTGCACACACATGCATGCACTCTCTTTCTCTCTCAAATGAATAGATAAATCTTTTTTTAAAAATAGTTGACATCAAAATCTAAGGTGTGCTGTATGGTGACTAGCAACATAATAAAAAAATTATAAAAATTAAAAAATTTAAAATGGAGGCAGAAAAATAATCAGGCATTCATGGCAAAATGTTCAAGAAAATGTGGTAAGATTTTAAAAATAATAGCTGCTTGAATGCATGGTATTATTGATAATAACATTTCCACTGACTTTAACACTTAATTGGGCTATTCATCTTCCCTAAAAAGATTTTTCAAGAGAAAAATGACCTCAAATAATTTTAAAGCATCAATATGTAAGCATCACTTCAGCATTAACTATGAAACCTTAAGAGGGACATCTCCCAGAGTATGGATGTTACAGACTTTTTAGAGTAATATACAAAGACCTAAAAACAGTAAATAAAGATCCACAATTATAAGGTGACATTGAGCCTTGACCACTTTTATTTCTAGTTAGATATACATCAACCATTCCATTCACTTCATCACGTTTTCTATCTACTGACAGAGTATTTAGAGAAAAGCAGATTTTGTAGTTGTCCGGTTAATTTGTCCACCATACGAATTCAAAATTAAGTTTGCATCTCATTTGTCCTCTGTTTTGCTGGGCACGCTGCATCACTTTATGCTGTATAGACCTAGAGCCATGAAGCCACTGCTAAAAAGATTAATAAAACCTTCCAAAATCAGCTGACAGCTCTTCTTCCAAAGATCACCTAGAAATTAAGATTTCAGGCATTCAAATGATAGGACATACACAGTACAGTAACTCCTTCCATGTGGTCGATAGACGTCCAGCAGCATAAGCCTCCAGAATAAAACAATTCCCCTAAAGTAAGCAAGATACAACCCTCCAAGTGGGAAGAGAGGAAAATGTCTCACTAAGCAAACAGCAACTTTGTTTTCAAGGAAAAGCATAGGTGCACCTTCAGGAGAGAATCTATCAAATTAAACCAGTGAAAAAACACTCATAGTGGTAAACTGATTTCTTTTGCAATGCCCAGAACTTTCTAAGAGAAGAACTAGGACATTGGTTAGAAATGATGGGTTGGTAGCTGCCAGTACTTAAAAGGAGGATAGATACTACAGAGCAAACTGAATTACTATTAAGCAACCAGCTTGACTTAGTATAATAGCACTTGCACAACCCCTAAGGGTACTATGTATATTACAAGCCAATACAATAAAATTGTATTTTCCTGACTTTTCCAAAGTCGGGAAATTCCGTTCACGAAGGGAGAGAGACGTGCAAATTAGTTCCTAGGGGTAAATTAAGCTTCATATAAAGGAAACATAAGGATGAAGACTTTTCAAAATGTGGTCTGAGACTCTAAAGAGCTGAAGACCTTTTCAAGGGTCCTTCCAAACTTTTTCAATACCTTTCCACACCTGAAAACTATTCACTCAATAATATTTAGAGGCTACTTGCCTCTCCTCTGCGTTGAAATTTGCAGTGATAATGCAAAATAAAGGGGGGGGCAAAACTGATGGCAGCTCGGCGTCAATCAAGGCAGCTGCACCTTAAAAATTGTCCACCAGAAAGGAGGAAAAAATAATAATTTTATTATATCTCAACTTTTTTTAAGATTTTTATTTATTTATTTGACAGACAGAGATCACAAGTAGGCAGAGAGTCAGGCAGAGAAAGAGACAGAGGAAGAAGCAGGCTCCTTGCTGAGCAGAGAGCCTGATGTGGGGCTTGATCCCAGGACCCTGAGATCATGACCCAAGCCGAAGGCAGGGGCTTAACCCACTGAGCCACCCAGGGGCCCATATCTCAACTTTTAAACACATCTTTTTTTTAAAGTACACATCAATGCAACTGAATGAGAAATACACATGGAGTGCTCCTGCGGCCACAGTGAGGTAGGATACTGGTTGTGAGGAAAAACACATGTGCTATTGTTAGAGTTGTGAACTGAAGGAAAAACATTTTCATCTGAAGGAAAAACATCGAACTATTCATTCAGATTTGAGTACTCGGCAAACATTTTCTTGAAAATGAATGAAGCAATTGTGTCATTTCAAATAAAACCATTGAGAGTAAGTGTGCCAATGAAAAAATTTAAGTTTTTAGCAAAAATGAAAATTCTGGGAGATGTGTGTCTCTCATCACATAGAAGGAGTCTCTCACCATGAGTCTCACTTCCCAGTGTGTAGGAGTGTTGACTGACTCCATTTTTGGCTCTCCATCTTGTTCATGCCCATGCAAAGACCTCCCTCAGTGCCACATGTTCCAGGACCCATTGAGGTTAATGTATACCCTGACAGGAAGGTGAGAGGGCTTATTCTGATCTCAGCACACAGAGGCTCCACTTTCAATGACTGGTTGAGATGACTGGTGCACAAATGGCGTCACTTGAGATGACTACCCTTTGAACTCACCTCCATGTGCCTCACTCTATAAAAGTTAGGGATTAAGGCCCAGATTGGACAGAGATTACCTGCATCATACCTGAATCATTTGTGTGCCCAACCCCCCCTTGTCAGTAAGTTACCCTGAATAAACTGTGTGAATAGTATGGGGTGGTTTGCTTCATTTTCAGTCTCAAAGTGCCTCCTAAGTCTGGAGGATATTTTACTGTCCCTCCTCCACCTACTAACACAATGCTAAAACCTTTTTCTAGTAATATTAAAAATAGATATTTTGATATCGTATAGTGAAATGTATCAATACTTAAGAACTACGTAACTTGAATAAAAAACTGATGTACAATGTTACAAATCATAAATGGATTTAAAAAATCCACTCAAAGTACAAAACAATAATTTTTTTTCTATTGACATATAAAGTATTATTTACTTCAGGGGTTCAGGTCTGTGATTCATCAGTCTTACACAATTCACAGCACTTACCATAGCACATACCCTCCCCAACATCCATCACCCAGGCACCCCATCCATCCCACTCCCACTTCCCTCCAACAACCGTCAGTTTGTTTCCTGAGATTAAGAGTCTCTTATAGCTTGTCTCCCTCTCTGGTTTCGTCTTGTTTAATTTTTCCCTCCCTTCTCCTATGATCCTCTGTCTTGTTTCTCTAATTCCTCATATCAGGACGATCATATGATAATTGTCTTTCTCTGATTGACTTACTTGGCTGAGCATAATACCTTCTAGTTCCATCTACGTCATTGCAAATGGCAAGATTTCAGGTTTTTTGATGGTTGCATAATCCATTGTATATATATACTACTTCTTCTTTATCCATTTGTCTGTTGATGCACATCTAGGCTCCTTCCATAGTTTGGTTATTGTGGACATTGCTGCTATAAACATTGGGGTGCACGTGCCCCTTCGGATCTCTACACCTAGTCATGCAACTGCGGTCATAGAGCAGCTCTATTTTCTTCTTTTTGAGGAACCTCCATGCTGTTTTCCAGTGTGGCTGTACCAGCTTGCATTCCCACCAACAGTGTAGGAGGGTTCCCCTTTCTACACATTCTCACCAACACCTGTCATTTTCTGACTTGTTAATTTTAGCCATTCTGACTGGTCTGAGGCAGTATCTCATTTCGGTTTTGATTTGTATTTCCCTGATGCCAAATGATGTTGTGGGCTTTTTCATGTGACTTTGGCCATTTGGATGTCTTCTTTGCAGAAATGTCTATTCATGGCCTCTGCTCATTTCTTGATTGGATTATTTGTTCTTTGTGTGTTGAATTTGATAACGTTTTTGTAGATTTTGGATACTAGCCCTTTATCTGATATGTCATTTGCAAATACCGTCTTCCATTCTGTCAGTTGTCTTTTGGTTTTATTGACTGTTTCCTTCCATGTGCAAAAGCTTTTTATCTTGATGAACTCCCAATAGTTCATTTTTGCCCTTGCTTCCCTTGCCTTTGGCGAACAACAATAGATTTTTAATGTATCAAGGCATGAAAGTCATTGATGCGGTTTTAGCTGTGGGAATTATCACTTAATATATTCTCTTTTAGCTACACAAATTATCACTCAAGATTACCTTTATAACTAAGTTCAACTGCTTTTTTTTCGCTCTAATAATCATAATTTTTTATTAAATTTTTTTATTTTGAGATAATTGTAGATTCACATGCAGTTTTAAGAAATAGTAAGAGAGATCCTACCTATCCTTTACCTAGGTTCCCTCAAAGGTAACATCCTTCAAAACTATAATACAATATAACAAGCATATGTTAACATTAACAGTCAAAATACAAAACATTTTCATCACCACAAGGGTCCCTCATGTTGTCCTTTTATGGGCACACTCATCCAATGTCCTCCCATCCTAAAACCCTAGAAACCACCAATGTGTCTTCCATTTCTATAATTTCATTACTTTAAGAATGTTATATAAGGAAACCATACAGTATGTAATCTTTTAAAACTGGCTTTTTCAGTGTAATTCTCTGAAGATTCATCCTTACAGCTGCATATATCAAGAATTCCTTCCTTTTTATTGCTGAGTGACAATTGCATTTTCAGTTTAAAGAAAAGTGGGGAGAGCACCTGGGTGGCTCAGTCAGTTAAATGTCTGCCTTTGCCTCAGATCATGATCTCAGAGTCCCAGGATTGAGCCTGTGTCCATTAAGCTCTACACTCAGTGGGGTGTATGCTTGTCCCTCCACTCCTCCCACTGCTCATGCTTGCTTTCTCTAAAAAAAATAAAATCTTAAATATATATGTTATATATATGTATTTATATATTTAATATATAAATATATATATGTATTTTTTAATCTCGAGACTTTGTGGTTGATGCACAGGTACTTCTAACTTTATTGTTTAGCTTCCAAATATTTGGAGATTTTTTTTCTTATCTTTGTTATTGATCTCTAATTTGAGCCCATTACAAATAAGTTCTATCTTAGTGTATGTCCAGTGGGAACTTGAAAAGAATATTTATTCTGCTTTTTGGGGGTAAAATGCTCTATAATTTCAACCAGATTGGTTAATGGAATTTTGAGTTCTCCTATAACTTTGCTGATTTTCTAAGTGTTTTTATCAATTATTTAGAGAGGTGGTGACATCTCCGAAAGCAATTGTGAAATTGCTTATTTCTCATTCCAGTTTTGGCTTCATATAGTTTGTAGGTCTGTTCTTTGGTGGACAAACTTCTCAAGACTGCTATGCCTTCCTGGTTGGTTGACACTTTTTATCATAATACAATGCCCCGGGTGCCTGGGTGGCTCAGTGGGATAATACAATGCCCCTCTGTCTCTGATAATTTTCTTTGCTTCAAAGTTTGCTTTATCTGATATTAATGATATTAATATTAACTAATAATCTGTATTTCTTTATGTTTGCATGATATACTTATTTTATCTTTTTTAAAATTTTTAAAATTTTTTAATAAACATATAATGTATTTTTATCCCCAGGGGTACAAGTCTATGAATTGCCAGGCTTACACATTTCACAGCACTCATCATAGCACGTACCATCCCCAATGTCCAAATCCCCACCACCCTCTCCCATCCCCCCTCCCCCCAGCAACCCTCAGTTTGTTTTTTGAGATTGAGTCTTTTATGGTTTGTCTCCCTCCCAATCCCATCTTGTTTCATTTATTCTTTTCCTACCCCCCAAGCCCCCCACATTGCATTTCCACTTCCTCATATCAGGGAGATCATATAATAGTTGTCTTTCTCTGATTGATTTATTTCACTAAGCATAATACCCTCTAGTTCTATCCACGTCATTGCAAATGGCAAGATTTCATTTCTTTTGATGGCTGCACAGTATTCCATTGTAAATATATACCACCTCTTCTTTATCCATTCATCTGTTGATGGACATCTAGGTTCTTTCCATAGTTTGGCTATTGTGGACATTGCTGCTATAAACATTCGGGTGCACCACGTTTGTATCTTTAGGGTATATACCCATTAATGCAATCACTGGGTCATGAGGTAGCTCTATTTTCAAATTTTTGAGGAACCTCCACACTGTTTTCCAGAGTGGTTGCACCAGCTTGCATTCCCACCAACAGTGTTGGAGGGTTCCCCTCTCTCCGCAGCCTCGCCAGTATCCGTCATTTCTTGACTTGTTAATTTTAGCCATTCTGACTGGTGTGAGGTGGTATCTCATTGTGGTTTTGATTTGTACTTTCCTAATGCCAAGAGATGTGGAGCACTTTTTCATGTGTCTGTTGGCCATCTGGATGTCTTCTTTGCAGAAATGTCTGTTCATGTCCTCTGCCCATTTCTTAATTGGATTATTTGTTCTTTGGGTGTTGAGTTTGCTAAGCTCTTTATAGATTTTGGATACTAGCCCTTTATCTGATATGTCATTTGCAAATATCTTCTCCCATTCTGTCAGTTGTCTTTTGGTTTTGTTCACTGTTTCCTTTGCTGCGCAAAAGCTTTGGATCTTGATGAAATCCCAATAGTTCATTTTTGCCCTTGCTTCCCTTGCCTTTGGTGATGTATGTAGGAAGAAGTTGCTGTAGCTGAGGTCGAAGAGGTTGCTGCCTGTGTTCTCCTCAAGGATTTTTATGGATTCCTTTCTCACATTGAGGTCCTTCATTCATTTTGAGTCCATTTTCCTGTGTGGTGTAAGGAAATAGTCAAATTTCATTTTTTTGCATGTGGCTGTCCAATTTTCCAAGCACCATTTATTGAAGAGACTGTCTTTTTTCCATTGGACATTCCTTCCTGCTTTGTCAAATATTAGTTGACCATAGAGTTGAGGGTCTATTTCTGGGCTCTCTATTCTGTTCCATTGATCTGTGTGTCTATTTTTGTGCCAGTACCATACTGTCTTGATGATGACAGCTTGGTAATAGAGCTTAAAGTCTGGAATTGTGATGCCAACAACTTTGGCTTTCTTTTTCAATATTCCTTTGGCTATTCAAGGTCTCTTCTGGTTCCATATAAATTTTACAATTATTTGCTCCTTTGTTTGAAAAAAATGGGAGGAATTTGATAGGGATTGCATTAAATATGTAGATTGCTTTAGGTAGCATAGACATTTGATATGTCTATGTCTGAATGATATTTGCAGTGGGTTTTTCATAGATGGCTTGGATAATATTGATGTATGTGCCCTCTATCCCTACACTTTGAAGAGTTTTGATCAAGAAGGGATGTTGTACTTTGTCAAATGCTTTTTCAGCATCTATTGAGAGTATCATATGGTTCTTGTTCTTTCTTTTATTAATGTATTGTATCACACTGATTGTTTTGTGGATGTTGGACCAAACTTGCAGCCCTGGAATAAATCCCACTTGGTCATGGTGAATAATCCCCTTAATGTACTGTTGAATCCTATTGGCTAGTATATTGGTGAGAATTTTCACATCTATGTTCACCAAGGATATTGGTCTGTAATTCTCTTTTGTGATGGGATCCTTGTCTGGTTTTGGGATCAAAGTGATGCTGGCCTCATAAAATGAGTTTGGAGGTGTTCCTTCCATTTCTATTTTTTGGAACAGTTTCAGGAGAATAGGAATTAGTTCTTCTTTAAATGTTTGGTAGAATTCCCCTGGGAAGCCGTCTGGCCCTGGACTTTTGTTTGTTTGGAGATTTTTAATGACTGTTTCAATCTCCTTACTGGTTATGGGTCTGTTCGGGTTTTCTATTTCTTCCTGGCTCAGTTGTAGTAGTTTATATGTCTCTAGGAATGCATCCATTTCTTCCAGATTGACAAATTTGTTGGCGTAGAGTTGCTCATAGTATGTTCTTATAATTGTTTGTATTTCTTTGGTGTTGGTTGTGATCTCTCCTCTTTCATTCATGATTTTATTTATTTGGGTCCTTTCTCTTTTCTTTTTGATAAGTCTGGCCAGGGGTTTATCAATCTTTTTTTTTTTAAATATAATTTTTTATTTTTTATAAACATATATTTTTATCCCCAGGGGTACAGGTCTGTGAATCACCAGGTTTACACACTTCACAGCACTCACCAAAACACATACCCTCCCCAATGTCCATAATACCACCCCCTTCTCCCAAACCCCCTCCCCCCAGCAACCCTCAGTTTGTTTTGTGAGATTAATAGTCACTTATGGTTTGTCTCCCTCCCAATCCCATCTTTTTTCATTGATTCTTCTCGTACCCACTTAAGCCCCCATGTTGCATCACCACTTCCTCATATCAGGGAGATCATATGATAGTTGTCTTTCTCTGCTTGACTTATTTCGCTAAGCATGATACGCTCTAGTTCCATCCATGTTGTCGCAAATGGCAAGATTTCATTTCTTTTGATGGCTGCATAGTATTCCATTGTGTATATATACCACATCTTCTTGATCCATTCATCTGTTGATGGACATCTAGGTTCTTTCCATAGTTTGGCTATTGTGGACATTGCTGCTATAAACATTCGAGTACACGTGCCCCTTTGGATCACTACGTTTGTATCTTTAGGGTAAATGCCCAATAGTGCAATTGCTGGGTCATAGGGCAGTTCTATTTTCAACATTTTGAGGAACCTCCATGCTGTTTTCCAGAGTGGTTGCACCAGCTTGCATTCCCACCAACAGTGTAGGAGGGTTCCCCTTTCTCCGCATCCTCGCCAGCATCTGTCATTTCCTGACTTGTTGATTTTAGCCATTCTGACTGGTGTGAGGTGATATCGCATTGTGGTTTTGATTTGTATTTCCCTGATGCCGAGTGATATGGAGCACTTTTTCATGTGTCTGTTGGCCATCTGGATGTCTTCTTTGCAGAAATGTCTGCTCATGTCCTCTGCCCATTTCTTGATTGGATTATTTGTTCTTTGGGTGTTGAGTTTGCTAAGTTCTTTATAGATTCTGGACACTAGTCCTTTATCTGATATGTCGTTTGCAAATATCTTCTCCCATTCTGTCAGTTGTCTTTTGATTTTGTGAACTGTTTCCTTTGCTGTGCAAAAGCTTTTGATCTTGATGAAATCCCAATAGTTCATTTTTGCCCTTGCTTCCCTTGCCTTTGGCGTTGTTCCTAGGAAGATGTTGTTGCGGCTGAGGTCGAAGAGGTTGCTGCCTGTGTTCTCCTCAAGGATTTTGATGGATTCCTGTCGCACATTGAGGTCCTTCATCCATTTTGAGTCTATTTTCGTGTGTGGTGTAAGGAAATGGTCCAATTTCATTTTTCTGCATGTGGCTGTCCAATTTTCCCAGAACCATTTATTGAAGAGGCTGTCTTTTTTCCATTGGACATTCTTTCCTGCTTTGTCGAAGATTAGTTGACCATAGAGTTGAGAGTCTATTTCTGGGCTCTCTATTCTGTTCCATTGATCTATGGGTCTGTTTTTGTGCCAGTACCATGCTGTCTTGATGATGACAGCTTTGTAATAGAGCTTGAGGTCCGGGATTGTGATGCCACCAACGTTGGCTTTCTTTTTCAATATCCCTTTAGCTATTCGAGGTCTTTTCTGGTTCCATATAAATTTTAGAATTATTTGTTCCATTTCTTTGAAAAAGATGGATGGTACTTTGATAGGAATTGCATTAAATGTGTAGATTGCTTTAGGTAGCATAGACATTTTCACAATATTTATTCTTCCAATCCAGGAGCATGGAACATTTTTCCATTTCTTTGTGTCTTCCTCAATTTCTTTCATGAGTACTTTATAGTTTTCTGAGTATAGATTCTGTGTCTCTTTGGTTAGGTTTATTCCTAGGTATCTTATGGTTTTGGGTGCAATTGTAAATGGGATTGACTCCTTAATTTCCCTTTCTTCTGTCTTGCTGTTGGTGTAGAGAAATGCAACTGATTTCTGTGCATTGATTTTATATCCTGACACTTTACTGAATTCCTGTATAAGTTCTAGCAGTTTTGGAGTGGAGTCTTTTGGGTTTTCCACATATAGTATCATATCATCTGCGAAGAGTGATAATTTGACTTCTTCTTTGCCGATTTGGATGCCTTTAATTTCCTTTTGTTGTCTGATTGCTGAGGCTAGGACCTCTAGTACTATGTTGAATAGCAGTGGTGATAATGGACATCCCTGCTGTGTTCCTGACCTTAGCAGAAAAGCTTTCAGTTTTTCTCCATTGAGAATGATATTTGCGGTGGGTTTTTCATAGATGGCTTTGATGATATTGAGGTATGTGCCCTCTATCCCTACACTTTGAAGAGTTTTGATCAGGAAGGGATGCTGTACTTTGTCAAATGCTTTTTCAGCATCTATTGAGAGTATCATATGGTTCTTGTTCTTTCTTTTATTGATGTGTTGTATCACATTGTCTGATTTGCGGATGTTGAACCAACCTTGCAGCCCTGGAATAAATCCCACTTGGTCGTGGTGAATAATCTTTTTAATGTACTGTTGAATCCTATTGGCTAGTATTTTGTGGAGTATTTTCGCATCTGTGTTCATCAAGGATATTGGTCTATAGCTCTCTTTTTTGGTGGGATCCTTGTCTGGTTTGGGGATCAAGGTGATGCTGGCCTCATAAAATGAGTTTGGAAGTTTTCCTTCCATTTCTATTTTTTGGAACAGTTTCAGGAGAATAGGAATTAGTTCTTCTTTAAATGTTTGGTAGAATTCCCCCGGGAAGCCGTCTGGCCCTGGGCTTTTGTTTGCTTGGAGATTTTTAATGACTGTTTCAATCTCCTTACTGGTTATGGGTCTGTTCAGGCTTTCTATTTCTTCCTGGTTCAGTTGTGGTAGTTTATATGTTTCTAGGAATGCATCCATTTCTTCCAGATTGTCAAATTTATTGGCGTAGAGTTGCTCATAGTATGTTCTTATAATAGTTTGTATTTCTTTGGTGTTAGTTGTGATCTCTCCTCTTTCATTCATGATTTTATTTATTTGGGTCCTTTCTCTTTTCTTTTTGATAAGTCGGGCCAGGGGTTTATCAATTTTATTAATTCTTTCAAAGAACCAGCTCCTACTTTCATTGATTTGCTCTATTGTTTTTTTGGTTTCTATTTCATTGATTTCTGCTCTGATCTTTATGATTTCTCTTCTCCTGCTGGGCTTAGGGTTTCTTTCTTGTTCTTTCTCCAGCTCCTTTAGGTGTAGGGTTAGGTTGTGTACCTGAGACCTTTCTTATTTCTTGAGAAAGGCTTATACCGCTATATATTTTCCTCTCAGGACTGCCTTTGTTGTGTCCCACAGATTTTGAACCGTTGTATTTTCATTATCATTTGTTTCCATGATTTTTTTCAATTCTTCTTTAATTTCCTGGTTGACCCATTCATTCTTTAGAAGGATACTGTTTAGTCTCCATGTATTTTGGTTCTTTTCAAACTTCCTTTTGTGGTTGAGTTCTAGCTTTAGAGCATTGTGGTCTGAAAATATGCAGGGAATGATCCCAATCTTTTGATACCGGTTGAGTCCTGATTTAGGACCCAGGATGTGATCTATTCTGGAGAATGTTCCATGTGCACTAGAGAAGAATGTGTATTCTGTTGCTTTGGGATGAAATGTTCTGAATATATCTGTGATGTCCATCTGGTCCAGTGTGTCGTTTAAGGCCTTTATTTCCTTGCTGATCTTTTGCTTGGATGATCTGTCCATTTCAGTGAGGGGAGTGTTAAAGTCCCCTACTATTATTGTATTATTGTTGATGTGTTTCTTTGATTTTGTTATTAATTGGTTTATATAGTTGGCTGCTCCCACGTTGGGGGCATAGATATTTAAAATTGTTAAATCTTCTTGTTGGACAGACACTTTGAGTATGATATAGTGTCCTTCCTTATCTGTTTTTATAGTCTTTGGCTTAAAATCTAATTGATCTGATATAAGGATTGCCACTCCTGCTTTCTTCTGATGTCCATTAGCATGGTAAATTGTTTTCCACCCCCTCACTTTAAATCTGGAGGTGTCTTCGGGCTTAAAATGAGTTTCTTGGAGGCAACATATAGATGGGTTTTGTTTTTTTATCATTTCTGATACCCTGTGTCTTTTGACAGGGGCATTTAGCCCATTAACATTCAGGGTAACTATTGAGAGATATGAATTTAGTGCCATTGTTTTGCCTGTAAGGTGACTGTTACTGTATATGGTCTCTGTTCCTTTCTGATCTACCACTTGTAGGCTCTCTCTTTGCTTAGAGGACCCCTTTCAAGATTTCCTGTAGAGCTGGTTTGTTGTTTGCAAATTCTTTCAGTTGTTGTTTGTCCTGAAAGCTTTTAATCTCTCCTTCTATTTTCAATGATAGCCTAGCTGGATATAGTATTCTGGGCTGCATGTTTTTCTCATTTAGTGCTCTGAAAATATCATGCCAGCTCTTTCTGGCCTGCCAGGTCTCTGTGGATAAGTCAGCTGCCAATCTAATATTTTTACCATTGTATGTTACAGACTTCTTTTCCTGGGCTGCTTTCAGGATTTTCTCTTTGTCACTGAGACTTGTAAATTTTACTATTAGGTGACGGGGTGTGGGCCTATTATTGATTTTGAGGGGTGTTCTCTGAACCTCCTGAATTTTGATGCTCATTCCCTTTGCCATATTGGGGAAATTCTCCCCAATAATTCTCTCTAGTATACCTTCTGCTCCCCTCTCTCTTTCTTCTTCTTCTGGAATCCCAATTATTCTAATGTTGTTTTGTCTTATGGTGTCACTTATCTCTCGAATTCTCCCCTCGTGGTCCAGTAGCTGTTTGTCCCTCTTTTGCTCAGCTTCTTTATTCTCGGTCATTTGGTCTTCTATATCACTAATTCTTTCTTCTGCCTCATTTATCCTAGCAGTGAGAGCCTCCATTTTTGATTGCACCTCATTAATAGCTTTTTTTATTTCAACTTGGTTAGATTTTAGTTCTTTTATTTCTCCAGAAAGGGCTTTTATATCTCTCGAGAGGGTTTCTCTCATATCTTCCATGCCTTTTTCGAGCCCGGCTATAACCTTGAGAATTGTCATTCTGAACTCTAGATCTGACATATTACCAATGTCTGTATTGATTAGGTCCCTAGCCTTCGGTACTGCCTCTTGTTCTTTTTTTTGTGTTGAATTTTTCCGTCTTGTCATTTTGTCCAGAGAAGAGTATATGAGGGGGCAAGTAAAATACTAACAGGGTGGCAACAAGCCCAGGAAAATATGCTTTAACCAAATTAGAAGATATCCCAAATCGTGAGGGGGGAGAAAGGGGATAAAAAGAGGTTCAAAAAGGAAGAAAGAAAAAAAGAAATAGAAAAAAGAAAAAAGAAAGAAAAAAAAGAATTTTAAAAAAAAGAAAACACCTAAGAAAAATATAAAAAAGAAAAAATATATGTATTAGATAAACTAGTAAAAAATTGTTAAAAAAGAAAAAGGTAACAGTTAAAAAAAATTTACCCAAAGGCGAGAAAAAAAAACAAAAAATGAAAAAGAAAAAAATTAAATTAACCGCAAGACTAAAAAAAATCACAGGGCAAAAGCCATGAGTTCCGTGCTTTGCTTTCTCCTCCTCTAGAATTCTGCTGCTCTCCTTGGTATTGAAACCGCACTCTTTGGTAGGTGAACTTGGTCTCAGCTGGATTTCTTGTTGATCTTCTGGGGGAGGGGCCTGTTGTAGTGATTCTCAAGTGTCTTTGCCCCAGGCGGAATTGCCCCGCCCTTACCCGGGGCCGGGGTGAGTAATCTGCTCGGGTTTGCTTTCAGGAGCTTTTGTTCCCTAAGCGCTTTCTGTAGAGTTCCGGAGGACGGGAATACAAATGGCGGCCTCCTGGTCTCCGGCCCGGAGGAGCCGAGAGCCCAGGGCCGCACTCCTCAGTGCGCGCTCAGAGAACCGCGCCCAGTTACTCCCGACTTCCTGACCTCCGGCCGCGCTCCGAGCTCACCGAGCCTGCGACGGGTTCAAGGTCACCCCGAGCTGTGAGCCTACTGTCGGCTCTGTCTCTGTAGCCGGCTTTCCCGTTCCAATACCCGCAAGCTCTGCGACACTCAGACACCCCCGATCCTTCTGTGACCCTGCGGGACCTGAGGCCACGCTGACCCCGCGTGGGCTTTGCCCCGGGCAGCCTCTGGAGCGATGTCCCTCAGCGGAACAGACTTTTAAAAGTCCTGATTTTGTGCGTGGTTGCTCCGCCGCTTGCCGGGAGCCGGCCCCTCCCCCCGGGGTCTATCTTCCCGTCGCTTTGGATTCACTTCTCCGCCGGTCCTACCTTTCAGAAAGTGGTTGTTTTCTGTTTCCAGAATTGCTGTTCTTCTTCTCTTCGATCTGCCGATGGATTTTCAGGTGTTTGCAATCTTTAGATAAGCTATCTAGCTGATCTCCGGCTAGCTGAAGTAGTCTTGGCCTGCTACTTCTCCGCCATCTTGACTCCTCCCCCCCCAGGGGTTTATCAATCTTATGAATTCTTTCAAAGAGCCAGCTCCTAGTTTTGTTGATTTGTTCTATTGGTTTTTTGTTTGTTTTTTTGTTGCTATTTCATTGATTTCTGCTCTGATCTTTATGATTTCTCTTCTCCTGCTAGGTTTAGGCTTTCTTTCTTGTTCTTTCTCCAGCTCCTTTAGGTGTTGGGTTAGGTTGTGCATTTGAGACCTTTCTGGTTTCTTGAGAAAGGTTTGTACCACTATATATTTTTGACTCAGGACTTCCTTTGCTGTGTCCCACAGATTTTGAACCCTTGTGTTTTCATTATCATTTGTTTCCACGAATTTTTTCAGTTCTTCTTTAATTTCCTGGTTGACCCATTAATTCTTTAGAAAGATGCTGTTTAGTCTCCATATATTTGTGTTCTTTCCAAATTTCTTCTTAAGATTGAGTTCTAGCTTCAGAGCATTGTAGTCTGAAAATATGCAGGGAATGATCCCAATCTTTTGATACTGGTTGAAACCTGATTTATAACCAGGATGTGGTCTATTCTGGAGAATGTTCCATGTGCATTAGAGAAGAATGTGTATTCTGTTATTTTGGGATGGAATGTCCTGAATATATCTGTGGTGTCCATCTGGTCCAGTGTTTCATTTAAGGCCTTTATTTCCTTGTTGACCTTTTGTTTAGATGATCTGTCCATTTCAGTGAGGGGAATGTTAAAGTCCCCTACTATTATTGTATTATTATCAATGTATTTCTTTGATTTTTGTTATTAATTGGTTTATATAGTTGGCTGCTCCCATGTTAGGGGTAAAGATATTTAAAATTGTTAGATCATCTTGTTGGACAGACCCTTTGAGTATGATATAGAATCCTTCCTCATCTCTTATTATAGTCTTTGGCTTAAAATCCAATTGATCTGATATAAAGATTGCCACCCCAGCTTTCTTCTGATGTCCATTAGCATGGTACATTGTTTTCCTCCCCCTCACTTTAAATCTGGAGGTGTCTTTGGGTCTAAAATGAGTTTCTTGTAGGCAGAATATTGATGGGTTTTGGTTTTTTATCCATTCTGGTACCCTGTGTCTTTTGATTGGGGCATTGAGCCCTTTAACATTCAGGGTAACTATTGAGAGATATGAATTTAGTGCCATTGTATTGCCTGTAAGGTGACTGTTACTATATATTGTCTCTGTTCCTTTCTGACTACAACTTTTGGGCTCTCTCTTTGCTTAGAGGACCCCTTTCAATGTTTCCTGTAGAGCTCATTTGGTGTTTGCAAATTCTTTCAGTTTTTGTTTGTCCTGGAAGCTTTTTATCTCTCCTTCTATTTTCAGTGATTGCCTAGCTGGATATAGTATTCTTGGCTGCATGTTTTTCTTGTTTAGTGCTCTGAATGTATCATGCCAGTTCTTTCTAGCCTGCCAGGTCTCTGTGGATAAGTCAGCTGCCAATATAATGTCTTTACCCTTGTATGTTACAGACTTCTTTTCCTGGGCTGCTTTCAGGATTTTTCTCTTTGGCACTAAGATTTGTAAATTTCACTATCAGGTGACAGGGTATGGACCTATTTTTATTGATTTTGTGGGGCCTTCTTTGCATCTCCTGGATTTTGATGTTTGTTCCCTTTGACATATTAGGGATATTCTCTACAATAATTCTCTCCAGTATACCTTCTGCTCCCCTCTCTCTGTCTTCTTCTTCTGGAATCTCAAATATTCTAATGTGTCATCTTATGGTGTCACTTATCTCTCGAATTCTCCCCTCATGGTCCAGTAGCTGTTTGTCCCTCTTTTGCTCAGCTTCTTTATTCTCTGTCATTTTGTCTTCTATGTCACTAATTCTTTCTTCTGTCTCATTTATGCTAGCAGTAAGAGCTTCCATTTTTTTATTGTACCTCATTAATAGCTTTTTTTATTTCAACTTGGTTAGATTTCAGTTCTTTTATTTCTCCAAAAAGGGCTTTTATCTCTCAGGAAAGGGTTTCTCTAGTATCTTCCATACCTTTTTCAAGCCTGGCTAGAACCTTGAGAATCATCATTCTGAACTCTAGATCTGTCATAAGAGGTACTGCCTCTTGTTCTTTTTTTTGTGGTGAGTTTTTCCACCTTGTCATTTTGTCCAGATAAGATTTGCTTTCTCCTCCTCTGGAATTCCACTGTTCTCCTTGGTGAGTGAAGTTGGTCTTGGCTGAATTTCTTGTTGATCTTCTGGGGGAAGGGCCTGTTGTAGTGATTCACTTCTCCGCCAGTCCTACCTTTCAGAAATTAATCAATTTTCTGTTTCTAGAATTGTTGCTCTTCTTCTCTTCAATTTCCCAATGGATTTGTAGGTGTTTGCAATGATTAGATAAGCTATCTAGCTGATCTCCTGCTACCTGATGTCGTCTCAGCCTGCTACTTCTCTGCCATCTTGACTCCTCCCTCTACCTTTTTGTTTTCAATCTCCTATGTCATTATATTTGAAGCCAGTAACTTGGGCCATGTTTTTTAATCTACTCTACAATTTCCATCGCTTAATTGGTCTACCTAGACAATTTACATTTATCTTGGGGATTTGCTTTGCCATTTCATTTTTTGTTTTGTTTGTTCTCTCTGGTATCTTTTGTTTCTTTGTTTTCATTTTCTTGCCTTCCTGTTATCTGAAATATTTTTAAATTCTACTTTTGTTTAACTATGGTGTTTTTCAGGGTGTCTCTTTAGTTCTAATCTAGGAATTATATTCTATAAAGATAATTTATCAAAGCCTACAAATGTCATCATTTTACCAGTTCAAGTAATATGAAACCTCACTTCCCTTTATACCTTTCCTCATTTATAACTATTTTAAACATTTCCTCTATATACAATTAATAACATGTTAATTTCTTACTTCAACTGACAAACATAATTTAGAACATTCAAAAGGAGAAGGAAACTTTTGCTTTAATCATATTTTTGTTTTACTTATTTTTGTTCCTTCTAGATAGTCTAGATACTCCAAGATTCCTTTTTTTTTATTATTTTCTTCCTATTTAGAGAACTTCCTCTGGTCATTCTTTTAAGTGAAATCTACCAGCAACAAATTGTCCTGGTTTCCTTTTCATCTGAAAGTGTCTTTATTCCCCTTCATTCCCAAAGGATATTTTCTCTAGATATAGGACTAATTTCTGGCCTCCCTAGTGTCTGATGAGAATGCACTGCTACTCAAATGTTTTTCTCCTATAGATAACATATAGTTTCTCTCTTGGTGCTTTCAAGGTTTTTTTCTATCATTATTTCTCAGAAATTTGACTATTATATGGCTTACTACAAATTTATTTAGATTTTTTCTTCTTGGGGTTTGTTCAGCTTCCTAAATATGTCTTTTTCCAAATTTGGTAAATTTGAAAAAATTTTTTTTTCTCCTACACATTTTCAGTCACCACCACCTCTTCTTTTTCTTCTCTTTACAGGAATGCAATAACACAAATGTTAGATCTTTTACTATATGCCCACAGGTCCTTAAGGGACCTGCCCCCACAAGTCTGTAAATTTCAATCCATTTCTCTTTGTTGTTCAAACTGGATAAATTCTATTGTTCTATCTTCAAGTTCACTGATTCCTATCTCCTCAATTCTACTTTTGAACCGGTCTATCAGTTATTATATTTTTAATCCTAAAATGTTTGTGTTTCTTCCCAATATTTTTTATTTCTTTCCTAAGATTTTCTATTTCCTTTCTGTTTATTTTTGCTATTGAAGTATAACTGACATATAACATTATACTGGTTTCAATACAATGATTTGATATTTCTATATGTTGCAATATGATCACCACAATAAGTCTAGTTAATATTAACTAGTTAATATTTATCACCATTTCTGGTACTGCTGGGGCAAATAATACATGTTAATAAAATACAATGTTAATAAAAATAATTTAAAAAATAAAAAACAAACAAAATATTCATCACCATATATAGTTACAGAATTTCTTTTCTTGTGAAAAGAAACTTTTAAAATCCACTCTCTAAGCAACTTTCAAATACGCAATGTAGTATTGTTAACTATAGTCTCCATGCTGTGCATTACATCCCCAACTTTTTTATAACCAGAAGTTTGTACCTTTGACGCCCTTCACCATATCTCCCACCTCCCTGCCCCTCATTTCTGACAACCACCACTCTGTTCTCTATATCTCTGAGCTTGGTTTTTTTTGGGGGGGGGGGCATTGGGAGTGTTTTTAGATTCTGCATGTAAGTGAGATCACTTGTCTTTCTCTGTATTGCTTATTTCACTTAGCATAATGTCTTCAAGGTCCACCCATGTTGTAACAAATGGCAAGATTTCATCCTTTTCTTGTGGCTGAATATTTCTGTGTGTGTGTGTGTGCACATGTGTGTGTGTGTACATGTGTGTGTGCATGTATGTGCTGTCACATTTTCTTTATCCATTCATCCATCAATGGACATTTAAGATGTTTCCATATCTTGGTTATTGTAAATAATGTTGCAATGAACATGAGTGGGTTGCATATATCCCTTCAAGTTAGTGTTCTCATTTCCTTTGGGCAAATATCCAGAAGTGGAATTGTTGAATCATGTGGTAGTTCTATTTTTAACTTTTTTAAGGAACCTGTTTTCCATAGTGGCTCTACCAATTTACATTCCCATCAAAAGAGCATGAGGATTCCTTATTCTCCACATCCTCATCAACACTTGTTATTTCTTATCTTTTTGATGATAGCCATTCTAACAGGTGTGAGATGAAATTTCCTTGTGGTTACAATTGCATTTCCCTGACAATTACTGATGTTGAGCATCCTTTCATGTAACCTTTGGCCATCTGTATCTTTTCTGGAAAAATTCTACTTAGATCTTCCCATTTTTTAATTGGATTGTTTTTTGTTTTTTGCATGTTTTTTGGTGTTTTTTTGTTTGTTTTTGCTACTGAGTTGCATAAGTTCTTTATGTATTTTGGATATTAACACCTTATCAGATATATGATTTGTAAATACTTTCTCCAAATCAGTAGGTTGCCTTTTCACTTTTTTAAAGATTTTATTTATTCATTTGAGACAGATAGAGAGGGAGAAGCATGAGTGGGACCTTGGGATCATGACCTGACCCTGGGATCATGACCTGAGTCAAAGGCAGATGCTTAACCAACTGTGCCACCCAGGCACCCCAGTTGCCTCGTCATTTTGTTGATAGTTTCCTTTGCTGTGCAGAAGCTTTTTGGTTCGATATACTCCTACTTGTTCACTTTTGCTTCTGTTGCCTTTGCTTTTGGTGTTAAATCCAAAAAAATCATTGTCAAGACCAATTTCGAGGAGCTTACCATCTGTTTTCTTCTAGAAGTTCTATGGTTTCAGGTTTTACACTCAAATCTTTAATCCACTTTGAGTTAACTTTTGGGATGGTGTAAGATAATGGTACAGTTGCATTTTTTTTCCATGTCACTGTCCAGTTTCCTTAACACCATTTATTGAAGAGAATGTCCTTTCCCCACTGTATATTCTTTATTCCTCTATCATCAATTAACTGACAATGTATGCATGGGTTTATTTCTTGGATCTCTATTCTGTTCCATGGATCTATGTGGCAGTTTTTAATGGCAATAACATACTGTTTTGATTACTAGAAATTTATAATATAGATTGAAATCAGGGAGCATGATACCTCTAGCTTTGTTCTCTTTCTCAAGACTGCTTTGGTTATTCAGTATCTTTTGTGGCTCCATACATATTTCAGGACTGTTTGTTCTACTCATGTGAAAAATGTCATTGACTCTTCATCTTATTTAAAGCTTCTGTTTAGCTGATGCTCCACAAAGCTTCCTCTGATACTATCACAGTGGGGAAGCAGAGCTGTGGTCATTACTACTACTTGAGGATAGAAGTCCAAGATCCCCATATAGTTGGCACTGACAATATGGAGGGGGAATCTCATTAATCCTCTGTTAAGATGATTAATTCACATTCAATCTTTTTTTATTCCACCCTGGCAGGGGTATAAGAGTACCTCATTACCTTCTGGCAAGAGTAAAGTTTCAATTTCCCACTAGGCTTTTGATGGTGGGGTGGGGCCAATTTTTTCTGTGGTATTTATCTGGAATGGAGCAGTTACAGTCTTTATAGGCTGCCCTTTCCTGGCTCTTTGGCTAACCAGAGCAGACTTTTGTTGGAGCTTTTCTTCCTTTGCTTATTTGTTTCCAGATTAATAGCTTTCTCAGCTTCAAGTCTAGTATATGTGTAGTAAAAAAAGAAAACACAAGGAACTAACTCACTGCCCTGTCATTTCTTGGGTGTCAAAGTGTTTTGTTCTCCACTTTTCAAGAGTTTTTATGTTTGTAACATCCAGCATTTTTAGTTGTACTTAGCGGGCAGAAGAGGGAGCAATAAAAGTACTTTTTCTCCATCTTCCCTAGAAGTACGAGACTTGTACTTCTTGAAAGTACAACTTTCAAGAAACTATTACATGTTAAGTTTTGGCATATTATCAAAAGAAAATATCCATAATTATATTAAAAATATTATTATTATATATTTCAACCAAAACAACTTACCACAAAATTGAATGCAGAAGCAGACATGAGAATTCAGCCATCTTCTACTAAGCCACATATTAAAGTGATTGCAAAACATGTAAAATAACCCTAATTTTCTCAAAAACACATTTTATGTTAACATATTATTTTGTTACTGTTATTTTTAGTAAATAAACACTTAGTATCTTCTCAGTTTTAATTCCCAATATTTGTAAATGTCAATAGATATAACTCCTATGGGGGCACCTGGATGGCTCTGTTGCTTGAGCATCTGCCTTTGGCTTGGGTCATGGTCCCAGGGGCCTGGGATCAAGACCACATGTCAGGCTTCCTGCTCAGTGGGGAGTCTGCTTCTCCCTCTCCCTCTGCCCCTCCCCCCAACTCATGCACATGCTCTCTCTCCCTCTTTCAAATAGACAAACAAAATCTTGAAGAAAAAAAAAAAAGATACAACCCACATAAATCATTGTTGAGATCCTCAGTGATTCTTAAGATTATAAAAAGGGTCCTGAAACAAAAAAGTTTGAGAACAGTATGGTAGAGAGAAGTAATATTTAAAGGATGTTCTTACTTCTTCTCCCAAGAGTTGTAGGTATGGTTTGGGAGCAAGTTGCCTAGTTCTTTGTGTCAGCTGAGGTAATACCACTGGTGGCGGTGCAAGGACTGGAACATAGTCTTGATTGTGATCCACAACAGGAATTCCTTGCAGTATTCTATAATATAATAAAAACAATAAATTTGTTTTTTAGATCACTGATGAGTTTCATTCCATATCTCTGCTGAAACAAACACATTAACCTGTGATGTCTATACTAGGCAGATATTGTGCAGAAGTCAGATGATCAGAAATAGGAAATGATTCAAAATAATTTATCTCTGGTTCTGTATATATTTTAGTAGTAACCTTTAGGATGGTTTTATTATATTGGAATAATAAATTCACACTGTGAAAGCCTAATTACAAAAGAAGTAAAAAGGTCTCTACTTTCTGATCACTAACCTGTTCCCACTCCAAGCCCACAGGAAATGGTGTCATGTTTTAGAGTGAGGTGAAGTGTCAGCCCAAGCAGAACTGCCTTCTCATGGTAAAGTTTTCTCTTCTTGAATCATATCTTTCCAGGATGAAGCAAAACACTATAGCATTAAGTTTTCCCTTCTAGGCTACATATGTATATTAGGATATCTGTGAGATACAAAACTTATAAATAAAAGTCTTAATTAAGCTAAAGAGATAAGCTAAATGAAAATCTGAATGCAAAATGTGTTGTTTATGACTGACTTACAAACTGCTTTAAAACATTAATTATGTATTAAATTTTTATTAATTTGTACTAATTTTTGCACTTGCTATAAAAGAACTATAAAATGAGTACAAAATGGGCCTGCACAGACTACGGCTGTATCAATTTCACATGGAAGTATTTAGAGCCAATGTTCCTTCCTTCTTTTGGATATACCATTAGATGAACAGACAATCACTATGAGCCATCAAATGTGAAGACTAAAGTATGCAAGTAAGTATTATACTTAACTTAATAATATGCTGAAACCTCAAATCCTGTCATACCAGCTCTTAAAAAAACAGGCCCACCCAAAGTTAGGCTCGTGGAGATAGGGTTTGCCAAAGTAGAGTCACAGAGAACAGCCTCCTATCTCAACTAGTCAAAATATTTAAATTCAAAGAGAAGATAAAGTTCAACTGCCATTATGGTGAGTATAGTAGACTGCCCCTCAACTCCCAAATTATCCTCCTTCTAATGTGCTTTCCTGAGCTACTGAGGTAAAACTGTCCTGCAGCCAGTGTCTTAGATGTGATTTAGGATCGTCTTTTTTTTTTTTTTTTTAAGATTTTATTTATTTATTTGACAGAGAGAGATCACAAGCAGATGGAGAGGCAGGCAGAGAGGGAGATAGAGGGAAGCAGGCTCCCTGCTGAGCAGAGAGCCCCATGCAGGACTCGATCCCAGGACCCCGAGATCATGACCTGAGCAGAAGGCAGCAGCTTAACCCACTGAGCCACCCAGGTGCCAAATGCACTCACTTAACAATCTAGAGGGCAGAAGTTTCCCATGTTTTTATTGGCAAATAGTCATGGCAACATTGAGCTCTACTGTAGCAGCGTTTCAGTTAATATTACTTTGTTTTTAGGTTGTTTTTCTTCTTTTGGTAGTGGAGAAGGGAGGTGGCAGTGAGCATATCAAACAGAAATACTGTGGTTCCAGAGTCAAAAGCTGTGACAATAGAGGTTACTATATCCCTGAATCACAACTAAGGTGGTGTGTTGCCAGTACTGACTTCCAGATTTACTACCTTCCTTACTATGCTAGAAAGAGCAGCTCCCTTGGCAGCCAGTTTAGTGTGCTTTGTGAGTCATCTCTGGAAATCCTCCTGCCTAAAGCCCATTTTCCCAATCTTTCCCCTGATTTTATAAGCATCAAATTCTCATTACTAACTCCCTTTTTGCTTAAAATAGCTGAAAGTATTTCTGTTTTCTGAAACTGAATCCTGACTGATACATACAGAAAAAAACAAAGAACAGGGCAAAGTTGCACTATTGGCAGCAATAGTGAGCCAAGAGAAAACACACATCAAGATCAGTAAAGTATTTCCAAGATCAGGAAGGAGAGGTGCGACTTTAAGAAGCCATCTTGAGACACTGCTGTGTTTTTATCAAGCTCTATACCAAAAACAAGGCAGTAAGAGTCATTCCCATCTTATTGTCTTGTCACATTCCAAATGTGCACTAAAGAAATAAGCCTAGTAGTTGACAGGAAGAGAAGTGAAAGAAGTCATTGGACATCTTAGAGTGCATAGCTCCGGCAGACATGTATGGAGGACCCTACCGAAAGCCTACACAAGATTAGCCACTGTTTAGGTATGACAAAGATGAATCATTTACTTAGAAATTTTTCTCCAGACTTTCCCTACTTCCTCCTTTATTTCCAGAGAGAGGAACTTAATTCTTTCTAGAGTTCTCCCCCTTTGGAAAACACCATTTCAGGCTGAAAATCTCTTCATAACCAACCTTTCCCTCAAGTCCAGCAGTAATCACTCGTTCTGCTCCTTCTCCTTCCATGGTGTCTATCCTGCCCATCACATTTTCTCTCATCTGAGTCCTATGATATCATCTTTACTGGCCCCTTACCTTAGACTCTCCCTCCTCCAATCCATGCTCTATTCCCTGCCAGAGTTGCCAGCATTCACCCCCTTTCCAAATACTTTAATGACTATACACATTGTATAAACTCAAGCTCCTGAGCCCCACATTCAGGGTCCTCCACAGTCTGAGCACCATCTTCTTGCCAATCCCACTTTCCTTCCCTAACTCCTGACTGAACCTACATTCACTATGTGAAAGGTGCTCAAGGTGCCCAGATTACTAAGGAGCTTCAGGGAAGACAGGAGAACCAAATGACAGTAACAGTGTGGCTATAAAAATCATGAAAAGGTAGCCTTCAGATTACAACTCCCTCATCACACCTTTATAAATTCCCCCCTACCCAGTCAAAATTCACCTTTCCTTCCCTAGTTTTCCTGCTGCATTTGATCTGATATTTCATTCTAGGATATGCTACTTCTTTTTTTTAAAAGATTTTATTTATTTACTTGGCAGACAGAGATCATAATTAGGTAGAGAAACAGGCAGAGAGAGGAGGAAGCAGGCTCCCTGTTGAGCAGAAAGCCTGATGCAGGGCTCGATCCCAGGGCCCTGGGATCATGACCTGAGCGGAAGGCAGAGGCTTTAACCCACTGAGCCACCCAGGTGCCCTGATATGCTATTTTAGATTCCGTGTATCTTTTTCACAGTAGACATAGACTGGTCTGAAGAGAAAAGTGATTCTTACTCATTTTCTTTCTTCTGTGGATGTAAATGCAGTAGATATTGAATAAGTATTGTATTCCGGCTCATCAAGAAAAGTCTCACAACCAAAGCCCGTCCTACACTCTGTCCTGGGGAACTGAGAATCACAGGTAGAGCAATGGTTCTCAAAGTTTGTTCCCAAACCAGTTCATTAACATTACATAAGAACTTGCTATAAAATGCAAATTCTTGACCCCCATCATACTTAATGAATCAGAATCTCAGGGTAGACCGGGTCATCTCTATTTTAAGCAGCCCTGCAGATGATTCTGATGTACACTGAAGTTTGAAAAGCACTGATATACTGCAATCTTTCCTAAAACTGCCTGATCATAAGAATATTGTGGGATTATGTCAAATCTATAGCTTCGCAGATTCCTTCTCTAGAGATTCTAAGTCAGTGGGAATAGAGCTGAGGAACTGATACACTTACCATAGACTCTAGATGGTCCTTTTCCAGGGGGAAGCTTAAAATTCATTGATACAGTGAGAAGAGCTAGCTTTTGGAATGAGGCTAGAAACCAGGATTTTAGCCCCACTTTGGCCTCTTGTTGTTCTATGTGGAATAGGTCACTTTTGCTTCCAAGGTCTGTTTCTTCATCTATCTATAGCAACAGTGATCAGGTCTTTCAGGTCTTCTAATGCTTAGAAATAATACATGTGAGAGTTTGCATATAGTGCACGCTCAGGAAGTGGTAGCTATTACAATTATTATTGCTTTTATTGAGGGTATCGAATGAAGAAAACATGCCCACCTCTCTCAGAGTGAGTTAAACCTCTTTCCTTGTCTCTCATGGGCCAGGGATATAAAGTGTGTTTTTTGTTGTAGATTGTTATCAAAGAAGCTTTGAAAACATTTGCTCTAAGCTGGGAGTACTCTTTCAACATCTCTGCATACATACTCTATGAGTTATATAAAAGTGAACATGAGCTCCATCCGATGAAGCATACAGAAAGGTTCTCCCTGCAACACCCTCTACCCTCCTTGGTACTACCCTAACAGAGAAGGCCTACCATATCTTTGCTATCCCTTCCTTAGTGAATTTATCTTGCTTCTTGGGGGACAAAACCTGGAAGAGGCTTCACAGGATAGAGCTCACAGTTGTTTTTATACAACTCAAAGAAGATGTATATGGGGAAATTTTAAGAGTGCTCATGTATAAAAGTTTTGCCAAAATAATACTTATATGCAATAGAATATTCTATTCAACACAACAGTTTTTTCAAGTCCTTGTAACAAGCCACTAAATTGATTTCACAGCCCCTTATTCAGTCACAATCTACAATTTAGGAAATAATAACTTACAAAGAATATTGCTTGAGAAGCAAACTCCTAGATCTAGAAAAGACTTTAAGAGTTTGTCTTCTTGAAGATTACAGACAATTTTCTTTAGTCTTCAAAATTTGTAGTAGAGGTAATGAACACAAACTTTTTTAAAAATTCAGGGAATGTAAGCTTAATAAAATAATAAATCTAAAGAAGAATAAGAGTATAACTATATAGATTTTCATTTTTTACAAAATATGATTAGGGAAGTGGGGGAATTTATTTTTAATCAGTTTAACTTCATTGTTACATGCAAACAGTGACATCTGGTGGAATGACATTGCTTTGCTTTAAAAAAAAATTCAGCTTTCACATACTGAGTTATGAGATCAGATAAATGTCCAAATAATTCCTGTTTTTATACTTCCACATAAAATCAAAAATACACTAATCTAATATATCATCAAACATTGATAGTGCATAATAAAATGACTTCTATTATCTCAATCTGTATTTTTTAAATATGCTTAAGCCTTACTTAGGTATAAGGGTTATTTATTAAAAATGGATATAATGGAAGTCTAATTGGAGTTACTGTTGATTCTACTTCTAACTCTGCTACCAGCCGTGATTTGGAGTGTGAAATTTACCCTGTTTCCTCATCCATAAATATGAGAAAGTTAGACTAGGAGAAGGGTACGATCTCTTACGGCTCTAAAACATGTGCTTCTGTGACATATCCCCAGCTAGACTTCAGACAGGAATTAAGTCTTATGTGCTTTGTATATCTTGGGTCATTGCCTGGATTACACAGCAAGGAACAAGGCCAAGTAAGGGATGGGGGTGGGGCCAGGATTAGACTTAACCATTGTGGAATGGAAGACAATGCAGGAAATGAGGCATAGTGAGGGCAAGTCAGGTCCAGATACCCATGCTGTAAGGAAATATAGACCAGAAGATAGAAAACAATATTCCAAACGTAGTATGACAGACCACAGGTGTAGTGCACTAGAAGTGGCATCAGAAAGTTCTGGCTTGGGACCATGGCATGTTCTAGTGAAGGCGGGGTTGGGGGGCGGTCAACTGGAAATGGGGAAAACAAAGCCAGACAGTATTCAGTGAAAGCTTTCAGCAATTAAGTAATTAATATCAGGAAAGTCTTCCACAGTTAGCAGGGCCCCTGCTCTGGCCTAGTACTCAGAAATAGAATTTCAGCTGTTAAGAAGGAACAAGCAATGTAAGGACCTCCACCCTAATATAAGCAGAAGCCCTGCTTCCAATGTTGGGTCACAATGAATCAACTGTAGAACACCAGGGTTAAATAAAATATGCATATCCAACTAGATCTTCTCAGATTCTTTCTGGCTTATATCAAGATTGGTCTGAAAACAAGATAACAAGTATTCAAAATGAAGCATGAAAAAAAAAATGAGAGGGTCTTCACAAATTCACAAAACAGTGGGATAAAATAGAAACCACATTTAGAATAAGGAAACTCTGGGTGCTTGGGTGGCTCAGTGGGTTAAGCCGCTGCCTTCAGCTCAGGTCGTGATCTCAGGGTCCTGGGATCAAGTCCCGCATCGGGCTCTCTGCTCAGCAGGGAGCCTGCTTCCTCCTCTCTCTCTCTCTGCCTGCCTCTCTGCCTACTTGTGATCTCTCTCTGTCAAGTAAATAAATAAAATCTTAAAAAAAAAAAAATAGGGGAGCTCTAGTTCTGAATCTTAGCTTTTTTTACCAGCCCTATATACACGAGGTAGTCACCGAATCTCTGAAGTGCATTTTCTTCATTTGGGAAATGGAAAGGCTTTTTCCATTTATATGCAGATGTTGTTAATACTAAATTATATAGGGGTGCCTGGGTGGCTCAGTTGGTTAAGCATCCAATTCTTGATTTCGGCTCAGGTCATGATCTCAAGGTCCTGGGATGGAGCCCCATGTCGGGCTCTGTGCTCAGTGGGAAATCTGCTTGAGGATTCTGTCTCTCTTTCCTTCTGCCTCTTCCACTATTCACTTTCTCTCTTTCTCTCAAATACATAAATCTTTTAAAAAATATTAAATTATATAACAAATCCATCTCGACACATTTCCTATTTTTTTTTAAAGATTTTATTTATTTACTTGACAGAGAGAGATCACAAGTAGGCAGAGAGGCAGGCAGAGAGAGAGGGGAGGAAGCAGGCTCCCTGCCGAGCAGAGAGCCCGATGCGGGACTCGATCCCAGGACCCTGAGATCATGACCTGAGCCGAAGGCAGCGGCTTAACCCACTGAGCCACCCAGGCACCCTCGACACATTTCCTATTAAATAATCTTATTTTCATATTCAAATATCACTACAATATTTAGAAGACTCAGATAAAATCTTTGAAATGTCACCATACTTTATATAGTTCATTTATAAACCATTAAGTAGTAGAGATAATAAGTCAAAATAATTACTCATGTGTCTATATTTCAGTTTTAAAACAAGAATCCTCAAAGGAACATAAACTGCAAAAACAGCATCTTCAATATCATTTTTGTAAAATGTATGTATATATAATATATGTACATGCACAGAAAAAAAAATCCTGGAATAATCTTCACCATATAGAAAAGCCAATGGAAAGGGCCAGCTTCTAGTATAATAGTTAACAATCACAGAAAAAATATGTAGAGGCAAAATTCTCAGAACCTGGTCCATCCAACCCCAAACACCTTTCAGGATTCTGAATGATTGCATTAATTATATAAAACTGCATCTTCTGGTGCACCTACTTAAGATCTAAACATAGTATACTAATGCCTCCCAGATGAGTAATCAAGAAATGCCAGGTAAATCTATCTGATATTAACTTTGGGCAACTAGAAATGATCTGTCTTCATTCAAGGTGAGTACACACAAAAATCAAACATAAATTCTATGAAGACAGTCTGAAGTTTATAAAAAAATAAATATACCATCCTAAAGTTATATGAAGAACATTCTTTTGAAAAAAATTTATTATAGAACTCAAAAAGTACTTTTTTAAGATTTATTATTTGAGAGAGGGAGAGCATGTGAGCAAGGGAGGGGGAGAGAAACAGACACCCCACTGAGGTGGCGGGGGCCTGACTCAGGGCTCAACCCCACCACACAGAGATCACGACCTAAGTCAAAATCAAAAATCACTGCTCAGCCAACTGAGCCACCCAGGCGTGCTCTCTCTCTTACTCACTATATCTCTTTGTCTCAACTAAGTAGATAAAATCTTTAAATAAATACAAAAATAAATAAAATGGTAGTTAGAAGAAATTTTTAAAATTTATACCACAGAAAATGAAACAATTGATTTGGAACAAAGGTTTGAGACACGAATGTAAGCAAAATAATGATAAATGTAAAGGATAGATAATAAAGGTCCAACATATAGCTAATTGATATACCTGAAGAAAGTCATTAGATAAATAGAATGGAAGTACTACTGAAAATAAAATAGAAAAAGTCCTAAACTGAAGAAGCCTGGAATCATATATTTAAGAATGTAAACAGTACTATCTCTGGATGGTAGTAAATTAAAGCATTTTTGTGTATCAGGAAAATTTAATTAAAAAGCAATCCACTCCCAAACATGTGCTAGTGACATTATTTAAGGCAAAATTTAAAGTCCTAGAAGCATCTAGGAGGAGTGGTGAGGAAATAGATTACTTGCAAAAAAAATAAAAACAGGCTGGCTTCAGATTTCTATCTCATAATGGTAGATATTAGATAATGATACAAACAAAAAAAACACATGTACAAATATTGGCTAACATGCTAGATTATAAGAAAGAGCAAGAAAAGAATATAAAGTAAGATGACAAGAATAATATCAAATATATCTAAAATAACAATTATTAAATGAATAAGGGGTGATCCAACCCATTATAAGAAAAATTTTGATTGGCTTAAAAAAATTCTAGTCTAAGCAATCTACAAGGGACACAACTAAACAAAGGTTAAAAATCTAAGGGCAAACATATACCATATAAAGCACACAAAAAATACAAATGTATTATTTTTAATGGAATTAGTGTACAATCTATAATGAAAACAAAAAGACCACAGTTAACAGTTTCTTCCTTCCACACACACAAAAATTTGTATACAATCATATATCTGTTTATATATTTAGTTCTACCTCCTATATATTTAGTTCTATCTCCTTTCAGAATATAGAGCACTACCTTATTCTTAATCAAGTTTACAATGCATCCCATCATTGAATGTGTCATAAAAAAAATCTTCCATTGATAAAACACTCAAGTAGTTTCCAGTTTTTAATTACTGTAACAAAAATGAACATCCTTTTGCATGTACCTTAGTAAATGACAGCATCAGCATATAGATGGTATTTACAGCCATGATCACACCTTGGAAGTAGGGGAGAAAAGAGATCCCAGTATATTTGAGTAGTCCAGTGTTTTGAAGTCAAGAGATGAGGAGATATCAGCAAGAAAGACTTGAGAAGACATAGTCAGGAAGACAGAAAGAGAACCATAAAAGAGTACAGTTCCAACAGTCAAGAGATTAAAATGTTTTAAGGCAAAGTTAATGCAACTGCGCAAAATGCTACTAAAAAGTCAAGTTGAGAACTGTGTGTCTTACAGCAAATCTGATGATGTCTTTCTTCCTCAAAAAGACTCTATCAATACCTTCCCATACACTGTGAATAAGAATTTTTCTCTCAAGGCTCCATATACATGCCCTCACACACACATACAGGGTATCTGTGAAATCTTACATGATCTTATTCATGCCTCCCCTCAGCTCCATTGCACCACTGCTCCTATTCTCCAATGTTAGACTTCTTTCCAGTTCTTACAAGAGCTCCAACTGTCCACAGCAGGGACTCTCAAACTTCAATATGCATTTGGGACGCCTGGGTGGCTCAGTGTGTGAAGCCTCTGCCTTCAGCTCAGGTCATGATCTCGGGGTCCTGGGATTGAGTCCCGCATTGGGCTCTCTGCACAGCAGGGAGCCTGCTTTCCTCCCCCCCCCCCACTCTGCCTGTCTCTCTGCCTACTTGTGATCTCTCTCTCTCTCTCTGTTAAATAAATAAATAAAATTTAAAAAACAAAACAAAGCTTCAATATGCATTCCAATCATCTGCATTTCTAACAAGTTCCCTAGTGATGTTGATTCACTCTTCAGGTTGCAATATAAGTAACATTTCCTCAAACCTCTGGAGATAATCAGGAAATCTTCCAAGTTTCCACAGCACCCTGCATATCTGCATACTAATGGTTACATTTCTGATAAGTAAATTACCACTGTTCCTTTCTGCTAATCTCCACATTCCCTGAGGGCAGGGATTATGTTAGCAGATGTTTCCCTAGTGCCTAACTCTACCCCTGTCACACAGTAGGTACATAAAAAATATTTGCTGATTGATTTAAGTGATTATTCAGATCTGTTTTCCTTGACATGAAAAGATAATTACAACACAGTTTAAGAAATCAGGTTACAAAACATTAGGTACATAGCATTATCCCAGTTCTGTTCTATGCTATTTACTTGCATACAGAAAATTCTGGAATCATATATTTAAGAATGTAAACAATACTATTTCTTGATGGCAATATTTTGAATAATTGAGGGGTTTTGCCTTTTCTTGCATATTTGCTAAAGTGTTGCTTTTATTATTACTTTGTAACAAAATAATAAATGAAACTAAACATTAAATTCTGACAGTTAGCCTTTGGTTTTCCGATTGCTGCAGTTGCCACTGTTTTAATGTTTAGAAGTAACAGTCTGTCCACATTTTTTTCAAAATGTGACTAAGAATTTCTCTTGTAATTTGAAGCCAAGTGGAGTGTTAGGTCTGGGATCTCTAGCCTAAGCACGGCTTACCGCGAGGAAGCTGGCTATAAGGTGAACCTGACTTGAGAAGGTCAGCCAATGTTTGTAAGACAGCATTTTTTGCCAGCTCTCTCTTTATTGGTGGTGGATCAACAAAATACACAAGCAATTTTACATAGAGAAGTCAGTAAAATAGAACGTAAGTCCATAAATAGACTAAGTAACACAGTGGAATTTAAGGTATGAGAAGTTGGCATTTCAAATTAGTGAGGAAAGAGGATTTATTGAATAAATGATAAGCAACTGACTAGTCACTTGGGAAAAAATAATGCTTATCTATCAAATTAATTACAGATGGATCAAGGAAAGCTATGAAATTACTAGAAGAAAATATGAGAAAATACATTTAAATTTAAGTGTAGAAAAGCCCTTTCTAAGAACGATACCAAGACCAGGACACATGGAGAATGATTACTATAGTTTTTACTACATAAAAATTAAGTCCTCTGGATAGCATAAAACACCATAAACAAAACTAGAAAAAAGCAAACAACAAATTAAAAGGAAAAGTCTACTATCTAAGAAAAATGGTTAAAATCTTTTATATAAAAGATCACTTAAGAGCACCGGGATGGCTCAGTGGGTTAAGCCTCTGCCTTCGGCTCAGGTCATGATTTCAGGGTCCTGGGATGGAGCCCCACATTGGGCTCGTTGCTCAGTGGAGAGCCTGCTTCCCCCTCTTTCTCTCTGCCTGCCTCTCTGCCTACTTGTGATCTCTGTCTGTCAAATAAATAAAATATTTTTAAACAAGATCATTTATAAATCAATAAGGAAGAAATGAATGATGACACAAGAGAACATGAATTGATAATTCTCAAAAGGAGAAAAATAGCCAAAGACATCTAAAAATGTGCTCACCCTCACTAGAAATCAATAAAAATATAATAATAAAAAGATATGTTTCCTCATCAGATTAGGAAAAAATCAAGAAGATTGACAATTTGTTGTCTGATAAGAGTGAAAGGAAATGAAGAGCATCATAAATTATTGAAAGCAGTGTAAGTCCATATAATTTTTCTGGAGAGAAGTCTGGTAATATGCATAAAAAACTTCAGAGCAAAAGCTTAATAAATTATTCCACATTTGAGGTGTTCTTACACTTCAGCTTGGTTAAATTAGTGAATAATATGAAAATATTTAAATGTTCACACATAATCTTGGGTGAAAAATCCATCTATAGAATGCATACATGGGTTAAACACCTACACATCCAAGAGATGTCAGAAGAATACCAAAATGTGAGCTTAATCTAAGTGTTTAAACACTTTTAATGATTTACCTTATTTTAAAACCCCAAATCTCAAATTCCATGCTAATGCTAAACAACTATAAACTTCTCCTTAGAATACAAAGAATTTAAAAGCAAAATTATAATCAATATGAAACATTTTTATGGTTCTCATCAAAATTGCTATCTAGCAGGTTAAATGTAAGTTTGAACAATATATTGTTATTGTTATTTTAAATAAACTTAAGTATGTACCAATGCTAGTCCAAAATATCCTTGGTGTTTGCTACAAATAACAATTACTATATGCAGAATTAGGAGAGCATTAAATATACAAGCACAAACATTGTAACTGTTCATCTTACAGAAAAAACAAAAACCACCAAATGAAAGGGTATTCATTTTGTGTTTACAATTACCTTTCTTGAGAACACTTATTAGTGCAGAAAAAAAAATTATACATTTCTCTGAACTTGTAGGCTCAGCAGACAGATATATTTTGAAAAGGTTAAGCTATGTTTAGCAAGGTAATCCTCAAGAGATGGATGCCAGAGAATTAAATATTCAGTACTTAAATTAACTTCTTATTTGGTACTTAGGAACAAATTGCCAAGAATTATCATCATCAAATAGAACATTTATTGACTCTCTTGGAAAAAGAATTATCTACTTGAAGAAAAAGAATTTTAGAATTGGAAGGAAACCAGTATTTTTAACACTTTGCATGACTAACAGAAGCTATAACTCTTCAGAATGTTGCTTAGCTTACAGTGCTAATGGAAATTACTCAAAATGGTAGTTTCATGATTACTAGATTATGTTTATATCTTTATTTTCCACTCTCAGCTTTAGCTTTTAAAAGATATTCCTAAAATGTCATATGGAACTGTTACTTTCTACCAGATAAGCAGGAAGTTTTGAAATTTCCAAAATTCTTCACATACAATTTATTTCAAAAATTTCAGAACACTCACCTTATAAATCAAAACTAAGAGACTTAGGTGTATAAGATTATGAATAGCAAATAAATCCTTGAAAAATATTTTTGCCTGAACAGAAAATAAACATGAGAATGACCCTCTTTTAGGAATTCAAATTGAATTTCATTGTGGTTACTAAATGCAGGGAAATTGGATGATTTCAAATCCTGAAAGAATGCAGTCAAGTGTTACAGTTTTTACTAAAAGTAAAGTTTGAGAAAATGAGCTCAGCATATACCATAAAAAGAATGGGCAAGTTACTTATAATTCTGTGACAGTTCATATAATTAAAAGTGGTCTTTTAAAATACTGTCATATTTTAATGAAATACTTGAAACGTAATACTTAAAATGTTTCTATTTAAATCTAACTAAATATTCAATATTCTCAATATTTTCAAATGTGTCATAGATGATGTTTCAGGATTCCTATCAGCTCTTCTGAAAGACAGGAGACTTATGAATATACATTCTCAATGAGCAGGTGATTTCACCCCCAAAGGGCTGAAAGTTGGTACCTGAGGAGGAGGGTGATGAGAGCTTACTCTTTATGTATATGGCATATATATGAACACACACACATATATGTATATGTATACATACACTTATGTATATGTATATATGTATGTGTAAATAGATACAGCACCATAAAGAGATACAACGTATATCCAGGATATTAAAATTTAATGGGGAAGGGCAATTAGGAGGAAAAGCCTTTTAAAAGCCTTCCTTAAAGGGGTGACGGTGAAAAGAAGTTTGAGGAAACACTGTGTCAGACACATCTGAATTTTTATCACTATCCAAGGTGAGAACTTGGGCAAGCAACCCAATATTATGGAGCCTAAGCGTCTTCAAGACTAAAATGGAAATTATGACTTCTTGTAGTTGAGGATTTAAAAAGAAAAGATGCAAAGCACACTACACAGTGCTAGGATTATAGTTTCTGCTAAATAAATGGGACCTCCATTCCCTTTTCTCCTCTCTTTTGAGGATGCTATAAATTACAGACTCTCCAGTAAAGAATGCTCAGATGCCAAAGGAGAATGAGACATGAAGAGAAATGGAAGAAACTCCAGAGGCATGTATAAAATGAATTTTATACATGATCCCTGGACTCAGTATGCCCAAAGGAGGTGTGAAATCTACAAGACTGACTTGGAATCTCAAATCTGTGATTTTCTTAATTGTATAAGCCTAACAATGTGGCTTGATTTTTATGAACCTCAATTTTCACATCTCTACTCCACAGAATTATTACAAAGAACAAATACGCTAATGTATGTGACACTCTTTGGTGACACTAGACACCACTAAACTAAAGTTACCAAATAAGCCATGGTTCATGCTGTTAAAAGCAGGAAATGAAGATGTTGTCCTAGACTGTGTATGTACTGGGAAGGAATGGAAAAGGACAAAAACTGCTCCTCTCTAGTGTCTAAAAACAGAATTGAGTCTTCAAAATCTCAACCTCAAAGACAGGATTTCTTTGACAGTTTAAATCTGGTTTAAAAGAAAATTACCAGAGGAACTCTTACCTGTCTCTTCGCTCTTCATCTGTTAAGTGATTATCTAAGAAAGAGGTTCCTAATATCGTAAGCAAAGTATTGTGACCTTTCTTGTCAGCTGTATGGTACACTCGAGAAGCCAAGTGCAAGTTAACAGGCAGCTCCTGGGCTGGGACAGTGGTGCACAGATCATGAAGGGTTGGAAAGTGGTAGTCTTGCAGAATTCTGCAACGAAGAAAAGAAAGTGGACTTCTTTGATCATTTGCGGTCTTTTCAATATAAAATACGTTGATGTTAACAATTTAGGCTCTAAAGAGGGTGTCTAATTGTATAAGATTTAAAACTATAATACTGGTTTATAACAAATTTAATACCACCATTGACCAGATCTTCAAAGTTATATATCCAGCTTTCTGCTGAAGATCTCAATCTATGTGACCTACAGATAGCTCAGAAACAACAGGTCAAAAAGCAAACTCATTGTTACCTCACCCCAAACCTCTTCTGCTGATTTCTGTAACTCAGTTGGGGATACCATATCCAACCATCAGGCATTATGTCTTTGCCACTCTGCTCAAATGTTAATGTCCCTGAAGAAATAGAACAATGTAGCATATTATCCATTAACTAACATCAATGGAACCCAGGTCTCTAAAGTTTACACAGCATCTTCCTTCCCACTCTGCTAGAACTTGCCTCTCTCCTGCCTTTCCAAAGTAGACAAGACATGAAAATCTTTCTTAATTCCCATTGTCACTCACCATCCAATCAACAAATATGTGTAGAACACCTACCATGTACTACTACTACTGATCTGTACTAGGCTATTTTATACATTCTCATTAACTCCCACAAGGAACTTATTATATGGGAGATATTATTATCATTTTAGAGCAGGCTTATTTTGGAGAGGTCAATAAAATTGGTAACTACTAGGATCTACATAAAATGCTGCTGGCTATAATCCAATTTTTTTTTTCGTAGTACTGCCTGTTAATGACCCCTGAGGTGGAAGTGGACCCTATCCAGTATGATTCCATCTCCACCTCCCTACTATAACTACACCAGTAGGTTAAGCATCTGCCTTCGGCTCAGGTCATGATCCCAGGGTCCTGGGATCAAGCACCGCATCGGGTTCCCTGCTCAATGGGGAGCCTGCTTCTCCCTCTCCCTCTGACCACCAACATCCCTGCTTGTGTGCTGCTATCTCTTTTAAAATGTTTTTAAAAATAAATAAAGTTATACTCTTACATTAATCACATGATGCCCTTTTCACCAAACCAAATCAACTGAACTTTAGATCATGTTCTCTAGGATCTCGAAGACACAGCGGACAATATCGATGACCTTCCTGAAAGTGCAAGCTTTTTTAAACCTGTGCTATCCCAGCTCTCCATCTCTCTCTCAAATTCATCATGATTTGATTTAGTCACTGTTTTCTTTCTCCATCTTCCAAACGGAGGATGACTTCCAAAGTTGAACTCCCCTTTGTATGTTGGAAAAGTAAGCGTCAGTGTTTCTATTTACTCTTGTGCTGAGACCTCCCGAATTTCATCTCCAGTATCACTATCTCACCTAGATTCCTGGCCTCTAAGATATGAAACACTGAGGCATCTTTGACTCCTCTTTCTTTCACTTGCACATCCTATGAAAAACTGGGGCTTTCTGCAGCTCGGAGCTGCTCCTTCTCCCCCCTCACTTCCAAAACACTCCAGTACAGGTCCTCATCACTCCAGCCTGAGAGCTGGACTGAGCACCACAGCCTTGGTCTCTTCCTCTCTTCTATTCTTCCTGCAAAATTCTATCACACTGTCTGTAAATACTCCTTTGCCCAGCACCACAGTTTTCTGTCTCTTGCTGCATTCATCTACCTTCCTCTCTCTAAGTTTCAAGGCTCTTAAAGTCTGACTACACTTCTAACACAGGGGTCAGAGTCAGGCTGACTCTGTTCAAATCCTGTTTAAAATTATCACTAGGTCATAAGCAAGTCAATTCATTTATTTATCCCCTGGAAAATTGGAAATGACAACATTAGCACCTCCTGGATAAAGCTACTTGAAGAAAGAAAGGAGATGAGAACAAACTGGTGTTTGCCAGAGGGGAGGCAGTGGAGGAATGGGCAAAGTGGGGAAGAGGAGTGGTAGATACAAGTTTCCAACTCAGGAAGGAATAAGTCATGGGCATGAAGGGCACAGGAGAGGGGATATAGTCAGTAGTATTGTGATAGCATCGTATGGTGCCAGGCGTTAGCTACACTTGCGGGGAGCCTAGCATAACAGAATTGTTGAATCATTAGGTTGTACCCCTGAAATTAATGTAACATTGCATGTCAACTCTACCGCAATACAAAGAAAAGAAAGGATTGAATGCATTTAAAATAGTTTCACTCACAAGGCAAATATAAGCTATTATTATCTGTCTCCAGGACAATTCATGGGGACAGAAACACCCGTCAGTTCCTTCAGTTACAAATCAAGTGCGCCTATCGTTTTGTCCATGTTTAAATATCGTTCAAACAATGCCTGAAGACAAACTTCTCTGCAAAATTTACTGTTCTTTTTTCTTTTTGACAAATACCTCTTTCCATACATTGCCTTCTTGTGCCACCCCTTCTGACCCTTTATCTAATGGATTAATGCTGAGCTGTCTACCTACTGCTCCATGTAGTCTAGATAGGAGCAAACTATAAAGAATTTAGACTTTAGAGGTGGCTGGGCCTGGATCAGAATCTTAGTTCTAACACTTGTAAGCTATGTCACTAGGTTCTCTGAAGGTCTTCCGTAAGATGAAAATAAAATCTCTAACTATTAAAAGAAATCCCTAACTACTGTATTTGTATAATTGATGATAATAAACAGTTCCTGGCCTGTGGGAGTTTCAAGAAATGCCTGTTTTATTTTTTTTGCTATTGTTATTAATTTGTATTGGACAGCACTTAACCCATCACTAGGCACAATATGAACATTACTGAATCACTAATAGAGAGCAGTTTATATCATTTCCAAAACACCATAGGACTCAACAAGAACAGGGCATAAAATCTGTACATGTTTGAGTAGGTTTCTTTGCCTAAGACAAAGAAACCTAACTAGAGGAGTGAAAATGGGTGTCCAGGAAGCCAGGGATCCAAAGAGAGAACTTGGGACAGGGGAAAAGAAAAAAAAAAGAGGAGAAAAAAAGGTGAGCTCTTGAAGTCAAGCTCATCTACATCATCATTCTGTCTAGAACAGGTCCTGGCTAGTGGAATGTACTTGAGATTACATTACGAATTTCTTTTCCTTGAAAAAGTGCTACAACCAATCTGAATTCCTATGCTCCCATTATATTCTAATAACAGATTTGCAAGTGAATCTCCCTAGGTCATTGAGCTAACTAACATTATGTTTCCAAGAAATGGCTGAATTTCCAAGAAAATGATTTAATTTGGGGGCTAGTCACTGGTGAGAAAAGTTAGGTTAAAAAAAAAAAGTGTTTAAAGAAAAAGGAGTCGTGAATAAAAGATTTTCAGAAACATTTTTCTAAAATTGTCTTTCATTATGCAAATTTCTTAACTATCAGCTTTTCATTCCTCACCATCTTATTCTTAATTCCCTCTAATGGAAACTTCTCATTTCAATTTTAATGAATTAACACAGTACTAAATATATCAAAAAGATCTACAAATATTTTTGGCATGCTCGAGAAAGGCTGTATGTTTTTATAGCACACTCTCCTTAAACAGGACTATTTGTCATTCTTTGAAACACTAAGACATAAAAAAGAAAAGACTCTGACTCTGTGTGTGGCCATACTACTTTACTTAATGCACTAAATGCAAGGTTTTTTAGGGAAAAAAAAATCACGAAGTTTCTGCTTCATTGATAATCTGACAGTAACTATTTATTGAAGGTAAAATACTTGTTGTCTGCTGTCACTATTTGTTTTAATACATAATCTTGCTAACTAAATGAGCTTAAAGCAATGCAGATAAGCAAAGGCATGTACAGGGTCACTTAAATGCCAATTCGACTCTTTCATAAACTTTGGAATTCTTTTCCCATGAGTCTATTCTCGGCTACTAAATTGTGAGTAATATCCATTTACAAAGTCTAGGCTGGCCATAAAAAGGTTGTCTTCCATGTCCAGCACACCTTTCAGTGCCCTAAGCAACAACAAAAGCTAATAATTAAAGCTTCTTTAAGCCCCAATAAAGAGTCAAATGAAGAAGAATCTAGAATAAACCAACTCATAAAAGCCTAGTGGTAAAATAAGGAGAAAACCAGTTTCAACAAGGTGATTGGCAAAAGAGAAACCCATAAATCTAAATTGCATTTACACATATTATTCAAAATTGTGGTACCCTAGCATAATAAGACCCTCCATTAAAACTCGGGGGAGGGAGGATAAAACATGAAAGTAGAGAAAAATAAGGTCATCTAAATTACTAAGTTGATTGGCCTATGAATATTTTGTGTTGGGTTGAATTTTATTTTATTTCATCATAACGAAATAAACCAACATACTTAGCAGTTAATCCAAATTAGTCATTTTTGTGACCAAAAATATCAGATCTAACAGGTTAACATTTAATTTTCCTTAGTCTCACAAAGAGCTATTTCTATTCAATTATATCATTGTTAAATCATTAAACTAAGTACATTGGCCAAAACAGTTATGGAAAGAAGTGTGAAGTAGAGCACATATATCCCAACCATAATATCTGACACCAGTTCTTCCTGTGAGAAAGTTTAACTTAGATCTCATATATATGAATTTCTAAAACATTAAATTTTCCTTTAAAAATTCATTTTCAGGTATCAATGCTATTAAATAACTTCTCTTCAAGCAGTAAAATTTGTAAACTTAAGGAAGTTACTTTTTTTTCGGTAGTTTTTGATCCCACGAGGGTTTTGAACACCTTCCTTGTCTCTGTTCTGGAATTCCTAATTTACTTTTTTGTGTTCGCTTAACTTCTTTTCCTCTAATTTGCAAAAATTCTGGTGACTTCACCTTCAAGAAAATATAAAGGAGGCTATTAAGGAAAGTTGTAACATGAGAATTAGATCTTTCTCTCATATTTAATGGTCTTATATTTAAATTCCTAATTTCTATGTGTATTTTATAACATAAGATAAATCCTAAAGGTAAATCGATATTTTCCTCTAAATCCTTTTCTAAATTTTTAAATATACACCTTCATAGCAATAAAAATATTAGTATCATATTTATCTATAATATTTTATTTATTGCCTGGGGCGCCTGCATGGCTCATTCAGTTAAGTTTCTGCCTTAGGCTCAGGTCATGATCTCAGGATCCTAGGATCGAGTCACACATCTGGCTTTCTGCTCAGTGGGTCGTCTGCTTCTCCCTCTCCCTCTGCCGCCTCTACCCCACCCCCACAAACACTCTCTCTCTCTCAAATAAATAAAATCTTTTAAAAACATATTTTATTTATTGCCTTAATACTATTAGAAGAAATACAAGATTTTCCCCTCCATGGCCTACTCTTCTTGATTGCTTTTTTTTTTCCTAAGATTTTTTTTAAGTAATCTCTACACCCAACATGAGGCTCAAACATAAAACCTTTAGATCAAGAGTCACACACTCCACCAACTGAGCCAGCCAGGCTCCCTTCAATGGTATTTTTAATAGAATTTTCCCTTAGTCTCTTAAAAGTTTGGCATGACTGGTTGCAAGCAGAAGCCAAAATGAACTTTAATGCTTTATATAACTGTTTTGAGCAAAGTTTACCAATTTGTACTTCTTACAGTTGTACTGTTATTCTATTTCTACTGCTTGGGGAAAATCAAACGCATTTCTGTCTCTTAAATAATTGTCTTTTAATCATTACAGGTATTAAGAGTATCATTTTCCTAGATTTCCTAGAAAATTTGCAGAATTCATGGTATGAGGTCATCAAAATATATTTTCTCTGTGGGATGTTCTGGGTTTTTGTTTTGGTTTGGTTTGGTTTTTGGTTTTTGGTTTTTTTTTTTTTTTTAAGACTAGATTTAAGGAAGAAAGCAGGGAGGCTTTCCTTGGGAAATGCAGAGATATGGTTGAAAAATTGAAGAAGGCCAGATAAAGGGAGGTTTTTATAAATTAGGTAGAGGGTTTAGGCTCCCAGCGGTAGAAAGGAGAGAGCTATTGTGATTTCTTAGGTGAAGAAGTGATGATGAGTAAGGAAAGCTCAGAGTACAGACCATTCTATCTCACCACCCCATTAACGTTTGAATTTCCCTTACAGTTTCTCCACCAAATGGTCATCCATCCTGGCTTGAACATGGTGGGGAATGGAGGACTTCGATATATCCAAAGGCAGCCACTTTCTCTCTGAAAGTCCTCCAGTTGTTTGTTTGTTATAGAGCCTAACAACTTTCATCCACCAGTCTCAATTCAAACCTCAGGATCATACAGGTACAGTCTAGCTTCTTCCATCTGACTGGCAATCAAATATTTGAATACAGCTGACTCTCCTGGGCCTACTTTTCCCCCAAATAAACCATGCAGTCCCTTCAACTCTACCCTATATGATGTGTTTCTGAAGTACTGTGCTTTGTCATCTTGAATGCTCTCTTCCAAATGGTCTCCATTTTGTCTTTTTTGCTCCTGGGATTGTAAACCCAGATCTGAACACGACATGTGAGGTGTGATGGGATCTGATCAGCCAGGAGAAAGATGATCGTCTTTTATAGTATTCATCAATCAGCGCAAACTATGATAATTACACTTGTCTTCCCCTCACAAAACAAAATCATGGCCTAAATAAAACTCTGAAGTCTTTCACATTTGCTCTGAGTCATGTCATCCCATATCTAGGCAATTAGCTTCTGGACCCAAGGGCAGAACCATAGACATATTTATTCCAATTAAGTTTCATCTGAGGTTTGACAACCAAACCTTATCAATGACATTTGGATGTTATCTACCAATACAATTCTCATATTCTCATTCAAATTATTAGGAAATATGCTACAATGGACTCAGCCCTCTCACAGTCCACCAGGGACTGGTGCATCATTTGCATCATTTGCAGAACTAATTACAAATCTGTCTAGCAGTTCACCTGATTGCAGTCTAGTCTACGAAACCATCATTGGGAGGCTTGTATAAATGGATTGCTGAAATCCAAAAGCTAATAACAATAACTAATGTTTAATGAGCTTTCTTGTAGGCCAAGCTCTTCACCATGATAGCCTTTCATTGAACTCCAGGCCTGATACTTTTCTGACACTCAGTCCAGTAAGTCTAAAAAAGAAATAAGGTTGGTCTTCTGTGGTTTGTCCTTAAGAAACCCATGCTGGCTCCAAGCGAGACTGCTTCCTCTTATAAGCTGTATATAAGGGGTTCTTCTAAAGTTCTCACAGCTCTTTTAATGAGTCATTTTATCATTCCAGAATTCTGTCATCTGATCAATGCATACATTACAGAAACCATAACCCTTATCCTTAAAAAGATCAATCTCAGATTTGCAGTTGCCAGACCCCAGGCTTTGAGCTCCCCTCCCACTACAGCCTGTCCTCAAAACTGCTGCGGACAGGGGCACAACAGGCTTCAACCCATCTGTCTGAGCTGACAGGCTCAGGAACTTAAGTTACTCTTAAAATCTTTTACCAATCTTGGGCTTCAAGTTTCTTTTATCACTTCTTTTCCCCTTCTTTCTAACTAAAGATTATTCTCCTTGTCAGGTTTATGAGAAGCAAAGTACAAGTTTACCAGCTTCCTTTTCTCTTTGTCATATTTCTGTTTACTTAAAACCTCAACCTTTTTTCAAAATTAAATTAAGGCAGCTTTGTCATATGTTGTCTTCACACCATTCATCCATAATGATGGGGTTATCCTTCCTTTTTTCTCTCTTTGCTCTTAAACTAATTTGAAAAAAAAATAATTTTTTATTCTTAGCATGATTCACAGTTCTCAACCCATTCTGGATCTTAGGCATTTTGATATAATTATTATAACCACTTGAAACTTTCATGTTTATCTGTAAATGTCTATTTCTTCTTTCATCTTTATGTATCTTTAAAACTCTGAATGCATAGATCATTTATAACTGTTTTTGTGAGAATTTTTTTAAGATTTTGTTTATTTACTTGACAGAGAGAGAGAAAGAGAGAGCAGGAGGAGAGGCAAGCAGAGGGAGAAGGAGAAGGAGAAGCAGATTTCCCACTGAGTAGGGAGCCCAATGATCCTGGGACTCCAAGATCATGACCTGAGCCAAAGGCAGTTGCTTAACCAACTGAGCAACCCAGGCATCCTATTTTTGTGAGAATCTGAGGAGATTTAGGGCATCCTGCATCTCCTAAACCTCCTTCCATTTAGAATCCCAAGACATGTAATATCTATATTTTTACGGACTTTTACCCGTTTCCCTCCTAAAATGTTCAACAATCCTCTTGCAGGCCCTAGTGTCAGTCATTTCTTCACGGACACCATTACCTCATTTCTCTTTTTTATTTAATTTATCTAAGTCATGTTGCTCATGACTAAGGAGAGAGTCCTAACAATTTTTATTATACTAATGAGCTTCTTAGAATAGAAATGGTCATAAAAACTAATCAAATTATCTGCTTTTCTGCTGAATGAGACCTTCTGGCATATATCTGAGCAGTGGAAGTCCTGCACTACTCCTTTAACACACCTCTGTGCTAGTTCCATTTGCTTGTTCCCCCAGTCGGGTTGGCTTGCTGGAGTATATTATTCCTCATTCTTGTACCAGAGATGCTAGAGACTAATTTTATGCCTTCAGATATCCAAAGTAAAGTTCATGGTTTATAACTGATCTCGACATGTCAACGCAAATAAATACAAGATACTTGGTGGGACAAGTCACAGGACTACTGCCTTTCTATGGCATTACTAACATGTCTCACACTATGCCAAAAAAATACACCATCAAGTCTTTGATGGTTTTCTCTTCTTGCCCTCTTGAAACATTTCTGGTTCTGGTTTAGAGCTCTCTTAATCCATTCTCCCAAGTCTTTCTTGTCCAACCATTCCTTCTAGTATCATGAGGACCACTCTATCCTGAGTCATTATTGTAATGGAGAATTTCCATTTGAACTTAGCCAGACATCTGTTAATTATTGTTATGAAAGAGCACTGTTGCAAAGAGGTAAAGAGTAAAGGGTCCAGAATTAGACCATCTCAGTTCAAGTCTTGCTTTTAAAACCTAACTAGATATTTGTACTTGGACAAGTTCTTTATGTTCTTTTTTTTTTTTAACTTTTTTTTATTTAAAAAAAATTTTATAAACATATAATGTATTTTTATCACCAAGGGTACAGGTCTGTGAATCGCCAGGTTTACACACTTCACAGCACTCACCATAGCACATTCCCTCCCCAATGTCCATAACCCCACCCCTCTTTTCTGACCCCCCTCCCCCCAGCAACCCTCAGTTTGTTTTGTGAGATTAAGAGTCACTTATGGCTTGTCTCCCTCCTGATCCCATCTTGTTTCATTTATTCTTCTCCTACCCCCAAACCCCCCAAATTGCATGTCCACTTCCTCATATCAGGGAGATCATATGATAGTTGTCTTTCTCAGATTGACTTATTTCACTAAGCATGATACCCTCTAGTTCCATCCATGTCGTCGCAAATGGCAAGATTTCATTACTTTTGATGGCTGCATAGTATATACATAGTATATACAATTCCATTGTATATATATACCACCTCTTCTTTATCCATTCATCTGTTGATAGACATCTAGGTTCTTTCCATAATTTGGCTATTGTGGACATTGCTGCTATAAACATTCGGGTGCACATGCCCCTTCGGATCACTACATTTATATCTTTAGGGTAAATACCAAGTAGCACAATTGCTGGTTCATAGGGTAGTTCTATTTTCAACTTTTTGAGGAACCTCCATGCTGCTTTCCAGAGTGGTTGCACCAGCTTCCATTCCCACCAACAGTGTTGGAGGGTTCCCTTTCTCTGCATCCTCACCAGCATCTGTCATTTCCTGACTTGTTAATTTTAACCATACTGACTGGTGTGAGCTGGTATCTCATTGTGGTTTTGATTTGTATTTCCCTGATGCCGAGTGATGTCTAGCACTTTTTCATGTGTCTGTTGCCTATCTGGATGTCTTTTTTGCAAAAATGTCTGTTCACGTCTTCTACCCATTTCTTGATTGGATTATTTGTTCTTTGGGTGCTGTGTTTGCTAAGCTCTTTATAGATTTTGGACACTAGCCCTTTATCTGATACGTCATTTGCAAATATCTTCTCCCATTCTGTCAGTTGTCTTTTGGTTTTATTAACTGTTTCCTTTGCTGCACAAAAGCTTTAGATCTTGATGAAATCCCAATAGTTCGTTTTTGCCCTTGCTTCCCTTGCCTTTAGCGATGTATGTAGGAAGAAGTTGCTGCAGCTGAGGTCAAAGAGGTTGCTGCCTGTATTCTCCTCAAGGATTTCAATGGATTCCTTTCTCACATTGAGGTCCTTCATCCATTTTGAGTCTATTTTCATGTGTGGTGTAAGGAAATGGTCCAATTTCATTTTTTTGCATGTGGCCGTCCAATTTTCCCAACACCACTTATTGAAGAGGCTGTCTTGTTTCCACTGGACATTCTTTCCTGCTTTGTCAAAGATTAGTCGACCATAGAGTTGAGGGTCTATTTCTGGGCTCTCTATTCTGTTCCATTGATCTATGTGTCTGTTTTTGTGCCACTACATACTGTCTTGATGATGACAGTTTTGTAATAGAGCTTGAAGTCCAGAATTGTGATGCTAACAACTTTGGCTTTCTTTTTCAATATTCCTTTGGCTATTCAAGGTCTTTTCTGGTTCCATATAAATTTTAGGATTATTTGTTCCATTTCTTTGAAAAAAAAAATGGGTGGGATTTTGATAGGGATTGCATTAAATGTGTAAATAGCTGTAGGTAGCATAGACATTTTCACAATATTTGTTCTTCCCATCCAGGAGCATGGAACATTTTTCCATTTCTTTGTGTCTTCCTCAATCTCTTTCATGAGCACTTTATGTTTTCTGAGTATAGATTCTTTGCCTCTTTGGTTAGGTTTATTCCTAGGCATCTTATGGCTTTGGGTGCAATTATAGATGGGATTGAGTCCTTAATTTCTCTTTCTTCTGTCTTGTTGGTGTAGAGAAATGCAACTGATTTCTGTGCATTCACTTTATATCCTGACACTTTACTGAATTCCTGTACAAGTTCTAGCAGTTTTGGAGTGGAGCCTTTTGGGTTTTCCACATATAGTATCATATCATCTGCAAATAGTGATAGTTTGACTTCTTCTTTGCCGATTTGGATGCCTTTAATTTCTTTTTGTTGTCTGATTGCTGAGGCTAGGACTTCTAGTACTGTGTTGAATAGCAGTGGTGATAACGGACATCCCTGCCGTGTTCCTGACCTTAGCGGAAAAGCTTTCAGTTTTTCTCCATTGAGAATGATATTTGCAGTGGGTTTTTCATAGATGGCTTGGATAATATTGATGTATGTGCCCTCTATCCCTACACTTTGAAGAGTTTTGATCAAGAAGGGATGTTGTACTTTGTCAAATGGATTCCTTTTTCAGCATCTATTGAGAGTATCATATGGTTCTTGTTCTTTCTTTTATTAATGTATTGTATCACACTGATTGTTTTGTGGATGTTGGACCAAACTTGCAGCCCTGGAATAAATCCCACTTGGTCATGGTGAATAATCCCTTTAATGTACTGTTGAATCCTATTGGCTAGTATATTGGTGAGAATTTTCACATCTGTGTTCACCAAGGATATTGGTCTGTAATTCTCTTTTGTGATGGGATCCTTGTCTGGTTTTGGGATCAAAGTGATGCTGGCCTCATAAAATGAGTTTGGAGGTGTTCCTTCCATTTCTATTTTTTGGAACAGTTTCAGGAGAATAGGAATTAGTTCTTCTTTAAATGTTTGGTAGAATTCCCCTGGGAAGCCGTCTGGCCCTGGACTTTTGTTTGTTTGGAGATTTTTAATGACTGTTTCAATCTCCTTACTGGTTATGGGTCTGTTCGGGTTTTCTATTTCTTCCTGGCTCAGTTGTAGTAGTTTATATGTCTCTAGGAATGCATCCATTTCTTCCAGATTGTCAAATTTGTTGGCGTAGAGTTGCTCATAGTATGTTCTTATAATTGTTTGTATTTCTTTGGTGTTGGTTGTGATCTCTCCTCTTTCATTCATGATTTTATTTATTTGGGTCCTTTCTCTTTTCTTTTTGATAAGTCTGGCCAGGGGTTTATCAATCTTATGAATTCTTTCAAAGAACCAGCTCCTAGTTTTGTTGATTTGTTCTATTGTTTTTTTGTTTGTTTGTTTGTTGCTATTTCATTGATTTCTGCTCTGATCTTTATGATTTCTCTTCTCCTGCAAGGTTTAGGCTTTCTTTCTTGTTCTTTCTCCAGCTCCTTTAGGTGTTGGGTTAGGTTGTGCATTTGAGACCTTTCTGGTTTCTTGAGAAAGGTTTGTACCACTATATATTTTTGACTCAGGACTTCCTTTGCTGTGTCCCACAGATTTTGAACCCTTGTGTTTTCATTATCATTTGTTTCCACGAATTTTTTCAGTTCTTCTTTAATTTCCTGGTTGACCCATTAATTCTTTAGAAAGATGCTGTTTAGTCTCCATATATTTGTGTTCTTTCCAAATTTCTTCTTGAGATTGAGTTCTAGCTTCAGAGCATTGTGGTCTGAAAATATGCAGGGAATGATCCCAATCTTTCGATACCAGTTGAGACCTGATTTATGACCCAGGATGTGATCTATTCTGGAGAATGTTCCATGTGCATTAGAGAAGAATGTGTATTCTGTTGCTTTGGGATGAAATGTTCTGAATATATCTGTGATGTCTGTCTGGTCCAGTGTGTCCTTTATTTCCTTGTTGATCTTTGTTTGGATGATCTGTCCATTTCAGTGAGGGGAGTGTTACTATTATTGTATTATTGTATTATTATTGTATTTTTGTGTACTATTATTATATTATTGTATTGTATTGTATTATTGTCGATGTGTTTCTTTGATTTTGTTAATAATTGGCTTATATAGCTGGCTGCTCCCACATTAGGGGCATAGATATTTAAAACTGTTAGATCTTCTTGTTGGACAGACCCTTTGAGTATGATATAGAGTCCTTCCTCATCTCTTATTATAGTCTTTGGCTTAAAATCCAATTGATCTGATATAAGGATTGCCACCCCAGCTTTCTTCTAATGTCCATTAGCATGATGTGTTGTTTTCCACCCCCTCACTTTAAATCTGGAGGTGTCTTTGGGTCTAAAATGAGTTTCTTGTAGGCAGCATATTGATGGGTTTTGGTTTTTTATCCATTCTGATACCCTGTGTCTCTTGATTGGGGCATTGAGCCCTTTAACATTCAGGGTAACTATTGAGAGATATGAATTTAGTGCCATTGTATTGCCTGTAAGGTGACTGTTACTGTATTGTCTCTGTTCCTTTCTGATCTACTACTTTTAGACTCTCTCTTTGCTTAGAGGACCCCTTTCAATATTTCCTGTAGAGCTGGTTTGGTGTTTGCAAATTCTTTCAGTTTTTCTTTGTCCTGGAAGCTTTTTATCTCTCCTTCTATTTTCAATGATAGCCTAGATGGATATAGTGTTCTTGGTTGCATGTTATTCTCATTTAGTGCAGTGAATATATCATGGCAGTTCTTTCTGGTCTGCCAGGTCTCTGTGGATAAGTCCACTGCCAATCTAATATTTTTACCATTGTATGTTACAGACTTCTTTTCCTGGACTGCTTTCAGGATTTTCTCTTTGTCGCTAAGACTTGTGAATTTTACTATCAGGTGATGGGGTGTGGACCTATTCTTGTTGATTTTGGGGGGGGGTTCTCTGCACCTTCTGGATTTTGATGCTTGTTCCCTTTGCCATATTAGGGAAATTCTCTACAATAATTCTCTCCAATATACTTTCTGCTCCCCTCTCTCTTTCTTCTTCTTCTGGAATCCCAATTATTCTAATGTTGTTTCGTCTTATGGTGTCACTTATTTCTCGAATTCTCCCCTTGTGGTCCAGTAGCTGTTTGACCCTCTTTTGCTCAGCTTCTTTATTTTCTGTCATTTGGTCTTCTATATCGCTATTTCTTTCTTCTGCTTCATTTATCCTAGCAGTGACCGTCCATTTTTTATTCCACCTCATTAATAGCTTTTTTTATTTCAACTTGGTTAGATTTTAGTTTTTTTATGTCTCTAGAAAGGGCCTTTATCTCTCCAGAGAGGGTTTCTCTAGTATCTTCCATGCCTTTTTCGAGCCTGGCTAGAACCTTGAGAATCGTCATTCTGAACTCTAGATCTGACATATTACCAATGTCTGTATGGATTAGGTCCCTAGCCTTTGGTACTGCCTCTTGTTCTTTTTTTGTGGTGAGCTTTTCCACCTTGTCATTTTGTCCAGATAAGAGTATATGAAGAAGCAAATAAAATACTGAAAGGGTGGCAAAGACCCAGGAAAATCATTTTAACCAAATCAGAAGAGACCCCAAATCGTTGGAGGGGAGAAGGGGATAAAAAGACGTTCATAAAAAAATACAATAAAATAAAATAAATTATTTTTAAAAAAAGAAAATAAAGAAAAAATATAAAAAAGAAAAAATATATATATTAGATATATTAGATATTATATATATATTAGAAAAGGGGATAAAAAGACATTCAGAAAAAAATAAAATAAAATAAATTATTTTTAAAAGAAAATAAAGAAAAAATATAAAAAAGAAAAAAATATATAGCTATAGATAGATAGATAGATAGATAGATAAACCAGTTAAAAAACATTAAAAAAGAAAAGGGTAAAAGTTAAAAAAAATTTGGCAGAAGAAAAAAAATCAAAAAAAAAATTAAACTAACTGCAAGACTAAAGAATCATAGGAAGAAAGGCATGTGTTCCATGCTTTGCTTTCTCCTCCACTGGAATTCTGCTGCTCTCCTTGGTAGGTGAACTTTGTCATGGCTGGATTTCTTGTTGATCTTCTGGGGGAGGGGCCTGTTGCAGTGATTCTCAAGTGTCTTTGCCGCAGGCAGAATTGCACTGCCCTTACCAAGGGCCGGGCTAAGTAATCTGCTCAGGTTCGCTTTCAGGAGCTTTTGTCCCCTGAATGCTTTCCGTAGAGTTCCAGAGGATGGGAATGAAAATGGCAGCCTCCCAGTCTCCAGCCCAGAGGAGCCAAGAGCTCGGGGCTCCACTCCTCAGTGCACCCTCAGAGAAAAGAGCCCAATCACTCCCATCTCCCTAGCCTCTGCCTGCGCTCCAAGCTCACCCAACCTGCAACCAGTTCAAGGTAACCCCGAGCTGAGAGCTCACTCCTCAGCTCTGTCTCTGTAGCCAGCTTCCCCGGTCTAATACCTGCAAGCTCTGCGACACTCAGACACCCCCGATCCTTGGTGCGGGACCTAGGGCCACACTGGCCCCACATGGGCTTCACCCTGGTTTAGCCTCTGGAGCTATGTCCCTCAGTGGAGCAGACTTTTAAAAGTCCTTATTTTGTGCTCCATTGTTCTGCTGTTTGCAGGGAACTGGCCCCTCCCCCCTGCGGTCTATCTTCCGGTTGCTTTGGATTCACTTCTCCACCGGTCCTACCTTTCAAAAAGTGGTCAATTTTCTATTTCTAGAATTGCTGTTCCTCTTCTCTTTGATCTCCTGCTGGATTTGTAGGTGTTTGCAATGGTTTGATAAGCTATCTAGGCGATCTCCTGCTACCTGATGTAGTCTCAGCCTGCTACTTCTCCACCATCTTGACTCCTCCCCCCAGTTCTTTATATTCTTTATGACAGTTTATTCAAATACAGTCTTGTTAAGAAATCTATTTTTAGAAGTAGGATAATATATGCAAAACACTTAACAAAGTGGATGAACGCAACTAGAAAAGAGAAAGAAAACCTTACAAACAACAATGTTAGGAGTAATCTAGATCTTGGAGACTCATTGTGGGCTAAAGGCAAGGGGAGGGGAGGTCACAGATAAACCCAAGGTTTCAGAGTTGGGAATTTTGGATCCAAGTTAAAGAATAGCCAGTTGACGTGGGTGAAAAAATAGCAGGAATACTGTCTTTAATAGGAGAGGGTACCCAAAAGGAGAGGGAAGGTTGTTTACCTTCCCATTTGAATCAGCTAGAGAGAGGATCCATGGTGATAATAAGATAATATTTTGTGGTTCAGGGAAAAGTGGCTTTTTTTTAAAAGATTTTATTTATTTATTTGACAGAGATCACAAATAGGCAGAGAGGCAGGGAGAGAGAGAGGAGAAACCAGACTCCCTGCTGAGCAGAGAGCCCGATGCGGGGCTCAATCCCAGGATCCTGGGATCATGACCCGAGCTGAAGGCAGAGGCTTTAACCCACTGAGCCACCCAGGCACCCCGTATCCTAATAAAATGTACCCATTTTAAATAAATTCATTAAAGTCAAAAAGTAACTCAAATTAAAGAAAAGTACCAAGTGAATAGTAGTAAAGTAATATACAGATATGGTAAAAAGTTATTTAAATTATACATAGATAAAATAAATCTGAGAAACATTCTCACAACAGGAAAAGACTTAGGGTTAGGATAAACCCAAACAGGGCAAAGTTATAAAACATACAAAATTCACCCAGTTCTGTTCCCTGGGTTCCAGTTACTGACTCCCTCAAGATGGTAATGGGAGGACTTTGGGTCAGTTTCTGAAAGCCCCGAGTTTTCTTCCCTCCTTAAAAATGTATCTTCTTCCTGGGTGGCTCAGTTATTAAGAGTGTGCCTTCCGCTCAGGTCATGATCCCAGCATCCTGGGAGTCCTGGGATTGAGGCCCCATATTGGGCTCCCTGTTCAGCAGTGTTCTGTCTCTTGCTATCTCCCTCTGTCATAAATAACTTAAAAATCTTTAAAAAAAAAATGTCTTCTCTCCCCAGAATTGTGATTAGGGTTGAGACAAAAAGCCCTTAATATACAGATATCCCCTTTTCCCAAATGAGCAATTTACAAGTAGAAGGCCCTTTTTTCAGGGCGAATCCACCTCCACGCCATGGCCCTTGCCTGATCCATTTCTTCACACTTGCACATCCACACAAATCATAACTTTTTCAAACACAAATAGTGTTTTACCTTTGAAGATGCCTGTTTGGCTGCTTTGGAATCACCTGTGGGCTGTTCGTCTTTCAACGAAGACGATTCATCTGCTGGCCGAACTTCCAGAGTTTCCTGAGATTTACATACTGTGCTTCCTGCTTCTGAGACTCCCCACTCTAACATATCTTCTTGCTCAAGCTGGAAAATACTTGAGATAGCTTTAGGAAGTTCTTCAAGCATATTCTGTGGGAAAACATAAATGTACAAGAATGTTCTTCTTATTGGTCCTCCCAAAGTTTTAAGTCACACAGTGCTTTTTTCTAACCACAAAATGATAATAAAAATGCATGATTAAAATTAACCAAAGGTGGTAAATTTCTTCTGAAGATTTAAAAAGAGAAATTCAAATTGACTTAAAAACAATATAAAGCCTAGCAAATTATTTTCTCTGGTTCTTGTCTCAGAAAAATATAGCTACCCCACAGTAACTATGCACCAACTCTAAGGAAACCATGAGACACCAATCTGACCCTGACTTCACCACAAAATCATGCAAAATCAAGGCCCACTGAAACATCTCACCTCTGAGGCTCATCGGTCCTGAGAAATGGGATTTCTGCTAACTAGATGCTCTTCCAGAAGCCTGACTTCAGGTACTCAAAGAAGAGCTGACCCAGAGGCCCAGAGGCCTCGAGAAGACTACCACACATCCCCACTCCATTGTAAGCCCTAGTGAAAAGCCCTCACAAAATATTACTCTTAAAACTATTTTGTGTTCCTTAAAAATATCTCATTGATTTAATCTGTATTTCACCAAGTCTTAGGTAAAGTATCTTTATAACCATATTTTGATATTACCCAATTTTAAACCAAAACTATTTGGGATTATGGAATACTGGCAATTAAAGCTTCATTGCCTCAAATTAACAGATGGATAAAACCAGTCTGATTTATACAGAAGTCTGAATTCTAGAGAATGACTTGAAAATGCAATTGCATCACTTTGTTCTTCAATACATTTTCATTTGCTAATAAGTAAAATAAAGGATAAAGATGTCATACAGCATCAAATACTATTTATCTTTATTATACAAAAAGGATGGCTAAACCAAGAAATTTGTTTGTAAAATGAAACTTTAATCTGGAGTTCATATTTCTATAAAACTATTTATTGGATGGTGCAATGAAAAGAGTAAAAGTATTATAACTAGATGGGACATTATTCAAATCCTGGATCTTTCAATTAATAGATGAGTGATTTTGGTCGTTACTTAATTCTTTTTAGCCTCATTCTCCTCATTGTAAAAAGGGGGCTTAATAAAGTATTTTTCATAAAATGGCAGAACAGATATGCTCAGGTGATGTGTGTTATGGGCCTTGTGCTTTCTATGATAAACTCATTCATTCCATCCTCCATAGCTTTGGCATGTGAATCACTCCCTTTCTTTTCAATTTCTCTTCTCCTGGCTTCAACACATACTCCCGATTCTGGTTTGGGAGACTGAACAGATCAAGGTACCACCCGTCAAAACAGAAAATAAAGAAAGAGAAGCTTGAGGAGAGGGCAGTGACAATCCTGTAGCTGCAACTGACCCTCTTCAGGACTCTGCCGAGCCTTCCCTTTGCCACCAAACCTTTACAGATTGTGTCTGTATCCTGTGCCCTCCTTCTGTTTCAGCCTGCATTGTAGTTGTCTAAGTAATCATTATCATAATCATAATCATCAACATACATGAGCATTATTTCATTTAAGCTTAATCTTCACCACAACTCCACAAAGCAAGAACTGTTTGCAACCCCATTTTATGGATGAAGAAAATGAGACTTTCAAACGTTAAGAAATCTACCCAAGGTCACAGTGAGAGTAAGTAGCAGTGCTCTGTTTGAACCTAGACAACCTGAATCCAATCTTCACTCTCTTACCCTCTTTCTCCTACTCCCAATAGACAAGCACTCAAAGTGTGGTCCACAGACTCCTGACAATCTTTGAGACCCTTTCAGGGGATCTGAAATTTCAAAGCTATTTTCATAATAATACCAAGTCTTACTTGCCTTTTTCACTGTGTTGATGCTTGCACTCATGATGGAAAAGCAGTAGTGGGTAAAACAGTGAACCAATACTTTTCATATGATTAACATGTGAGTTTACAAAAGCATGCAGGGGTTGAAGAGCCATTCAAAGAACAAGGTAGACCAATGGATGTTAATGTAAGGATATACAATACGTTACTTTATCTTGTTTCAGATGCCTCATTGCAACTCATCTTTAAGACACTACCACTTGTAGAGTTTTGGTATATTAATAAAGAATAATGGCCATAATTTTGTTAAGAAGTTGTTAAAATATTATTCCTTTTTTAATCTGTATGAGACTAGGCTTACCTACTATATTTCAACCAAAAAACATACAAAACAGATTGAATGTAGAAACAGATATGAGACTCTAGCTCTCTATTAAACTAGGTATTATACAGATACGCAAAAAAATGCTCCTGCTAAAATTTTTTGAGATTTTTTTTCTAAAATGTTATGTTCGATGTTCATATGTAATTGGCTTATTATTATTTTAAATGAATGGATAAATATTTTATACTTTTCTCAGTTTTAATTTCTATTATGGTAAACATTGATTGATACAATCCATATAAACAAAAACTTCTTTGGATCCTTAAAATATTTTTCAAGAGTTTAAAGGCATCCTCCAGCAACTGGGTGATGGACATTAAGGAGAGCATGTGATGTAATAAGCACTGGATATTATAAAGACTGATGTATCAGAGCTGTACCTATAGAACAAATAATTCATTATATGTTAATTAATTAAATTTAAAATTTTTTAAAAAGAATATTTAAACTGTAAAAAAAAAAAGAGTTTAAAGTCATCCTGAGACCAGAAAGTTTAAGTACTTTAAAACTTAAAATCTAAGAAAACAAAAAAATCATATCTTACCTATCTCTATATCTCAAAAACTTAGTGCATTTATACCATCTCCAATTATTTGTGAACAAGTAAATGAATAAATGAAAGAAAATTATATCAATTTTTTCCTCTGCTATGTAGTCTTTATTTAGAATATTCATTAAGCAGTATTGTACTTTGTCTCTCTATATATTGGTCTACTCCATAAAATGAGTTCCTCAAAGTCATGAACTGTCTTTTCTATCTTTATATTAACCATGTCTAAAACAAAGCCTACCATGTTGAAAGAAAAGGGATGAATAAATAAACTCTTTGATTTTTTTTAAATAAGTATGTGAGGAAATTATTCTCCATGATGATTCAAAAACTATTGTACTTGAAATGGTAGGTACTTAAAGAAAATAAGTTGCATCAAAGAACTAAGAGATCTCTGACCTGTGGCACTGAGATGTTCACAAGTGAGACCACCATGCTCTGAGGGTAGGATGCAGGCACAACCAGATGACAGTATGTTAGCCAATGTTCCCCAGATAAATATCAGCCCAGTAAACTTCTAGAAGCCTAAGGGACAGGTAGGATGGACAGATAGAGTTCTGCTCTCTGGCAGAGTGTCTGAAATGAAAGATATCACAGAGGAGCCTTTTTACCATGACCAGGTATCAAGTTAAAAGGTATTTTCTAACTTAAAAAGTCAGTGGCCAGGAGTGCCAGGGTGATTCAGTCAGTTAAGCATCAGATTCTTGGTCTCTGCTCAGGTCATGATGTCAGGGTCATGAGATCAAGTCCCACCTCAGGCTCCATGCTCTGTTTGGAGTCTGCTTAAGACACCCTCTGCCTCCCTCTGCCCATCCCTCCATGCATGCACACATGCGCTCTCTTTCTCCTTCTCTCTCTAAAATAAATAAATAAATCTCATGAAAAAAAAAAAAAAAAGCCAGTGGCCAAAAAAAGTCCAGTGATTGCTTGTAAATGTCAAAACTGAGAGAATGATTCCCACAGAATTACAAAAAAATCAATATTTTTGTTTAAATCTTTATTTTAAAGAGTCAAAATGATGTCTAAGTCAAGTACCTGATATTGGGCCCTTTGCATATTTTCCTGAAAAATGGTATCTTTTGTTATACTTTACATGAATGCAGCAAATGGTTTTAAGTCAAATGGTATTAATGAAGAATTTCTATTTTTCCACACCTGACTAATCTTGTATTTTCAGTTTATTATACCCACTGGAAGCTTATATATCAGTGGTTTCGATATCTACCTATAAATGGTGTTCCCTAGAGAAAGCTACCCTAAATATCAGTTTTAAGTTCAAAGCATATGTGGGAAGGTTTCAAAATTGATATATCTACATATTAGCCTTACACATGTGGGGTCCTGGGATAAGAGATAAGAATACAAAGCAGAAAAAGGCATGGTCTCAATCCAGAAGCATTTCAGACCCTGGTAGTTCAATCAGTTGTAGAAACTCTAACATTATAAGATCCATGACATTTGTGGAAAGATTCCATATATTTTCTAATGATAACATATTATGATAAAAATGAAATGTAATCTGAATCTTTTATGTATGTGGACTCATTTTCAGGAACTAAAGGAGCTTGCTATGTAACAATATTTTACAAATCCTTTATAAAGGAAATGATCATGGTGCAATGGTTTGTTTTTATGTAACTGTAGATTTCTATACACAGGGAGACATGTCCTATCCATAGGGAATGTATTCCAAATTGCTTTGAATCCTATAAATACTTTGCCAGTGATAGAAGAAAAGGAATCTTTACTTCTGAAACAAATTTCTGTCACCAACAATCCATTATTTCTCTACCAAACCTTTCCCTCATCAATGCTATAAAAAATTTTTTCTAGCTAAATAAAATATATGATGATGCTTCTTAGAAGCTAACAACCTTTAATTAACCCTCAACAACTTTCTGAATATAAATGCCTAGGCCAGAGGAATTGTTAAAATATTTCCCTTCTGGAAAGAGTTTTAGGCCTTAGCTCAGAAGGTCTATGATAGGCAGCAACGGTGAGCCAAAATAGCCAAGACTTCCAATGTGATATTGGATTAGATGTTCATACGGTTAAACACACCTCTAAAATGAGTGAAGGGAGGTTGTTTGTTTGTTTGTTTTTAACTGTCTAAGCAAGCATTCAAGCAACAAGAGACAAACCACTACTTCAGTATAAGCAAAGAGGATTTTTTATTAAAAACTTTACCATTTGAGGTTCCTCAAGATTTATCTGTAATCCTTGCTCTGCTTGCTCTTGAGATGGCTTGTGCCAGCACACTTTCCCCATTAAAGATATATCCTTGAAGAAGGAAAAAAAAACAATAAAAATAATGCCAGTTTTTAACATCATAGAGGTATATTATTCAATGCAGTAAAATTGCAGTAATTTAATCAGAGAAGAATATATAAAAGAAATTTAAGCTAAATATTATGCAGTAAATAGGAAACATAAAACAAAAGCTACAATGAAAATATTTTATCTATTATTCCAATTTCATGGCTTTTTAAGTTATTGATATCAATAGATATAACATCAGGTTTAATCAGACAATTAGGTATAGGTACAGATTTTGTAAAACACTGCTATTCAATGGCTGTACAAGGAAGATATATTAAAAACTAAAATTTAATCTAACTCAAAGCAAGAAGGAATATGAGTATACTTTAAATTTTAATGAGTATAACTGTTAACATCATTTTTATCATTACTAATGCTAATTGCTATGATAAACTCTCATTCAGCTGAAGTGGTAAGAAGATAGCACACTACAACATCTAACAACAAAGAGAAATAAAGAAACCCAGCTCCTGCCCAAACTGCAAAGTCACAGACCAGGTATCTACAGGCAAGTTACTATGCTCCTCCTCACCTCAGTTCTATCATCTTTAAAATGGGGATTCAATTCAATTACATGACTTTTGACAGCCCATTTCTCCTCTAGACTTTAATGACATCAATAGCAATAAAAAAACATTCACTGTGCTTTAAAACATTACCTTTTCTTTGCTTCATCAAAAAGATACAACTTAGGCCATTGGCTTCTACTTCAGCCTTTCTATCACAAATAACTATAAAATTGGACAAAATATAAGAGCAACTCTTTTAGGACTGGGCAATAAGCAGTGCACAACTATACTGACTAAGACAATGGAAACCAAAATAGGTTAAGAAGCAAATCAATCCATATTTCTGCCTTTCACAATTTCCAGACCACAACACAAAATAGAGGGAAACAACACAGAATCCAGGTATCTCACTAAGTTGAAGAAAGAGAAATTGGAGTAAGGGGAAGACAAAGAGGGTAGAATTTGTTAAGGCATAGTATGGAAAGGAAGGAACAACATAGAAAAATAGCTCCAGGAATCTGAATCAGGTATTCGGGTTATTGACTGAATACCAATCTGTTACTACAGTAGTGAAACCCATGAGGGCAGACAAAGATAAACTAACCCTCCCCGGGGCGGGGAGAACAATTACCAAAGAGCTCTAACCACAATTCCCAAAGCTCACACAAGACTAGGAATCATCAGTTCTCCCACCAGACATGCTGAATACGTGGTACATTCATTAAAAACCTCAGAAGAGGCAGACATTAATAGTAGTTCTAAATTAGCTCTAGAGCAAATGCTTCTTAGGACTTTAACAACATTTTTAAAATAATACTTGAAAATATCAAGCTGATCTTCAGGTAGTTTAACAGACTATTTGAACAAACTCCAACACTTTTAGAGGAAGACAACAAAATCTTATATTCCACAATGTAAAATGTTCAGCACTCAATCAAATTTTACTACTCACATGGAGAAGCATAATTATGTAGCACACAACCAGGAGAAAAATCACTAGAAAAAGACCTAGATATGATAGATATGTTGGAATTAGCAGATAAGGATCTTAAATTTTCTAATTTAAATATTAAAATGTTCAAAGATGTAAATGTAATGAGAAACAAATGTAAGATATAAAAACAGAATCAAATGGAATATCTAGATAAAACATTATCTGAAGTAAATATTTCACTGAGTGGCATTAATAACAGAGTAAAATTATAGAGGAAAATATTTGTCAACTTGAAGACACAGCAATAGAAACAACATAAAATGAATCACAGAGAGAAATAAAAACTGAAAGAAAATTAATACTCAGCCTAACATAATATTTAATTAGAGTCCCAGAAAGGGTAGTATGAAGGGAGCAGAAAATATCTGAACAAAAAATGGCCAAAATTTTCCAAATTTGATGACAACTATAAACCCATTGATGCAAAAATTTTCATGAATACCAAGCAGAAACATAAAGAACATGATGCCAACCACATTATAATCAAAATTAATAAAACCTAATAATAAAGGAAAAAAATCTTATAAGCATCCAGAGAAACATTAACTACAAAGAAACTAATAATTACCAACAGCTAATTACCACAAACTAACATTGCAGGTTTCCTATCATAATTATGTAGTACAGAAGACAAGGAAGAAATTTAGAGTACCCATAATGAAAAAAAATACCATCCACACAAAATTCTATATCCAGCAAAAATATTTTTCAAAACTGACAGTGAACTACTTTTTCAGCAAACAAAATGTGTAAAAGTTCATTGTCATCAAACCTACAAGAAATATTAAAGGAAATTCTTTGAGAAGAAGCAAAATGGTATCAGATCAAAACTTGAATGCACACAATGGAAATAAGTAATAGAATGATTTAAAATGTGCATAAATAAAAAAGACATTTTCTCTTTTTAAAGATTTTTTAAAAATATAATGGATGGTTTAAATAAAATTAATAATGTTTTGTTTTATACATAGATATGATGTATGCATTAATAATGACACAATGATGGTAGAAAGGAAAGGAAATATACTTCTGTAAAAGATCTTATATCATATGTGAAATGGCATATTATTTATAGGGATATAAGTTAAATAAGCACAATGTAAACTCCATAACTCCTACTAAAACAATAAAGAGATAAATAAGCTATTAGTCCAAAACAGAATAAAATGCTAGAAAATATAATTAAAAGAAGGCAGGTAAAGAAGGGAAAAAAACATAAACAAATGTGACAAATAGAAACCAAATACCAAGATACTAAATATAAATTCAACCTTATCGATAATTACATGTAAATGGCACTCCAGTTAAAAGACAAAGACTGTCACTGCAGAAAAAGACAAGATCCTGCAATATGATTGCTATAGGAAAGAAACCTGCTTAAAGTATAAAGACACAAATAGGTTAAAAGTAAAAGGATGAAGGGAGTTATACAAACATTAATCATAAGAAAACTGGAGTAGCTATATTAATATCAGAAAAGGCAGACTTCCGGGCGCCTGGGTGAGCCAGTGGGTAAAGCCTCTGCCTTCAGCTCAGGTCATGATCCCAGGGTCCTGGGATCAAGTCCCATTGGGCTTTCTGCTCGACAGGGAGCCTGCTTCCTCCTCTCTCTCTCTCTGCTTGCCTCTCTGCCTACTTGTGATCGCTCTCTGTCAAATTAATAAAATCTTTAAAAAAAAAAAAGGCAGACTTCACTTCAAACAAGAAATATTAGCAAAAGAAAGTCATTTCATAATAATACAAGAGTAAAGTTTGTCAGAAGAGATAAAAATAGGCACTAAAGTCAATGCTTCAAAGGACATTTTTTTAAAAACTAACAAAACTGAAAAGAGAAATAGAAAATTTCATTATTATAGTTAGGAATTTCAAACCAAGACTAACTGGCTCCTGAAACTCAGCTCTTCATAAATATACTAACTAAGGGTGCCTGGGCAGCGCAGTCATTTAAGTGTCTGACTCTTGGTTTTGGCTCAGGTCATGATCTCAGGGTCCTGGGACTGGGCCCTCAACTGAGCTCCACACTCCACATGGAGTCTGTCTGAGATTCTCTCTTCCTCTCCCTCTGCCCCTTCCACTTGTGCTCTCCCTGGCCACCACTCAAATAAATAAATAATTCTTTTAAAAATAAATAAATAAAATAAATACACTAACTAAATAGCAAATGTGAAATCCTGCAAAAAAAAAAAAAATCTTTACAACCTTTTAGGTTTATAAATATACCATTCAAGTATAAAAACCTGACAATAATGAACACGAAATTCAGGATATTATTCACATCTGAGGAGGGAGAGATTGATTGGAAAGAAGTACAAAGGGTATCTCTACCCAATCTGAAGTGAATATGACAAAAATATTAAATTTTGAAAAATCTGAGCAATGAACACAATACTTCATAATAAAGAAATTTCTCAACACATTTCATATAGGTAATATACCAATATCAAAGATAGGCTAAAAATAGCTTAATAAACCTATAGTTTACCTCACTTGTGAACATAAACACAAAAATCCCAATTAAAATATTTGCAAAGGAAATTAATGAGCATATTTAGAAACAATAAAACTTGACCAAGGAAATTTTTCCCATAACTTCATGGATAATTCATTACTAGTTTCTAACATTAACAGATTACCACAGAAATTCATGTTATCAACTCAGTAACTGCTAAGGATAATCTTCAATAAAATTCAACACCCATATCTGAGTAAAGAGTAAACAGAAACAGGAAAAAAACCCCACAAGAGGTTTTTGCAGATTCCTGCACCAAATATATTTCATAATAAAACATTAGGCAGATGAGACCCAATGCAACATGAAAAGAAAGAGTACATGTATAAATAACACAAGGGAGAAAACCAAAATATTACTATTAATAGATTATGTAACCATATAATTGGTGAAAAAAAGAAAGTTAACTGAAAAAAAACTAGCAGGCCAAAACATATCTAACAATTCAACAAATAAAATTTCATACTGACAATAACCAGTTAAGATTGCATTCTTAAAATAAAAATGAGGTACTAATATACAAAATGCAAATCTCAGGAACATTATGCTAAGCAGGAAAAGCCAGGTTAAAATGGCATCAGAATAGCCAAAACAGCATCTCCAAACCACCCAATAAAGTAAATATAAAGATAAAAATAGATGAAAACTTAAAGTATTTGTCTAGTTAAAGTCCAATGCCTAGGCTTTTTCAAGAATAGTTTTTTTTCTTTTCTATGGGTCATACTTCCTTCCCTTATTTGTATGCCTCAGAACTTGCCCTCTTCCCATAATCTGCTGCCCAGCTAACCAGTAACCTCGAAAAATAAAGATAACAATAAAATAAGTATTTTAGTAACTTTCAGCTATGTGAATGTGTATTGGTTGTTTAGAGTCAGTCTCAACCTATCAATAGTGATGTTATCAACTGGAAATGCCTGTGGGGAACCACCTGGGCCCACACTATTTGTGGTAGGTCCCCACAGAATTTCCCAGGCCACAGCAAATATTACGGCTGGACCAGTCCTATAGTTCTTATTATGAATATAAAATGTACCTCAGCAACAACTATCAGGGAACTTTGAAACAATAAGGTTTACTATTCATGAGTTCTAAAGGGTACATGGCATGCCCATGACCCCACAGCGAGTTTGTAAGGATAGAGAGAGGGATAAAGAGTAAGTATATGGACCTGGTTCTGACTTCATTGGAATTGAGGGTGGGATGCCCAGGGTTTAGCAGGTTCACTCCTTATCAGTGAATTTAAAATGTAAGTGTGGCAATTGAAGCAAAGGAAGGAAAACCGCAAGCAGCAATCAAATGATTAACTAGGTAACCAGAACTTTCCAAAAAAAAAAAAAAGGAACTTCATGAGAAGGGTATCCTTCTTTATTTAGTTATGTGGTTGGCGATGTGTTTATTCAAGATGGATGTCTTTGAAATGGATTCCTCAGCAATCAAAAACTTAACATCAGGTACTTACATTACAATCAAAAAAAGCCAATTGTCAAGTGCCTATTCTACACTGATATGAATACCACGGGCTGTACACATTCTCAGAGGAGACTAGAAGCTTTAAGTTTTCACCTCTGACAACACTGAGGTTCCAGGCAAGCTGGAAGTTAGGACTAATGCAGTATTGTAAATTGTCTGCATGAGTACTAGGGTATGTCCCAACACACAAAAGAATCCCTTAGCAAAATCTGAGAGACACTCGTTCCAGGCATTCAAGAAAATCTATATTCAATTATTACCTGACTATTAAGCTAACCAAGCAGAGACTTCAGCAGCCACACGCAATAAAGAAGAGACTTTACAAAATTAGTTCAAGAAAGTCACTAATTCTTTAAATGACAACAATAAAAATAAGAACAACAGAAAACAGCAATAATAACAAACCCTGGGGGAAAAGAAGGATCTATTTTCCCAATTATCACATTACATAATTTTAAATGTCCAGTTTAGGGGTACCTGGGAGGCTCAGTCAGTTAAGTCTCTGCCTTTGGCTCAGGTCATGATCCCACAGTCCTGGGATTGAGCCCCACACTGGCCTCCCTAATCAGCAAGGAGTCTGCCTCTCCCTCTCCTTCTACCCCTCCCCGCCAGGCTCATGCTCTCTCTCAAATAAATAAATAAAACCTTTTTCTTTAAAGATTTTATTTATTTATTTATTTATTTATTTATTTATTTATTTTAGAGAGAGAGAGAGAGAGAGAGAGTGCACAAGTAGGCAGAGCAGTAGGCAGAGGGAGAAGGAAAAGCAGGCTCTCTGCTGATCAGGGAGCCCAATGTGAGGCTTGATCCCAGGACCCTAGGATCATGACCTAAACTAAAGGCAGCCACTGAAATGATTGAGCCACCCAGGCACCACAAATAAAAAAAAAATTTTTTTTAAGATTTTATTTATTTGACAGAGAGACACCAAGAGAGAGAACACAAGCAGGGGAAATGAGAGGGAGAAGCTGGCTCCCCACTGAAAGGAAGCCCGATGCAGGCCTCGATCCCAGGACCCTGGGATCATGACCCGAGCTGAAGGCAGACACATAACAATGGAGCCTCTCAGGTGTCCCCCAACAAAATCTTTTAATAAATAAATTAATGTTCAGTTTATAACAACAACCAAAAAAATATGACACATGCAAAAAAATAAAAAAGCATAGCTCAACATAGGAAACAAGACAATCAATAGAAACCATCTTTTACAACTATCATATGATCTTCCTGATATGAAAAAGTGGAGATGCAATGTGAGGGGTCTGGGGGGTAGGAAAAGAATAAATGAAACAAGATGGGATCAGGAGGGAGACAAACCATAAGTGACTCTTAATCTCACAAAACAAACTGAGGGTTGCTAGGGGGAGGGGGGTCGGGAGAGGGTGGTGGGCTTATGGACATTGGGGAGGGTATGTGCTATGGTGAGTGCAGTGAAGTGTGTAAACCTGGAGATTCACAGACCTGTACCCCTGGGGCTAAAAATACATTAAATGTTTATTAAAAAATAAAAAAATTATTAAAAAAAAAAGAAGAAGAAAAGAAACCATCTTTTAGAAAGCCCAGAGATTGGCCCTATTACACAAACACTTTAAATCACTTTTTTAAATATGTTAAGAGAGCTAAAAGAAATCATGTCAAAACAAATGAAGGAAAGTATGACAGTAATGTCTCATCAAATATATAATATCAATAAAGAATTAGAAGTTATGAAATGAACAAAATAAAAATTCTAGAATTGAAAAGTTCATTAACTGAAATGAAAAATTCCATAGAGGTGCTCAGTGGTAAATGTGAACAGATATGGAAGAAAAAAATAGTGAGCTTGGAAACAGATCAACCATGTTATCTAAATTGAAGAACAAAAAGAAGAAAGAAGAAAGAAGAAACCTCAACAGAGCCTTAGAGACTTGTAGAACATCATCAAACAAAATGGCAGTCCCAGAGGAAGAGGGAAGTACAGAAAAGATGCCAGTAGGAATAACGGCAAAAAACTTCCCAAAGAACTCTGTATATCTCCTTTGCAGCGGGGATCACATACATACCCCACAGAAAACATACCACACATATATTTATGTTCTGGAAAAATTATTTGGCGATGCAATTAAAGCTCCAAAGTGGAAAGTTAAAGTATAAAAAATAAATAAGTAGAGAGGATATGCAAAGACACTGTTTAAACATAAGTAATAATCTAAATAATTTTAAAATGAGTCACAAAATTGAGTGTGAATGTCAGGAATTCTGTTTAAAAAGACAAGTAAACTATTAAACCTGACCCATGAAAAAGTAGAACATTTGATCAGACCTGTAACAAGTAGAGAGTTGAATCAGTAATCAAAAACCTCCTTACAAAGAAAAGTCCAGGACCAGATGGCTTCCCTGGTGAATTCTACCAAATATTTAATATCAATCCTTCTTAAACTTATACAGAATATGAAAGAAGAGGGAACACTTCCTAAGTAATTCTATGATAACTGTATAAGTCTAATACCAAAGCCAGATAAAGACACTGCAAGAAAAGAAAATGATAGACTACTTTCCTTATAAATATAATAAATGGATGTGGGGGTAACAAGTAAGAGTAAAAAAATAAAATGCTTCATTTAACTTTAGGAAATACATGACTTCATATGTCAAATGAAAAAAATATATAGCAAAATAGTTGCTTCAGTTAACCATAGGAAATTTATCAATTTATAAGTCAAAAAAAGAGAAACATATAATCATATCCATGGTAGTCTCCAGTGAAAAATCACATAGAAGGCAGCATGATAAGGTGGTTGAGTGCACATGCTCTATAGTCCAATTGATTGGATTCAAGACTTGACTCTGTTACTTTAGCCCCAAAAGAATCTATTGCAAAAGTATTAGAAAAAATGTTATTTAGCAGTAAATCCATTACAAAAAACCTAATTTAGGAATTGAGAAAGGCAGTGGGAGGTGCCTGGCTGGCTGAGTCAGTAAAGCACATGACTCTTAATCTTAGGGTTGTGAGTTAAGTCCCACATTGGGCATGGAGCCTACTTTAAAAAAATAAAAATGAGAAAAGGAACAAAATCACAAAAGCAGCAAAAAATTATAAACTACCAAAACAGTACCTTAAGAAATGTGAGAAAAGGGGCACCTGGGTGGCTCAGTGGGTTTAAGCCTCTGCCTTTGGCTCTGGTCATGATCCCAGGGTCCTGGGATCGAGCCCCACATCGGGCTCTCTGCTCAGCAGGGACCCTGCTTCCTCCTCTTTCTCTGCCTGCTTCTCTGCCTACCTGTGATCTCTGTCTGTCAAATAAATAAATAAGACCTTAAAAAAAAAAAAAAGAAAGAAAGAAATGTGAGAAAAACTAAAAAAAACTTTACCAAGATACAAAAGTGGACTTGAATCAGAAATCTTGGATTTGGGACTAAGGAAAAAGCCACAGAAAATTTTTAAAAGAAATATAATTATAGTAGTCCCTACTTATGCATAGGGGATATGATCCAAGATGCCTAAACCATGGATAGTACCTAGATATATATGTTTTTCCTATACAGATATACCTATGATAAAGTTTAATTTATAAAGTAGGGACAATAAGAGATTATCAGCAGTAACTAATCATAAAATAGAGCAATTATAACAAAATACTGTAATAAAAGTCATGTGTATATGGTCCCTGTCTCTGTCAAAAAATCTTACTATACTGCACTCACCTTCTTGTGATGAGATGATAAAAGATCTATGTGATAAGGTAAAGTGAGGTGAACGACATACACACTGAGATCCAGCATTAGGCTACTACTGTCCTTCTGACAATATGTCAGGAGGATGATCTGCTTCTGGACTGTGGTTGACTGTGGGTAATTGGAACTGCAGAAAGCAGCCCCAGAGATAAAGAACTACTGTTGTCTTTTGCCTAACATGTACGATTAATTCTATCTTGTCTCCCTGGGTCAGAAACGACAATGCGTAACATATTTCTCCATCACTCACATGGTCTATCACGGTGTTGAGCAAATTTTTAAAAGCCAGAAACAACTTGATGATCCTGGATACATTTTTCATGTGTTTCACAGAGCAGTTTCTACCTTGGTGTCTCACTTAGAACCCAGAATGCTAGAGCTGGAAGGAACTTGAAAGATCAGTGAAGTCTGAAGGAAGCCCAAATTTCAGCCACTGAAACCAGAGCTCTGAGCCCCAAAGTGCACTGTGTAGTATTCAAAACAAACAGAGTCCATGGTCTTTCCCCTAAACTGCTTCAAGCAGATGGACCAGCAACAGAAGCAGCAGTGTCTCTCTGGCCTGTTAGTTAAGCAGGCTCAGTATTTTTTCAATCATCTTCAAAAGAAGAGAGGTAGGGACAGCAACTTCCCACCCCCACCCCCGACTCTCCCTCATGCGATTCAGGTTCTTCCCAAAGGACACTGGCTGCAAAGACGTGGACCAAAACAGTGTTTTTAACATATACCCTTTCATGATTTCACCAGCACTTATTCAAGGTGCCCTGCCTTTAAATAACTTACTATGAAGTTCAAGTTTCAGAAAGAAGGAAAGAAAACACATTTTTATGGCCCTAAACAAATACTTGTCCACACAGGTTATTCTCCTGAGAAACTGTCCTGATTTGCATTGACTTTTTCTTGCTTCCTGCAGGCAAAACCCTGCTGGCATTGGCCTGTAGAATCCTGCTTACAGGCCCAAGAATGTGTCAAGGCTGCTTTGCAATCATTCTCAACCACATTTGACTTTTTCTTTTTAACATTTTATATGATTGTTCTGAATGGCTGGACCCTGTATTCAGTAAACTGTCAGTTCTGAAAAGCATGATTAAAAAAAAACAGGAATCTGAATGGCTGCCATATAAATTTAAATTTCAAAATTGCTACAGACACTATCTATAACTGAATGTGTTGGTATCTTTTCCACAATGTCCGAACAGAATATAGTAAAATCCTTAAGCCTATTAAAAAAAAAAAAACTACAAATATTTCCAGAATCACTGTGTTTCAAGTAGATGTATACTTTTTATATCACTTTTCTGATAGGTGCCCCATGATACAAAACCATATAGAACTTTTAAAAAAAAGTTATTGAATCATTCATGAAAAGCTTGTTAAATTCAGGTCAAATGTAATCCGAAAATATTTCCAGAATATGATCAAGCCTGCAGTCAAACAATGCACTATCCTTTACTCCTCGATATTTATACCAAGGAAGGCAACACTAATCTGGGCTTTTTCTTTCGGAAACCTATAGATAAACTTTAGTGACTATGCCTGCTTCTAGGTTACAGTATCTACCATATTAGATATGACATTCCTTCAAATTAAGCACTGACTATTTGGTGAATTAGGATGAGCTAAGTGATCACCATTTTGCTACAATGCTTTAGGGCCAGAAATCCAAGAGAAATATGAAGCAAGGTTCTTTTCCTCAAGAAGTTTACTATTTAATTAGGGAAATTAAAATAACAGCCTAGAAATAATATGTCTTTAATCCCAAGCAATGTATTCAAGCAAGCATAGTTATTATGTCTAGGATCCAAGTTCAACATGGATTCATTCAGTTTATAAAGAGAGATGAGGATAAAAGCATAAATACCAGAATAGGCACCAGTTCCAATTATGCCACTGAAAAACAAATTTGGGGAAGAGATCAATTGATTTTGGGGGTTAGGGGCAGAGAAAGAGGGAAAGAAGAACAGTGCTTCTCACTTCATATCTTAACATAAGACTCCCTGAATAATTATGTGCCTGTGTCAGTTGACTTTGAAATTCTTATACCTCTTTTGTTTATTTAGTCAACAGGAATTTGTAATACTAAAACTTCCAAGACACAATCTAAAGAAAGATTAAAATATTTTTCTTATGCCTTCTCAAATGACACTAAATCTAAGAAACTCTTACTAGTGTTTACTATCTCTAAATCAAATAATAAGTTCAATTAATTTTCTTAAATATCTTCTACCATAAAATTATTCAGAAAATTTAAAACTCAACAAGTTAACATAAACTAACCTATCCTAATATTCAACAAAAACATTTGCAGTAATAGCTGCAGATCTTATTCCAAAAATCTCAGGTAGCCAGTGTCCAAGATGGTCCCCGGTGGTTTCCACCTCCTTGTATTCATGCCCCTGAGTAGTCCCCTCCTCAGTGAATAGGGCCAACCTGTGTAATCAGTAATATATAGCAGAAATGATAGTGTATGGCTATGTCATAAAAGATACTGCAACTTCTACCTTGCTCTCTCGTAGATCATTCTCTCTAGGAGAAACCAACTGTTGTGTTAACACTCAAGCAGGCCAATGAAGAGGCCACATGGTAAGAAATTGAGATCTCCTGCCAACTACCAGCACCAAACTGTCAGTCTTGTGATTGAGATCCTTCAGCCCAAGTCAAGTCTTCATATAATGGCAGCCCCAACAAGATCTTGATGACAGCCCCATGAGGAACCTGAAGCCAGAATCACAGTGAAGCAGCTCCTGGATGCCGGAACCACAGAAACTATATAAAATAACAAATGTTCCTTATTTTGAGCTGCTAAGGTTTGGGGTAATTTGTTGCAAAAAAATAAATAACTGAAAAATTTTCTAAAGGTAAAACTCTAGCTCTTCAGGTATTTCATGACATTTCCTAGAGAACGTAAAATTTTAAAATCACATACAAATTACCATTTATTTAGGCAAGTACGTGTTTTCTTCATTATTACCTTTATTGCATAATTTTTGTTAGCTTTTTTGCTTAAGAAAGTCCATTAAAAAGTGAAATATTTTGTGCTGGATTTTTAATCAAAACAAAAATATATGCATTAACAATATATACTGGGTGATACTTAATATACCCTTGTTTGTCCCACATAATTATTCCACATACACTATGTAATATTATCATCTAATATCTCATTACATATGTCAGCAACTTTAAAAGACATATGCCATTTCACCTCATGCCTGTCAAAATAGCTAAAATCAACAACATAAGAAAAAAACAAGTGTTGGCAAGGATGTGGAGAAAAAGGAACACTTGTGCACTCTTGGTGGGAATGCAAACTGGTGCAGACACTCTGAAAAACAGTATGGAGGTTCCTCAGAAACTTAAAAAGGGAACTATCCTAAGATCCAGCAATCTCACTACTGGGTAAAGAATACAGAAACATTAATTCAAAGGGATACACACACCCCTATGTTATAGTTGCATTCTTTATAATAGCCAAGATATAGAAGTGGCCATCAACTGATGAATGTATCCATCAACTGATGAATGGATAAAGAAGATGTAGTATATATAAAATGGAATATTATCCAGCAATAAAAAAGAATGAAATCTTGTCATTTGCAATGTAGATTGAGCTCGAGAGTATAATACTATGTGAAATAAGTAAAAAAAAAAAAAAGGCAAATATCATAATGATTTCACTCATACATGAATTTAAGAAACAAAACAAGGGGAAAAATTGAGAGAGAGAGAAACCAAGAAACAGACCCTCAGTTATAGAGAATAATCTATGGTTATCAGAGAAGAGATGGGTGGCGGATGGGTGAAATAGATGATGGGGATTAAGAAGGGCACTTGTGATGAGCACCAGATGATGTATGGAAGTGCTGAATCACTATATTGTACCCCTGAAACTAATATAACACCATAGGTTAATGAACTGAAATTAAAATAAAAACTTCTTAAAAAAACACATCCCATGAACCATTGCTACAGTCATTGTAAAAACTACTGAATTACAGAGAACTGAAGAGCTTACTAGAAGCAGCTGTCATAAGCCCACACCAAAAAAGGGGTTTTTGTTCAAAGCCAATGAAGGAAATTCTGTAATTACCCTAACACAAGTCTATGAATAATAATATCTAATCTATGCTTATATTCTAGGCAATACACACAAACACTTTCATTGGTTAAGATGAAGAATAACTAACATCACCAATAAAGGAGCATTAACTATCAGCCTTTAGTTATCCTTTCTCCACGCTAAATTCCAGCTCCTCCAAAATTTTCTTGTATAGTCAGGGAATAGAAATGATAAATTTTCAGAAAACCCATAAGAATATTCTTGAACCCTCCTAATCTCACACATGATTTAATAACACATAAGTACTTCAATAATAATATTCAGGTCTCCAAGAATAAGCATTATTTTAATTTGTATCATTCAACAAATATTTATTTAAGGAATGACTACTAAGTCCAAAGAATTATGCAGGATAATGTGAGGAATAAAAAGGCACAAGATAAATAATCTTGCCTCCAGGTTGTTTATGATCTGATAGTGCAGATTCAGCATTCACTTGATCCATCCTACTAAAAATAGAAAGACAAGTAGGACTTGATTCTGATCACTTAGGTATTCAGAGCCTAGACAAACATATATATTGGTGTGTACATAAATAATAATATGACATAAAAGACACAAAAAGTAAATTTGCCCCATGGAGTTGGAGAAGAGAACAGATTAAATAGATTTAAAATAGAAGGCAGTACTGCCATAAAAATAGGCCTTAAGAGAAAGGTAGCAGTTAAAATTGCCCAGTGATGCAAAAGGCATTTCATGTGGAAAAAGACTCCGTGGTCATATTTTCAAGTCCTTTCTCTTCCCTCAGGGGAAGTACACACATGCCCCTTACTGCAGATAGGTAAGGTGGGGATGGAAGGTATCTTCCTATTTGTCCCTTCACTCTCTACACCTAGGTCTGCTTCCAAAGGGTGGTGATGAACCCTACATCTGTGCGTACTTGCTTCTCTCAAATAGCTGTACTGATGATTACAATTTAAAGGGGAAAATCAGGGGCGCCTGGATGGCTCAGTGGGTTAAGCTGCTGCCTTTGGCTCAGGTCATGATCTCAGAGTCCTGGGATCGAGTCCCGCATCGGGCTCTCTGCTCGGCAGGGAGCCTGCTTCCCTCTCTCTCTCTCTGCCTGCCTCTCCATCTACTTGTGATTTCTCTCTGTCAAATAAATAAATTTAAAAAAATTAAAAAAAAATAAAAGGGAAAATCATTCTATTCATTTGATTTCTGTGAAGTTGTGATAACTTGTACCACATTGCCTATGTCCTTAATTTCCCTCCTCTCACTTTTTAAAGCAACAAAGTTCATCTCTGGGTGGAAGCAAAGAGCTTATCCAGGTCTTCAAGTGATTTGACCAATGTTCTCAGTTGGGAGCATCAGAAAAAGACTCTTCTCATGTAGGTGGCTTTGAAAAGCTGGCAAGACTCATAGAGCCAGTGGGAGAGAAACCAAAGGAGTCACAGGGTTAAGAAGCAGGAAGCATCATAATAATTTTATAGCAAGAATAGACTTGCCAGCCTTCTTCATGACACAGGGCTCAGAATGAATCTTTACAATCCCTTTCTCAAGCAGACATGGTATGTTCAGGAAGTTTTAAAAGTGTAGTGAATGGCTGGTGTGTCAAATCATACTAATGGTCTCAATTCTTCACCTCTCACTCTTTTCCATGTAAACTTTCAGTTTTCTTATAAAGAAGCAAAGCATATTTTCCTATTTCTCGACTCTAAATTCATCTATGTGATTTGCTTTGGCCAATAAAATGAGGCAGAAGTAACAATATGCTAATTCTGAATTTAGAACTCTAAACATGCTCTTGCATGTTGTTCTCTTGAGCTTCTGTTGTCACTATAAGGAAGGTATGCCTAGGGGCACCTGGTGACTCAGTCAGTTGAGTGACTGACTCTTTATTTTGGCTCAAATCATATCTCATGGGTCCTGGGATCAAGCACCTTGTCAGGCTCTGTGCTCAGTCAGGAATCTGCTTGAGACTCTCTCCCTCTGCCTCTCCCCTCATTCATGTGCTCTCACTCTCTCTCTCTCAAATAAATAAATCCTTAAAAAAAAAAAAAAAAAAAAGTATGCCCTTGTCAAACCAATGGCTCCAGTGGTAAAAACACACATGGAAGTACCTGGTCCATATATTGGTTCCAGAGGGGAGACACATGAAATAAAGCTGCCCTACCTAAAGTCTCCAGCTGAGTCAATGACACATAAACAAGCCAACCGACCCACAGACACATGTGCAAGCAAGAAGGTTTTTAGAAATATTCCTTATTGGGGTTCCAGAATGGCTCAGTCAGTGGAGCATCTGACTCTTGATACTCTTGATTTTAGCTCAGGGCATCATCTCAGGGTCATGGGACTAAGCTCCACATCAGGCTCCATGATAGTCATGGAACCTGCTTGGGATTCTCTCTCTTCCCCTGTCCCTGCTCATGTGTTTGTGCTCGTGCTCTCTCTCTCTCTCTCTCTCTCTCTCTCTTTCTCTCTCTTTCTTAAAAAAAAAAAAAGCATATTCCTTAAAGCTATTATTACAGTTCAAAGGAAAAGAGTAATAAAAATAACCCTCAAGTGTTTGATATATAGGTAGTCACATCTTGAATCTAAATGGGATTCGGATATATTTGAACATGTTTGGCAAAGTTTAATGGGATAGACTTCCCAAAATCTCATTTGCATAAATATGAAGAGTTACTTGGGGAATGAAGAAAAAAAAACCTAGGAAAGGGAGAGCCAGGCATGATACATAGAACCCCATAAGAAAGACTTGGTCTTCTGAGAGAGGTGACAATTCTGCCTCTCAAATTTGTCTTCTGGTCCAACCCAGTGGAACTCATTTCTGATGCATAGTAGTTATGTGATGGGGGGTTGGAAGGCACACCAGAAAATGGGGATGGATGCTATAAGTAAACAATAGAAGAATTAACTAACTTAACACATCCCACTAAGGGACAAAGAAGGGTACTCCTCCCCCAACCAAATCTTCTTGCCCTAATCAGGGCTGACTTATCCAGTAGACTCAGTGTTGCGGGGAGCCAGGCATGATATTTGAAGGACCTACAAAGATGTTTTCACTTTAATTCTTTAAAAATCAGAAGAAAAAATAAATATACTAGTGGTGAACATGTGATAATGAACTCAGCCTTTAATGTTTTCTATAGCATAAGTATCCAAAGGCCAAAGGACATAGGGCATACAAAAGTCATAATGCAGCTCTGGTGCCACCACAATGTAACTCTGGAACCCTGAGAGCCCTGAACTATGGTAGAGATTACCAGGATGGGGGTTGGATAATTGTCCTTCCCCCAACCTACCCTCACAGGAGACATGAGTAGTGAATTACAAGGCAAGAGTTGGACAGGGAATTTAGCAGATTGAAAACTAAGAAGTTGGGGCATCTTTTCTTAATTCCTCTCACTATCTGTCCTAAGGAAGACCCTGTCCCACAAGAAGGCATCCCATTAGTGGTTATGACAAGAAAGCCACCACCTGGGGCGCCTGGGTGGCTCAGTGGGTTAAAGCCTCTGCCTTGGGCTCAGGTCGTGATCCCAGGATCCTGGAATCAAGCCCTGCATTGGGCTCTCTGCTCAGCAGGGAGCCTGCTTCCTCCTCTCTCTCTGCCTGCCTCTCCACCTACTTGTGATCTGCCTGTCAAATAAATAAATAAAATATTAAAAAAAGAAAAAGAAAGCCACCACCTGAGAGAAGCAAGAAATCAAGTAGCTTGAACAGGCACTCCATGTGCACTGCTTAAGAAAAGGCTGTGTTGTGATAGGCACAAGAGAATTAAGACTATCAGAAATAATCTTTAAATTAGTGGTTTTCAACTTTTTAAAGCAGAATTCTTTTGTCAATTTGTTTAACAAACTCAATACTTAAAGCTTCAGCCTATAAAGTAGATCAATAGGAAATGTTGCAGTAGGGTAAGTGTTGATGAGAGGACCAGCATCCTGCCCACTCAGACCTTTACCCCTCTCCACAGGACCTCAAGATTCTCTGGAACTCCAGAAATTGTTGCTTGTACTAAGTTAATAATATAGACAGGCTCATCTAAGAACAAATTTACATCTAGAACTCATTTCATTTGTAAATCGCTTTGTAATCATATGCTCATTTAGCTCCCCAAAAGTCAACTAGTTACATGGGGAAAAGGGGAAGAAAAATAAATAATCTATTTAAACCAAGGCTCTGGGGGAGGAGGCCAAGATGGAGGAGGAGTAGCAGACTAAAATAACATCAGGTCCCAGGAGTTCAATTGGATAGTTATGAAACCATTCTGAACACCAACAAACTCAATAGGAGATAGAAGAGGAGAAGAGTAGCAATTCTAGGGACAGAAGATCAACCACTTTCTGAAAGGTAGGACAGGTAGAAAAGTGAATCGAAAGCGACAAGAGGATAGACTGCAGGGGGAGGGACCAGCTCTTGGAAAGCAGTGGAACAGCGGAGCACAAAATCAGAACTTTTAGAAGTGTTCTCCACTGAGGGACAGTCACTCCAGAGGCTAAGCGGGGGTGGAGCCCTCACAGGGACAGTATGGTCTCAGGTCCCACAGTGTCACAGAAAGATCGGGGGTTCTGAGTGTGTCAGAGTGCCGAGGTATTGGAACAGGGAAGCCAACTACAGAGACAAAGCTGCAGAGTGAGCTTTCAGACGAGGGTTACCTTAAACCATGATCAAAGGCACAATCGGACCACTGCTTTTCAAGCAGGGACCCCACAAGTGGCAGATCTGGAGAGACCCCCTCCTTCCTCCTTCAGAAGGAATAGCACAGGAATGAGTGGCAGAAATATGCTGGGTTTGGAGACTCCAAACAAGTCTGTGTGCCAGAGATAGAAACACTCGTCATAGGCCAGGTGAGCACAGAGCATGGCCAGAGACCAGTGAGATGGGAGTGATTGACGGCTTTTCTCTGAGGGTGCACTGAGGAGTGGGGCCCCAAGTTCTCAGCTTCTCCAAGCTGGAGATTGGGAGGCTGCCATTTTCATACCCATCCTCCAGAGCTCTATAGAAAGTGGTCAGGGAACAAAAGCTCCTGAGAGCAAACCTGAGTAGATTAGTTAGCCTGGTCCCTGGCAAGGATGGTGAAATTCTGACTCAGGCAAACACATTTCAGACTCACTGCAACAGGCCTCTCCCCCAGAAGATCAGCAAGAACATCCAGCCAAGACCAAGCTCACTGATCAAAGAGAACAGCGGAACTCCAGAGCTAGGTGAAAGCATACATAGAGTTCATAACTTTTTCTCCATGATCCTTTAGTCTTTCAAAGTTAACTTTTTTGTTATTTTATTTTTTCCTTATTCTATTTTTTAAACTTCCCTCTTTTAACATTTTTTAAGTAGTTTATCTCAATAATACCTTTCTGAAAAAAATCATTTTAAACCTTCATTGTTATAGTCATATTTTATCCCTTCATTGTATAATTATTTTTTGTATACATACAGGGTTTTTTTTTTTTTCTTTAAAATTTTGGGATAGGGTGCCTGGGTGGCTCAGTGGGTTAAGCGGCTGCCTTCGGCTCAGGTCATGATCTCAGGGTCCTGGGATCGAGTCCCGCATCGGGCTCTCTGCTCAGCAGGGAGCCTGCTTCCTCCTCTCTCTCTGCCTGCCTCTCTACCTACTTGTGATCTCTCTCTGTCAAATAAATAAATAAAATCTTTTAAAATAAAATAAAATAAAATAAAATTTTGGGATATAATTTCTTTTAATAGATCAAAATATACCCTAAATCTAGCACATGGCTTTGTTCTAGTCTCCAGCCTAAACACATTCTCCCCCTCCTTTTTTTTCTTTTATTTTCACAACCAACTTATCTTCTCAAATCCTTTTTAGATTTTTTTAAAATATCATCTTTACATTCATATTGTATCACTTCATCATGTCCACCCTTATTTTTGTATGTATATAAGTTTTTCTTTCTTTAAAATTTTGGGAGGTAGTTTCTTCTAAAAGACAAGAATACACCCAGAATCACCTGGGTGTGGCTATGTTCTACTCATCAATCTAATAGATATAGATATAGATGATATAGATATAGATATAGATAGATAAATGTTTTTATTTTTATGTCTTTCTTACCCCTTTGTTCTTCCTCTGGTTTGGGGTCTCTTCTGATTTGGTTAGCATACATTTTCCTGGGGTCTTTGTCATACCTTTAGTATCTTATTCTCTTGATCATATATTCTTATCTGGATAAAATGACAGGGAGGGGAAAACTCACCACAAAAAAAAAAAAAAAAGAACAAGAGGCAGTACCAACGGATAGGACCTACTCAATATGGACATTGGTAATATATTAGATCCAGAGTTCAGAATGATGATTCTCAAAATGCTAGCTGGGCTTGAAAAAGGCATGGAAGATATTAGAGAAACGGTTTCTGGAGAAATAAAAGAACAATAATATAACCAAGTTGAAATCGAAAAAGCTACTAATGAAGTACAATAAAAAATGAAGGCTATTTGTGGAGCATAACAAATAACATGGAGGACATGGGGAGATGGAGAGGAGAAGGGAGTTGAGGGAAATTGGAAAGGGAGGTGAACCATGAGAGACTATGGACTCTGAAAAACAACCTGAGGGTCTTGAAGGGGCTAGGGGTGGGAGGCTGGGGGAACAAGCTGTGGGTATTAGGTAGGGCATGTATTGCATGGAGCACTGGGTGTGGTGCAAAAACAATGAACACTGCTACGCTGAAAAGAAATAAAAAATACATACATACATACCAAAAAAAAAAAAAAATGGAGGCTCTTACTGCTAGGATAAATGAGGAAGAAGACAGAATTAGTAATATAGAAGATCAAATGATGGAGAATAAAGAAGCTGAGCAAAACAGACACAAACAACTACTGGACCATGAGGGGAGAATTCAAGAGATAAGTGATACCATGAGAAGAATATTAGAATAATTGGGATTCCAGAAGAAGAAGAAAGAGGGGGGTGCAGAAGGTATATTGGAGCAAATTATTGTAAAAATTTCCTTAATATGGCAAATGGAACAAGCATCAAAATTCAGGACACAGAGAACCCCAAAAATCAATAAAAATAGGTCCACATACCATCATCTAATAGTAAAACTTACAAGTCTTAGTGACAAAGAGAAAATCCTGAAAGCAGCTCCCAACAAGAAGTCTATAACATACAATGGTAGAAATATTAGATTGGCAGTGGACTTATCCACAGAGACCTGGCAGGCCAGAAAGAACTGCCATGATATATTCACTGCATTAAATGAGAAAAACATGCAGCCAAGAATACTGTATCCAGCTAGGCTATCACTGAAAATAGAAGGAGAAATAAAAAGCTTCCAGAACAAAAACTGAAAGAATTTGCCAACACCAAACCAGCTCTACAGGAAATATTGAAAGGGATCCTCTAAGCAAAGAGAGAGCCTAAAATTAGCAGACCAGAAAAGAACAGAAACAATATACAATAACAGTCACCTTACAGGCAATACAATGGCACTAAATTCATATCTTTCAATAGGTACCCTGAATGGAAATGGGCTAAATGCCCCCAATCAAAAAACACATGATATCAGAATGGATTAAAAAAAAAAAAAAACAAGACCCATCAATATGGGTCTCTAGAAGAAACTCACTTTAAAACCAAAGACACCTCTAGATTTAAAGTGAGAGGGTAGAAAACCATTTACCATGCTCATGGACATCAAAAGAAAGCTGGGGTGGCAATCCTTATATCAGATCAATTAGATTTTAAGCCACAGACTATAATAAGAGATGAGGAAGGACACTATATCATACTCAAAGGGTCTGTCCAAACAAGAAGATCTAACAATTATAAATATCTATGCCCCTAACATGGGAGCAGCCAACTATATAAACCAATTAACAAAATCAAAGAAACACATCAAGAATAATACAATAATTGTAGGGGAATTTAACACCCCCCTCACTGAAGTGGACAGATCTTCCCAGAAAAATATCAACAAGGAAAGAAAGGCCTTAAATGACACACTGGACCAGATGGACATCACAGATATATTCAGAACATTCCATCTCAAAGCAACAGAATACACATTCTTCTCTAGTACACATGGAACATTCTCTAGAATAGATCACATCCTGAGTCACAAATCAGGTCTCAACCAGTACCAAAAGATTGGGACTATTCCCTGTATATTTTCAGACCACAATGCTCTGAAGCTAGAACTCAATCACAAGAAGAAAGTTGGAAAGAACTCAAATACATGGAGGCTAAAGAACATCCTACTGAAGAATGAGTGGGTCAACCAGGAAATTAAGAAGAAATGAAAAAATTCATGGAAACAAATGATAATGAAAGCGCAACTGTTCAAAATCTGTAGGACATAGCAAAGGCAGTCTTGAGAGGAAAATATACAGCAATACAAGTCTTTCTCAAGAAACAAGAAAAGTCTCAAGTACACAACCTAACTCTACACCTAAAGGAGTTGGAGAAAGGACAGCAAAGAAAGCCTAAAACCAGCAGAATATAAATAATAAAGATCAGAGCAGAAATCAATGAAATAGAAACCAAAAGAACAGTAGAACAGATCAGCAAAACTAGGAGCTGGTTCTTTGAAAGAATTCATAAGATTGATGAACCCCTGGCCAGATTTATCAAAAAGAAATGAGAAAGGACCCAAATAAATAAAATCATGAATGAAACAAGAGAGATCACAACTAACACCAAAGAAATAAAAACAATCATAAGAACATATTATGAGTAACTATATGCCAGCAAATTTGACAATCTGAAATAAATGGATGCATTCCTAGAGACGTATAAACTACCAACACTAAACCAGGAAGAAATAGAAAACCTGAAAGGACCCATAATCAGTAAGGAGATTGAAGCAGTCATCAAAAATCTCCCAACAAACAAGAGTGCAGGGCCAGACAACTTCCCAGGGGAATTCCACCAAATGTTTAAAAAATAATTAATACCTATTCTCCTGAAACTTCCAAAAAAATAGAAATGGAACAAAAACAGCCAAACTTATTTTATGAAGCCAGCATTACCTTGATCCCAAAACCAGACAAACACCCCAAAAAGGAGAATTACAGACCAATATCCTTGATCAACACAGATATGAAAATTCTCACCAAATTATTAGACATTAGGACCCAAAAGTACATTAAAAAGATTATTCACCATGACCAAGTGGGATGCACTCCAAGGTCAATTCAACATCCGCAAATCAATCAATGTGATACAATACATTAATAAAAGAAAGAACAAGAACCATATGATACTCTCAATAGATACTGAAAAAGCATTTGACAAAGTACAGCATCCTTTCTTGATCAAAACCTTCAAAGTGTAGGGATAGAGGATACATACCTCAGTATCATCAAAGCCATCTATGAAAAATCCACAGCGAATATCATTCTCAATGGAGAAAAACTGAGAACTTTTCTGCTAAGGTCAGGAACACAGCAGGAATGTCCATTATCACCACTGATATTCAAGACAGTACTAGAAGGCCTAGCCTCAGCAATCAGACAACAAAAAGAAATTAAAGGCATCTGAATCAGCAAAGAAAAATTCAAACTCTCACTCTTTGCAGATGATATGGAAAACCAAAAAAACTCCACTCCAAAACTGCTATAAATCATACTGGAAGTCAGTAAAATGTCAGGATATAAAATCAATGCACAGAAATCAATTGTATTTCTATACACCAACAGCAAGACAGAAAAAAGAGAAATTAAGGAGTCGATCCTATTTACAATTGCACCCAAAACCATAAGATACCTAGGAATAAACCTAACCAAAGAGACAAAGACTCTATACTCAGAAAACTATTAAGTACTCATGAAAGAAACTGAAGAAGACATAAACATTCCATGCTCATGGATTGGAAGAAAATATTTTGTGAAAATGTCTATGCTACCAGAGTAATCTACACATTTAATGCAATCCCTATCAAAATACAATCAATTTTTTTCAAAGAAGTGGAACAAATAATCCTAAAATTTATATGGAACAAGAAAAGACCTCGAATAGCCAGAGGAATGTTGAAAAAGAAAGCCAAAGTTGGTGGCATCACAATTCTGGACTTCAAGCTCTATTACAAAGCTGTCATCATCAAGGTAGTATGGTACTGGCACAAAAACAGACACATAGATCAATGGAACAGAATAGAGAGCCCAGAATAGATCCTCCACTCTATGGTCAACTCTATTGAACTATTGGGACTTCATTAAGATCAAAAGCTTTTGCATAGCAAAGGAAAAAGCCAACAAAACCAAAAGATAACTGACAGAATGGGAGAAGATATTTGCAAATGACATAGGGCTAGTATCCAAAAATCTATAAAGAACTTATCAAACTCTACACACAAAGAACAAATAATCCAATCAAGAAATGGGCAGAAGACATGAACAGACATTTCTGCAAAGAAGACATCCAGATGGCCAACAGACATGAAAAAGTATTCAACATCACTCAGCATCAGGGAAATACAAATCAAAACCACAATGAGTTACGACCTCACACCAGTCAGAATGGCTAAAATGAACAAGTCAGGAAACTACAGATGCTGGCGGGGATGCGGAGAAAGGGGAACCTCCTATATTCTTGGTGGGAATGCAAGCTGGTGCAGCCACTCTGGAAAGCAGCATGGAGGTTCTTCAAAAAGTTGAAAATAGAGCTACCCTACAACCCAGCAATCACACTACAAGGTATTTACCCTAAAGACACAAATGTAGTTATCCAAAGAAGCACATGCATCCGAATGTTTATAGCAGCAATGTCCACAACAGCCAAACTATGGAAAGAACCTAGATATCTATCAACAGATTAATGGATAAAAAAGAAGTGGTATATAGATAGATAGATAGATAGATAGATAGATACCATACCTCATAAGATAAAACTTCACATTAACTTTCATCCCGCAATTCTCTGATTTTCAGATGGTCAAGAGTGGTACAAATGCCACTGTCGTCTCAAGCCTTTTTCTATGTTAATACCATGGTAATCATGCCTGAACTAATTAACATAAATAATAAAGTAAAATGGTTTTGATTTGATAATACAAGTAAAAGAATTAAGAATTTGGATTAACATTTGAAATCAACTTGTAAATCTTGGTAATTAAATCATCATATAATTTATATTTCAAAGAAAAACAACCTGCACAACACAATGATTACAGCTTTGTGAGACTAATATCTAAATTTTAGAGAGGAAACAGAGATATATTCTCAAAAATTTCATGAGTTTCCACAATCATTTCATTTTACCTACATTTCAAAAGTAGAGCTAAAGTAAGGACTTTTTGGACATTTTATTTATCTAGGGCTTTTGTAAGAACAGAAAGCCAAGACTAACCAAACCAAAATTACCTCCACCAGAGGCTCCACCATCTCACATACACTTTCAAATAACAATGCCCAAGGTCTTCATGTTCTCTCTTTTATTTCGAAGAGGAAAATATGATCACATAAAATGACTGACACACTTTCACAACATGATATAAATCAAGAGTTGGCAAACGATGGCTTGCCAACCATATCTGGCCAGCTACTTGTTTTTGTTTGGCCCATGAACTAAGAAAGGTTTTTAGATTTTTCAATTTTTTTTAAGATCAAAAGAATAATATTTCATAACAAGTGAAAATTATATGAAATTCAAATTTCAGCATTCATTAATATCATTCTGAATTTCATCAATAAATATTTGTGGAAATTTGTCTTCTCTCATTATATAAGTACCTACATACTATCCTTGATTTTTGCCTCTTGGCTTGCAAAGCTTAAACTATTTACTATCTAGTCCTTTACAGAAAAGTTTGGTAAACCCTGATGTAAAGGACTGATAAGTAAGAAGAAATCACCATTCTGTGGGAAAAATGCATTGCTAAAGAAGACCAAAAAAAAAATGAATTTTTCACTCTGGAATTTCAGACAAAGTAAATACTGTTAAGAGTTGGTACATATCACAAAAAGAAATCAATCTATTTCCTCATGTAGAGTTACATGGGTTACACTGATTTTATCACCTCATTATATACCATATTGTCTGAAAAGCAAGATAAAGTGGGATATCCTCTCAAAATTAGTTCATTGAAAATTTAGGCCTAGAGGTGCCTAGGTGGCTCAGTGGTTAAGCGTCTGCCTTCAGATCAGGTCATGATCCCAGGGTCCAAGGATCAAGCCTCAAATCAGGTTCCCTGCTCAGCAGGAAGCCTGTTTCTCCCTTTCCTCCCAACCCCTACTTGTGTTCCCTCTCTGGCTGTCTCTCTGTCAAATAAATGAATAAATAAATAAATCTTAAAAAACAAAAGAAGAAAGAAAGAAAATTTAAGCTTAAGAATTCAGCAACCACTCTATTTTATCCTTCCACTTTAACTTAATAAGATTTTTATTAATGAAAATACTATTTTACAAAATTAGTATCTGTGAAAACTCTACTTACTGGCAGGTAATATATCAAATAATTTTCAATTCATAAAGCATACCAATAAACTTTTTATTTTTCTTTATACGTTGTTCAAATCATTCATACTGAATAGTTTCCCAAATATACCATGCCCTTTCTTGCCTCAGCATCCTTACTTATGCTTGTTCCTCCATCAGGAATTCTCTTTCCAAATACTCTCCTGCAGTAGCTTTCTCTTGGTAGCATAGGTAGATGAGCAAGATATTTTGGAGTTTGTGGGGGGAAAGGGGAGGGGTCTTTTTTTCTAATTTGATAGCTTCCAAACTTTCTAAACCTTTTGAAAATTATTTTTTACTGAAATAACTCTCCTCCTTGAATACTTACTCAGGATTCATTGTTCCCACAATACATTATTTATATTTCTATTTATTATTTATGCCATTCTATCCAACTGGAATGTGATTTTTGAATCAACCATCTAGTTCTTTACAGATTTCAAGAAGCTGGTTATCTTCTGGTGTTCCTCATGTCTGGAATGGCACTGTCAAGGAGCAAATGCCAGATAGGAGGAGGCATCTTTGACACTTCTCCCTTCCCTCACCTCCCAAATCCAATACATCATCAAATCCTTAAATTGCTACCCGAATATTTGTGGAACCCCCACTGTAGCCTCTTAACTATTATAAACCATAACCAATCTAAACACCACCCACTACAGCTATTTCTTCCCCATAGAACAGTCAGAAAATCCTCTCAAATCAACTGTCATAGATATAAACATATCCTGTTATCCCTGATTTGTTCATTTAATCATGGTCCAAGCAATCATAGCCCCATGTGGCTTACAAAATTATATTAGAGTTTGAAGCCTGCACTCCCACCATAAGTGGATCATAAGTGTATAATGTGTATACAGTAGCTGCTCAAAGATGTTTCATGATTTAATTAATGCTGCACAACATCTTTTATTCTTTGTATGCTCCAGGTTGCCAGCTACTTTACAGGGGTCCATTTTGGAAGTTCTACCACTTAATTCTATGATTTTTAGAATATCTTTTAGAATTGCCTTTAGAGACAATATACCATCCACAAAAGAAAAACTGTCTTTCTTCTTCATTGCTACACCTAGATCTTTGACAAAAAGTGGTTTCACTCCAAAGTGTTCACCACTTTTACTCAAAAAACACTGCTTGACATTTGGTTGTTTCAAAAGATCCAACCCATCCCTGAAGGCCAGATAGGTAACAAAAGATAAACAAATTAATGTTCTATAGAGAGTGAATGCTAACAATCACTGAATGCTTACAGTATGCCAGGCATTGGTAAATATTTTACAAACATTATTTCACTTAGTTCTTACCCAAAATACCATATGATAATAGTTACTATCATTCCAACTTTACAAATTAAAAAACAAAAACATAAGCTGTACCAAACATTCAATAAACAGTTAAAAGCTATTCTCCTAGATTATTTTAAAAAATAGAGAAAGCTTTCTTTAAGATTTTATATTTTATTTGACAGAGAGAGACATAGTAAGAGAGGGAACACAAGCAGGGGAAGTGGGAGAGGGAAAAGCAGGCTTCCTGTTGAGCAGGGAGCCCAAAGCAGGGCTTGATCCCAGAACCTTGAGATGGTGACACAAGCTGAAGACAGGTGCTTAACAACTGAGCCATCCAGGTGCCCCAAGGAAAGCTTTCAAACACACTCTATATGGCAAATATTATCCTGATTCCAAAACCAGATAAAGATACTACAAAAAAGAAAACTATAAGCCAATATCTCTGGTGAACATAGAAACAAAAACCCTCAACAAAATATTAGCAAAGTGAATTCAACAGCACATTAAAAAGACCACTCATCACAATCAAGTGGGGTTTATTCCAGGGATGCAAGGATGATTTAACATTCTCAAATCAATCACCATGATACAAGATATTAACAAAATGAAGGATGAAAATCATATGATAATCTCAATAGATGCAGAAAAAACATTTGACAAAATTCAGTATCCATTCATGATAAAAAGAAGATCAACAAAGTAGATTTAGAGAGAACATACCTCAACATAAGAGAGATCTTAATGAAAAACCCACAACTAAGATCATATGCAATGGATAAAAACTGAGAGCTTCTCCTCTAATATCAAGAACAAAGATGTCCACCCTTGCCACTTTCATTTAATGTAGTATTGGAGGTTCTAGCTACAGCAATCAGAGAAGGAAAAAAAAAAAAGACATCCATATTGTTAAGGAAGATGTAAAACTGTCACTGTGGATGACATGATGCTAAACATTAAAAAAAACCCTAAAAACACACACAAAAAAAAAACCAAAAAAACCATTAGAAGTAATAAATTCAATAAAGTTGCAAAATATAAAATTAATACACAGAAATTGGTTGGTTAGTAAAAACCAATAATGAGGCAGCAGAACGAGAAGTTAAGAAAACAATTCCAGAGACGCCAGGGTGGCTCAGTTGGTTGGGCATCTTTCTTCAGCACAGGTCATCATCCCAGGGTCCTGGGATCGAATCCTGTGTTGAGCTCCTTGCTCAACAGGGGAACTTGCTTCTCCCTCTCCCACTCCCCCTGCTTCTGCTCACTCTCCCATGCAAACAAATAAAATATTCAAACAGACAAATAAAAACAACTCCATTTACAATTGCTCCAAAAATAATAAAATACCCAGGAATCAACTTAACCAAGGAGGTAAAAGACCTGTACTCTGAAAACACTGATGAAAAAATTGAAAACAACACAAACAAACAGAAAGACATTCCATGCTCATGGATTGGAAGAATTAATATTGTTAAAATATTTGTACGTCCCTATGAGATCAGATGCTGGGAAGATCATGGAGTAGAAGGACACTAAATTCATCTCATCCCAAGTATACAACTAGATAACTTCATGGAATAAATAGTAGGCCAGATGAAACAGAGGAACAAATTAATGATTCTGCCTTTGACAGAGTAATGGAAAGTAACCAACCTGAGCAAATGAGAGGGAAAAAATTATGTAAATTGAGATTAGTCTTAGGGAACTCAGTGACTCCATCAAGCATAATAACATTTACATTAAAGGGATCCCAGAAGAGGGAAAAGGGGCAGCAGAAAATTTATTTGAGGAAATAATAGCTGAAAACTTCCTTAATCTGGGGAAGAAAAACAGATATCCTGATCTGGAAGGCACAGAGATACAAAAAATAAATCAGCCCAAAGAGGTCCACACCAAGACACATAGTAATTAAAATGGCAAAAAGTACTAATAAAGAACAAATTTTAAAAGGAACAAGAGAAAAGATAGTTATGTACAAGAAAAACTCCATAAGGTTATCAGTGGATTTTTCAGCAGAAACTTTGTAGGCCAGAAGAGAGTGGCATGACACACTAAAAGTGCTGAAAGGGAAAAATCTGCAGCCAAGAATATCCAAGGTTATCGTTCAGAATAGGAGAGATAAAGAGTTTCACAGACAAACAAAAACTAAAAGAGTTCATGACCACTAAACAACCTCTACAAGAAATATTAAGTTTTTGAATGGAAAGAAAGACCATAAGTGAGAGTATAAGAGTAAACATAAAAGCAGTAAAAATAAGTATTTCTGTAAAAATCTGTCAAGGGATTCATAAAATAAAAGGAGACAAAATATGACACTCTATGCCTAAAACAGGGGGGTGGGGAAGAAGAGTGAAGAAAGGGTTCAAACTTAAGTAACCATCAGCTTAATGTAGACCGCTATATGCAGATGTGATATACAAATCCAATGGTAACCACAAATCAAAAACCAGCAATAGTTATGCAAAGAATAAAGAGAAAAGAATCCAAGTGTATCACCAAAGAAAGTCAAAAAACCATGAAAGAGCAAGAGAAGAAAAGATCAGAAATAAACTACTGTATGGTGACTAACATAAGATAATTTAAAAAAAGAAAGAAACTACAAAACAAGTGACAAAATGCAATAAGTATATTTCTATTGTTAATTACTTTGAATGTAAATGGACTACAAAAAAATTTTTTTTTCACAGAACTAGAACAAGTAAACTAAAATTTGTATGGAACCACAAAAGACCCCAAATAGCCAAAGCAATTCTGAGAAAGAAGAACAAAGCTGGAGAGATGTACTGGAGAGATATACTACAAAGCTGGAGTAATCAAAACAGTATGGTACTGGCACAGAAATAGACACAATGGAGCGGAATAGAGAGCTCAGAAATACACCCACACTTTTATGGTCAATTATTCTATGACAAAGGAGGCAAAAATATATAGTGGGGGAAAGACAGTCTCTTTAATAAATGATGCTGGGGAAACTGGAAAGCTGGACAGCTAACTACATGCAAAAGAATGGAATTGGAACACCTCCTAACACCATACACAATAATCAACTCAAAATGCATTAAAGACCTAAGTGTGAACCCTAAGACCATAAAAATCCCAGAAGAGAGCACAGGCAATAATCACTCTGACATTGGCCATAACAACAGTTTTCTAGGTATGTTTTCTAAGGCAACAGAAAACTAAAGCAAAAATAAACTACTGGGACTACATCAAAATAAAAAGCTTTTGCACAGTAAAGGAGACCAACAACAAATAAAAAAGCGACCTATAGGGCATCTGGGTAGCTCAATGGATTAAGCCTCCGCCTCTGGCTCGGGTCATGATCCCGTCGGGGTCCTAGAATCAAGTCTCACATTGGGCTCTCTGCTCAGTGGGGAGCCTGCTTCTCCCTCTCTCTCTGCCTGTTTCTCTGCCTACTTGTGATCTCTCTCTGTCAAATGAATAAAATCTTAAAAAAAAAAAAGTGACCAACTGAATTGGAGAAGATATTTGCAAGTGATATATCTGATAAGGAGTTAATATTCAAAATACATAAACAATTTATACAGCTCAACATCAAAGAAAAAAGAAAAAACAACCAAAAAATGGGAGAAGACGTGAATAGACATTTCTCCAAAAACATAAAGATGGCCAACAGACATGAAAATATGCTCAACATCACTAATAATTAGGGAAATGCAAATGAAAACCACAATGAGTTATTATTTTACACCTGTCAGGATGGCTAGAATAAAAAAGGTAAGAAATAACAAACGTTGATGAGGGTATAGAGAAAAATGAACTATTGTACACTGTCCATAGGAATATAATAGATACATGCACCCCTAGGTTTTCTGCAACATTATTTACAATAGCCAAGATACAGAAGCAACCTAAGTGTCCATCATTAGATGAGTAGATAAGAAAGATGTGGTTTATATATATACAATAGAATATTACACAGTCATTAAAAAAAAAAAAAGAATGAGCTCTTGCCACTTGCAACAGCATAAATGGGCTTAGAGGGTGTTATACTAAAACAGTAGTATTATATTATATATTATATATATATTATACTAAGACATTGGTATACTAATACTAATACTAAAGACAAATGAGTTCATATATGTGTGGAATCTAAATAACAAAACAATCAAAAAGAAAGAGACCTATAAATAGAGGACAAACTGATGGCTGCCAGAGGGGTGGGGTAGCAAGAGTGAATGGACAAAATGGTGAAGGGGAGTAGGAGATACAGACTTCCAGTTATGGAATGAATAAATCATTGGAATAAAAGGCACAGAATAGGGAATATAGTCAATAGTATTGTAATGGTTTTGTGTGGTGGCAGTTGGTAGCTACACCTAAGGTGAGCATAGACAGCATAACAGTAGACCTGTTGAATCACTATGTTGTAAACTGGAAAATAAAGCAACATTGTGTGTCAACTCTACTTCAATTTAAAAAAAAAAAAAAAAAACTGGAGTTCAGAGAGACGGTTCAGAGTCTGAAGACAGGCAGCCTTCAGCTTTGGACTCCAAAGCAGAACGATGTTATACTAAAGTCCCTTATTAATGTCCATAAATGGGCGCCTGGGTGGCTCAGAGGTTTAAGCCTCTGCCTTCAGCTCAGGTCATGGTCCCGGGGTCCTGGGATCGAGCCCCACATCAGGCTCTCTGCTCAGCAGGGAATCTGCTTCTCCCTCTCTCTCTGCCTGTCTCTCTGCCTACTTGTGAGCTCTCTGTCTGTCACATAAATAAATACAATCTTTGAAAATATATTTTAATAAAAAAATAAAAGGCTGATGATGTTTTTCTAAACATTCAAATGCATAGCAACAAGAAACTAAGAACAACTTATAAATTGTATCAAATTGAGGAAGAGAGAGGATAGAAGAAAGGAAGGAAGGAGAAAAGGAAGGACGGAAAGAGAAAGAAAGAAAGAAAGAAAGAAAGAAAGAAAGGGAGGGAGGGAGGGAAAGGGAGGGAAGACAGGAATCTGGAAAAAAAATAAGTGTTACCTCAATTTTACAATGTAACTACTACAAGAAGAAAATTCATAAATATCACAATTAATCTGTATGCAGAAAATTGTTCTTCATTTTCCAAAAAGTGATATAACCAGGGCCCTATGGTTAGATATAAAGAACATATACACTAAGTATTAGCACTTCTATGTGTTTTCTGGTGAAAGAATTGCATCATTAAGTTTTAAAAGCTGTCCAACCAGTTCTCAAACTAGCACCCCATCCAACAAAAGTTTAATTAGGCTGGAGTTTTGTTTAAACTGACAGCTGTGGTTCAAAAAGCCCCCAAGGTCAGGGTATAGTTTGCATCTTAAATAATCAAATTGCCCAAAGGAATTCTGTGGTTCTGTGGTGGTTATTTTTTATTCTGATTTGCAAAGAATCTAGTTAATAGCTCTCTTCCACGAATATGGTTCATTCAAATGTAAAATATTTTTACATTATCTCTGAATCAATAAAGAAAAAAAAAGCAGTTATTCCTCACCTGTTCACCTTGCAGACATCCTGCAACCTCACGGATCTAGCAGACAGGAAGCAGGATATAAGCAAAAAAGGCCTTAGAGCAGGCAAAAGGGATGTCAGCAAAGGCCCACACAGAGGAAGCTCACACACTTTCCCATAGGAAAGCTTTTGAGGCCCTATCTTGGAGGCTATTTACTCTCACTTTACAAACAGTATTACCAGGCTTATTTATCTAGTTTCAAAGCCTAGGGCAGAATAGAAATGAGATATTAGGAAGAGAGCTGTGGGAGAGGGGCTACTTACAACACACTGAAATACTGACTGCAAAACAGAGACAGCTGTCAGCCTAATGGGAAGGAGGAAACAAAAATCACAAAAAGAAAACAAAAGAACTCAAAGCACAGCTGAAAATAAGGTGTAGGGCAAACGCTTCACTCACCCGGTAGGACCTTGGGCATCACTGTATCATAGGCTAGTGAAAGGAACTGACATCCAAAATGGGGTCCTTTGTCCTCAAGAAAAAGAATCAGCTTAGCACCTGAGCTAGGTAACTGGAAGGAAAGGAGGAACAAGTCACCCTGCTTTTACAAAAGGAAACAGTATAAAAGGGTTTCTTCTGAGAGAGTAAAAATTAACAAGGGCATATTTGTCCTTAAAGGATCAAACACATAGTTATTAAGAAAATGACTCATTTGCTAAGGGACACTTATGATGGCAATTATAACATATTTAAAAATCTAAGTGAAATAACTATTGAGTATTTCCCCAAAGAAAATGAAAGCATTAATTTCAAAAGATATGTGTATGCTATGTTTATTGCAGCATTATTGACAATAAACCAAGATATGGAAGCAACCTAAGTATTCATAAATAGGCAAATGGATAAGAAAGATGTGGGGGTGTATGTATGTGCACATGTGTGTACAATGGAATATTATACAGCAATAAAAAGGAAGAGATCATGCCATTTGATTCAGCATGATCTAGAGGGTATTATGTTAAGTGAAATAAGTCAGACTAAGAAAAGCAAATACCACAGGATTTCACTCATATATGGGATCAAAACAAAACAAAACATGAATAAATAAGCAAAAAGCAGAACTTGACCTTTAGATATAGAGAACAAACTGACAGGTACTGCAGGGGAGGAGAGAAGGGCACTGGGCAAAACAGTAGATGCAGGTTTCCAGTTACAGAATGAGTAAGTCATGGATTAAAAGGCACAGCATAAAAACTAGAATCAATAGTATTGTAATAGCATTGTACAGCACATTATATAGCACATGATACCCATACCTGTGAACATAATATAATATATAAAATTGTCAAATTGCTATGTTGTATATCTAAAATTAATGTAACATTCTATGTCAACCATACCCAAATTAAAAAAAAAATCTAGGTGAAATATATATTGGGTTGCAGAATTTAAACTCCATACATGTTTCAAATAACTGTTATACAACTTAAAACATCAAAGAACACAAGAATGGGGTACTTGCATGGCTCAGGGGCATCTTTGCGGCCCAGGTGATAAGCATCGGACTCTTGGTTTCAGCTCAGATCATGATCTCAGGTTGGCAGGATCAAGCCCTGCTTTGGGCTCCTCACTCAACTTGGAGTCTGCTTCTCCCTCTCCGTCTGCCCCTCCCCTGCTCATGCTCACTCTCTCTCTCTCTCCCGCTCTCCCAAATAAGTAAATAAAGTTTTTTTAAAAAAGAAAAAAGAACAGTAGAGTAGTAGTTAGTGTATCTGGAGTTTGGTCTCTCTGCTCTACCACAAACTGTATGGGACCTTGGCAAATCAGTTATTTCTCTGAGACTGTCTCTTCTTCTGTCAAACTAAGGGTCTGGAGAGATAGTTTTGAAGTATTCACTGATGTTTCCCTCCAACCCACACTCCCAATATTCTCCCTTTATTCAGCTTGGCCATTCTGGGCCCATGGTTTTGGGTAAAAAGTGCCGTCCCAGAACATAAAATGATAAAACAAGAATCTTTTTCTGGCTTTCAGGTTTCAAAAGCCTGAGAATCTTTTGGAACCAAAGAACACTGAGCAATGACAACTGATCTGGTAGAAAATAAGAAGAGTTTATTTGAGTGATATAGCTTCACTCTGAAGCTAGAAATGAATTGAATTCCTGGGCCAGAGAAAGCTGGTAGGAAGGGCGCCTGGGTGGCTCAGTGGGTTAAGCCGCTGCCTTCGGCTCAGGTCATGATCTCAGGGTCCTGGGATCGAGTCCCACATCGGGCTCTCTGCTGAGCAGGGAGCCTGCTTCCCATTCTCTCTCTCTCTCTCTGCCTGCCTCTCCATCTGCTTGTGATATCTCTCTGTCAAATAAATAAATAAAATCTTTAAAAAAAAAAAAAAAGAAAGAAAGAAAGCTGGTAGGGAGGTCATGAAAACATAGATGCTGCTGGGTGGCTCTGTGAGGTCTCATACTCAGCTCTCTATGGCTAAGCCCCTAGGAAGCAAAAGGGCAGTGCTTTGGAAATGGAGAGAAAAAAAAAATTGGGGACCATTTACCATGGAGATTCCAAGAAGCAGCAAGATCCCAGAGAAGAAGTGGCCCTGTGGGAGTGCTGAGGCAGATGAAGCATTGCATAACCTTGCAGAGTTTACCAGGCCCCAGCAAATCTTGAGACTAGCAAAATGATTTCTGTATGTCCAAGAGTGGCAAATGCATGTGGGACAGCTGGAGGAACTGAAGGAATCCTAGAGATGGGAACAAGAAGCAACTTAGCAGGGACCTGTGTGGACTGACAATGGAGTGGATACCTATGGAGCAACTGGCATCTGTTGCCTGTCACCAGGAATAGAAGTCTAAGTAAATTTAATGCTGTGTCTTGGTATTAAAGACACTGGAAAACAACACAGTCCAGCTCAGGATGGAACAATGTTATATAAAGAAGACACAGAGCAAGATCAGCTTTAGAAGTAGCCACCAGTCCATCCTGGCCAGCAGGTCCCTCCCAACAGTCAATGCAAGACTTCCAACCCACTGGCCTTCACACTCCCCTCCTATAATCCAGAACTAAGGGCCTCATCCTCTCCCTTTAGGAAACAGATATAGTAAAGGGACTGACCAGATGCCATATGACACTCATACTAAGCAAAACAAAGAAGCACACATTGAATCTGAAACAGGAAAGCATATTTCCACAAAAGGCTACCAGCCCAGCACTAGCTATAGGTACTTTATCTCTTGGTAAAGAAGTGTTCCAGTGGAGCACTGGGTGTGGTACATAAACAATGAATCTTGGAACACTGAAAAAATTAAATGAAATTTTTTTTAAAAGTGTTCCATGCCTAAGGCCCATTTTTATGGGCCAAGTGAGGATCAAAAGACTATATGCACGAGACTTCCTTTCCCAACAAGACCTAAGTGGACTTCCAGATGGAAGTATGGATAATTCAACAGAGGTCAGCATGGCACATGACCTTAAGGAACTCTGTAAATATCCCAGGGATAGAGAGGGGAATCCCCAAATTGCCTAAGACCAAATTTCTGTGATCCCGATGGAATGGGAACTCCAAATAAAGACTAAATTGAGTTCTAGAGAAATAAACATATTTCTTGCACATCTGTGTTTGGAGACTGAGATGCATGCCTATTACCCACTGAGACAGACTCCACAGATATGAAATCAAAAAATTAAGCAAAGAATAAGAAGAAATAATCTATAAATAACATCATGCCAATAAATGTGGGAAAACTTGAATTAAAAGAGTTATTGTCTGGAAATACATGTCACAAAATTGACCTGGGGTAAGAGGGGATCAAAAGCCTGAAAAAATTAATAATCATTAAAGAAACTGAGATAATTTTTTAAAATCTCTTTTTATCCAGGTAACCAGCCTACCTACATAACAGATGAAAATTACCAAACTTTCAAGGTGTAAAACAAGTTTATACAAACTGTTTTTAGGGAACAGAAAAAGAAAGAATCCAGTTTTAGTGGTTGGCACAACCTTGATACCAAAAATGAACAACCACCAAAAAAAAAAAGAAAATGGACAAGCACATTAGAAGAAAAAAATAGTATACACCAATCTCATGATCTCATGTATAGACACAAACACAAAACCCAACTAGAAATCCTCAATATATAAAAACATACGTTAACATATTCAAAAACACTTCTCTCAGATTGCAGGGACAATTCAGACAGATCAAAATTATGACAATAGATTTAAGAAGCAGAAGAATTCAATGAAATTCAACACTCATTCATGACTTAAAAATCCTTAGCAAACTGAGAAAGGAAGTGAACCCAATAAAGAAATCTATCAAAAAGCTATAATAAACATCATACTTAGTGGTGAAATTAAGAACCAAGCCTTTGTTGTTGTTTTTTTTTTCAAAGATTTTATTTATTTATTTGACAGACAGAGATCACAAGTAGGCAGAGAGACTGGGGGAAGCAGGCTCCCCACTGAGCAGAGAGCCCGATGCAGGCAGGGCTCGATCCCAGGACCCTGGGATCATGACCTGAGCCGAAGGCAGATGTTTTAACCCACTGAGCCACCCAGGCGCCCCACCAAGCCTTTGCTTTAAATCCAGGAATAAAACAGGGATGCTCACTACCACCACTTTTATTCAGCACAAATTTTCATAAACAAGAAATTTTATAGGCTAACTATTGGAACAGATAGGAGAGTTCAGAGAGATTATAGGATAAATGGTCAATGCATTAAACCCAATATGGTAATAAACAATTTGAAAATGTAAATAGAAAAAACATCTCATTCACAAAAGCAATAAAATCTATAACATAGGTATGCATGTGAAGTTAAATATTATAACACTATGGTTACACCTTAGAAGTCCTCATCTTACTTGATTTAGCAGGATTTGACACAGTTATCACATCCTTCTAGAAATACTTTCTTCACATGGTTTCCAAATCACCATACACCTTCCCGTACTTGTACTCCCACACCTAGCTTTTCTTCCCGGTTCCTTTGTTTAACTCTATCTCTTGCCTCTCCCTCTAAACAGCAGGCTCCTGCTCCTTAGATTTATCCTCCTCTCCAGCTACACTCTTCCTCTTGGTCGTCTCTTTCAGTTTAATGAATTTTAAACACCGTGTTGTCACTGATGACTTCAATCCTTCTAGCCCTAACTTCCCCCACTCAACTCTAGAATTATAACTAAACGCCTGTCTAATATCTCCACTTGAGAGTATATTAGGCATCTAAAACTTAACATGTCCAAAATGAACCCCACAACCTGGCTTACCTATGGTCTTCACCATCTCAGAAACAAACAAACAAACAAACAAACTATATTCTATGTTAGCTACAGCCACCAAAATGATGGAATCATACTTGATTTCTTTCTCTCTCTCTCTACACACACACACACACACACACACTCAACTCATAAGCAAATATATGCTGAATCAAACTATCTCTCATCTCCTTATCACTATAGTTGGCCCAAGCCACCATCATCTTTCACCTGGATTATCATAATACGTGCCTAACTGGTCTTCCTTCCCTCCCGTAAAATCCATTGTCCACACAGAAGGTAGATGCTAATTCTAAAATCCTCTGCTCAAAACCCTCCAATGTTCTCCACATCACTCAGAGTGAAATCCAAAGTTCTTATCAGGGCTACAAGATGACACATCAGCAATTCTCAGCAGGGACAGTACTGCTCCCTAGGGAACATTAAGAAATTGCCTGGTGGGAGAGGGCAGCATTTTTGGTTGTTACGTTGGGAATATGCTACTGGCATTTATTTAGTGGGCAAGAAAGGAAGGTCCTAGGGTAGATTAGACATCCTGTACTTCTTGGGACAGTTCCACAGAACAAAGAAATATCCCACATCAGCTTGAATATCAAATGTCTTAAAAGGCTTTCATATGGGTGAAAGACATTTTACAAATGTCTGAGACCAGGAACTAATTTCATTTTATATGCTTAAATATAAAATATCCCCCCTCATTTAACCCATACTATATTTTCTAGGAATGCAACTACTGTGTGAACAGAAGGAAGACTACTTTGTCTTCTTCAGAAATTCAACAAGAGTTCCTAGCTATCTTAGAGTACCAATTCAACCAAGGCCACTGTGCTAGCAGTTTACCCACCAAAACAACACACCTGCTTCATTCTGTGTTGGTAGCAGTTGTCTGCAGATTTCAACAGAGGATATGAAATCCATGCCATTAACTTTGAATGAAACACAATAAAGCAGACACATGTGAAACACAGGAATGATGAATATTATGAAGGAAAAATTTTTGGAGCGCCTGTGTGGCTCAGAGTTAACCCTCATTACGTGATATAATGAGCGCGGGGTGTTATATAAGACTGACGAATCACTGACCTCTACCTCTGAAACCAGTAATACATTATATGTTAACTAATTGAATTTAAATAAATATTTCAAGGTAAAATAAAATATTAAACCATGTATCCTCTTCTGTGATTCTATGCTGGAGCTGGGTCTTTCAATTATTTTTTTTAAGATTTTATTTATTTATTTGAGAGAGAGAGAGAGAGAGAGAGTGGGAAAAAGCATGAGAGGGGAGAAAGTCAGAGGGAAAAGACTCCCTGTGGAGCTGGGAGCCCAATGCTGGACTCGATCCCAGGACTCTGGGATCATGACCCAACCCAAAAGCAGTTGCTTAAACAACTGAGCCACCCAGGCGCCCTCAATTATTATTTGAGTCCTGCTCTGACAATACTGAGTAAGAAAATTTCTATTATGCTAATGTCAGAATCAGGCAAACATGCACTAAACATAAGCTGAAACCCTTAAAATGTTGAGAAACAGGCTTTGTCTCAAGTAGTATTTAGTCTTGAAAGAAGAAATCAGAATTCATGGGGCACCTGGGTGGCTCAGTGGGTTAAAGTCTGTGCCTTCAGCTCAGGTCATGGTCTCAGGGTCCTGGGATCAAGCCCCGCATCAGACTCTCTGCTCAGTAGGAAGCCTGCTTCCCCCTCTCTCTCTGCCTGCCTCTCCACCTATTTGTGATCTCTCTGTGTAAAATAAATAAATCTTAAAAAAAAAAAAAAAGGAAAAGTTTGAACTACATTATTGCCAATGTGTATGATTTTTAAATGTTTTAGCAAAATAATAAATTTGTCATGGAAATTACATATTAAAGTTATTTAGTTTTGTTTTGCTCTCAGACTGTTAACAGAGGTCTGTTTCTCCATACCTTCTTGGATCATTCTTTTTTCTGTAATCTCATCATCTATCAAAGGACATGGCTTCCAAGGTCTTTTTAAGTTCCAAAGACTGCAGGTATTCTGACATATGTGGAGATTTCAAGATGGAAGATATGAGGGGGAGGGGAGCAGTTGATACTTTTTCACCTTGTTCCATGTTGAAATAGGGATTTATTTTGACACTATCCTTATGAAGAGGCTTAGCTCATTTTCTCCATTTCAGAAGTCCTTAATTGGTCATAACATGCATCCCTATTTCACTTGTCATTTCCCATTTTCTTCTATCATATACACAAAGGTCTAATCTGCTATTTTTTATCCTAACACGCAGGCTAGTGCCACCCACACTGTGTTTCCATTTGCCTGTCCTCCTTATACATTATAGCTGCTTATGTTCTTATCAAGAGCACATTCATTATCAGTAGACAAAAGCAGCTAACAACTTCATTGTATCTTCCAGAGTAGTTGTTTATAATTACGATTCAATTATAAATTACTCTCATTTTTTCTTTATGTTACAAATAGGGCATTATATCAATGCTTGATATTACATGGGACAGGAGATAATAATTATCTATGAATTTTATTTCAGGATAGTCAAAAGGGCAGAATATATGCAACTTATATACAATAAGAAAGAAGCCCTGAGTCTGGTAGTATCGAGAACCACTGTCCTGGCTGACTGGGCTCTGGGCTACCTCTCTGACTTTATCTCCTACCATACCCCCATTCACAGCCCCATTCAAACTCCACAAGAACATTCTTCCCTTGGAGATTTGCAACGTTTCTTCCCTCTGCTTGGAATCACCTTTTTCCCTTTATAGGAATTGCACTGCTTGCTCTATTCTTTCAAGACCTCTGCTCAAATGTCCTTTCCTGACCATCTCATTTAAATATCTCTCCACCTCATCACTCTCTCTCTCTCCTATCCAGCATTATTCTTTTTTATGTCACTTATCGCCATCTGAGACATTAGTGATTTGTTTATTCTCTATCTCCTCTCTCGAAAACATAAACTCCAAGAATGCAGGAACTTCATTTTTTCATTGCTGTTTCCCCATGTCTGGTACAGGCACCCAATAAAACTGAATGGAAAGACAGATGTCTTCATGGACAAAGAGTGAGCTGATGTGAGCCTGGCTCAAGCAGGTAGGTTCCAGGTCCCTCATTCTCCACGGAGATGCTGCTGCCACGATATTAAATGCTTGGGATATTTAACATTCATTGAATATTTCATTTAAAGAAAGTTTCCCACAACTGAAAAGTATTGGGAAGGCACTGGCCTTTCAAATTAGTATAGACTCAAAAACATAGGCGGCTCTGGGCTGTAGGGAAACAGATAGGTGCAGATTTAGGTGGTTCAACCTTACTGAAAGGCAATGTGAAAGTATACACTAAAAGCCTTTTTAAAATGCAGCATAATGGGGTGCCTGGGTGGCTCATTGGGTTAAAGCCTCTTCCTTCAGCTCAGGTCATGATCCCAGGGTCCTGGGATAAAGCCCTGCATCGGGCTCTCTCCTCAGCAGGGAGCCTGCTTCCTCCTCTCTCTGCCTGCCTCTCTGCCTACTTGTGATCTTTGTCAAATAAATAAATAAAATCTTTTTTAAAAATGCAGCATATTTAACATGTGTTGTCTTATTTAAGGTCATTTTACTTCCACAGTATTATAAGGCAAGCATAAACTCTAAGTTCAGGGATGAGAAAACTCACATGCCAATAATTTTAAGAAACAAATAAATTACAAACCAAGAATCCCTATCAAGGTCATCAAACTGCAATCCTAAGGCTTTCTCCACCATTTTTCATTGTCAGCTAGTTCTCTTGTTATGTTACCTAACTGCTTAAAGCTAAAAATTGGGTCACAAATAAAAACTTCAAATTCGTAGTGCCTACTACAATGCTAAACACTGCAGGTGCTCAATAGAACTTTGTTGGAAAGATAAAGTCTCCATAAAAGTCACATCACACATGCAGACTATGGCAGAAACTGCCCCAATACCTCCCTTATCCTCTTCCCTAGTAGACGTATGTGAATCTTGGTACACAGCTTCCCAGAATAGTGACTTCATTTCTCGTTTTTTTTTTTTTTTTTTTTGGTAGCTAGTTGTGGTTATGTGGCTAAGTTCTTATTTTATTTACACCGTTCTGCTGACTGGAATGTAGATGTGATGGCCACAGATGCCACATTGGACCCTGAGATGACCTTGGTAATGAGGGTCACAGTCAGTGAAGCTATAAGATGGCAGGTAGGATTCCTGACTGTGCAGAACACCATATCAGTCCTATGTTACCTTTTACATGACATTTTATAAGGGAGAAATAAACTTCCATCTTACCTACGTCACTATTATTTGGGGTTTTCTGATTATCTTTACCCATTAGCTTCCCAGAATAAGTTCTATTAGGACTGCTACTTATTCCCATTTCCCTGTTACTTGATATTTGGCTAAACTAATTCGGCATTGTACTGGTGACAGCCTATATGAATTATGCATTCCATTTAGCACTTTCAAAGATTCCATTGTAAATGGATATTTAATAAGCTTTTTCACTTAACCCTAAAGAGCAACATAATAGTCATGCATAAAAATCCATAATTTAGTGAACTGTTTAATAATCACTTTCCAAAGTAATAATTGATTGTCAAAGACTGTACATCTAGGCAGGTCTCAACAGCATAACGAAATCAGAATGATGAAAATTGTCTCAGCTGTCTCAATCTTTCATTTCTTCAGAACCTTATTTCAAATGATTAAGAGATGAAGAGCTTGAAACTGGAGATGTTCTTGAGGGGAAATCTGGCTGAAATGATGAGGTCTAGCTTTATTATAATCTTCTCTTGTATGCTTAATAAATTTGCAGTAAGTCAAGCAAAGAATAGGAATTTTATTTACTGCATTATCTGTGAGATCTACAGAAAAGACAGACTACAAATTTAAAAGATGCAGAATGGGTGGAGGGTGCAACGGTATTTTACTTATCATCAAGACAGGTCAAATTTGATGACCAGTATGCCAATTAATACTTAATCAGGTGATCATGGCAATCCTACATCCTTACGTAGATAATATCCAAAACATCGGCTCTCTGTCCTGGCTTTCAAGGGAATTCCTGGTAAGGCAACTGACACACTTCATTCTCTCAAGTCAAGGGTTCTCAACAAGAATGCCAAACCACCACCGATAATAAAATATCAAATATGTAAAACGTTCCCCAAAAGGATGGGACTCCACCTATGCCCACCGGGCTAAGAAGAGAAAGTATCTGAGGGTATTTTTCACTTTGAGAATAGCTCAGAGTTAAAAATAAAATAAAATAAAATACAGCTAATAAGATGAAGGAGAAGTGGTTCAACCTGTGTGTGTGTGTGTGTGTGTGTGTGTGTGTGTGGCCTGTAATTTATCCCCCCTCTATCCTTTAATGTTATGACTCCATAAGAATCACAGGTGTACATTCTGAGCCCCATCCCACAGTCACCATCTCTACCATCACCACAGGGTTTTGTGAGCAGCAAATCCTTGCTTCTTGATCTAAATGTGCTATGCTCAGAGGTGACGAGGGTGACCATTCCTGAAAATGAGAGTGTGATGGTCCTCCCACTGATGTATTCATCACAGAAATCTGAGAAGGGAGAAGTCATGGTGAAAAAAGACTCTGGATACCTGGGGTCTAGGTCTTATAATAGTGAAGGAAAAAAAGAAGGGACCAGTGGGGGAAAGAAAGAAAGGAAGTGCTATCAACATGACATAATAAGAATAAAAACAATTCTTGTCTGCCTGGCAGAACTAAGGGATCCAGTCTCAACTATGCTAATTAGCTATATGGCCTTGCAACAGTCACTTGCTCTCACTGGGTCTCAGTTTTGCTATCTAAAATATATAGTTAATTAGGTTGTCTTCGAGCTCCAAACATTATTTTACTGAAAAATGAGAGTTAAGGAAACACTATGGAAAAGTTTATCACCAAGATTCTAAAAGTTCTTTTCCAGGGACACCTGGGTGGCTCAGTTGGTTAAGCAGCTGCCTTTGGCTCAGGTCATAATCCCAACATCCTGGAATCCAGTCCCACATTGGGCTCCTTGCTCGGCAGGGAGCCTGTTTCTCTCTCTGTCTCTGCCTGCCACTCTGTCTGCCTGTGCTCGCTCTTGCACGCTCTCTCTCTCTCTCTGATAAATAAATAAATAAAATCTTTTAAAAAAAAGTTCTTTTCCATAAAATAAAAACACAAAGTAAAACATGTCAGAGAAAATCTATTAAATGAGAATATATTATTTTCAGTTGCAATGCAATAAACTAAAACTTAACCTTTTTATGTTGTGCTCATAAGAACTAATAAAGAAATAAAGATAATAAATATGACAGATTTTGTCAAGCCATCTTTTTCCACTATGGTGGGACCAAGATTCAGTGCATTTTGCAGGGGACTAGGGAAACCAGGTACTTAGAGAATAATATCTCTCTGAAATGAAATATATATATTTGAATATATAAATATATTTAAAACGAGGTGCTTATAAAATAATATCCCTCTGAAATTAAATATATATATATTTATTCAGTACTATATATATATATATATATATATATATATTCAGTACAACTGGATAATGTGCTACACAGTCTATTAGGCTGCCTTGATTTGGGATGAGAGATGTTCAGACATGATTGTGGCTTGCCAGTTCTCAAGGTTTCGATTTTACTGTCAAAACTATTATCTACCCATCCTTAAAACCCAAATGTTTGTGCTTTAAAACAAGGATTGTAAAGAATATTGCTGCCTAGGTTGAGGCTGTTTATAAATACAGAATAATGGGCTTAAATCACAACAAAATACTATACTTCTCAGTAATAAAAAATAAATGGCTTCCATGTGTGATAAGTCAATATAACTTAACTGAGCTATTCAGTTGGCTCAGTTTTCTGTCAAGGCAGCCATATTATGCTAAGCCCTGATATCAACATTAAATTTCAAAAAAACTATTTAAAATTATGTAAACTCCTTCCTCTCATTTTACACAAAATAGATGAAAATCATGACTTGAAGATATAACAAGAATTACCCTTAAAGTGAACTAGAACTCTACAATATTAAGGGGGCAATTAGTGCTGGATTTTAAATGTGCAATTTATCAGAGAGTGTCCACCTCACTTCCTTCTGAAAGAGAGTCTAAACCCTTGAACCAGTCCTTAAAATTTTAAAGCATTAAAAAGGCCTACATTAGGAAATCAAAATTTTAAATCGAGTTTTGTATTGAAATAACAATCTACAGAGGGTAAATACTTTTATCCTAAATATCCAAATAATTATACATGAAATAGCAAGAAAAGGCAATTATTTTGCCAACTTATTTACTATTTCTTCAATTTTCCTCACACGTCCTTAAACCCTGGTATATGTGAAAATGGATCACTTTCAAGATTCAAATGCATTTGTCCTGTATGGTCTAAATTAAGGGACATTATTATACAAACAGTCTAAAGAAAAAAATATTGCTGAGAGGCATCTGTGCTAAGAATCAGAAAATAACATCTGAATTCTACAATAAATTAGCATTTCATTTTCAAAAAACTTCATATTTCAATCTTGAAAGAAAATCCTCATGGAAAATAAACTTCACTTATATCCAGAAAGAATAAGTTTATTTCAAAAGAATAACTTCTAAGTTGGTTCAAAATTATTACTGTAATCAAACTAACTAAAGGAATAGGAATTTTCCTTCAAAAACTAATTTAGTATTTTCCATCTTCTAAAACTGAATGTAAATTAAATACCTAAGCATTTGGTATTTATTAAAACTACCCAAGTGTTATCTGAGATTTTAAAACTTTACAGAAAAAAGGTGTAAATCAAGAAACCTCTTAATCATTATTTCATTTGTACTAGCTTAAGCTGTTATGTCTATGAGGACAGAAAGTACTGCACAAAGGGAATGTGTAAGAGAAAAATGTAATAAATGTGTCTGTCATTTTGAATAGAAAAGATTTGTCCAAACTAGTCCCTCCCAATTGTATTATGTCATTCAAACAATATAAATTGCTTTTCTTGGCCCAGATCCTGGTAGGTTCCTTAATTTATACCTCCAATGAACAAAAATTTATTCCTAGGATAAAGAAAAATAGAATTTGAAAAGCAAAGAGCCAAGAAAATGTTTAAATATTGGGAAATAATAAGCAGCTCTTTATAGGAACAACTTAGAAGCTATACATATTAATATGTGTCACAGAGTATGTGGCAGAATAATGTATACCATATGTCCTTATCTTCGTAAAGAAAAAACTCAGGGGGCGCCTGGGTGGCTCAGTAGGTTAAAGCCTCTGCCTTCAGCTCGAGTCATGATCCCAGGGTCCTGGGATCAAGCCCCACATTGGGCACTCTGCTTGGTGGGGAACCTGCTTCCTCCTCTCTCTCTCTCTCTGCCTGCCTCTCTGCCTACTTGTGATCTCTGTCAAATAAAATGAATAAAATCTTTTAACAAAAAGAAAAGAAAAGAAAAAACTCAGTGTGCATGTATGTATACATTTGTACTAAACTATTAAGATAAGTGTAGAAGGATAAACAACAATAAGCATTGGTTACTATGGGGAGCTAAAGAGGGCTTAGAAGGGAATATATTGCTTCCTGGTGTTTCTTCTTATAACTTATAAAAAGAAACACATTTTTATAAAGAATCTGATAACATTTTAAAGTTTTTATTTTGAGATAACTTTAGGCTCATATTCACTGTTGCAAATAATATAGAAATACCCTAAGTACTCTTCGCCTGCCTTGCCTACATGGTAATATGTTGCAAAACTATAATACAATATCACAATCAGAACACTGACAATGATACAGTCACGACACACACATTTCCACTACCACAAGAATTTCTCATCTTGATTTTCTCAAACCACAAACACTTACTTCCTACCTTCCCCTACCCCAAGCCTCTTCTTATCCCCTGGCAACCACAAATCTGTTCTCCATTCCCATAATTTTGTCCTTCTAAGAATGTTATATAAATGGAATTTTACAGTATCTAATGTTTAGAGATTTTTCGTTGTTGTGGTGGTGGTGGTAGTTTTGTTGTTCTTGTTAATTTTTTGTTGGTTTGTTGCCTCAGCATAATTTGCTGGAGATTCATCCAAGTTGTAGCAGGTATCAATACTTCATTTCTTTTTATGGCTAATTAATATATCCATTTACTCCATGAAAGACATCTGGTTTGTTCCTTGGTTTTGGTTATTAAATAATAAAATCTGCTATGAATACTCATCTTGGATTTTTATTTGAATATAAGTTTTCATTTCAGTAGATAAATGCACTGCTTTGTGTCCCACAAATTCTGACATGTTGCATTTTTATTTTCACTTGGTTCAATGTCTTTTTTTTTTTTTTTTTTTTGCTAAGACTTCCTTGTTGATCTATGGGTCATTTAAAACTCTATTGTTTAGTTTCCAAGTGTGTGGAGATTTTCCCATTATTATTCTGGTATTAATTTCCAGTTTTGTTCCATTATGGTCAAAGAAGACACTCTGTATGATTTCAGTTCTTTTAAGTGTATTTAAGCTCATTTCTATGCTCCAGATACATACAGTCTTAGTATATGTTCCATGGACAGTTGAGAAGAATGTGTAATCTATTTTTGTTGGGTGCAGTGTTCTATAAATATTGAGTAGATCCTGATGGTACTAGTATTGTTGAATTCTTCTATATTCTTGAGGGAATTTCTTTTTTTTTTAATATTTTATTTATTTATTTGACAGAGAGAGATCACAAGTAGAGAGGCAGGCAGAGAGAGAGAGTGGAAAGCAGGCTCCCTGCTGAGCAGAGAGCCCGATGTGGGCCTCAATCCCAGGACCCTGAGATCATGACCTGAGCCAAAGGCAGCGGCGTAACCCACTGAGCCACCCATGCGCCCTCTTGGGGGAATTTCTATCTAGTTTTTCTACCAATCATTAAAAGAAGGATGTTGAAGTCTTCAACCACAATCATAGATTTTCCTATTTCTCCTTTCAGTTTTTATTTCATATATGCCTCAGCTTTATTATTTGGTGCATACATAGTTAGGATTGCTTTGTTTTCTTGATGTATTGACACTTTTACTGTATTATAATCCCCTCTTTGTCTCTGGTAATTTTCTTTGTTCTGAAGTCCACTTTATCTGAACTTAATATAGCCAATGCTGCTTACTTTTAACTAATGTGTGCATGACATATTTCTTTTCATCTTTTCTTTTAAACCTGCCTATATCATTATATTGGAAGTAAGTTTCTTGTAGACAATATATAGTTGGGTTATGTATTTAATTGCTTGTCAATTTTTGTCTTTCAATTGGTATATTTAAACAATTTATATTTACTGTAATTATCAATATGCTAGAATTTAAAGTGGTCACTTTATTTTTTGTTTTCTTTTTTCTGTTTTTCATTTCTCTGGTTTTTACCTGTCTTCCTGTGAGTTAATGGTTTTTATGATTCTATTTTGACTTATCTATAGTGGTTTTTTAGTGAAGCTGTATAGTTTTTTTTAAGTCACTGCTCTAGGCATTATATTATATGTATTCATAACTTAATCACAGTCTACTGGTATTGTCATTTTCCAGTTAGAGTGAAGCATAGAAATGCTATCTTCCTTTATTTCTGTTTACCCTCCCCTGTTTATAATTGTCTTAAATTTCCTCTACGTACATTTAGAACCACATCAGACAGTGTTATAATTTTAGCATCAGCCGTCAAACAAATTAGAAAGCTCAAGAGGAGACGGAAAATATGTTGCATTTAGCCATAGTTTTTGTTTATTGTGTTATTCCTTCCTGGTGTCCTTTTTTCTAATAATTTCCTTTCTTTTTAGATAATTAATTTTAGCCATTAAGGTATAACTGCTATTGGCAAATTCTCTGAGAATGTCTTGATTTCCCCCTTCAATTCTTGAAAAATAATTTCACTGGATACAGAATTCTGGATATACAGTGCTTTTCTTTCAGCACTTAAAAGATATTGTGCTTATTCCTTCCGGCCTCCAGAGTTTCTAATGAGAAATCCATTTTCACTCAAGTTGTTTTCCTCCATAGGTAACACACTGTATCTCACTGCTTTAAAGGCTTTATTGTTTTCTTTAATTTTCAGAAGTTTGACTTTTCTATTTTGGTGTGGATTCTTTTGGGTTTCTTTGGTTTGGGGATCACTCAGTTTCCAGGCCCTTGATGACATAAAGTTAGATCTTTTGTGATAGCCCCATAAGTCTCTCAGGTTTTATTTATTTATTTTTTTAAAGATTTTATTTATTTATTTGACAGAGAGAGATTACAAGTAGGCAAAGAGGCAGGCAGAGAGAGAGAGGAGGAAGCAGACTCCCCACTGAGCAGAGAGCCCAATGCGGGACTCGATACCAGGACCCTGAGATCATGACCTGAGCCGAAGGCAGCGGCTTAACCCACTGAGCCACCCAGGTGCCACAAGTCTCTCAGGTTTTATACATTTTTTTTTTACTTGTTCTACTGTCTTTGTTGTTCAGATTGAGTAGGTTATATTGTTCCATCTTCAAATTCACTGTTTCTTTCCTCTGGCCTCTCCATTCAGCTGTTTAGCCATCAACTGGGATTTTATTTCATTTATTGTATTTTCAGCTCTAAAAATTTCCTTTAATTGAGCACCTGGGTAACTCAGTCTGACTCTTGGTTTCAGCTTAGGTCATGATCTCCACGTTGTGGGATTAAGCCCTGCGTTGGGATCCATGCTCAGAGCAGAGTCTGTTTGGGATTCTTTTCCTCTTCTTCTCCCTCCCCTTTTGCCCCTTCTCCTGCTCACATGAACATGCTCACACTCTCTCTCTCTCAGATAGATAGATAGATAGATAGATAGAATCTTTAAAAATTTCTTTGGTTCCTCTTTGTATCTTTGATTTCTTTACTGAGACTTTCCATTTCCCTATTAACTCTTTTCTATTTTTTCACTGTTTCAAATGTGCTCATATTGCTAATGAAGCATTCTCTTTGAAGGTCATTTTAAAATCTTTGTCAGATAATTCTAACATCTCTCTCATTTCAATGTTGGCATCTATTAAGTATCTTTTTTTCTTTCAAGTCAAGATATTCCTGTTTCTTAACATTGACAAGTGATTTTTTACTGAAACCTAGACATTTGGGTATCATGAGAGTCTGGATCTCTTTTAAACTTCCTATTTTAGGTGGCTTCCTATGGCATTATTCTAATAGGGGTAGTTGGGAGAGGGGATTACTACCAGGTAGAGGTAGCAGTACAGGTTCTAACTTGGTCTCTCTTGACACCAGGAGTCGGGGCTTCCTTGTTATTACTGAGTGGGAGTAGGAGTTCTTGGCTCCCACTAGGCCTCTACTGCCACCATCCTAGTTGTAAGGGATGGGGTTATCTCCTACTGTACCCCACATAGGCTCCAGTGACACAGGGAAAGTGAAAAGGGTAGCCTCTTTACTGTTTAGCAGTGTTGAAAGTCTTAACTTTCCACTGACATCACCTCAGTGGGGAGAAGTCTGGGGTAACTTGTTACAGTCTGGTGAGACTAACAGTCCAGGATCCCCATTCAGCCTTGGCTGGTGGGGTGGAGATGGGGCCATAGATTTTTTTTTCCTGCTTTTTCTGGCTTGAATAGCAGTTATTGACTAAAAGTTTTGTCTTTATAGTCTGTCCCTTTCTTGATCACTTGGCTAAAGAGAGCTGCCCTTCACTGGAGCTTTTTCTATATCCATTGGCATTCCTAGCTTGCCAGCTTCTTTATCTCCAAGTCTAAAGGATAGGAGGAAAAAAGAAAGCCCAAGGAAGCATCAGTATGTGATTCCTTAGAACCCAAAGTCCCTAAACAGTCTGTCTTCCTCTCTCCATCTTTTGGAGTATTCTCATATTTGTCTTATATACAATGAACTTAGCTGTGGGGAAGAAGTAGGGGAAAGTACATCTATTTCATTTTCCCTGAAGTTTAAGTAGGTATAAATTTTATGTTACAACATTTGTGAGCTATACATTATTTGTTCATGGGAGGTCTTGGAACATAAATTCTTTCTTACCTAGATCATGTTAAGCCATTTTTCTTTTGAGGTCTGTGGCAAAAAGCAACTACACATGAAAGGAGCAAGATTGGGCTGGTTCCTTCATCCTCAATTAATATCTGGAAGGTAGTCTCTGAATTTTAGTCTCATATAATTAGAATGTATTTTGAGAATAATTGATTCCTCAGTAAAGCAAACATAGGACCATATAACATTTCTATTCTTCCTGCCATGGTTTATTCATATTGTTTAGGCCAGTGATTCTTTTAATGTGTGGAGGGAGGGTGCCCTACTCTCCAGGATCTCATTTGGCAACATACATATATTCTGATTGTCATGACTTGGGCAGGGGTAAGGAAGTAAGAGGACTGTGCTAATGTCATTCACAACCTACAATTCACAGATCAGCCACCAATGACAAAGAATTTTTTAACCCAAAATGTCAGTAGTGTTATGGATGAGAAAACTTGGTTCATATGTTTGACCTACATTTGACAGCTAAATTTAATCCTCAGGCATTCTAAGCAACTTTTGGCCTATTGTTTGTGAAACTCTGAATGCTAGGTCGAGAATGGCCTTGCTCAAGCTCTAAACAGAGACAACACATCCTGCCAAGATTGTCTTTTCCTCCAGCTTTCCCTCTGAGATTTGCTGTGTGACTGTAAGGTAAAATATCTAAAGTGAAGAACCATATTCCTTATCTTGGAAAGGATGTTGCTTATAAAAATTATAAATGTTTCAAACAAATGACATATTCTATCTTGGGAATTTCTGGGGTGCCTGGGTGGCCCACTTGTTAAGCATCTGCCTTTGGCTCAGGTCATGATCTCAGAGTTTGGGGATCAAGTCCCACATCAGACTCCCTGCTCAGGCTGTTTCCGCCCTCTCCCACTCCCTCTGCTTGTGTTCCCTCTCTCACTGTCTCTCTGTCAAATAAATAAAATCTAATCATCATTATCATCATCATCTTAGGAATTCTTAAAACCATAATTTAGATACTACTTTAACAACTGCATTTTTTATTACAATCTATCACCTACCTAGCCAGCCACAGTCATTTCTTACCCTAATAAAACTTTTGAAAGCACTTTTATTCAAAATAATACAGAGGTTTGTCTTCTGAAATCCTTGGGGTGGAGAAAGCAAAATTTAAAAAGGAAAAACGAAATCACTAAAGCACTAAAAATCATTAAAGCACAAAATCAGTATAATGGAAAGCAGGGATGGACTAAGGCATTTGATACAGCTAAGTCTTATAACACAGCATTACTGTCCCTGGCTCCTGACCCCTCTTCTACATTCAATAATTCAGGTAGCTGAAGCACCACGAAAGGAAACACAAGACAAATAAAATGTCAGAAAGAACAGAATTCACTGTCCTGGTATCCATTCCTCATTTGACACTTTTTCTTCTTATATTTTATTCTATTTGAGCTCCTCAAAATGGGTTCAGAGCAAAGGCATTCCTCTCTTCTGGCCCTTGCTCTGAAAATGTAACTTTTCCCAACTGTGCAGGACTCTGAGCCAGTTTCTAATATGGGCCCCCCTTTTTTGTCAAGTGCCTTGACTATTTCACAGAGTTACTTCCTACAGGATCAGGCACTGAGACCTTCGTTCTCTCTATTAAAGCTTGTCAGTGCACATTCCTGATTATTTTTTCTGTGAGACCCACACAAAACCTAACTAGAAATCCCCATACTGAAACTTTATCAAAATAAAAAAATGTTTTGCACAGCAAAGGAAACAGTCAATAAAACTAAGAGGCAACCCACAGAATGGGAGAAGATACTTGCAAATGACATTAAAGATAAAAGGTTGGTATCCAGGATCCATAAAGAATTTCTCAAGCTCAACACTCAAAAACAAATAATCCAGTCAAAAAATGAGAAGACATGAACAGACAATTCTCCAAAGAAGACATACAGATGACTAACAGACACAGGAAAAAATGCTCAATATCACTAGCTATCAGGGAAATACAAATCAAAACCACAAAGAGATACCACCTTTAACATCAGTTACTATGGCAAAAATTAATAAGACAGCAAACCACAAATGTTGGTGAGGATGTGGAGAAAGGGAACCCTCTTAAACTGTTGATGGGAATGTAAGCTGGTGCAGCCACTCTGGAAAACAGTATGGAGGTTCCTCAAGAAGTTAAAAATAGAGCTACCCTATGACCCAGCAATGGACTACTAGGTAGTTATCCCAAAGATACAGATGTAGTGACAAGAAAGGGCACATGCATCCCAATGTTCATAGCAGCAATGTCCACAATAGCCAAACTGCAGAAGGAGATGAGATGCCCTTCAACAGACAAATGGTTAAAGAAGATGTGGTCCATATACAGAATGTAATACTACTCAGCCAGCAGAAAGGATGACTACCCACCACTTGCATTGACATGAATGGAGCTGGAGGGGATTATGTTAAATAAAATAGGTCAAGCAGAGAAAGACAATTATTGTATGCTTTCACTCATACATGGAACATAAGGAATAGCACAGAGGACCATAGGGGAAGGGGAGAAAAACTGAAGGGGCAAAAATCAGAGAGGGAGACAAACCATGAAAGACTATGGACTTTGAGAAACAAACTGAGGGTTTTAGAGGGGAAGGGAAGTGGGAATTGAGGAGGGCACGTGTTGTGATGAGCACTGAGTGTTTTGGGTGTTTTTTTTTTTAAGATTTTATTTATTTATTTGAGAGTGAGAGGAAGAGACAGTATAAGCAGGGGGAAGGACTGAGAGAGAGGGAGAAGCAGACTCCCCTGCTGAGCAGGGAGTCTGACATATGGCTTAATCCCAGGACCCTGGGATCATGACATGAGCCAGAGAATGATTCTTAACCAACTGAGCCACCCAGGCACAGCAGTGGGTGTTATGTACAACAATGAGTCATTGAACAATACATCAAAAACTAATGATGTACCATATAGTGGCTAAATGAACATAATAAAAAAGAAAAAAGAGGGCGCCTGGGTGGCTCAGTGGGTTAAGCCACTGCCTTCAGCTCAGGTTATGATCTCAGGGTCCTGGGATCGAGTCCTGCATCGGGTTCTCTGCTCAGCAGGGAGCCTTCCTCCTCCTCTCTCTGCCTGCCTCTCTGCCTACTTGTGATTTCTCTCTATCAAATAAATAAATAAAATCTTTAAAAAAAAAAAAAAAGAAAAAGAAAAGAAATCCCCATTTTGAAAGGGCCCTAAAACAGCCACGCTCATCTGTTGAGTAAGTATGAGGAGGTGTGGGTTTTAAGTGAAAACATTTGTCCTATTCTGCTGACAAACATTAGGTCAAAGACAACACTGGGGACTCTTGTCCTTACATGTTTTTGTTCCCTAATGGGCTTTATGATCACATTCCTTACAGCCTAGAGTGTATTTTGGGGCTGAAACTTTTTAAAAGACATAATGTGGCAGCAGTATTCTGTATACTAACAAGAGGTTTGGTGCCACAGCTAAGAACAGTAACAGAATCTTCTTCCCTCTTACAGTCATCCTCAATGCCATTCTCAAAAAACTAGATCTCTTGTTTCTTCTTTTCTGCCTTTCGCTCCACTCTCCCCCCTTCCCTTCTTCTCCCCTCCTCCCTCTGTCTTTCTGTAAGACCCAGATTCCCTTGTTACTATTTTTGCTTTGAATGTCCCTGTCACAACAAAGTCTAGATAAATGGACAAACTATCTTAACTTCTGGGGTGCCTGGGTGGCTCAATGGGTTAAAGCCTCTGCCTTTAAGTTTTTTTATTTATTTATTTTTAAGTTTTTATTTATTTATTTGTCAGAGTGAGCACAGGCAGACAGAGTGGCAGGCAGAGGCAGATAGAGAAGCAGAGCTTCTGCCAAGCGGGCATCCTGCCAAGCAAGGAGCCCAATGTGGGACTCAATCCCAGGACGCTGGGATCACGACCTGAGCAGAAGGCAGCAGCTTAACCAAGTGAGCCACCCAGGCGTCCCTGCCTTTAAGGTTTTTAAAACTTACAGGAGAAGGAGGAGTCAAGATGGCAGAGAAGTAGCAGGCTGAGATAACATCAGGTCACAAGAGTTCAGTTAGGTAATTATCAACCCATTCTGAACACCTAAAAATCCAACAGAAGGTCAAAGAGAAGAGCAGCAATTCTAGGAACAGAAAATCGACCACTTTCTGAAAGGTAGGACCTGCGGAGAAGTGAATCTGAAGCAACAGGGAGATATACTGCTGGGGGAGGGATCAGTTCCCAGCAAGCAGCGGAGCAAGAGAGCACAAAATCAGAACTTTTAAAAGTCTGCTCCACTGAGGGACATTGCTCCAGAGGATAAGAGGGGGTGGAGCCCTCACAGGGACAGAATGGTCTCAGGTCCTGTGGGGTCACAGAAGGATCAGAGGTGTCTGAGTGTAGCAAAGCTCGCAGGTATTAAGCCAGCTACAGAGACAAAGACAAGGAGTGAGCTCTCAGATGGGGGTTACCTTAAATTGTGATCCGTGGCACCATCAGGCCACTGCTCTTTGAGCAGGGAACACACAAGTGGCAGATTCAGGGAACATCAGGAATCTGCTGGATTTGGAGACTCCAAAAGGGGGCTGTGCGCCAGAAATAGAAACACTCCATCATAGGCCAGGTGAGCTCAGAGTGCGGCCAGAGAATGGGAGATGGGAGTGATTGAGCACTTTTCTCCAAAGGTGTACTAAGGAGTGGGGCCTGAGCTCTCGGCTCCTGTGGGCCAGAGATTGGGAGGCCACTATTTTCATTCCCATCCTCCAGAGCTCTATGGAAAGCGTTCAGGGAACAAAAACTCCCAAAAGCGAACCCAAGCAGATTACTTAGATGGGCCCCTGGCAAGGGCAGTGCAATTCCACCTCAGGCAAAGACACTTGAGAATCACTGCAACAGGCCCCTCCCCCAGAAGAGCAGCAAGAAATCCAGCCAGGACCAAGCTCACTGATCAAGGAGAACAGCGGAATTCCAGAGGAGCGAAAGCAAAGCATGGAATTCATGGCTTTCTCTCCATGACTGTTTAGTCTTACAAAGTTAATTAAATTTTTTAAATTTTATTTTTGTTCTTGTTTCAATTTTATTAACTTTTGCCCTTTCCTCTTTTAACGTTTTTTAACTAGTTTATCTGAAAAATACCTTTATTTTTAAAAAAATCTTTTTGAACCTTCATTATTATAGTCATATTTTATCCTTTATTGTATCTAACTTTGTTTTTTGTATACAAATAGGGTTTTTTCTTCTAAAAAAAACATTGGGATACAACTTCTTATAATAGATCAAAATATACCCTAAATTTAGCAATCTAGCACAGGGCTTTGTTCTAGTCTCCAGCCTGAGCAAATTTTCTCCACTTTCTTTTTCTCTCTTTTCCCAAACAACTTAACTTATTAACTCCTTTTTCAGAATTTTTTTAAAATTTTCATCTTTACTCATATTCCATCCCTTCGTGTTTAACTGTGTGTGTGTGTGTGTGTGTGTGTGCACGAGCGCACACGTGTGTGTATATTTCTTTCTTTAAAATTTTGGAAGGTAGTTTCTTCTAAGAGACCAAAATACACCCAAAATCAAGTGGGTGGCTCTGTTCTATTCACCAGTCTAATATATTTTTTTTAATTTTTTTAACTTCTTTTTACCCCCTTTCCTCTCCCCAAGATTTGGGGTCTCTTCTGATTATAAAACACACATTTTTATGGGGTCTTTGCCACCCTTTTAATATTTTATTCTCTCATCCATATACTCTTATCTGGATAAAATGACAAGGTGGAAAAACCCACCACAAAAAAAAGAAAAAATAGGCAGTACCAATGGATGGGGACCTAATCAATACCGACATGGGTAATATAATAGATCTAGAGTATTGAATGATGACTCTTAAGGTGCTAGCTCAGCTCGAAAAAGGCATGGAAGTTATTACAGAAACTCAGTCTGGAGAAATAAAAACCCTTTCTGGAGAAATAAAAGAACTAAAATTTAACCAAGCTGAAATCAAAAAGGCTATTAATGAGGTGCAATAAAAAATGGAGGCTCTTATTGCTAGGATAAATGAGGCAGAAGATAGAATTCGTGATATAGAAGACCAAATGACAGGGAATAAAGAAGCTGAGCAAAAGAGAGACAAGCAACTACTGGACCACAAGGGGAGAACTCGAGAGATAAGTGATACCATAAGAAGAAACAATAATTAGAATAATTGGGATTCCAGAAGAAGAAGAAAGAGGGGGGTGCAGAAGGTATATTGGAACAAATTATTGTAGAAAATTTTCTTAATATGGCACATGGAACAAGCATCAAAATTCAGGACACAGAGAACCCCAAAATCAATAAAAATAGGTCCACATACCATCATCTAATAGTAAAACTTACAAGTCTTAGTGACAAAGAGAAAATCCTGAAAGCAGCTCCCAACAAGAAATCTATAACATACAATGGTAGAAATATTAGATTGGCAGTGGACTTATCCACAGAGATCTGGCAGGCCAGAAAGAATTCCCATGATGTATTCACTGCACTAAATGAGAAAAACATGCAGCCAAGAATACTATATCCAGCTAGGCTATCACTGAAAATAGAAGAAGAGATAAAAAGCTTCCAGAACAAACAAAAACTAAAAGAATTTGCAAACCAGCCCTACAAGAAATATTGAAAGGGGTCCTCCAAGCAAAGAAAGAGCCTAAAAGTAGTAGACCAGAAAGGAACAGAGACAATATACAGTGACAGTCACCTTACAGGCAATACAATAGTAGTAAATTCATATCTCTCAATAGTTACCCTGAAGTAAATGGGCTAAATGTCCCAATCATAAGACACAGGGTATCAGAATGGATAAAAAAAATAAAACCCATCAATATGCTGTCTACAAGAAACTCATTTTAGACCCAAAGACACCTCCAGATTTAAAGTGAGGGAGTGGAAAACCATTTAGCATGTTCATGAACATCAAAAGAAAGCTGGGGTGGCAATCCTTCTAACAGATCAATTGCATTTTAAGCCAAAGACTATAATAAGAGATGAGGAAGGACACTATATCATATTTAAAGGGTCTGTCCAAACGAGAAGATCTAACAATTTTAAATATCTATGCCCCTAACATGGGAGCAGACAACTCTATAAACCAATTAATAACAAAATCAAAGAAACACATCGACAATAATACAATAATATAATAATTGTAGGGGACTTTAACACTCCCTGCTCTGAAATGGACAGATCATCCCAACAAAAGATCAACAAGGAAAGAAAGGCCTTAAATGACACACTGGACCGGATGGACATCACAGATATATTCAGAACATTCCATCCCAAAGCAACAGAATACACATTCTTCTCTAGTACACATGGAACATTCTCCAGAATAGATCACATCCTGGGTGTCAACTGGTCTCAACTGGTACCAAAAGATTGGGATCATTTCCTGCATATTTTCAGACCACAATGCTCTGAAGCTAGAACTCAATCACAAGAGGAAATTTGGAAAGAACCCAAATATATGGAGGCTAAAAAGCATCCTACTAAAGAATGAATGGGCCAACCACGAAATTAAGAAAAATTGAAAAAATTCATAGAAACTAATGATAATGAAACGCAACTGTTCAAAATCTATGGGACACAGCAAAGGCAACCCTGAGAGGAAAATATATAGCAATAGAAGCCTTTCTCAAGAAATAAGAAAGGTCTTAAATACACAACATAACCCTACACCTAAAGGAGCTGGAGAAAAAACAACAAAGAAAGCCTAGACCCATCAGGAGAAGAGAAATCATAAAGATCAGAGCAGAAATCAATGAAATAGAAACCAAAGAACAGTAGAACAGATCAATGAAACTAGGAGCTGGTTCCTTGAAAGAATTAATAAGACTGATAAACCCCTGGCCAGACTTATCAAAAAGGAAAAAAGAAAGGGACCCAAATAAATAAGACCATGAATGAAAGAAGAGAGATCACAACCAACACCAAAGAAATACAAACAATTATAAGAACATACTATGAGCAACTATATGCCAGCAAATTTGACAATCTGGAAGAAATGGATACATTCCTAGAATTGAATAAACTAACAAAACTAAACCAGAAAGAAATAGAAAACCTGAACAGACCAACAACCAGTAAGGAGACTGAAGCAGTCATCAAAAATCTCCAAACAAACAAGAGCCCAGAGCCAAACGGCTTCCCAGGGGAATTCTAATAAGCATTTAATGAAGAATTAATACCTATTCTCCTGGAACTGTTCCAAAAAAATAGAAATGGAAGGAAAACTTCCAAACTCATTTTATGAAGCCAGCATTAGCTTGATCCCCAAAACAGACAAAGACCCCATCAAAAAAGAGAATTACAGACCAATATCCTTGATCAACACAGATGTGAAAATTCTCACCAAAATACTAGCCAATAGGATCCAACAGTACATTAAAAGAATTATTCGCCACAACCAAATGGGATTTATTCCTGGGCTGAAGGTTGGTTCAACATCCACAATCAATCACTGTGATATAATTCATTAATAAAAGAAAGAATAAGAACCACATGATACTCTCAATAGATGCTAAAAAAGCATTTGACAAAGTACAGCATCCTTTCTTGATCAAAACCTTCAAAGTGTAGGTATAGAGGGTACATACCTCAATATCATCAAAGCCATCTATGAAAAACCCACAGCAAATATCATTCTCAATGAGGAAAAACTGAGAGCTATTTCACTAAGGTCAGGAACATGTCAGGGATATCCATTATCACCACTGCTATTCAACATAATACTAGAGTCCTAGCCTCAGCAATCAGACAACAAAAAAGAAATTAAAGGCATCCAAATTGGCAAAGAAGAAGTCAAATATCACTCTTTACAGAGGATATGATACTTTACAATTGCACCCAAAACCATAAGATACCTAGGAATAAACCTAACCAAAGAAACAAAGAAACTGTACTCGGAAAACTATAAAGTACTCATGAAATAAATTGAGGAAGACATAAAGAAATGGAAAAACATTCCATGCTCATGGATTGGAAGAAAAAATACTGTGAAAATGTCTATGCTACCTAAAGCTATCTACACATTTAATACAATCCTTATCAAAATACAATTAATTTTTTAAAAGATTTTATTTATTCATTTGACAGACAGAGATCACAAGTAGGCAGAGAGGCAGGCAGAGAGAGAGAGGAAGAGAAGCAGGCCTCCTGCTGAGCAGAGAGCCCGATGCGGGGCTCGATCCCAGGACCCTGAAATCATGACCTGAGCCGAAAGCAGTGGCTTTAACCCACTGAGCCACCCAGGTGCCCCAAAATATGATTAATTTTTTTCAAAGAAATAGAACAAATAATCCTAAAATTTATATGGAACAAGAAAAGACCTCGAATAGCCAGAGGAATGTTGAAAAAGAAAGCCAAAGTTGGTGGCATCACAATTCCAGACTTCAAGCTCTATTACAAAGCTGTCATCATCAAGATAGTATGGTACTGGCACAAAAACAGACACATAGATCAATGGAACAGAATAGAGAGCCCAGAATAGATCCTCCACTCTATGGTCAACTAATCTTCAACAAAGCAGGAAAGAATGTCCAATGGAAAAAAGACAGCCTCTTCAATAATTGGTGTTGGACAGCAACATGCAGAAAAATGAAATTGGACCATTTCCTTACACCACACATGAAAACAGACTCAAAATGGTTGAAAAACCTCAATATGAGGAAGAAATCCATCAAGATCCTTGAGGAGAACACAGGCAGCAACCTCTTCCACCTCAGCCGCAGCAACTTCTTCCTACATACATCGCAAAAGGCAAGGGAAGCAAGGGAAAAATGAATTAGTGGGACTTCATCAAGATCAAAAGCTTTTGCACAGCAAAGGAAACAGTTAACAAAACCAAAGACAACTGACAGAATGAAAGAAGATATTTGCAAACGACATATCAGATAAAGGGCTAGTATCCAAAATCTATAAAGAACTTATCAAACTCAACACCCAAAGAACAAATAATCCAATCAAGAAAGGGGCAGAGGACATGAACAAATATTTCTGCAAAGAAGACTTCCAGATGGCCAACAAACACATGAAAAAGTGCTCCACATCACTCGGCATCAGGAAATACAAATACAAAATCAAATACAAATCAAAACCACAATGAGATACCATCTCACACCTGTCAGAATGGCTAAAATTAACAGATCAAGAAATGACAGATGCTGGCGAGGATGTGGAGAAAGGGGAACCCTCCTACACTGTTGGTGGGAATGCAAGCTGGTGCAGCCACTCTGGAAAACAGCATGGAGGTTCCTCAAAAAGTTGAAAATAGAGCTACCATATGACCCAGCAATTGCACTACTGGCCATTTATCCTAAAGATACAAATGTATTGATCCAAAGGGGCACATGCACTCGAATGTTTATAGCAGCAATGTCCACAATAGCCAAACTATGGAAAGAACCTAGATGTCCATCAACAGATAAATGGATAAAGAAGAAGTGGTATATATATACAATGGAATACTATGCGGCCATCAAAAGAAATGCAATCTTGCCACTTGCAACAATGTAGATGGAACTAGAGGATATTATGCTGAGCAAAGTAAGTCAATCAGAGAAATACAATTATCATATATCTCCCTGATATGAAGAATTTGTCAGGGGTGCCTGGGTGCCTCAATGGGTTAAAGCCTCTGCCTTAAGCTCAGGTTATGATCCCAGGGTACTGGAATCAATTCCCACATCAGGCTCTATGCTCAGTGGGGAGCCTGCTTCCTCCTCTCTCTCTGCCTGCCTCTCTGCCTACTTGTGATTCTGTCAAATAAATAAGTAATGGGGGGTTTGGGGAGTAGGGAAAGAAAAAAATGAAAAACACTCTCTCACAAAACCAACTGAGGGTTCCTGGGGGGGGAGTGGAGGAGGGAGAGGATGGTTGGGTTATGGACATTGGGGAGGGTATGTGCCCCTCTCCAAGGTGAGTGCTCCCCATAGTCAGTGCTGTGAAGTGTGTAAACCTGGTGATTCACAGACCTGTACCCCTGGGGCTAATAATATATTATGTGTTAATAAAAAATAAAAAATTATGGGGCACCTAGGTGGCTAAGTGGGTTAAAGCCTCTGCCTTCGGCTCAGGTCATGATTCCAGGGTCCTGGGATTGAGCCCCACATCGGGCTCTCTGCTCAGCAAGGAGCCTGCTTCCTCCTCTCTCTCTCTGCCTGCCTCTCTGCCTACTTATAATCTGTCTGTCAAATAAATAAATAAAATATTTAAAAATTAATTAATTAACTAATTAATTAAAAAATAAATTAAATTTAAAAAAAAAACAACAACAACAACAAAGCTTCTGCCTTTGGCTCAGGTCATGATCCCCAGGTGCTGGGATTGAGCCCCACATTGGGCTCTCTGCTCTTGCGGGAACCTGCTTCCTCCTCTCTCTCTCTGCATGCCTCTCTGCCTACTTGTGATCTCTGTCTGTCAAATAAATAAGTAAATAAAATCATTAAAAATATATATCTTAACTTAGCCTATCTAGCTTTGCTCCCTGCTGGGTACATATCACAATCAAGGAATGGACAGTTTTGGAATGTTTCCGGTACAGTCTCTGGGGTGTGACCACCTGGGGTAGAATCAGCTCTGCCATTTCTTAGTTCGGGACATTGAGCCAATCCTTTAACAACACTAAAGCTAGGAAACATCCTGTATAAAATGGGGCTTTTATAGGTATCCACCTGATGAGGTTTTGGGGACAAATGCATACAATATCTCATTTTGCTTGGCACAAAAGAATCACTTAGCATCTCTATAACTGGGAAGGCCTAGGAAGTAAATTAAAAAAAAAAAAAAAATTTTTTGAGAGAGAGGTGCCTGAGTGGCTCAGTTGGTTAAGCATCTGCCTTAGGCTCAGGTCATGATCCTGGGGTCCTGGGATGGAGCCCCACTTCAAGGGGCTCCTTGCTCAGCCGGGAGCCTGCTTCTCCCTCTTCCTCGACCCCTTCCTCTCCCTCTACCCCTCTCTCTCCTTCAATCTCTCCTTTCTCCTCTGCCCCCTCCTTCCTGCCTCCTGCTCTCTCTCACTTCTCTCTCTGTCAAATAAATAAATAAAATCTTTAAAAACGTACATATTAAGAGTGATTTTTCCCTAAAAATATCAAAGAACTACAAATTCAACTTCTTAACAGTAATATAGTGATGTGCTTAGTGTAAAAATTTACTGGCAATCCCAAGCTGTAACAGAAAATGACTGAGTTTTCTATAGAAAACATGTTATTTTGAAACTCAATAGTCACAACGACTTTGAAACGAAAAGTTACCAGTGATATATTTATAACTCGAGTCTACAACCAATGTACTTTGAGTTAATTTTTGAGATAATCTCTCAATTTCTTTCACTGAAAGAGTATACGCTCCCCTGGATAGAATATTTTAAAATTCGAATTCCAAATTCTAAGCCCTTGAATAAGCCCCCGGTGTTTTGTCTAGCTTATCTAGCTTGTAACACACCCGATGCACTTAAATATGCTATGAATGTCTCCTTAAGTTGTATTTATCCAGGAAAAATATTAATTCTCCTTCTGGTTCACCTACTTCCATTTTAAGGTCGTAGTTCTCGCCGAGGACACTCTGGATGAGCTCTTTGATGGTCCGGTCAGAGGCCAGCTGGGCCTCCGACTGCAAGGAGGCGATGATCTCCTCTATGGAAGTCGGGATCGCTCGCACCGGCTGAGCGGCCTCCCGCGAGCGGCCCCGCCCGATGCTCCCCCGCTGGCTTTCGGAAACTGACCCGAGCGGTCGGCTGGCTAAGGCCCGGCTCAAGGAGAGGGTGTGAGGCCCGGCTCTCCCCCGCCGGCCGCCTGCCTCCGCGTCGCCCTCCCGGCTGGAAATGGAGCTGCGCGTCCTCGGTTTGGCCTGGCGGGCCGCTGCGGGCGGAGCCGTGCCCTCTTTCACGCCGCGCTCCCGGCCGGGATGCGGGACCGGCTTGAGGCCCGTGGGCCGCGGGCTCCTCGCGCCCAGGCGCGCCCCGGGCCTCTCCCTTGCCGCTGGGGGCGGCATCAGAACTAACGGTCTGGACGTGCCAGCCCTGGAGGCGATGACCGGCGGCTTTTTCGGGAGCGGGTGCCGGAGGAACGCAGAGCTCCGCATGTAGAAGTCCTGGGGGCGAAACCGCCGGGTCTTTCCCGGGGCGGCCTCCTCGCTCGGGGCCGGAGACCGCGCTGCGCCTCGGGGCGCCTGCTGCAGGAGGGCCGCAGTGAGGGTCGTAGGGCCTTTAGCTCGAGGGGACCCTGATGGCTTTTGGGGTCCATCGTGGGCGGCGCTGCCCTTCTCCCCAGGACGGGCAGGGCCCAGGGCCTGGAGGCCGCACACTGAAGCTTCATCCACAGCCGGCTTGGGGGCCAACTTCTGCTGGAATTGGAGAAGATCCTTTTTAGTTTCCTGTCGAATCCTCTCAAGCTCTTTAAAGATGTAGGATTCTTCTTTGTATTTCAGTCCAAAATGCTTCGAAACTGCGGACATCTTGGCTAATTTGTCCTGTGAAATAACAACAATATATTACATATCTATAACAAAACTCATGTCGATAAATACAAGTCGAACTCAAAAAAACCTCTTAAGGTACAATGCTCGGTGTGCTCCCAGAGGCCCAAGTGGGTAGTATTAGTTTATGTCATTTTAAATCCAGCCATTGGCCTTTTCACAGGAACCATGGAAAACCTTCAAAGCAATAACCTTTTTACAGTAGGAATTCCTGAAACTCCGATTGGTTTTAACATTTCTTTAGACTATAATGTAATGTCCCAATTCCAGACAAGAGAGACAGGCAGAGAGAATCTAAAGAAACCCTAAGAGAGAATAGAGACCATCAACTGAAGGGAAGCTAGCCCACGAACAGATTTTACAATTGCTCCAAATTTTTCAAAGATACAAATTTGTAATGAGACATTTTAAAATGAGACATTTTAAAATGAGACATTTTCACATAAAATTCCAGATAAACAGGTTCTCTGGGGAGGGGAAAAAAAAAAAATGAAGGCTCTGGCAACATAAGGGCCAAATCCCTACTCTTGGGCCAAGATGGCAGTTTCCTCTTCCTTCTCCAACTGGTGGTGGGTTCCTCCATCTCTCACCCAGCCCACTTCCCTCAATATGCCTCCAGAGCTAGAACAGACTGTATGACAGGGGTAAGATGATCAGCAACAAGGTAGGCTGCAGCCAGATCATGAGGCCTTGCATGCCAAATATTCGTACTTTTTCTCTTGGCTACTGAAAACCATTCAAAAACTTTTAACAGAATATAGCTTGATAGGATCTGGTGCTTGGGGGATATTGAGGGGGACAAAGAATAAAGGGAGAGAGGCAAAGAAGAATCTCCACAGCTTGAGCATAAGGCCTGGCTGGCATTGGTAATGGAGCAGAGTGAAAACAGAGACATTAACAGGTAGAACTGACAGGATCTGGCCACAGAGAAGGAGTAAATGAAAGTGATTAAAGATCCTTCATAAAATTGGAACTTTGAATCATCTTGATGAAATCTTCTTCATAGCCAAGTGCACAATAAAACCTCTGCTATTCAGTGACTTGTACACTTAAAAATGGTTAAAATGGTAAATTTTTATGTTAGGTGTATTTATTAACCTGGTATTCAGCAGGGCCAGTTCATCTATGATCCTGAAGTAGATTTTTAGATCCTGAGAGATCTGAGGTCATTAACAAAAGCCAGGCTAACAGGAAATATAAATAGAGAAGGGCCCAATTACAGATTCTTTGGTAGTTGGGATTCATCTCTGGGAAGTGGGATGAGTAGGAGCAACAGAGAGGAAAACGGGAAGAGTTCCACAGAAGTCAAGAAGAGGGGAATTTTGAGAAATAAGGATAAAACAATGAAGATAAAACCAGAAAATAATGAATTAGAAAAACTAATTTGTGTATTTTTAGGAAACCCAACGCCAAGGTTCTTTGAAAAAAAATTATAAAGCAGAAACAGGGGCGCCTGGGTGGCTCAGTGGGTTAAAGCCTCTGCCTTCAGCTCAGGTCATGATCCCAGGGTCCTGGAATCGAGCCCCACATTGGGCTCTCTGCTCAGCAGAGAGCCTGCTTCCCTGTCTCTCTCTCTGCCTACTGCTCTGCCTACTTGTGATCTCTCTTTCTATCAAATAAATAAATAAAATCTTTAAAAAAAAATAAAGCAGAAACATCTATGGAATATCACCATTATTTGCAAATATGATTATCTACCTAGAAGCTCTAAACCAAAGAACTACTTAGAATTATAATAGATTTATGCAAGACACTTAAATTTTTTAAAATTTTATACCAAAATCAATAACTTCCATTTGACCAAAATGACCCATTCAAAAACACAGTGATAAAATTCCATTATAATTTTTTAAAAGTATCTAGCAATAAACACAATGAGAAACATACTTAAACTAAATAAATGTTTATAATTTTACCGAAGGACATAAAAGATGTGACTAAATAGTTAATGTCCCTTGGTGAAAAAAAATCAAATATTGTAATTACATAAGGGCTTTCCAAAATACTGTGTTGGTTTAATGCTATCATAATCAAAATCTACAAATTCTATTTTTAGACTCTCAAAAGTAATTCTGGATCATTTGAAATAAAAAACAGGATAGATTAGGCAAAATTTGTAAAAGGGAAATGAGGGAGCAGTAATCTAACAAGATAATTAAAACTTACACAGATCTAAGAATTAAACTGGATACACTATTGTTAGAATCATCACATAGACTGAGCAAAAGAATTAAGAACACTATGAGTTATATTATAAAAACAGTGTTAAATTGTCAATAAGAATTATTCAGTAAGTTGTGCTGAGGCAATTGGTAGATTATAGGACAGGGGAGGGGAAAATTAGACTTCATTTTATGCCATATACCAAAAAAGACAGATTTAACACATAAATGTGGAAAAAATTTTATTTTGCTTTGCATTTCTTTGCTTATCATCTTATCCACATTCTTTTTTTTTTAAGATTTTATTTATTTATTTGACAGAGAGAGAGAGATCACAAGCAGGCAGAGAGGCAGGCAGAGAGAGGGGGAAGCAGGCTCACTGCTGAGCAGAGAGCCCAATGTGGGGCTCAATCCCAGGACCCTGAGATCCTGACCTGAGCCGAAGGCAGAGGCTTAACCCACTGAGCCCCCCAGGCACCCCTCTTATCCACATTCTTGATTGGACTTACATTAATTCATAAAAAAAGTTCTTTACAATTAGAATTATTCATTTATCATACATTATGGGCAATATGAACAAAAGATCTTATTTAGCCTCTAAATATAGTCATATTGCTTTTAATATCTAATATTTGCTGGCAATTCTCAAACAGAAGACCCTGCTACATGGCAGAGCTCTCATCTGGGAATCAAGAGGCGCTCTTTCTGTACCCATCTCCACCAATGCCCAGACCTTGAAGAGTTCAGTTCTATCCATAACCAGATTTCATTTTAAAAAGTGAAAATAATATACTGTTTGCTCTTTTTTTGCACAATAGTATATGAATATTAGAAATGATTTTCTTTTTTAAAGATATTATTTATTTATTTAACAGAGAGAGAGATCACAAGTGGACAAAGAGGCAGGCAGAGAGAGAGGGAAGCAGGGTCCCCGCTGAGCAGAGAGCCCGATGCGGGGCTCGATCCCAGGACCCTGAGTTCATGACCCGAGCTGAAGGCAGAGGCTTAACACTGAGCCACCTGGGCACCCAGGCACCCCTAGAAATTACTTCCAAAACCCTTAAGGAAGTTTCCCTTTTTATAATACATGCTGTATAATCCTCCTCATAGTGTTTTGGCTATTACTGTTTGCACAGGTGGTGATATGCTCACGCTGACACCATCTGCATTTCTTCCTACAAAAGGCTGTAACTGGAAGAGAGCACGGAACAGAGGCACATTAATCCTTGATGAGAATCTGACTTGACTCTCCCAACTTCACTTCCCTTTTGTTTCTTAGTTCCTGCTTTGTATTCCCATCCCAACTTCTCTCAGGCTTTTGGTTTGCTATTGAAGTTTATCAAGTGTTCATTGTCTAACATTTCTCAGTACACGCCCTTGAGCTCTTCATAGGAAAGTTGCTCTTCACATCCATATAGAACTTCTACCTTTGACAAGAACTTCTATTGTGTTTTCAAGGTAGGTGATATCTCAATGCTAAATGGGGCAGTCTACAAAGCTTAGTGACTTTCCTTCCCCCACCCAACCCTCAACACTACAAAATATGTAAAAATGACTTTTAAACATCCAGTCTCATGGGAAAATAACATGTTCCCTTTTTGGGGTAGTAATTTATTAAAAGAAAGAGACCAGTTCTGGTTTGGAGAGTCTTTTTTTTTTTTTAAGAGTTCATTTATTCATTTGACAGAGATCACAAGTAGGCAGAGAGGCAGGCAGGGGATGGGGGCGAGGGGGGGGAAGCAGACTCCCTGCTGAGCAGAGAACCCCATGGGGGGCTGGATCTCAGGATTCTGAGATTATGACCTGAGCCGGAGGCAGAGGCTTTAACCCCTGAGCCACCCAGGCAACCCTGATTTGGAGATTCTTAAGGAAAAATAATGTAACTATCACCAAAAGTATTAAGGTGTCAAGCCGGCTGCTCACAATTCAGGCTAAGTTTACTTTATACTTTAAAATGGGACAGATGTGTTTGAAATCTTTACAACCTGAATAGTAATTTCAGTAATTTCACTTTCTGCTTCTTCCCCAATTATTGGAACTCCAAACCTTTTCCTTTTTCCTTTCCCAGGAGGTTCAGTGCCTGAACAGTGAGGTAGTCAGAAAAGCCAAGAACCAACATTCTTTCCTCTCCTCCACGGTGTGATCAGACATGAGAATCAAGCTCTCCAACCATAAATGGCTAGAACCCAAAGAGAGCGGACTAGTGGATTCTCTAGATTCTGGGGCAGGTTGCTCTCTGGTTCTTGCAGATGTGGCCATTCCTCCTACTGGAAGAGAATACCCATACTCTGCTCTAGACTTCAACTAAGGTAGACATGAACAGAGCAGACCACCAGAAAACTTGGTTCTAAGCAACATGGAACCACCTCACCTAGGGAAATCCTTTATATATTGGGCCTGTTTCCTCAGATTATTATATTGAGAATAGAGCCAAAGTACCAGCTGGTTAGATGGAGGCCTTGACTTTGTCTATGTATAGTAATGGGTGCCTGAGAGGGAAGGGTGACACATTAAGAACAAGATTTAGGTTCTCTTGGGTCCGGGCCAAATATCAACTCAATTTGCTCCCTAAATTTCACATCAACATCAACTTCCAATACACACATAAGTTCCAAAAGAAATATCTAAGTCCAAAGAAAGTCTATCACATCTAGTAAAATCTTCACATTGCAAGGAAAATAAAAATATTCTGAAAACAACTACTTATTTTTGCAATAGCAGTGGTAGAAATGAGACCTGTTTTTGCACTGATTATAATTTATGAAAAAGCTTAATAATAATTATGATCATTTTAACAACTTTGCTAAAAGAATAAGATAATTGTATTTTTTTCTATTTTTTGATACTTTCTATAATATTTGTTTTGCTGTCTTTAATCTTAAGCATATCAATAATAGTAATTCACACTTACATTGTGTTGGTTAAAAATTATTCAGAAACCGATAGAAATTTCAAGACTCTAAAAACATTCTCCTGTTAAAACCAGTACCCAGAATATGCCCATAGCCTTTGTGATATATATACATACAAACATAAATACATAACAGGTAATGGAACAATGAAATATCTCCCTGCCTTTTTCTTCTCCCCATGTTCTGTCTTTCCTTCTTGAACTTCCTTCATCTAATTTGTTCAGATAGCCAAAACAGTTAAATAAAAGAATTTTATTATTATTATCACCATGGTTGTGACATGTTAAATGTTGCATGCTCTCAATCTCAAAAGTAATTTGTTGGAGTTCCACTTCTACATCCATAGAAAATCCCCTACTAATAACAGTTGATAAACTCTGGGGAAAATATAAAAAACAAATACCTCAGGATTCTTCAAAGTAAACAAAAGCAGGCAGACTGTGGAAGAGAATAGACACTTGTGGAAACACCTTCTGGAAGTGAGTTTCCAGATCTATTGTGGCCTTTCCCTAAATACCATCCATACTGTAGAATGGCATAGTGCAGGTGGCAAAAACTTTGATAGAAAGCCCTTCATCATTCTGGCCAGACAAATCAGAGAAAAGACCGCTGGCAACAACCACTACTGAGGAGTGAGAAAAAAGTCCCAAAGGAGAGAGAGCCAGAGAAGGTAATCCCCCAATTCTGTATCTAAACCCCATACAAGTTTAGACTGACCTCTGAACTGTGCATATGTAGGACAAATTCAAAGCAGCACAATAATGACTTAAAAAGCTAAAGCGAGATTTAGTTGAACTTAACTTCCAAATATAGAGAGTCAGATGGAGTTTACAGTGAGTGTAACCTGGTGAATTGCCTGCCAAATGAAAAACATCAACATTCTTCAGAGGCATATAGCAGAATCCACAGTCTACACAACAAAACATTAACAACATCCAGGATATAATAAGAAAAATAATTACTCAGCATAAAAAGATCCAGGAAAATGTGACTCATTCTCAAGGACAAACATAATGAACAGACACCAGTCCAGAGACGACACAAAAGTTGAAATTATTAAAGAAGGCCTTTAAGGAAACTATTATAACTATGTTTAATGAAGTAAAGGGAGATAGGCTAATGAGGAATAAAAAGATAGAAAATCTTAGGATAGACATAAAAGTGAAAAAATAGAAATTTTATATCTGAAAAATATAATACTTTCAATAAAAATTGGACTAACAGAATGGAGAAGTCAAAGAAAAGAGTCAGTGAATTGGAAGATAAATCAACAGGAATTATTCAATATTTAAAAGAGAAAGAAGAGATCTGGGGGGAGGGCAGTGCAGGGAACACCCTCAGAACCCAGTGAAGCAGTATCATAAGTTCTAATATATGGGTAAGCAGTATCCTGAAAGGAGAGAAAGATGGGGTGAAAAATACTTAAACAAGTGTGAGAAAACCTCTCAGACCTGAAGAAATACCTAATGAAACCCAGTACATTCCAAGCAGGATAAAACCAATGAAAACCACATGTCAGCTACTGGAAATCAAAGTTAAAGATAAAATACTGAGAGCAGAGAGAGATAAACAATACATTTTTTATAGGGAAGCAATTCAAATGACAAAAACTTCCCATTAAAAACCACTGAAACCAAAAGATAGTGAAACAAGATTTGTAATAGGCTTAAAAAGCAAATAACTATTGACAAAGAATTATGTATCTAACAAGCATATTCTTTTAAAAAATGAAAGCAACATATTCAGACACAAGGAAGCTAAAAGAATTGCTCACCAGCAGACTAGAAAACTATAAGAAATAATAAAGGTTTTACTTCAGACTGATGAGAGATTATATAAGAGGAAAATCTGAATCTTCAGGAAGGAATGAAGATTAGAGATGGAAACTATCTGAATGAGTTTAAAATACCATTTCTTAGTCTTTTTTTTTTTCAGTTGTATGAAAACCAAATTGTCTTGTGGGGTGTTTGTATAAATAGATGCAACACATATGACAAGAACCAAAAAGACCAGGATAGGGTCAGTAAGGTCACTATAGTTGTAAGAGTGCTACATTTTATGTGAACTAGTTTGACATTAACTCCAGAGTGTGAAATGTTAAGATTGTATATTGTAATTCCTAGAGAAACAGTTTTTTAAAGCCATACAAAGAAGTGTGACAAAAAAATCAATAGACAATAAAAAAGAATACAAAAATATTAAATCTTAGGAAATATTTTAGACTAAATAATAATGAAAATACAACATATCAAATGTGTGAGATGGAGCTAAAGTAGTGCCTAAAAGGAACAGTACAGATTAAATTATTAAATCAAAAATGTCTAAAATCAATAACCTAAGGTTCTACTTTAAGAATCTAAAAAAAGAGGAGTAAAGTGTACCCAAGATAAATATAAGGATATAAGGACATAAATCAATCAAACAGAAAATAGAAAAAAAATTGAGAAAATAAGAAGCCAAGAACTGGTTTTTCAATAACATCAACAAAATTCTTTGAGAAAACTGCTACCTAGACTGTTTAAGAATAAACAAGAGAAAAAAATCACTAATATCAAGAATAAAAAAGTGCTTTTCACTACAGGTCCTAAAGATATGAAAGGAGAAGAAGATATAACAAACAACTTTATAGCAACAAATCTAACAATTTAGATAAAATGGTCAAATCTCTGAAATTTTCAATTTAGCAAAATTAACATAAGAAACAGAAAATCCTCATAGTCCTATATTAAATAAGCTTATTCATTACCAAAAATCTTACCACAAAGACACTTCCAGGTACAGGTGGTTCTCTCAAGTAGTCAAGAAAGAACACCAAACTTACACAAGTGTTTTCAGAAAATATGGTAACATTTTGAGACGTACATAACTATAATACTAAACCTCACAAAATCATTTTTTAAAAGGGAAATGCTTTTTCCCTATATTCATGATCCCTCATGAATATAGATTCAGAAATCTTTTTTTTTTTTAAGATTTTATTTATTTGACAGACAGAGATTACAAGTAGGCAGAGAGGCAGGCAGAGAGAGAGAAGGAAACAGGCTCCCTGCTAAGCAGAGAGCCCAATGGGGGGCTTGATCCCAGGACCCTGGGATCATGACCTGAGCCGAAGGCAGAGGCTTTAACCCACTGAGCCAACCAGGTGCCCCTAGATCCAGAAATCTTAAGTAAAATATTAGTATATCAAATCCAGAAGTAAATTTTTAAAGGTATAATATATACTGATCATAAAGAGTTTATTTCAGGGCTGAAAATTCGATTTAACATTTGAAAATCAACATAGTTCACTGTATGAGTAGAAAATAGAAGAAAATATATGATCATTTCAATGGATAGTAGAAAACCATTTGACAAAATCCAACACCCACTCATGATAATAATAAAGAAATAATTGTGCAAATATGTTTTATAGGTTACATCAATCTGATTAAGAGAATTTACAAAAAAAATACAGCTAACATTATATTTTTGCTCTCCCACTAAAACTGAAAACTAGGCAAAAGTGTAACAACTCTTTTTTTTTAATTGATCATTGTAACATTGTTAATGAAAGCAAGTAGGTGGACCTTTATATCCATTAACAAAATATTAAAAAGTGCCTCAACTCTTACCATATCTATTCATCATTGTACTGGAGGTCCTAGCCATTGCAATATGGTGAGGAAAAGAAATAAAAGGAATAAATTGGAAAGGAAAAAGTAACATGATTTTTAGGTCAACAGTTCCAAGAAATCTACAAAACAATCCCTAGTTGTCTATAAGTGACTTATCAATGTTGTATGAAACAAGTTAACATACAAAATCAACCATATTTTAATATGTTAGCATCAAACCACTGAAAAGTAATACCCCAAAAGACATTAAATTCTTGAGAATAAGTCCAACAAAAGATGTCCAAAATCTCTACACTGAAAATTACAGAACATTGGTAAGAGAAATTAAAGACCTATATAAAATTCCAAACCATGTTTGTTAACTAGAAGACTCAACATTGTTTAAAACAGCAATTACCCCCATATAGATTTATAGATCCCATGCAATTCCAATCAAAATTCCGCCAGGCTTTGTTTTTTTTTTTTTTTTAAACAGAAATTACAAGCTGATTCTAAAATGCATATACAAGTTTAAATAACTTTAAATCATTAAAATTATTTTTTAAAAAATTAGAGGGCTTACACAATCCAACTTCAAAACTGAATATAAAGCTACAGTAATGGAGGCAAAGGTCCTGGCAAATCATTATGCTGGGTAAAGGAAGCCAGATACAAAACCGTATATATTGTATGCTTCCATTTGTATGAAATTGTAGAATATGCAACCGATTCTATGGTGTCACATAGCAGATCAGTAGCTGGTATTGGGCATTTAGAGCAGGTGAGAACAGGGATGGATACCAAAGGGAACAGAGGAATGGAAAGGTTCAGTTATCAGAAATTTAAATAGGGGCTCCTGGGTGGCTCAGTGGGTTGAAGCCTCTGCCTTTGGCTCAGGTCATGATCCTAGGGTCCTGGGATCCAGCCCCGCATAGGGCTCTCTGCTCAGCGGGGAGCCTGCTTCCCCCTGTCTCTCTGCCTGCCTCTCTGCCTACTTGTGATCTCTGTCTGTCAAATAAATAAATAAACCTTAAAAATTTTTAAATAAAAACGGGGAAAAGATGAGTCAGTTATCTTGACTGTAGTAATTGTTTCAAAGATGGGTACATCCGTCAAAACTTATCAAATTGTACACCTGTACATGATATTGTAATGCATTATACTAACTACTAATCTGTATGTTCTCTGCCGTTTATGGAATATAAATTATACCTTTATAAAGCTGTAAACAGGAGGAAAAAAACAATTTGTTGAAATTTTATATTTGAACGTTGAATAATAAAAAGAACTATCGAACTTTAAACTCTTGCAATGGTAGTTCGCGATAGTTTCACCGTGGATCTGCGGTCTGGGATGCTAGAGAATCCTTTCAGGAAGCCTGCAGTGTCCTACTGCCCACCAAAGGGTTTGGGGGCCACACTCAGAAAACAGCTTCCTAGTCCAAAATTAGACACTCTGACCTTAGTGGGGGAGATCTCCTAATGGTGTGTAAGGCTTGCCCCCAAACAATCAGCCCCTGTCAAGGGACACCAGGAAAGGTCAGGCAGTTGGAAACTGAATTCCCTCCACTGCGACCTTCCTCTCCCTTGCCACACTCCCTCTGATCCCTTCCTGTCCTTCGCCTTCCTGACTCCTTTTCCTTTCCCCACAGCCTGGTCGTCCCCCTATCTTTCCGTTCCACCAGGTTTTCCCTCTTTCCGAGGGCATCGCAGCCTGCTCTAGACCCGAGACCCTCTCCAACCCCAGCCCTGTTTTCTACGCTGATTTTCTCGGCGATTAGTGTGGATTAAAGAGGCAGAACCGGAGACGACGATTGCTCCGCGCCAATATCGCAGCCTCTTCCCACAGCCTCCCAGACGAAGTCCCCAGCGTCCCCAGCCGGTCTCTCACCCGCCTGCCGGGACGCCTCTGCTCCCATTCAGACGGCGAGAAGGTGGACAGTGCCTCGGCCCGGCGTTATATCCCGCCCGCCTTCCGGGGGGCCGAGCAGCCGGGTGGGCTCGGACAGGCTCTACTGGAAGGAAGAACGCGCTCCGTTGCTCGGCAACAAGCAGCGCGTCCTCCGCCGCCTCGCGCCCGCGCTCTGACTCTTGTGGATCCCTCCGCGCTGTGGGTCCCAAGCCGGCGGAAGCCGCCCCAAGGGGCGCCTTTGGGGACCACAAGCCAAAACTTAAGCTGAGCTGGGCTTTTGCTGGGACTCTTGCTAGTCGCAAAGAGCCTCCTGGCCTGGAGTCTCCTAGATCCGCCGTTTATGCCTCCTTTAAACCAACTGCTTACTTGGCACTCACGTTCTTTATGCATTTAAACGAATTGTGCTAGAGACATGAGATTCAGACTTCTGGAGAGTTCATATTATACTCCTAGGTTCAGCATCGTCAGAGTTTCTGATGTCCAGAGTTTCTGATGTTATAAGAAGCCATAACTGGCATTCTCTGTTGAAGTTGAATACACACATACTCTATGACCCAGCAATTCCACTCCCAATAGGAATGCATGTAAACATGCACTAAGAAACATGTGCATCAATATTCATAGCAGTTTCATTCATGATAGCTAAAAACTGGTAAATAACCAAATGCCCATCAAAAGTAGGGTGCATAAATTAATTGTGGTATATTCATAAAATGCAATAAAGGATGTGAACAACCTTCATCTGTGTAAAACAACATAAATGAATCTATGAGCTAATATGTCAAACATAAGGAGTATACACTATATGAGTCCATTCATGTAGGGTTTATTTTATTAATTTTTTATTTAAATTCAATCTAGTTAACATCTAATGCATTATTAGTTTCAGGGGTAGAATTTAGTGACTTATCAGTTGCACATAACACCCAATGCTCATTATATCAACTGTCCTCCTTAATGTCCATCACCCAGTTACCCCATCCCCCCACTCCTCCCAACAACTTTCAGTTCCTTTCCTATAGTTAAGAGTCTCTTAAGGGTCTCCTATTGATAAGCTTTTCCTCCCTCTCAGTTCCTTTTTTTTTTTTTTAAGATTTTATTTATTTATCTGACACACAGAGAGAAATCACAAATAGGCAGAAAGGCAGGCGGTGGGCTAGGGAAGCAGGCTCCCGGCTGAGCAGAGAGCCCTATACAGGACTTGATCCCAGGACCAGGAGATCATGACCTGAGCCGCATGCAGAAGCTTAACCCACTGAGCCACCCAGGTGCCCTCCTTCTCTGTTTTTATCTTATTTTATTTGTTCCTTCCCTTCCCCTATGTTCATCTGTTTTGTTTCTTAAATTCCACATATGAATGAAATCATCATATAAGGTTTAAAAAACAAGACAGCAAAAACTATAGCACTTGCAGATGCATGCTCAGCTGCTGTATTACAAAAAAAAAAAAAGTAATAACAGTAAGAGTCAAAATAGTGGTCATTTTGGGAGTGGAGAAGGTGACGGTGATTGGTGGACACAGAAAGGAGGAATCCTGGGATAGTAGCACTATTCTGCATTTTAACCTTGGTGATAGTTGTTTGACTTTTCTTTTTGTGATAAACCCCTGTTTTCTATTTTGTTTATTTTTCTGTGTTATATTTCACTATTATTTTAAAAACCAAAAGAAAATCCAATTAAATGCCATCATGTAAATGAAGGTGTTTTGCTCAGTGCCTGGCATTCAATGGCCCCCAAGTGTTGATTTTATATTGATCTACTTTCTACCAATCTCTCCCTTTCCAAATACTCAGGCAACTAATAGATGAGATCACGGAAGTGGCAGGTAAAATCTTCTGGAAGTCATCCCTGAGACTGATGCTTCCCAGAAATTCAAAATAGAAGCATGCTCTGCAACACAATTCCCTGGTGCTGGGCCTCAAAGCAGCCCAGTTGTGCAGAAGGATGCACTCAAAAATTCTCAGGCCTCCCTCAGGCAGCTCCCACTCTCCAGACACAGAGCCCAGTAAGGATACCGAGTTTTGCCAACTGTGCCAGTTGCTTTGCTCCCTGGGATTCTGCAACCTCTTCTGTAAAATGGAGATAATAATCTTACCTCAAAGGTTTGTTGCTTTACTCCCCAACATAATGAGTTTTAAATAATTGCTGAGTGTCCACAAGACGAGCAGCATTTTACAGAGAAAGATCTGCTGTCCCTGAGGTTTCACTACACCCACATCATGTACCAAGGCCTTGTGGCTACTCCTTGAGGGCAGTTTTGCCCTAAGTGTGGAAGTAACCCCTCCAGACAATAAGTGCATCACTTTCCTTTGCTAATTAAAATAATGAGCAAATAACTAAAATGCTTAGTGTGAATTGTTCTTGAACCATCCTGGATGCTGCATAAAAATAATACATAGGCCATATTCCTAAAATAGAAAAATTTTTAAACTAATGTAGCCCTGAAACATGTTATGGTCAGGAAGCAATTTATATGGTAAATAAACATTGTTCATTAATGCTTTTATAATACAAAATGGTAACAAGTATTTAGATATTGATACCATAGGATAATACATCCATGAGCTAGATACTATTAGCTTCATTTTATAGGTAACTTACTGATGGTCAAAGAGATCAAGGATTTACCTTTGATCTCCTAGCTAATAATCAGTTCTGAAGAAATATTTTTGGCCAGTAGCAGGTATAGATAACACTTATAAACATAAAGAACTGTAGGTCTAAATGAAAGAAAGAGAGAGAAAAACAGAGAGAGAGAGAAGGAAGAAGGGAGGAAGGGGGAGAAGAAGAGAAAGAGGGAGGGTGGAGGAGGGAAGAGGGAGAGGGAGGAGGGGGAGGAGAGGGGGAGAAGGAAAGAGAGAAAGAAAAAGGAAGAAGAGAAAGAATACTTAGTGATCTAAAGATATTTTAAATTCGTTGTTGATATTGTAATGCTTCTGTATGAAAATGTTAATACTCTAGGTTCTGTTTTATAGAAAAGGGCATTAGACTCAAATAACAGCATAAAATTACTCAATCATTGAAACACTATGATTTCACTTAAGTTTTTGTCACTCTTAAACCACCACCTACTAGTCCTCTTGTCCTCTAATTTTGGAGCCTTCTATTGGGTTCACTGCATAGCAAGTAAAGGAAGACCCAAAAATTCAACTTCCACACCCTCAAAATACCCTCATAGAACAAATTCCAAAGTTCTCCAAAGAGAACGCAAGCCTCTTCATAATTAGGACCCTTCCAAAGGTCTTCTTGGAAAATAATAATTAAATGTATAACTTGACTTTATATTATGCACCAAAATAAATTCCAACTGGATGTAAGATTTTGTTATACATAAGAGTAGCAGTTATATATAAGACTTATAAACATTAAACCATAAAAGGCAGGAACTCTGGTTAAAATATTGATGGTTTTTTTAAAGTATCTATGTGTTGAAAAATAAGCAGAATTATAATGCAAATGAAAACCTGGTGGAAAACTCGCAATATTTATGACAAACATGGGATTAATATTCTTTAGATGAAAAACAGAGAAACACTCAAAATTTTTAGTTTATTAATTGAGGTGTGGAAAGGCAGTTCCCAAAAGAAGAAATATTTATGGCCAGTAGAAATATAAAAACATTCAACTTCAGTAGTAATCTCAGAAATGCAAATTAAAATAATGCTATATATTTTTTGCCAATCAAATTACAAGGTTAGTAATAGAGTTCCTACATGGTACTGAAGAAATAAGATCACTCATAGATGTCTTTGTTTGTTTATTTTTAAAGATATTATTTATTTGACAGAGAGAAACACAGCGAGAGAGGAGGTCTAGTAGCCTGATGCAGGGCTCGAACCCAGGACCCTGGGATCATGACCTGAGCTGAAGGCAGACACTTAATGACGAGCCACGCAGGCACCCCCACTCATAGATTTCTGCTGCCATTTTGCTAGATGTCATTTGCTAGATAGCCTTCATTCCTGCAGCACCATTGCCCGGACCTTGCCCAAACCCAACTGGAAGCCCAAAGGCAAGGAAAGCTGGACGATATGTGCAGAGAACAGAGGCAGAGAATTGAGTAGAAAGAAGAAGAGGCTAGAGAGAAAAACAGAGAATAACCAGAAAAGTCTATTACCAAAGTTGCCTGTACTGCTTGAATCCACAGACACTAACGTCCTAAAACAGCTTCTCCTGCCTTAAGGTCCCCCTCCCCCAGCATTGCTTACCCTCAGCCTTCTCCTAACACCCTGCTCACCCATCTTACCCCTAGGTGATCTACTTAACATACCTCAGGCCTCCCTCCTGACCCTAAACTCTGACTTGATTCTAACATCTGAGCTTATGGAGTTCAGAAAGGGACCTGTGGGAAGCCACCCATCACCCTTCCCTGGGGTGCCTCAAAAAGCCAGGCATGATCTCAGGGTTTTTAAGGTAAGATAAAAATAGCAAGCACTGAGCAGAAAGAAAACTCTTTTGTGAGTAAAACTATCCATTTGAAAAGAAAATACAAATAACACTAATAAGCCCAGTCCAAAGCAGGTGGACCTGGCTGAGAATTAAGGATTTATTTTTCTAGGACACAGTGGCTGGTATTTAGCATTCCAGTTACCCTTTACACTTCCAAAGGGCTTTGCTTAGGTGTTCTCCAAGTATGGTAATGCACTAGAGACTTTGCTGAGTTTGAGGTCAAAACCATTCCTTTTCTAAAGGTAGGTATGTAAGACTGTTGGATGTGCTTTGTAGCCTAAACATTGAGCTTAGAGAACCAATGCCTGGTTTAAGCTTAGAAAAACTAACAGCTCTCCCTGAGTAAGCTGTAAAAACAGAAGCTGCATTTAGCCAGAAACTGCTCGCAGCCTGAGATTTCTGTGTACCAGCCCACTTCCCCTGAATGCACCTCCCCCGGACCAATCCAAAAAAAAAATTAATCAGCTTTGAAGATGTGTGATTTTTCTGTTCTCCCGTAAAGGAAATATTTTATTCTATCCACCCGGTTCTGATTACTAAATGAAACGGAATTCAAAAATTTATTAGAGCCTTGTCCTCAGGACCTTCTTAACCCATCCAAGCCCTGTCTGAAATGTGGGTTGTTGTTCATGTGAGTCCCAGGGATCCACCCTGAAACTCCAGTTCTTCTAAGCCCCCTTAGCAGGAGAAATTAAGCAATTCATGAATCTTCACTTCAGCAAATGGGCCTGTATCTGGCAAAGTCTTTTGTGATTTGGTCTTTTCAAATACAATACTGTTCTTTTTTTTCTTAATGAAGACTTGGCACCCCGCCAAGTTTTCTTGCACATGCAAGATAATATTGAGTCTTTAATATTTGAAGGACCCATGGTAAGCCCAGCATGTTTGGTTGATTTTAGTTGGATTCCCAGGAATTCCCCCCTTTTTAAGGGCATCTATGTCAAATAGTTCTTTAAAACATGGATGGAACTTTCCTTGCTGTAATGTTATCTTGGGTTTTGAGTATTTTAGGAAATGTCCTAAGTGATAATCCTCCAACTGACCCTAAGTGGTGTCTTCTTCTAACTCTGTCCATGAGAGAGGAAGTGGCAAAGGAGGTCCAAGGGAGAAGGAAGAAAATATTTAAGTGAATCAAGTGTCCTGTCTTCTCTCCATGCCCCCCAAGTTCAGATGCTGAGGACAGAATGGCCTCCCAGAAGGCCAGACTCACTCCCTTCATCTTCCAACTGAGCTGCCTGCTGGATCCAGGCCCGGGTCTTGGGTCTTGACTGAGATTGCCATAGCCAGGGCAGTGTGCAAGTCTACCATCTCGGGGACCCTTGAGAATCACACACTAGCTTCTGAGGCCCGACCTCTACTATTAGCCACTCCCTAGAAAGCGGCCCCCCAGGTCGAGGAGATTAGGAGGGGATTCTAGGCAGGGTCCCCATGGAAGATGAGAAGCAGCCCTTGAGAACTGCCAGGCATTCAGTCTCTCCAAAGAAGCTCCCCCCTCTTCTCCCAACTGTAGCAGGAGGGACTACAAGGTCTACGGAGCTAGGCAGGTGATCACCAGCAAAAGACCTCTAAGGGGAAGGGGCGAGGGCACCTAGATCTAAGGGTCGCATTACTTGTCACTAAGTGTTCAGCACCCAGCACCGCCTGGGCTCCGAGAGCTCTGCGAAGACTCTTTGTATTTGTTACAAGTCAGTACACTTACTCTGTACTCAAATGGTATGAGATAGGTACTAATAAGCCCATTTTACAGTTGAGACAATGGAGGCTCAGAAAGAACAAGTCTCCCGCAGAGAACAGAATGAAATCCAGATCTCATTCCAAATCCCTTGCTCCTAAGCACAAACACTACAGTCCCTGTCAACAAACAAGCCAGGCTGGAGCTTATTTGGGTAAAAAGAGAGACAATCTCAGAGACCCTTAGCCTCTGAGGCAGCAGCCCTGCCCAGAGGTGTGAGCAGAACACTGTGCAGCCTCCTAGCCAAGGTGGCTTTGCCTGGGCTTAGGAATTGCAAGACGCTCTCTGCTCTCTCCTATGGATTGCTGTTTTTGGAGACGCTGTGAAGTGAAAAACAGAAAAGTTTTTGCCCAAAAGTTACCCTGAAACACATAGAACACAAAACCAGAGCAAAAGGGAGGGAACTCTTCCTGGGGCTTGTTCTCTCAGCGCCCTGGGCCCCTCAGGAAAAGTCGCTTTGCCGCTCCCAGAGCAGAGCCACCCCCTCACACCCATCACCCTAGCAGTTACCTTCCTAAGTTCACACCCCTTCTGGATTCCACCCTCCACGGCAGGGGGGTGGAGGAGCTGATGGGGGAGGGAGGGACGGGGTTGGGGGTGATCAGGCCTGACTGTGACTCCAGCCCCTCCAGGCTTCCTTCCTACAGTTGACCGCTGCTGGAACCAGATTGAGTTCAAGCTCTTTTGGAAAAGGAGGAAACTGAGGCCCGAAGGATCTGCCTGGGTTTCCCAGGGAATTTGATGTCGAATGGTTGGACCACGAATTTGTGACTGGATCGCCGCCAGGCTCCTGACCACCTACCGCTGCCCACTGCAAGCCCCGGTTCCCATCTCCTCATAGCCTCTCCTCTCTTCGGATGATGGTCTGGTTTATTCCCATTCCAGCACCTGCAGCAGTTTTAGAAGCTTCTGCCCCAGTGTAAACTGACCTTCAACCCGAGCACTGTGCTTTATTTATTGAAACCACTTCTCTTGGCGGGGTGTGAGAGGAGGGTCACGAAGAGGTCAGAGGAGTCTAGAGATTCACAATAGAAGGTATTTTGGCGGGGAGGAGGCCAGTGGGGTGAGGAGAGTGGGATCCATGCCACCAACTTCATCATTGAAAGCATTGAAAGAAAAACCTACATTGGATCTGCTAGTATCCTAAGTCTCCAAGGTGAGTGGGGCTCGACCTGACTTCTGAGGCCCTGTCCCCTGCAGGCGGTGACCCGGGTGCAGGTGGGGAGCAGCCAAGGGCAGAGAGCATGGTCTGAAAGGAGTCTGTGGCACAGCCCCCGAGGGCAGCCTCCCAGCCGTGGCTGAGCCCCACACCACCCAGGGCGGGTTGGGGGGAGGGGGACCCGACATCAAAGTCACAGATGCAGCTGCGGTTTGAGCTGCCAGGTAGTTTCCCCAGTGACAGCAGCCCAGAAAAGGCGGCAGACCGGCTCCCTCTCTCAAGGACTGCCACGCATGCTTTCATGGCAAATAAAAACTTCGGGAGGAGAAGTTGACACGAGAGGTCTCCAGTTAATACCTTGCAACAACACGGCAGGTTTTGAGAGGTTGGGTGGACCTTTAAGGAAATCATACATCACACAGGGAAAGCCTGTGGAATAAAATGGTTTAGATCCTAAAGACAGGGAGGCAATTAAGGTAAATGGCTGATAATTTCGAGCGCACTGCCCCCACTCAGGCCCGCTGAGTGCCTGGCACCTGGGAGGATCCCATGGGACGGACTCTCACTTCGCAAACCCGGACAGACCCGTAGCCCGCTTCCTAGGCGCCCTCCAGCGCTGGGGTGGAAACGCCGCGCGCCACGTGCTTGTTAGCTCAGGCACACAACCCCGGACTAACAGCTCTGCTGCAAGGCTTTTCTTTCTCACTGCGTGGGCTCGGCTTCATTTGCTTGCCAGTTTAAACATATTATTCAAACACGGACGTTTCCTTTACAGCTCCTTGCTCCAAGCTTCTGCTTGATGGAAAGTTGATGGGGTTCTTTAACTTTTTAATCAATATCTGCTATTGAAAGACTCTGCTGCTGCCTTTTCACAAGGCAGCAAAAGTGAAATATTTGCCTTTGGTCACACGTTGACCGCCCTAGATAGGCAAATGGTGGTGGGGGTGGGGGCGGGGGTTTGCTGCTGATTCTGCCTAAGTCCAGAAATCCATGAGGTGAGTGCACTCTGACTTAGTCATGTCGCCTGGATGATTTTAGTTAAAATCAAGCGTCACTGTTAGGATAAGAGTCATGCCCAGTGGGCCTGGAAGCTTAGGGATTATAGGGCTTCGAGACCCTGGCCTTTCTGACAGAAGAATCTGTCCATCCATTCACGCTTTCCTCTGTTGGTTCATTCATTAAACAGCTCCCTGGCCTAAGACGGGTCCCTAGGGTCCTCTCACTTGGAGACTTTGGAGTCAAGTGGATAAGGTTTCTAGGCTCCAGCATCTTTTTCCACCTGATACCAGCTTGGCCAGCATCTGGATTGGGGCAGTTAGTTTATTGATTGAGTCAACAAATCTTTATTGAAAGTCTACTGTGCTCTGCTCTTGCAGTGGGGACTGTGGGCCCCACCCTCAAAGATCTTCTAGTCCAGTGGGGGAGACAAAGAAAGAAAGAAAAAGAAAATGACACAAATAGAATATGCTGTTCAGAACAACACAACCCTGGCAGGAATGTAAATTTAAGACATGGACCTAAGGAAAGAGCAGAGCTCAGTTGATGGTGGATGCCTGCAATGTTCTCACCAAGACCTAGGGAAGCTGCGCTGGACACCACAGGTAAAGCCTAATGTTGGCAGCTGAATTTCCTTACTTTGATCCATTTACAGTAGGCGTCCACGATGACTGCATTCAGAAAGCTGTTAAAGCTCCTGCAAATTTTGCTGATATCCCAGCAAAAAGGAATGCAAAAAGGAGACCTCTTCCTAGTGTTTCTGTTTAGAAGCAAACTCACTACAATGTGAGTTTTACTCTGTGGCCTATAGGACCAAGAAAATCAAACAACTTCAAACAAATGCACTATTTTTAAAACAAAACTTTCATCTGATGCTAGCTCTGTAATAGCTGCTGGACGTCCAGAAGCAGCCACTCACCAGTGTTTTCCAATCGAATTTTAATTTTAAATAATGAATGTAACCTCTCTCTAGCCATGCCAATAAATTGGCAGTTTTAAATTTCAGGGGGAAAATCAGGAAGACAATACAATGAAAAAAGCTTGGCTAGAATGCATCCTTACCCCCCCTCATATGCAGAATATGATTTATATTGTTGTTACAAATGCATCCGTTAAATACAACTATGTAAATTTGAGGGTAATCACATTTGAATAGCTAAAGTTAAACCACCAGGGCCAAATGAGGGGCCGTGGGAAAGCTCCTGGTCGTGTGTGTGGGGGGGGGGGGTGCGGGGAGGGAGGGAGAGATGGGTGGATTGGGGAGCTGGAGTTCAGGGACTAAGAAACTAAATACTCATTCACCATTGGGGAAGGATTTAGGTTTAAGATGGCAGCCTCCAGAAGAGAGATGGTATCTATAGAGTTCTCTGAGGCTCTGTGTTTCCATCACTGGCTCCCTATTAGCCCCAGCTTCTGCCAGTGGGGTAGAGTCAAATTCCCAGGCTTTCAGGCTCCCAGCTCTTGCATCCTGGAACAACGGGTGGAGAACATACTGGGATCTCAAAGCACCTATCTAGTCTGTGGCAAACAGTGGGGCCTCAGTCACTCTAGTCCCTCTCCACTCTCAGAACGAAAATTTGTTATGCTCCTCCCTAATTTTCCAACTCTTTATTTGGAACATCATTTCCAGTCTGTCTTCTAGGACACCAACCCTAGCACTTCTTAAGCGGCTAGAGGAAATTGTGGGCAACACTGAGCAGATACAGCGCTGAAGCGATGCACAGGGGTGAGGAGAGACTAGCTCGGACTAGGCACTTTCCTCGAGCTGGCAGTGATAGCAGAGAATAATAAAGCAGTCCGTAAATCGGAGAACAGGCTGCCTAGAGATGCGCGACGGCCTGGGAATCCAGGCCTGGGCAGGGGCGCCACGTCTGCCACCCAGGCCTTAAGGAAGGGAGGTTCCCATTCTTTGCGGGTACCCATGGGACCCTTATTCCCTTCAAGGCTGGTGATTGCCCAAGAGGGCAGGTCGCCCTTCCCAATCTTTCTCATTTGAATACATGAAAATGCGAGTTGATTTTGGCAGGGCAATGCTAGCTCAGGGCCAGAGAGACGGTTTTGTCGCCCACGGGCAAGGCTGGGTAGGGAGCAGCTCCGGCTCCGACATCCGGCTGCGGGCCAGTCAGGCCTGCACCCCATGCCGCTCAGAAGCCCCGCGGCGGCTCCGGGAGCAGTGAGGGAAAGGACAAACCCAGAGATAAAGAATTGGGATTAAAATGTTTCAATAGATTCCCCCCCCCCCCCCCCCCCAGTACAAACACCTGACCAGGCTTCGGCCAGGATCCTGAGATTTCTCCGCACGAAACTGCTGGACGAGGCCGATTAGGTGGTCCCAGGGCCAGGGCCCCTACCTACTGCGGGTCGGATGCCTTGTGAGTTTTGAATTAATTTCTTGATGAGTAACATAATGATAAAAGGAAGGGCAGAGAAAGGAAGATATGAGAAAACAAAAAAAGGAAAGGAAAGAAAGGCCGTGAAGGAACAGGAGCTCGGTGTTTCTGCTCTCCTGGCCCCAGGCGCCTCGACTGGCAGCGGTGCGCCCCCGAGTCTTAGGCTGCCGCGCCTCCCGCGTGGCGGTTGGGAGGCTGAAGGCGGGCGCCTGGGCCTCTTCCCGGGCTCGGACACACACCTCGGGCGGCAGAGGCCAGTCGCTTGGAATTGCAAACAGCTGCTTTCAGCGTCCCAGGCCTTCCTCAGTCTTAAACCGACCTGGGTCCCAGTCCAGGTCCGCTTTGAGCCCCGTGGAAGACAACAGGTCTTAGTTTCCTAGCATCCGATTCTCGCCCGCGGACGGATTTAAGCTTCTCATCTGGGTGGCAGGTGGGGACCGGAGAGCGCGGACCACCCTGTCCCGAGTGGCTGGGCCCGCGACAGTCGAGACCTGGCCACAGCCCCCTGGAAGGAGGGAGGCCGGCGGAGACAGGGGATGGACTAGGGAGAACCACAGAGGGAAGTCCTCGGGAGGCTCCAGAGGGCACCACAGAGGCCCGACGCCGCGGGTCCTGCTCTCTGCACACCCCGCCGTCCTGCTAAACGGCAAAGACCCCGGCGCCGCCACAGACAGCTGGCTGGGCCCGAGGCCTGAGGAGCGACCTGTCTCTAGCCGTCGTCCCCCCTCTGCTTCTCCCTTGCGCCGGCGAAGATCTGCGGAAGGGGTCCCAGCCAGGTAATACTGGAAAGGGGAAGAGGAGGTGGCCTCGTTTGGCCGGCGAAGATTGTACCGGCGGCCGCCACAGCCAGACTGCGCCTGGAGCGCAAGTCTCCAAAGGCGGAGACGGCGCAGCTTCCGGGAAGGGCGGAGCCGCTTCCTCCGCCCAAGGCCACCTGGACGACCCGCGCGCATCACCTCCCTGACCGCTCCGGCTTCCTCCGCCTGGGGAGCCTGCCCTCCCCTCTACCTGGGCCGCCCTAGGCTCAAGCAGACCGGTCCTAGCCAGGGGAGTTTGGCCCGGGACGCCCCCGGAGACGCCACGTGGCTGCCCTCGTGGCCCCTATAGCCTCGAGTCCACCCAACCTCCCGGAGGCTGAAGACAGGTCCAGTTCCCCGGAAGGCAGGGCACAGCCTTCTGAAAGGCGTAGACAGGGCCTATTTGGGAGAAGAGGTTTGTAACCAACGAGTCGACTGCTGCAACCAGGCCTGTCACCTGGCTACCTACTGGCCAGCAGCCCGGAGACAGCAGCTTTCTGTCATTCATTTGCTTGTTTATTTTCCAAATCAAAGACCCGGCACGACCCTGATGATTCGCTTTTAAAGCTCTGCGAAATGACTGGCTGACATCTGAGTACCCTAGAGCTTGCCTTCCTAAATGTGTTGGGGGTCTTGGAACAACGCCACTGAGATGAAGAGAGGCTGGGAGCTAAACCAGCTGCCCCCTTTCCTCCCCCTCAGGCAGTCAGCTCCGGGAACTGAAGTCTCAGGAAAGGGCAGCGTGCTGAGTTCCAGACTCCCCCAACGGTGCTCGCCGGGGGGCGCTTGCGGGAGGATTCGGCGCCCTCCCTTCCTCCACACACACATCACGGGAGGTGCTGTGAACCCAGTCATTCCGGGCGGGGCGGCGAAATCCCATGCTGGATCAAGGTTCTAAAGTTGGCAGAGTCCGCTCTTCACCACCAGTCTTGGGCTTTGAAGAAGCCCTGGAAAAACTTTACTTTGGACATCCCGCTGTAGGTTGTTTTTTTTTTCCCCCCTTCTTCTTCTTCAGCTGACTTTTTTTTTTTTTTTTTAAGATGAGCTCTAGTAGATTTAGGAAGTGGGCTAAAAGTGAAAGAATATTTGATGTTTTAATTGACCCCCCCTATAAAATGACAGCACCCCCCCTTTAGGCGCCGGCTTTTTGTGTACCATAAAAGCTTTTACTAAGTTGTCACTACCCATGGATAATACCCTAGTCATGCTCCATGTTTCTGAAGAGCCAAGAGGGCGTTGGAGAATCACTGCGGGAAGGAACAAGGAAGCTCATTAGCACTGAAAGTCCCCCTGAACAGGCCAAGGAAACTAAGCATCCGTGTTCTTTACGAATGGAACCAGGGTCCTGCTGCTGCTGGGAACTTTGCACAAAAGAATGAGTTTCTGACGGATGCTCTGAGAAATCTGTGCAGATCCACACATTTACAGATACATTTACACAAATTGATGGGACTTGCAGTCTTAGGGGCAGGGGGCCTGCTGAGTTCCAGGTGGATTTAATTTCACTCTCATTCCATTCCTTACAATATGACATTTCTCTCCCCTCCTTTTGTTAAAAAAAAAAAAAAAAAGGAATTGTAATCCAACGCTTTTATCTTTTTTATTTCCTTAACTTCACATCTTCACCCTTTTGGGCTCTCCTGACTTAAGAGATTTGTTTGGTTCGAGGATTTTACGTGATTCTGTTGCCAGATTTCAAGGAAGAAAGATTTAAAAGAACAAAGTACAGAGGGAAAAAGGTATCTTAAAGACAAGTTAAAACACATTGCTTAATATGAGATTAATAACATGCTTAAAACTTTGCCAAACAAGAATATTTGGCAGATTTTTAGTCATTTTAGAAAGATTTTATTTTGTTATTGCTTCAGGAAAACTAGTGGATTCTACCTAGGGTAGGACACACACATGGTCACCCACACACTTAGAAACAGACATGGCCACACTCATTTAGAAGCTCACACACATTCATACACTCAGAAATATACTTGGAAAACTCACACCACCCCACAACCTATCACCAGCTCAGCGCTTATCAATCACTTTAGTTGGTCCTTCTCCAACAAAAGTGATTTGGGGCACTCACTACCCAGGACCTCACAGAAGCCAAGAGGCTTTGCTTTGGGGAGAACTTCCCACCAATGCCCAGGATCCATTAGGAACCAAGCAAGCGCCTGCGGTGCTAGCTTGGCCCCTCCAGGTGAGAGATGGGATCAAGCCCCGCCACAGACCATCCCTGGCTTCAGCCTGGCACCTCTCTAGCCGAGCAGACGCATTCCCGCGCCTGTGTTCATGATCTCCCAGTTAACGCGCGCGTTTAGGGAGATGTCCCCTCCCCCTGACCTTTCCCTATCAGAAACCAGACGGTCGCCTCCAGCTCAGTCCCCGGGGCTGCGGAAGGGGGGCAGGAGGAGGAGCTGGATAGAGGAGGACGGCCCGACTCGGGTGCGCCTGCCCTATCACACAGACATCTGTTCTCAGCCTCTTCCTCTTTATGATCGCTACAGATGACAAGGGAAGTAGAGCGGACCGAGGCGGAAAAAAAAAAAAAAAAGTTATGTCATAAAGATATAAAACGGTGCTGTGACTCACCTGCTCTTAGCCGCAGGTACGGGTTTCGTGGCAGCGTCTCCAGTCTGCTAGCCAGGAGCCCAGATAGGCCTAACGTCACTCGGCAGGTTGACTCAGATGGCCGAGTTTCTAGTGAAGGGGTAAAATTGGGGCTTTCTCCTTTTTTCAAGTCTGAAGTCGGGGAAGGGGGATCATCTGTATTCTCCAGTCTCCCGGGGTTGAACTTTGGGTCAGTAATCAGTACTGTGGGAGCTGGAAGCGGGCAGAAGAGCAGGAGAGGCAGGGGATGGGACTGCGGCCGGCGGCCCCCGGAAGACGGTGGGTCCCCCTGGGAAGGGACTCTGGGGTTATTTAGCTGGCACGGCCCCGCGAGCCGGCATCCAACGCCACCGCCCCCAGCCCTTCTCCGGCTGAGCCGTTCCTATCCAGAACTCTAGTTAGCTTGCCCGGCCCCGCCTATTTTTCTTTTTTCCTCTTCCAAAGGGGTTACCCCCCCCCATCCCATTTCCCTCTTCCCCCAGGCTCCGGGCTTAAACCAATTACGCTGCTTTGCAAACAAAGTGAGGGCCGGGTTTGAGGGAGGGGGCTCGGCGGGAGGGGGCGCAGGGGGCGCGCGGCGGCAGCGCGGCTGGGCGGGAGGCGCGGCGGCTGGACTGGCGGGCGGCCGCCTCGCAGGTGCACCTCGGGCTTTGTAGGTGCGAGCGTCTTTGTGCGGCCGACAAATGGGGAGAGGACGAGGAGGTGGGCACTCGAGCGACGTAAGATCCACATCAGCTCAACTGCACTCGTCTCGCAGAGGCCGCCCGCTCACTTCCCGCGGAGGCGCTCCCGGGCGCCGCGCTCCGCGGCCGCCGCCTGCCCCCGCCCGCCGCGCCGCCTCCGCTGCGCACGCCGCGCCCCGCAGCGCTTGGCTTCCTCCTTGCTAGGGTGGTGTTGGGCTGGCGCGGGCGCTCGGGTGACTGCAGCTGCTCGACTCCCCGCCCCCCAGCCCTGCGCCGCGCGGCCGACCGTCGCTTAGCACAGGGCTGGATGGTTGCATCGGGCAGGGTTGCTCCAGGATGTTAGGGACTGTGAAGATGGAAGGGCATGAGAGCAGCGACTGGAACAGCTACTACGCGGACACACAGGAGGTGAGAAGTGGGCAGCAGGTGGGACCCTCCCGGAGCCCCTGCCGGGGAAGGCCTGAAGAGGCGGGCGGCTGGCGGGCTGGGGGCGGCTGGCGGGCTGGGGGCGCCTTCTCCGTGCCATCGCTGCGGGTCCACCCGAGGTGTTCCCGGACAGGCCTTGGCCGGGCCTTGGAGACCGATCCGCTGCCCCGCGGGGGAGGCTGGATCCCGGCGTTCGGCGCTTGGAGCGGGCCAGAGGGTTTTAGGAAACTCTGGCCTTTGAAGGCACCCGCTCTGGAAAGCGCTTGCCTCTTCTCTGCGGAGAGCGGGAGCCGGAACCAGGCCCGGGGTGCCGCGGGTTGGCGGGCGGGCGCCGGCAAGAGTTGGAGGTAACTCTAGGATAAAGGCAGAGTTCTCCAGCAGGGCGGCCTCTTCCTCCCACGGATGAATTCTCAGATGTCTTCAGATGAAAGCACGCTGCCGTTGAGTTGAGCGTCTTAATAATGAATCGATTCCGAAATTTTAGAAAACTTCTTTAAAAGCCCTGTTTGGGGAGAAGTCGGCTCATTTTACTCTAAAACCGCTGGGTGGCGCTGGTGCGAACTGACTTTTCCTCCAGCACCCCGAACAGAGAACCTGTTTCTCCTCATTGTCCCCTTGGTGGCACGTTCGTGTGGTTTATTTTACAATGTGCACAAAGGGATTGTGAGGAAAACCAGGTACCGGCGGGACCACCACCTACTAAAAGTATTTCTCTTGAAACAGCTGGCAATTAGCCTCCAAAAGTTCACCATTACTAAAAACAATTATCTATAATCTTGGAGAGAGGACGACAAAAAAAAAGGGGGGGGGAGAGAAAGAAAGAAATACTTTAAGACATGAACAGAAAAATATAGAATCTGGAAATATTTGGATGGTAATTAATTTCTTAAATTTATGTATTTATATATTCACAAACTTAGCTTGAATTTATTTGCATACCATAGCAGAGTGTGCCTAGTTAAATTTGTACACCTTTTAATTTTTCAAATGAAATTGTACCTACTGCTGAAAAAAATCAGACATTACTTTTGTTAAACTATCAGAAATGTTTTTATTTTTCCAGACTCTATGATTTTAACATACATATGGCATTCCCAAATTGCTATTGATAAGGGTTTTCTTCTGATAATTTAAAAGTGAGCTCAGAACTCTTCCTCGGGCTTAATTCGGATGCAGACATCTCAACCCACTAGTTAATGAAGTCCCCTATAGAAAGAACTTTCTTACAGGTTGAAGCTGAGAATTGGGAAACAAATAGCATTGGGAGAAAATAAGTAGACTTTGATTTTGAAAATTTAAAGGGGGATTTTAAAGCAAAGCTTTGAAATAATCATGGCAACATATCAGTATGGGAAAACAAAATAGATCATTTTGACAAATTGAGTCACCAAAATTTTCAAATGTTATGGGGCTGGAAATAACGAAATTAGTGCAACTTCCTGAATGGTTTAAAGAGATGTACATGTAAAGTCAAGTTAAAGTTAAGTGTAGTGCATTGATATTATTATGCACTCCCTCCTACCCCCCCCCCATCTATTTTTAGGGTTTTTTTTTTTCCAAAGACTTACTAAACTTCTGAGTTTCTGTCGCTTTTAATATTACAGGTACTACAAGTAGATGGAAAACACTCGTTCTAAACATAATAACGAAAAGTCACCATTTGGGGGAAAACTAAGGCGGTAAAGCCAGTTGTTGAGAAACGGATGGTCATGTGGCCACGAATGATTAGTTCTATCAGGAAAAGTTTAATTAACAGCCACCCTGCATAGCCGAGGCTACTGTGTGGTCAGCCCGGCCTGGCAGGCTTAGGTGAGCTAGGCACAGAGCTAGTGTTCTGTTGCCCGCCCCGGGGGACGACACCACTGCACCCCGTAAGGTGGGGTGAATAAGCAAAGTCAGAGAATAATTCTATTTTCGGAGTTTACCTCCTTTTAACTAAAATGACTTTGCTGAGGGTAATCTGGGGTGGAGACTGGAATACCAACTGGCGTGGAGGCAGAAGGCGATGGAGGGGCCCTAGAAGTCGGCCCCTGAGCCTGGCATGTAAGGCGATTACACATCTTCCTGGGGACATATTTTCTGTGAGCGCTTGTCTTTCAGGCCTGCCGCGATAAGAGTTTTTCCCTGCTGTGCAAGACATTTCTTTACTCTTTCTAGGGAGGGCGCCTGACGGTTTGCCCGGGGTGGGGGGTCCTGCGCTTTGCAGAAATGCTCCCCGCACGTCTCCGGCTTTGCCCCCGGCGGTAGGCCGCCCGCTCCCACTACTAACCCCGCCCTCCGGGGCCTCTTTCCTCGCTGTCTCCGCTCCAGGCCTACTCCTCCGTCCCCGTCAGCAACATGAACTCGGGCCTGGGCTCTATGAACTCCATGAACACCTACATGACCATGAACACCATGACCACGAGCGGCAACATGACCCCAGCTTCGTTCAACATGTCCTACGCAAACCCGGGCCTGGGCGCCGGCCTGAGCCCGGGCGCCGTGGCTGGCATGCCGGGCGGCTCCGCGGGCGCCATGAACAGCATGACGGCGGCGGGCGTGACGGCCATGGGAACGACGCTGAGCCCGGGAGGCATGGGCGCCATGGGCGCGCAGCCCGCGGCCTCCATGAACGGCCTGGGACCCTACGCGGCTGCCATGAACCCGTGCATGAGCCCCATGGCGTACGCGCCGTCCAACCTGGGCCGCAGCCGCGCCGGGGGCGGCGGCGACGCCAAGACTTTCAAGCGCAGCTACCCGCACGCTAAGCCGCCCTATTCCTACATCTCGCTCATCACCATGGCCATCCAGCAGGCGCCCAGCAAGATGCTCACGCTAAGCGAGATCTACCAGTGGATCATGGACCTCTTCCCCTATTACCGGCAGAATCAGCAGCGCTGGCAGAACTCCATCCGGCACTCGCTCTCCTTCAACGACTGCTTCGTCAAAGTGGCGCGCTCCCCGGACAAGCCGGGCAAGGGCTCCTACTGGACGCTGCACCCGGACTCCGGCAACATGTTTGAGAACGGTTGTTACTTGCGCCGCCAGAAGCGCTTCAAGTGTGAGAAGCAGCCGGGGGCCGGGGGCGGCAGCGGGGGTGGCGGCGGCGGCGCCAAGGGCGGTCCTGAGAGCCGCAAGGACCCCTCGAGCGCCGCCAACCCCAGTGCCAACTCGCCCCTTCATCGGGGCGTGCACGGGAAGGCAGGCCAGCTAGAGGGCGCGCCGGCCCCCGGGCCGGCTGCCAGCCCCCAGACTCTGGACCACAGCGGGGCGACGGCGACAGGGGGCGCCTCGGAGTTGAAGACGCCATCCTCCTCGGCTGCGCCCCCGATCAGCTCGGGGCCCGGGGCGCTGGTATCTGTGCCCCCCTCCCACCCAGCGCACGGCCTGGCACCCCACGAGTCCCAGCTGCACCTGAAAGGGGACCCCCATTACTCTTTCAACCACCCTTTCTCCATCAACAACCTCATGTCCTCCTCGGAGCAGCAGCACAAGCTGGACTTCAAGGCATATGAGCAAGCACTACAGTACTCGCCCTATGGTGCTGCGTTGCCCGCCAGCCTTCCCCTCGGCAGCGCGTCGGTGGCGACCAGGAGCCCCATCGAGCCCTCAGCCCTGGAGCCGGCCTACTACCAAGGTGTGTATTCCAGACCCGTCCTAAACACTTCCTAGCTCCCTGGGACTGGGGGTTTGTCTGGCATGGCCATGCTGGTAGCAAGAGAGAGAGAGAGACAGACAGACAGACAGAGGGAAAGAGAAAAATCAACAGCAAACAAAACCACACATACCAAGCCGACAACAGCATAATAAAATCCCAGCTATTTTTATTTCATTTTTTGTGTGTGTGCACAATCTTTTCCCCAGTGCAAAGGACTGTTACTTTGTTATTGTATTTGAAATGCCTTGTGTATATTATTACAGAGAAAACCAATCCCAAACCAACAAAATTTTTTCCTGCAAAGTTTAACAATCTACAAATGTATATATAAAATCCTCCTACTTCCTTATTCCTTTCCCTTTCTTCCCTCTTTCCCTCCAGACACGTCCTAGTCTGTGCAGGGTTTATTTAAAGAAAGAAAAAGAAAGAAAGATGGTCAGACTTGTAAAATATTTGTTTGTGCTCCCCCCCCCCCCATCACCTGACCCTCCACAAGTTTACAGGTCTATGGCAATACTCTTAACCATAAGAACTGAAAGGGTGAAGAAACAAGTTGACACTAGGGGCTATTAAAAGTATTTGAAGGACAACACTGCTGTTATGCAGCAAAACATAAACTGATTATAAACATCAGAGCCATTTGTTATTCAGCTTCCATTTCTGATACATTCAGATAGCAGATGTCTTAAAATGAAATACATATATATTATGTACAAACTTATTTATGCACATGCTCAACTATGTAGACATCCTCCATATATTTGCATAACACGTAGAAACAATAGGTTAGTGATATACATGGGACATTTTCAAGAGTTGCCTGACCAAGAAGTTACAAAGACACCCTCCTCCCTTGTCTTCTCCACCCACATATAGCCAACCCTGAGAAGAATTGCCATCTTCAGTAACTCTGCTCCTTGTTTTGCAGAGTGCCATTGTCATGTCATTCTGAGGTCACATAACATGTATAAAATTAGCTTTTATGTATCTGTACCATTTAAATAATATTTTTCCAGGAAAAAGGAATATTACAATGTTGGAGGAGAGATAAGTTATAGGGAGTGGTATTTCAAAATTTGGTCTGAAATTCCAAAATCTAAATGATTGTGGCCATTTTAATTATTGCCATTGTGTGCTTGTTTCATTCAGTGTTAATGCACTTTTCACAGTTGGACATGGTGTTAGTATAGCCAGACGGGTTTCATTATTCTTCTTTGCTTTCTCAATGTTAATTTATTGCATGGTTTATTCCTTTTTTTTCTTTATAGTTGAAATTGCTTTAAATGATGGTTAAAATTACAAATTAAAAATGTTAATTTTATCAATGTGATTGTAATTAAAATATTTTGATTTAAATAACGAAAATGAAAATTTTAAGCCGTGGAATATGTTCTTGATCATTTGCAGTTAAGGACTTTAAATAAATCAAATGTTAACACAAAAATATTTGTTACTTTCCTCAATTAAATCCAAAGTAAGTATTCTGAAAATGATATTTTCCAAAGTCCAGCACCGAATATAAATGACGGAAAGGAAAATGATCTAAAACAAAATTGTTTTGTTTATTAAACGACCAGGAAGCTAGTAAAAAGAAGTCAAAGAAATCCAATAAAAGTGGGTAGATAAATTGATCTAATATACTAAGAATTGAGATTTTTAAGACTAATTATTCCCTCCCAGTAGTGTTTAATTTTTTAACATGAGCTTAAATCTTCTCTGTTTCCTTTGAGTCTGTCCACAATGAAATCAAATTTATTAATATAACTACATTTCCCCTTCCCTAATGTCTAATTTTCCTTTATCTGAGAAGTATTCCAGTGAGAATAAAATATCAGATGTGGCTGATAAAATTAAGTTGTCTACAACAGAGAATCCTGACCCCCCCACCCCCATTAAAAAAGAAACAAAACTTAACCATCCTGGTAGCTTTGGAAGGGGCCAAGGAATCTAGTTAAATTACTCCTGCAGGGGAAGCTTTGTGCCACCAGGACATTTCAGGGTAGCTGCTATTTTGTATCTTGTGAAGATACTTTTTAAAATATTGTTTCTAAAAATACCATTCCTGAGAACTTAAAGCTGATGATTTGTTTGCCTTCTAAGAAGCTTTTAAATGCAACTTCACACCCCTACAGTTGCTTGAGATCACAAAATCATTAATCTCCTTTGATAGCAGGCTCACTTTCCAGTCCACCTATTTCTTTGTAAGTCTTGTTCGGATTGACATCAACAATAACAACACCAGTCCTAGCAGAGGCTAGCCTGCCTGAGCCCTTGTGTATGAACTCCATCCTCGCTGGGGCTTGAACTTGGCCAGCCTTTACTTTGATCGCCCCACTCCACACTGCGGACAAGATAAAAAGAGCCGTGTGAGTCCCTTAATTATCGCGTAATTGCCTCCCCAGATGAGAGAAGGGGTGGCATGTAGCACTTGAGAAAAATCCAGAAATCCCCCCCCCCTTCAGCTAATGAAAGGAGGAGAGGGAAATAACTTGTTTGAATAATTTAAAAATCTAATTTGGAAGCTTTTTGGGAAGACATTAAAATCCCAAAGAGAGGAAAAAGCTTTCAATCTCAATAGTTATTTATGTTTCTATACAGGGTAAACAAACCCGTTGGCAAATTCGAATTCCAAATGTAACATAAGGCCGTGAGTTTGGGCCGAGGAATTTTACCAGCCCCACTGAGTCTATATCGTCTAACTTTTGCGTTCCCCTCGGTGATGTTCCCTTGCCTCTCTAACATATTAGCAATTTCAGTGTCTTGCCTCCACCAATTAGGCTTAAGTGGGCCTCAGCTCGTTCTGTCTTACTTGGCTGAGACTTTTTCTGGGCTTGCAGGGGGCGAGGCGCCGCAAGTTGCTGGCAGAGGCCACTTTGGAAACCTGCCTGAAAAGCTAGCATGGTGGGTCGCAGGGACCTGGTTTCGTGGGCTTCTCGCGCGCTTTTCTGCCACCTCTGAGCAGTAAAGCACCTCCGGACACCTTGAGCGCGTCCTGCCGCATCTGGGCGACCTGCGCCCGGCGCGTTAGGAAGGACGCCCCCGGGGGCCCGGGCGGGCGGTTGCCGGGGAAGAGGGACAGAGCAGGACCACAGGCATCTCGGGGTGACAAGTGCAGTTAGTTCTGTATTGTTTGGGCATTTTCCCCTCCTAGCGAATAAATCTTCTGTCGAGCCCGAGACCTAAAAGTCAACAAAGAAGGCCAGGCGTCGCTTTACCGCTCCCGCGGCCCCAACGCCCGCGTTGCCGCGGCGGCTCCCGCTGCGTAATCCCTTCCTCGGAAACCCGGACACACAAACGCCGCAACGCCTGGGGCTGGGGCGCCGCGCCCCAGGGCCAGGAGGAAAACATCTGTGGTTCCAAGGGAGTGCTGCGACGACCCTCCTCGAGCGCGCCGCCTTACCTGGCCCCCGCCCACACCCCTTTTCGTCTTCAAATTTCTCTATATCTTCATCTCAGACACTCGTTCCTGCAGATGAGGGCGAAAAGGGGATGCTGACCGCTCAGCCGCGGTCCACCGGGTTCGCTTCATTGAGGATTTTCCCTCGAGATGGGGGAGGGGTCTCCGGATGGGGAAGGAGGGAGGGGAGAAGAAAAAACCTTCCTTGCAGATCTTGTAGTGCAAAGCTTCCAAGGCTCTCCGATCCAGTGACGACGCCACTACCGAGCACTTTTAGAAAAAAACAACAAAAAAAAAAAAAAAGAAAAATGTTTTGGGAGTCAATTCCTGGGGAAGAGAACTTCACATGTTAACTTTCACCTTGTTCCGGGACTGACACATTTTTTAAATTGATAAAAAGAGAAGATACCTAGACTCAGCTAGGGGGAAAGCTCACCAGAAACTACACAAGTTAGAAGTGTTCCCAAGTAAAAGGCAGCTCGGTCTGTTTTCTACTGATGATTATTACACTGTTTACGTCACAGATAAAATTTAATTTCCATTTGTCCCTTCGTGAACTCTTTATAGCAGAATAAACTGGTGAGCATTATTAAGGGAGGAGGGATTAAACAAACAATCCTATTAATGTTCTTAACTTCTGTTTTCATTTCCTGAAGCCTAGAATACTGGACTTCTTTCACTGAAAGCATAAAAAACATTATTTTTCTCAGGAGTCTAACAGATTTGAATGAGCCATAGCAAAAAAGAATTCCTGGAGTGATAATATTAAAAAATCTTGTTGTTTTAGTACTTTAAAAATGATCTCAATTCCACAAAAATGCTTACTAAGTTTCTTTGCAAAAATTTTCTGCGATCAATACAAATTCTTTTCAATGCAGACAAAAGTAGGAGACCTGTAGCCCAAATTAATTAACCTTTCCTCAAGATCAATTGGTTTTCTGTTGATTTAGCAGTAATATTGTAGAACATTTAGCTATAATGTATTTTAATGTGATACCTCAATATGTCAAGAGGAAACTCTCATTGAAAAGATAAAATTGATAAAATTGCTTAAATTATTTAATAGATGTTTAGTAATTTTTCAAAAATCAAATCTTAATTGCTTATTTGTATTGTAGTATAATGTGTTTTGCAACTAAATGGACTTAAGATAATGTCTAATTAGTTCAAGATAATTACGTGCAAAAGTTGATTATTCGTAAGCTACCTTGGGATAAATAGGTCATGAAATTATGCTGAAATTTAGAAATAAGATTTTCTCAAACAGAATCATGAACATCAATAGAAACTCATGAGAGTAAGAATGTAATAAAATGAAACAACTTAGAAGACTTTACAACCTTAACCGTTTAGAAATAGAATCTGGGGAGATATAAGTTTTGGTTTTTGTTTTTAAAGCAGCTATTTCTGCAACTTTTATACTCTACCACTGATCCTATTTGGTATATCCAAATAACATTTGATAACAGATTACTTTCAATGTTCTGGTTTTCTTCTTCCAAATACTTACATTTAAGACCATAATAGTTTCATTGGTGTTTCTCTTTTAGCTCCGGGTCAAGCTAGGTTCATTGAACTTTGGACAGCTCAGACTGCAGCACTCACCTTCCCACTGCCCCCTCCAGTCGTCATTCTAGCAAGCAATAGGGAGCTGGAAAATACCCATCCATTTCAACTTTAACTTGTAAAAGGCATGCATTTTCCTACTATAAGCATTTTTTTTTTAAATCTGACAAGGGGGAAATCCTCACTTGCTACCTTTCTTTTTTCTAGCTTCCTCATTTCTCCAATTATGTCAGCTGTGACTACACAGTGTAAGAGCAAAGCTCATGGTGAGCATAAACTTCCCCTTTGTAGTCCCAGAAAGTGAGAAGCATCCCTCCTTCTAGATGCCACTTCATGATATTTTGGGGTTCTCTATGTTCTACTCAATGTAGAGTATACAAGAAGAATATTCTGCCTCAAAATCTGGGAAGAAAAGGGCTTAAGTGGAATAGGTGGTTGAGAACTTCAGAATTCAGGTGGGATGCTGGTCAAGTCACATCAAGATGGAGTTCAGGACCACCAGCACTAGGGCAGGCCTGACTGGGTGTTCTAAGTGTGATGTTTCCTTGGGTTGATTTTCTACCTCTTTCCTCAAGACTACATCGGGGGCTTTTTAAGAAAAATCCCTGAAACCCAGAAGAACAACCTGGAAATACGCGCCTCCCGCCAAAAACAAACAAACAAACAAACAAAAAACCAAAAAACCAAAAAAAAACCCCACCACCACCACCAAAGACCTGCTTGGAAATAGGGAACATTGTAATCAACGGGCATTTCGTTTCTTTCCCTTCTCTCCCCAAATTTTAGTTACTCCTCTGCTTGTCTAATCATATCCCAGGTCAGTTTTTGTTTGTTTGTTTGTTTGTTTGTTTTCTCTCACACCAAAGAATGGTTATTTTAAAACATAAAACATAAGCAACTTATGAGAAAAATGTAAGGGGTTTGTGGTGGTTTGTTTCGTTTATGTACTTAATCTAGAGGACCCATTATGCACGAGGGAGGAGGGAGGCTCCCCTCTAGCGCTACACTCAGCTGTGATTTTCCCTGCCCGATGCAGGTGACGGGTGCGTGTTTGGAACGTTCCCCCAGCTCCCAGTCCCACCTGGGAGCCTTGGGCTTCTTCACTCCCATAGCCCGGCTGCAGACGCCAAACCCAACATCAGCTCTGTCCAGTGCGTCTTTCACCGATTTTGCCTAGGTGGAGGCCGATTCGAGAGCTCAAACTGCACTGAGTCGTCTCGCAGTGCGGGGCACCGGCCAGGTTTCCTCACCTTTGCCTGGAGTCACACCGCCTTCTGCCGACACGCGCTTCCCTTTGTTATGCCTGGCTAGTGTATTAATGGGGCGGGTAACCCGGATCTTTTGGTAGTTGGGGGGCGGGGTGGGTGGCGGGGGTTGGGGACCAGGCGGGGAACCGAAAGCTGACCCTCCGGCTGATGACTTTAGAGCGGAGAGCCCTGGGGCTGGCGGGCGGGCAGGCAGGGCGGGGTGCGGTGGGGGGGGGGACGTCGCGGGATGTGAATCGAGGTGGGAAAAGTTCATACCGAGGGCACGGAAAGTAAACTTAATTAAATGCGTGCACCAAGTTTTTGGAAAAGGTGACCTGATGCTAATGTTCTGTCCTGGGTTCAGAACTGCGAGGCGGGACGCCGCGCACGCTGGAGAAACTGCCCTGCCGGCGTGCTGCTGAGGGACTGCTACCATCGGCTGGTGCCCTCACCCCCGCCCGGAGCCCGGTCGCGCTGCGCCGGGTGGAGTCACAGGCGAAAAATCTTAACTGCGTGGGCACGGATGCCCCTCTCGGAGGGGTCCGCCCTCTCAGACTCCTCAAGCTCTAAGCCGGCCACCTTAGCTGCTCGGTTCCAGTGGTTTAAAAGTAAAGACTTCCAACCACCGTGGCTGGTGAGCTCGCGAGACCCCTGCCTTCCCCACCCTCACCTCTAAAGGGCTGGGCTCCGGGTCACAAGTACTGATTAACCACAGACGATGGAGCCCCTGCGTGGAGCCACGAAGTGGGCGCGAGAAACCGAGACCTCGGGCCGGAGGCCTTGGGGCCCCGGGAGGCGCTGCTACAGGGTGCGGCCTGGTGTCTGGTCCCTGCCTCCCAGGCCGATCCCGAGGCGGAGCCCCCTTCCCGCCGGGCCTGCCGCCCCGCCCGCCAGACGGTGCCCGGGCGCCCCGAGACATATGCTGCCCGCAGGCCGCGCGGCCCGACGTGGTGCTCATTGCTGAGGCGGTTCTCAGCCCATCAAAAGCCCAGGCTTTCTTCAGCCGTATGGGCCGCGAGGTGAACAACAATGGCCGGGCCCCTTCACTTCAAAAGCGGCGATCAGGGGAAAGGCTCCCCCAGAGAATTTTTTTTTTTCTCCACAGCCTTTCATTCCTAGTTTAAAAAAAAAAAAAAAAAAAAAAAAAAAAAAGGCATCAGCAACTCCAGGGCCCGGGCGAGCCTAATGCCCTTTGATGGGGATTGAATTCATTATCTCCAATAACACAATTGTGCTTGGCCAACGAAAAGAGCAAAGCAGAGCTCTATCCCGCCCGAGGGGCCCGGCCGGGCGGGGCGGGAGGGCGAGGCGCGCTCCTGGGACCCGCTCCGAGGCGCGGTCTCGGACCGCCTGGCCCAGGCTGTGGCTCCCCCTGCGCGCCGGGGGCGCGAGGAACGCGGGGGGCGCGGGCCCGGCGGGAGGCTGCAGGACCGGTGGCGCCGCCCGCGGAGACCGCGCCGGGAGGGGGCGGGGCGGCTCTCTCGTTTGATTTATTTTTCGTGTCTCCCTTTGCAATCATTCCCCGAGGGCCGCCCCGAGGGCCGGGTGTTTACTCTCTTCCCTCCAGGCCTCCAGTTGCGGAGCTGTCCCTGGCGCCCGGGGCGTGCGGGCCGCAAGGGTGGAGAAGCGCCCCTGTCTGAGCGCGAAGGGTCCCCAGCATCCCGGCCGCGCCACCCAACTCGGAGAGCCCTCGGTTCGGAGCCAGCTTTGCTCGCACCCTAGGACCAATAAAACGGGGCTTTAAATCGCCCCTGCTCTGGAGTCCTTTCTGCTCAGGCTCTCCCCACTTGCTCTCACGCCAGCCATCCGCGAGGACTGCGCGCACAACAGCGCTCCAGGGGCCTGGGCCAGGATGGCGGGGGCACCACGTCCTGCATCCGGACGAAGGGTCCGGGTGCCGCGAGTGCTATGCCACCCGCTTTGCTTCCCCCTGGGTGGACGCTGTCCCGGACCATGACCTGGACCACGGCGCCTCCTCCCGGGTTCCACCGCCATCCTTGCCCTTTCAGCCACCTCTAGCCCTTGCTTCTCTGCTCTCCTGAGTGAACGGAGGTGAAAAAAGACACTAAAAACAGGCAGTATCACGTGCCTTCACCCAGTCTGTGTGGGCATGTGTGTGTGTGTGAGAGACAAGAGAGTAGAGAGACAGAGAGACAGAGAGAAATTCTCTAAGAATCATGATCTAAGAAGACCTCTATAGCTTAGTGTCTAAAATACAGGTTTCAGTCATTCATTACTGGCTCTACCTCCTACACAATCCAATTGTGCCTCTCACCCATTACTGAGGAAGTTATGCATTGCGGTTTTATTTCAGTCAGACAAAGAATAATAAGCAATTTAAAGTTTTTTGGTTTTGTTTTGCAACAATACTTATGGAATCTGCTATAGCAGAACTATGGTGGTTCCTTGCCAATTAGTCATGACTATCCCAGTCTTCAAGTGACCAGTTCTTCACCTTTTTCTCCAAAGAATTACACACACACACACCCTAGAGTATACATGTGCTGGCTCTGATATACACAGTGTACACATACAATTAAATATCTGATTTAAAGGAGCATCCATGAGACCTTGCCATCTACAAAATGTCCCCAAAGCATGAAAGCAATAAAGTGGTCAATTGATTTGAGGAAATCAAGCAAAGCATTTCAGATTTAAGATATCCACCTATGCGTTATTCTCATCACAAAATATAAAAATTTATATTTAATTTATCATCAAGTGGAGTAACCTTTACAAATTTAGCCCCTACAACTCTGATCACTTCAATTTTTAGGCACTTGGGGGAGGGAGAGGAGGAAAAAAATCCAGCGTGGTAGGTAAGATTAAAGAGAAGCCTTCAGTTCTTCCTACCTTCATCTTTTTGTCTTATGGAACAGCATCCTGAATATAAATCATGTTAAAACATATATTTACTTTTGTGAAATCTTTTTCATTTACGTCAAAAAGGATATAAAACACTTACCTTGCCGATAGTCTGATACTCTAAGGAAGAAGTTCATGGATAGCACTATTCTTTAGATGTCATTAAGCTCCAAATACTTATTACAAGTTATTGAAGAGTGAGTGCCTTCTCTTCTGGACATTTACCCCACTTTTTATTAACCTATTAAAGAAAAGATTTAAATTTCAGTGACCAGTACATTTTGAGTGTGGGTCATCTTTGTCATTAGTTATGACATGCTCTTCCACATGTGGTGGATAGCTGCTTCCCTCACATGTTTAGAAATGTTGGGGAGAGAAATGCATTTATACCGGGTGAGGAGGGCAATGGTTTATTTAGATTTTACTGATTAACAACTTGAATATGAATTTAAGACAATGTGTATGACCAGAACAGGGTTCTGTGTAGGTAGAGATAGCTGGGCATTAATTTTTATGATATTTTGGGTACTTCAGAGTAACTACATTCTGGATGTAGTCTAAGAACCATTCTGTGAATAATAATATGTTCCAAACAACTACCAAAAAGCTTTAATTCTGACATATATCCACCAGACCACAGAAACTACAGGACAGTCCCATGGTTTATCACATAAACAATTTGTCTAGTGCCAGAGCACACATAAAGGATTATGTGACTTCAGGTAAGCAGGGCACCATAGGATGGATGAATTATTAAATAAAAGATACCATGATTTTCATGTGGTTGTCTTTGGCTATGAGACAAAATTGGGAGGGAAGGAAATGTAAAACATCTCAATAGAATTGAGAATTCCGTGTTATCTAAAGTACAACTCCCAAGTACACTTAGCCTTGAGATTCACTGAATCATGGGGCCATAGAATATGGTGATGGAAAGGACTTGTTTATTATGTTTTCTAGTCCACTCACCTGCAAGATTTATCCCCTTCAGAGTTTCCCCAGGCCAGGTCCAGAATAGATTTAAATGTCAAGAATTGAAGGACTCCCATTTCTTATCAGCATAATGGAGAAGCACTATATTCACAACACAAAACCTTTTGCCAATATTTTCTCTGATATTTAAGTAAAATGCCTCTTTGAGGATATATTTTTATTAGGTCTAAAACCTGTTTCAGACAGCTGAATGCCTATTAGTCAATCTGTATACATTTACTCACTTTAGTGCCTACCTAAGATTGATCCAAATTAAGTGCCCTAGGTGGGAAAACACTGTTAGTATGTATAAGCTTTTGATTTTTTTATTCTTAATTCTGAGAAGGGGATAAGAAAGTTAAACCTCATTAATTCACTTAAATTATACCAGATAATTATCAACAGGAAACTTGGTCCATCTGTGAGATACCATCCAATGCTAGGTCATGCAGACTCTTCACATTTTAAGTATGACTATGATAAGTCAATTTCTCAAAATGTGGAAGTGTTTAAACTATATGTAAGTTTTTCCATTTCTCAAAATGTGGGAATTTATGAAATTATAAGAAAAGAACATAGAAACTAACTTGGCGGGGGTGTTTCATTGAAAGGAAATACTGTTCCTTATACTAGAGTGAGTTTAGAGTATTTGTGAACTTGTGACCCACCGATTTACATGTGGCCTATTAGGAATATATTATGCCAGAGTTTTATATAGTAAAGAGACTGAGGAAGTTCATTAGAAAACTTCTAAAGAGAAGTTAAATTTTTAAATTTCAATTTCAGGGACAGAGAGGGTAGAACTTCAAAGTTGTATTATGGTTTGGAATCTTAGACTCAAAACTCTTCTGGGCTTCCATGGCTCTGAAAGATTCACCCACTTTCTCTGCAGTGACCACTGGGCCATGGTATGGTGAGGATTAACACTCCAGACCACACCTGTGTCTTAAGTTACATCTCTACCGAGTCAGGCAATTAGAAAGGAAATTCTTACAGAATCTGACAAATAATTCACTTTGGAAGTGTAATCACAGTAAGAGGAGACAGAGGTAAGTAGGGAGAACAAATGAGAAATTATCTTCAATGCATTCTACTCATCTGTCTTATAAAACAGAAGAGGTGAAAAGGAAAATTGGAATTATAATCAAAATGAAAAGTTGTAAGGCCTCAGATGACTCAAAGAGTAATATTCAGAAGTCGTGTAATAACATTATAGTCTATAAATGCATTAGATACAAGAATGCAAAGATAACAGTTTCTGCCAAGTAAGATTGTGTGACGGGCAAGTTCCACCCAATTCTTGTTTCATATAGTACAAGTGACGATGCTGGGTTTTATTTATGTCTCTGTATAGTAAGTACAGCATTTTAAATATTCAAGAGCCTTCTTAAATAGAAGGAGGTCTGTGATGTTTCAGGACATATTTCAAAGTCTTACATTCACTTACAGTTGTTACCAGATGAGACTGCTTGAGGAATAACTTGAGATTTTAATAAGCACAAGTTAACAGAATAAACCATAGTCCTTTTTATTTCAGCCTTATCTTCAGCCACAGAAAGAGTGGTGTAGTAGCCAGTGTTAAACCTGGGGAAAAAAAAAAAAAAAAGAACCCAGTGAGATCCTTCTCCATTACACTCAAGACCATTAAAAATGAATTTATCATGAAGGGTAATTAGCAGTAACTCTTATGCTGTGACCCCCCCTTCTCCCATTTTTAAAAAAAATGTTGTCAACTCAGGGGGTAAACTTGTTTTCAAGAGAAACAAGAAAATGGGGATTGGCAAGGGAAATAATACAGGATGAAATGATGGAAGAGAGTGAGGAAGAGATGCCATGGCAGAAAAAGTAGATAGTACTGGGTCTTCCATAGACTCCCAGACCAAGGGACAGGGGCAGTGAGAGAGGGGATGAAGGCGAATTAATGGCTGGACGGAGCTAGACAGAGTGTGCTGGGGAAGGGCCAGGCGTGAAAAGATTTGGTGTCGTCATAGCAACGGGCTCAGCCCTGCTCCCCCTGAAGCCCATTCAGCTCTGAGCTGCCGGAACACGTTTTTAATTAAAGCGTATAAAAGTTGTTTTGTAAGGACTTCTCCTCATCCGATAGATTTCAAAATGGTTAATCAGGCTTCATCTCCTTTTGATGCTCACAAGAGCATGTGCTCCGGCGGGCACAAAAACTGCCGCGGCCGCTGCCGGGTGAGTTATCTCTCAATCACACCTAATACCAGGAAGGAGCCGGCCAGCTCGTTATTTAGATACACGTAAACAGAATTCAGCGGAAAGTCGGGGGTCCATGTTTGTAAATGAAAGTGGAAACGTTAATTTTCTTTGCTCTAGATATTATGGAATTCACCCTTCTGGAGCGTTATTGTTTCTGGTTGATGTTCTCTCTAGCTTTTGAAAACAGCAGGATTTTTTTCCCCCTTTGGGAGAGACAGTATTCAAAAGCTCCCCAAAAAGTTACAAATTATTTGTGTCAAGTAATATTTAATCTAGCATGGATATACCAATTAAAACGTTTCTTTGGACCACTCTTAATGTAAAAAGATAGCAACCATTCCCTTCTTTTGTTGGGAATAAAAGGGCTCTCACTTCTAAATCCTCTGTAAATTCATAAAATATAGCAACAGTTGCATTTTCTTCTTTAATAAAATGGGTGACTTAATAGAAAAATGGTATCTTTTGTTTATTTACTAAACAACTTCTTAGCAGTGACCCGAACCTTCTCCAGGCTTTTGTGTCTCCCTTTCTCCTTTGCTAATGATCTTAGTTTCTAATTTCACTGAAAAAGGAAAAGGGAAAAAAGATGATTTTGCTTGTCATCCATTCCCATATCTACCCCATATCCCAACTCAACATTTCTATTTCTGTACCAATACATTCTCTGCTACATCCAGGATGTGAAGGAGTCCTGCCTTCTCTCCAGGACAGACACACGTCCCAAAGTTCTTAATCTCAGACCCCTCTCTGTTCTCATTGCTTTACTAGCATCTTCACTGTTGCAGTTTCCAATGGCTCCTTCTCCTCAGCTTCAAACATGCAGTGGTCATCTCTATTTTAGGGCGAAAAAACTCCTTTAATTGATTTCACAAAATCTTCTAGTTAACATTCCCTTGCTCTCCTTTTCACTGCCAAACTTTTTAAATGAGTGGTCTTTACCCCCAGTATCTCCTTCTCCACAGCCTTGCAACTTGATCTGTGGCCCCTTATCGTCTATCTTGAAAAAAACAACAAAAATCCTCCCCAAATTTCTGTCTTGAAGATCATCAGTGATACCTTGATTCAATGATGTTTTTACTCCATTTTCCCCCACCGAGTCCCAAATAGTTCTAAATACCCTTAGTAATGTTGACTACCCTCTCACCAAGGACCTCCTGGCACCAGCCTATCCTTGTTCTCTACCTTTTCATGACTGCTTCTCTATCTCCATTACTATCTTTTCTGCCTATTCCAACTTCCACTGCTCTTTCCCAAGGCTATGTCCGTTGGTCTGAGAGAGAAAACCAACCCCTCACATTTGGAAAATGGCTTGACACGTGCAGCTAGGCTATGGTATTTTTAGGAGTTGGCCTGGGATTCACAGGCCTAGGTGTTCTGTCAAATATAAACTATTTTACTGAACACCAACATTAGACAAGGACACTCTAACTGTAGAGAGGTGAGACAAAAGACCCCTTTGTAGTTTTGTCTAAGTATAGTTGAAAATCAAGTCACTGAAAACCACAAAGATAGCAAACATTGCTCATGTTTATTATACTAGTAACTGTTGCTTCTTTACAAATTACAGCTTTAGCTTTATTCCAGCCTTCTCTCTTTCTAGATAAGATTTCTTAAAGTATGGGTGCCTGGATGGCTCAGTGGGTTAAAGCCTCTGCCTTCAGCTCAGGTCATGATTCCAGGGTTCTGGGATCGAGCCCTGCATTGGGCTCTCTGCTCAGCAGGGAGCCCACTCCCCCCCCCATCTCTGCCTGCCTCTCTGTCTACTTGTGATCTCTATCAAATAAATAAATAAAATCTTAAAAAAAAAAGATTTCTTAAGATACTCAATCATAGAATTACCCCACATCCTGACAGTAACCATTTCAAAGTTCTACTGTCTTGAATCCTCTCACAAAGCATCTAACTTAAACCCCAATCCTATAATAAGTCATTTCTAACATCCTCTCAGTGAAATGCCACACAGTTCCCTATGGTGTGTGGTCTTATTTGCAAATAAGCAATAAAGCCATTTTGCTCAACCACAGATATATTCCTGACAGTCTTTGGCTAGAGCACATTGATAGGCCTTTGTTTCCTTGTCATATGGCTTGAGCTACCATGTATCAAGCTAAAAGTCCATCCCTGTCCTCCAACAAAATCTCCCATCTTATTTTTATGCCTATCTACAAGTTATTTCCATGAACATCTAATACATTAAATTATAGCAACACATTTCTCTCAGTAACAAGGCATGTATCCTGGCCTCCATAGTTTTCTTGTTTACTTTGTTACTAAGGCTTGAAAGGTCATAGTCATCATTGACTCATCCTTCTTATGACCCATATGTCCAAAACTAGTTAATATGCCTTATCAATAGCTCCATTACCCCAACCTTTCCTTCTTTGACATCCCAAAGGTCACAATTTTAGGCCATACTACTGTCCACTATTTGTCCAAATAGCCTCCAGAATCCTGTCAACCAATTTTTGTTTGTACACTATTCCTAGCCTAGGATTCTGAAAGTATACTGAATGCTTTCAGTGAACAAAAATAAGTTCTAACCTATTGAGGCCAGAGCTTTCACAGAAGTAAAATTAGGAACTACATGTGAATAAATAGCATGGTTTTCTCCCCTTATAAAAGATACATGTCATTGCTGCACACATGGAGTGGGGAAAGCAAAAATGCCTTGGTAACTATAGGACTTTGTTTCATTTGTTGGGGTCTTTTTCAGAGATATCAAGAAAGTGAGGTACATGTAGAAAATTCTGGGTAGAGGAGAACTGGACTACCTCCTGTGAAGGATGGTTTAGACTGGGGATGTTTGGTTACAGAATAAAACATTTCTGTTCCATTGGAGGGTACTATAATTAATTCAAACATATGTGAGAAAAATAAGAATTATTTATGGTACATCATTGTAGAAGGCAGAATTAGGGCCAGAAGGCAGAAATTCAAGAAGATGATAGATTATCACTCAATATAAAGACATTTGTAGCAAAGCTAGAGTAGAAAATAATGAGCATCTCAACATTAAACTCAAGTGTAGACTAGATGAGCACTTGGGTAAACATTTTCCTCAAATGTGTGCTTTATTTAGCTGTGATTGTTAAACTTTTGATATTAATAGATTTTTTTCTTTTGAACAAAATGAAATGTTTATTACATGCATTCTATTTTTCCTTAAATAGTAAATATTCACTTACCTTATCTCACACATTTTCCCTTTCTAGGGTACTATGATTCCATCTGCGATCACATCACTTTCCAGTTGCCTAATAAACTCTCTTTAGGATTTCTTTTAGTGGAGCTCTGCTTATGAAATTTTCTTATTTTTTTCTGGATATTTGTTTCTAGATTGTTGATTAGTTACTCTCAGCACTTTAAGGTTTTTTTTTTTTCATTTATTTCATTTTATTCCAGTTTCTATTTCTCTGAGAAGTTAACTGTGACTCCTTGTTACTATTCTGAAATTAATGAATTAATATATCTCAGGCATCTGGATGGCTCTCAGTTGGGAGTCTTCTTTTGGCTTGGGTCATGATCCCTGGGTCCTGGGATTGAGCCCCGCATTGGGCTCCCTGCTTGGCAGAGAGCCTGCTTCTCCCTCTCCTTCTGCCTGCTGCTCTGCCTACCTGTGCTTTCTCTCTGTCAAATAAGTAAATAAAATATTTTAAAAGTAAATAAATTAATTAATATCTCTCTTTATGCTTCTTTTTTTTTAAGTCTGATTATTCTAACATCTGGGTCATCTCTGGGTCTGATTCTATTGACTATCTTATCTTTTCACATGGTCCTTTTTTCTTTTTAAGACTTGTATCTCATTTTTTGTTTGTTTGTTTGTTTGTTTGAATTAAATGTCAAATATTCTATATAAAGGAGCAATTTAAACTAAGGTAAATGTCCAAAATGGTAATATCTCTTCTTTCACAGGTCATTAATGTGGGCATTTGAGCAAACTTAGTCAGCATTTGAGGTGAGTTGGGTCTTGTGGTTGCTATAGTTATCTTTAGTGTACCATAGATTTAAATTTTTTCCAGTAATGAGCTGGGTTGCCACTATTTTGTGTTCAGTAGAACACAAAGGCTTGTAGAGCTGGAGGCATTTTTTTCCCCTCAGTTTCTCTGCTCTACCCTCAGATTTTAGCAGGTTCCCTGTGTCTGCAGCCTAGGGGGAGTCTATTCTCATGTTTTTATTTTTCTCAGAAGTACATGACTTTTACCTGCTACTAGATGAGTGGATCATGGTGGGACAGGGGAGGATTTCTCTCCAGCTCCCATCTTAGTCTTAGGCATGCCCTGTGCACATCCTCCAGTGGCAGGCAGCCTCCTATTCAGTGCAAGGTCTAGAACACAGGCAAATTTCCTTCCCCTTCCTCTAAATTCCACTTTGTATTGGTAGGTGTTTTAGGTGTGAATTTGGGGAGAACACCTTGACATAGTGGAAGTTACTCTATTTACAATTTATCTTTATTCCTGTGGCATAGCTTTTCTAGGATCTGATTCAAAAGCTAAGTCTCTCCTCTTTGATTGCACTTCAGTTTTTGTCTCTCCAGCATTGTGGGACTGGAAAATTAACTTCTTAGTTCTTTATCTTTTTAGTAAATGTTTTTTTACTTGGTTTTTCTTTGAGTTTGTATTTTGTCCAAGTTTTGTAGTTATTCTCAGTGAATGAACTAATCTGATTTTAGCAACTCTATTATAGTCAGAAGCAGAAGACTTTTCCTTATTACATTCTAAACCCTAGCCCCTAACTATCAAATCCTGGCAATTCTTGTGATATCTCCTTATTATCTTGTATTCAAGCCTCAAATTCACTCCCTTACCCATATTTTAGGAACTGGTGTTATGGAAGCATTAATTTTTCTGTAAGTTTTGGTTGATTAGTCAATAAAGATCATTTGGTTATATTGTAATTCTAGAAGAGTTGAATATCAATGTACTATTTAATCCATTATATTTGTTTTACCAAAAGGCCAGAAAACCACACATTAATATCATCACGAAGAGCAAAGCTTCACATTAATAATACAGATCAGTTTATTACACTATTTGGATTAGAAACTATCCTTAACAGAGGACTCTGATAGGGAGGCAAGTTGGATAAATATAATTTGATTCAAATTAATTTAGTGACTGAACAATATATAGAAAATCAGTATAGTGATATACAAATCTAGATTAATTTAAAAAGTTCCCTTAAAAACATATTTTAAGCTAGGTTCTAGAGAGCTGGAGTGATAGTAAACTATGCTGATGGGAGTGAAGAGGTAGAGTGTTCTAGAAGTGAAGCGCATTTTATTTTTATTTTAATTTTTTAAAAAGATTTACTTATTTATTTGAGAATGTGTATGTGTGAGTGCACATGGAGAGAGAAGTGGCAGGGGGAGAGGAAGAAGTTGCAGAGGAAGAGGGAGGGAGGGAATCTTAAGCAGCCTCCACACCCACTGTAGATTCTGTCATGGGGCTCAGTCTCACGACCCTGAGATCATGACCTGAGACAAAACCAGGATGCTGATCCTTAACTGACTGAGTCACCCCGGTGCCCCAGTGAAGCACATTTTAAACTAAAGATTGTTGGCAAATAGCAAGAAGATGTAAGATTAGGGAAGAAATGGAAGTGTATTAATATTGAACCAGGTTTTTTTTATTAATGGCCACAGAAAGAGGAAAGATTTGAAAAGAAATATAATCTGATTTTAAATTCACAGCTAACTTATGTAGGATGGGTTAAAAGAAGGAAGTAACTCTATTTGAGTGACCCTTCTTTTTCTTTTTTTTTAAGATTTTATTTATTTATTTGACAGACAGAGATCACAGGTATGCAGGCAGAGAGAGAGAGAGAGAGAGAGAGAGGAGAATCAGGCTCCCTGCTGAGCAGAGAGTCCGATGCAGGGCTGGATCCCAGGACCCTGAGATCATGACCCGAGCCGAAGGCAGAGGCTTAACCCGCTGAGCCACCCAGGCGCCAGTGAGTGACCCTTCTTAAGTTTTTTTTTCTTAAGGAATCTCCACACTGTTGATTTTGGCCATTCTAACTGGTGTAAGGTGGTATCTCAATGCATTTTTTTTTTTAAAGATTTATTTATTTATTTATTTGACAGAGAGAGAGAGAGATCACAAGCAGGAAGAGAGGCAGGCAGATACAGAGGAAGGGAAGCAGGCTCCCTGCCGATCAGAGAGCCTGATGTGGGGCTCAATCCCAGGACCCTGGGATCATGACCTGAGCTGAAGGCAGAGGCTTAACCCATGAGCCACTCAGGCACCCACTCAATGCGGTTTTGATTTGAATCTGCCTGATGGCTAATGATGAGGAAGAAAAAAAAATTTTTTTTTGAAATATTTAATTTATTTTTTTGAGAGAGAGAGCAAGGGAGAGAGGGAGAGAGAGAAGCAAGCTCCCTGCAGGGAAGACAGCTTGACACAGGGCTCAATCCCAGGACTCTGGGATCATGACTTGAGCTGAAGGCAGGCACTTAAGGGACTGAGTCACCCAGGCACCCCCAGTGACCCCTTTAAGAAGGAAGTTATAATATGGTCACCAGCTAAGTGAGGTACTCAAGGAGGTATAAGTGGAAGGACTTGATTAATATTATAACTTCTGGAATTTTTCAATGGAATATATGGAGCTGAAGATGGAAGAATTTAAGAGAATACAAGGATGTCAAATACCATTTTTTGAAAAATGCCATTTTAAGACAGTTAAATTGAGGAAGTGACAAATTGCATTCTTGCAGATAATGGTAGGAGAGAACTTCATGGCAGGGGGGATAAAAGTCTTGGGTGCTATCTTTGTTTAACAGAATTTCAGGGGATGGATCTCCATTTGAGATTAATTTATTCATTAATGCAATCAACACATTTATTATATAATTACTAGTGTAAAACACTGTATTAGATATTTCCAGAGCTGTATTAGATGATTCTTGATATCAAAGAATTTATAGTCTGATAGGAGTGGTGAGATAAAATAGCAACTCATCTGTGGAAAAGAGTAGAAAATGGTCTTTTTGGTGTCTGGCACATAGTAGGTACTCAGAAAAGTTTTGTTGAATGAATGGCATAGAGACACACATATAAAAACTGAGGTTGAGAAGAAAAGTAGTATTGTGAAGATCCAAAAAGGCTTTTATAGGAAATATGACAACTAAGTAAGACCATAATTATATGTCAGACAGGATTTAGACATGAGGTTGCAGGAAGGGAGCCATTCCAAATGAAGGTAACAGTGTCCGGAAATTGAAGCCAGAACGTTCAGGGTGTACAGAGAGGAAGGTGAAGTTGAAGATGAAAGAGGAGGGTACAGGAAGATAAAGCTAAGAAAGTGGCTGGAACGAAAGTCTGGAGGGCCTTGAACGCTCTAAGAAATTTGGTTTATTCAGTAGTTGGTGTTTGGCGTTAGAAAGATAAGTGTAGATAATAACATATTTGAATCACTTGAGGATATATGGTTAGAGGTGTAAGAGAAATTATGAGAAAGATGGAAGGGGCACCTGGGTGGCTCAGTGGGTTAAAGCCTCTGCCTTCAGCTCAGGTTATGATCTCAGGGTCCTGGAATGGAGTCCCACATCGGGCTCTCTGCTCAGCGGGGAATCTACTTCTCCCTCTCTCTCTGCCTGCCTCTCTGCCTATTTGTGATCTCTGTCTGTCAAATAAATAAATAAAATCTTAAAAAAAAAAAAAAAAAGAAAGATGGAAGAGAGGGAGGAAAGAGAACATTTCACCTAGGTATACTTGGCAATCGAGACTGAAACTCCAGAATAGAAAGAAGGAACAGAAGAACTGAGAATCAAAGATACCATAATGCAAAGATGTAGATCTGAACCTCCTTTAGGTAAGGCTCTTGCTGGAAGGATTCATGTTACTGAGCTTGTACAAAGGGAGTTCAATTTATTCACAAACACGGAGGGAAAAAAATCCATTATTAGCAATAGCATTAAATTGTGCTGTGCAATGTGAAATTCTTCATTAAATCTATTCACAGGTAGCAAGTAAGAAGTGTTAGAAAGAAATTTCCTGGGAAAAGTAGTCTACACTCATTGTCTCCATTTCTACATTTTTTCATTCACTTCTTAATTATCTGCAATTTGGGTTTTGTGTCTTATTAGAGTAGAAATTGCTCTCATTAAAGTCACCATGGACTCCTTAATTGCCAATCCCAATGGCACCTAACTCAAACACCATCTCCTCTGGGAAGCATTCCTTAATCTATAGGCAGGGCAAGATGCCCTTTCACCTGTTCTGCTAAAGCATTCTGAGCCTACCTCTATTATGGCACCTACCATACTTTATTCTAATTATTTATAGCTACATCATTCCCTCTGGACTCTGATTTCCTTGAGGGCAGAAACTGTCTGATTCGACTTTGTATCCTTAGCTCCCTGGTATGGTTTTGTCTGAATTATTGATAAACACAAACAATAAAACCCTCTCTAGTATCTCTTTCAATCTTCTCATCAAGATGTAGTTTTAGAAAAAACTGAAGACTTCCACATATAAAGATAGAAACATTTCCTCTGAGAACACTACTTTCACCTTCACTTGTATTTTAAGTTATTTGTTAGTCATTACATGATTAATATATTAATAAGGCTTAGATGTTTTACAATCTCTCTTACTCCCTAACCCTCATCCATTGCCACAGTCTGTTATCCACACTTCTTGTGACTCTATCGCAGTGTTATTTCTTTTGGTAAGCGTTATTTTGAATTAGCTAAATATTTCAAGTGTCTCCTATGCTCAGTATGTGTTAGTGCCGGGTTTCAAAAATAAAAATAAGGATTAATAAAAATAAATACCTTCCATGGGATTTATGGTTTTTAAAAAATTATTTCTAATTTCATTGAACAAAGTTTTATCTAGTAATATAGCTTGTGGTCAATAAAGATGCTTCAATATTTTATTATTCTATTTGTTACATCCTTACACCTTTAAAATTTAATATGTGAAGACCACCACTGTCTACATTTTTATAAACACACATAATCTCTTTTACTCAATTTTACAAATATTTTGGGATTTTACCAACATTACTTCATGTGGCAGTTTGGAATTATCTTTGCTTCTTTCTCACCCTTTTACTCCTTTATTTCAGTTTTTCCTAAATTGTTTCTTCCCATAATTTATGAAGTCCACACTTCTATTTTTTCCTTTGATTCTGATTAATATCTGCCTTTTCAATCTTATACTTAATTATCATCATTTCTCCCATTATTTTTTTCATCAGTATTTTGACCATTTTACTGCTGTGAAAGATCTTTCTATGGCTATCTTATGGTAAGACCATGGATGAATGATATAACTATATAGGCATCTATATATATCATGAAGATAGTGATCCAAAATCATCCTCGGAAAAATTGAGGCAGGGCACAACATTTAGTAAGGCAACAGGGTGTATAGTCCTGTTACCTTTTAAGACAGTTTTATCAAATCAGCATCTAATTGCAGTGCGAAGTCCAAGAGAACTAAGGAGTTGAGTCTGAGAGGTAAATTAAAGTATTCCGATTGTCAACTCATTGTTCCCTGTGAATTTATAATTTCCATGAAAAATGATACATATTATGAATTTAAACAACTGATGGCATGTAAAAGTGTTGAGTGCTAAAGACTAAGCTTCAATCCAGTATGAGGGTTGGTTGGGCTGGAACCAATAAATGTAGCTGGGGCCGAGGTGGAGAGCAATGATGAAATGATTTGATATTACTTGTGATAAATGTTCTAATGTCCTAAATGCATCATATATATTCCATGGTTTTTTTTAAAGATTTTATTTATTTATTTGACAGAGAGAGATCACAAGTAGGCAGAAAGGCAGGCAGAGAGAGAGAGAGGAGGAAGCCGACTCCCCACTGAGCAGAGAGCCCGATGCGGGACCCGATCCCAAGACCCTGAGATCATGACCTGAGCCGAAGGCAGCGGCTTAACCCACTGAGCCACCCAGGCGCCCCTCCATGTTTTTTTTTTTTAAAGGATTTTATTTCTTTGAGAGAGAGAGACAGAGATAGTGAGAGAGAGCACAGGCAGGAGGAGAGGGAGAAGGAAGCTCCCAGCTGAGCAGGGAGCCGGATGTGGGGTATTGATCCCAGCACCCTGGCATGATGACCTGAGCTGAAGGCAGATGCTTAACTGACTGAGCCACCCAGGTGCCCCTATATTCCATATTTTTAAAAAAAGTATCCATTAAAACTAATTTCAATATTATAGTTTAAATGAAATATGCTGTGTGATAATGAAATACATGACCAATTCACAAATACGTGAATTTTTTGTTTTGTTAGGAAATTTTCAATTTAAAAATACCGAAGATAGTTATTTTTTTAAGATCATTTTTTTCCCAAAGATTTTTGTTTTTTAAGTAATCTCTACATCCAACATAGGGCTCAAACTTACAACCACTAGAGATCAAGAGTTGCATGCTCTACTAACTGAGCCAGTCAGGTGCCTCATGAACATAGTTGTTTTGAGCAGTGGATGAGTATGTGTCCATTTTATTTATTTATTTATTTATTTTATTTTTAAAGATTTTATTTATTTGAGAGAGAGAGAGAGCATGAGAAGGTAGAAGGTCAGAGGGAGAAGCAGACTCCCTGCCATGCGGGGAGCCCAAAGTGGGACTCGATCCCGTGACTCCAGGATCATGACCTGAGCCAAAGGCAGTCGCTTAACCAACTGAGCCACCCAGGTGCCCATATGTGTCCATTTAAAAAATTATGCTCTTCACTGGGTGTTGTATGCAACCGATGAATTGCTGAATTCTAGTTCTGAAACTAATAATACAGTATATGTTAATTAAATGGAATTTAAATAAAAAATTTAAAAAATAAAAATTATGTTCTTTTAATAAACAAAAATCTAAGTTATATTTAAAATTTAGTTTGTGATTTTTTCCTTAATGTAACAAAAGTCAATGAAAGAAAATCATTTGGACAATTATAAGTTTGTTGGTAGACACTATTAAAGAAACAAGCATTCGTATAAGCAGTATTTTTTTGAATGTCAACTTAAATATTTTTTTTGGAAATAGTTTCCTTGTTGTTTATAAACAAGTAATCTGTTATGATGGGGAAAGCAGCAATAAAGTTTTTTGCTTTTGCTTTTAATAAAGAGCATTGGGACATCTGCAGATTTAGATACAGTGAAAGCAAAGACTTCGCAAACAAACTGAAAGAAAACAAAGGTCTTGAAAATTAGTTTTTCAAATGTACCTCATCATCATTCCTAATGTGGACTTTTCCACTAATTATTTTTAACTTCTAATAAAGTATAAACCATGCAAACATGACAATGCTAGTAAGAGAATCTTAGAGAAGATTTTCAGGAAATAAGTTTTTTTAGGAAATAAAATATTCCTTACAATATGTCATTTGTTCAAACTACATATGTGAGTATAAACTGGCTATACATGTATTTAATTTCAAAGATCAGAATTAACATGTTACATAAAATCACCTATCCTTAAAACAAAGCATAATTGTTTGCCATGATGATTTTAATACATTTCTCTACTGAGATGAATTTTAACCTCAGGAAAGCAAGGTTTGGAATGGGAAGAGTTAAAAAACACGAAGCAACAGTAACCCCATTTAGATAAGGGATAGATGGGTGGAGCAAGGGAACAATACACTAAAGTGCTTTTCTTTCACAGATCTTGGTTCAAATTAAGGTTAAATTCCAAAGGAGGATGTGTTTTCCCCATATGGAGTCTTAAAGGACATGCCTTTGTTTCCAACTTCCCAGCGAAGATATATGTTAACACAAACAAAGTATTTCATAATAAATTTAACTTTTATAGAGTGACTAATGCCCTGTGAAGATAAGGTAGACTCTCAGTCACCTGTGTTTTAATCCAGGCTGAAGAAATTATGCCAAAGGCACACTGACAAAAACTTGATTCCTTTGGAGAGGATGGCAGTAGCTTGGTGGGGAGCAGAAAGGGTCTTGATTTTAAAAGTCTCATTGGAATGACTCTCCCTTCCTCACTGTGAACACAGTTTAGCATTTATGTACTTTGGAAGGACAAAGAGGTGAGGTAAGCCTGCCAAAATTTGAACCTGTGTTTCTGGGAACCTGTTAGTAGGTCAACTGTTACAAATGTAAGAGAAACTGCAAAGGAGCGGTGGGTGCTAGAAACTTGGCAATTGGACTGCATATAGCTTTATTAAAGCCTGCATGCTGTTCCTTCCAGATCTCAAGGGAGGTGACATGAAGTTTAAAATGCCACGGAAGATCACTATTATTCAATCAAATTAGATTTTGGTGGGGAGTAGGGGCAGGAGGTAGGACAGCATAGAAAGAGACAACTCTTTCAGTTAGAAATATTTACTTTACAGTTAACAGAAAAGGTTATCTTTAAAAATGTACTTGGTAACAATAATTTATTAATCCATCTTTTCCTTTTAAGAAAGATTAGTTATATATATACCTCTTTTCTTTCCTTTTGCCTTTCTTTTTTCTTTATATTATTCTTTATTAACTAGAGACTGAATTATTAAGTCCTTATTCTTGCAAAATGTCTCTGATTTTGTTTGTAGGTAATTCACTCCTTAAACATATACAACTCTATTCCATGTGCAAATTCTATTAACTTCAGCTGAAGATGTAAAAAATTAGTCCTGCGGCATGTGAAGGGATTCCTTTTTGAGAAAGGGAAACAAAAATGTATTTGTGCCAACTGTATCAGACATATTTTACTACACAGAACACAGGTTTGTTTTTTATATTTACAAATTCATCCTTAATGAAAGGCTTACAAAATCTATTTAAAATTTAAATAAGATAGAATACCATTTTCCCTTCTTTCTTCACTCACTAAAAAAGGAGACACTGACATAGAAAAAACTTGATTTTAAGTTGCTCTATGAGAACTTTTGAAACGTGTCTTTACCTTGTCAATCTGCAGGCCACTGATATTGATTCGAGACAAAATTGATTTTCATCACTTATTCCAAGCAACTCATTTCTTGCCCAATTTCCTTGTGTGCTGAAACAAAAAATCAAAAAAACTCACTACTGTTTTCCTCTTCTTGTGTTAGCCAGTGGCTAAGAGAAGAAAACTTTTCTGACTCTAGGCTGCAAGACAAGAGTAATTCTCTTTTCAGGATATTTAATACCAAGTCCAAATTTCAGAAATCAATTAACTATTATTCAGAAAGGAACACCACAAGGGGGCAGGTGAATCCAGGCTAGGTCCTAGGTGAGAGGGTCTTAGTATCGGGAATACTGGTCAAAGGAGGGGAAAGATGAGATGAAATTAGAAATAACACTAAAGATAATAGTTCTTCATGAATGTTAGCACTTATATCTGGACCTTCCAAGTGAAATCTTACTTAGAATATATCCAAAGGCATTAATTACAATATACCAAGGAAATAAATGAAAGAGACCAAATCCATATAGTAATACTGAAAGTGATTCTTATATTTACAAAGGCCAATAGCATGGTTTTACCAAGAAGAGAAAGACTGTAGCTGAGAATAAATGTAAAATTTACTACAGAGCAATTAGGGTATTCATTGAAAATAAATTATAACCAGATAGACAAAGAATCAAATAATTAAAAAGATATATGAGAAGATGCCTTGGCTTCAAAGCGATTTTAATAACCAACACTTTCTGTTCATATCAGAAACGTAAACTTTGAATAATAGAGCTGTAACATTTTTCCCCCCACACAAAAGTTGAGAAATTAATTTCAGGTACTTTAGAAAAAGATAAACGCTGCTTAAAAAGATTATTTTGATTCCCACTGGAAATTAAACTTAGCCTACCAATAGGAGGCGAAAATGGATATTAAAAAATTCGTTCTTCTAAACAAATATTTAAAAATCGACGCCAGACATCCTCTGTGAGAATGTCAATGACAATGTCTTCAACGGCCAACATATATACATACCTACTACGCAAAGTAGCCAGGATTAATTCTATTTGGTAAAGTTGGAAATTACCACCGGCCTCCCTTTCAAGTTTCACTAAGGAAACACATTTAATTATTTGATGTGGTATGATAGTATGTTATTTATCTTTTACAGAATAACAAAATTAAATGCAGAGGCTATTATAGCATAATATGTAGTATAATATAGTATAGTACAATATACAGTATAAAATGGTACAGTACAATAAGAGTATAATATATAACATAATAAAGTATGTACGTTGATCTCTTACTGGTAGTTTTTATTTAGTTTAGAATAACAATTAGAACCTTTACAATGAGCATCCAAGTGTCTTCTCTTACTTATGATCGAATTAACTCCTTACTTAGTATCCTACAACAATTTGCTATAGTTGTAACGTAGAAGTCACATCTACCGTAAATCTATTGATTGAGGAGGTCATCTTCTAATAGATTTTAGGGCAAGCTAGGTTTTAGAACTTCGGTCACCAAGTTCGGTGATCTTTCTGTTATACTATGATACATTTTGGTTTCATTATACCATAAGACTTAGTGTTATGTAACACTAACCAGACGGTTAAGCCTATTTCTAAAGCAAAGCTCTGAACTCAAATGCAAATGCCCATTCTTATGTCACCTTAACAAAGTCTACTTTTCTCAATTCACTCATTCTTCTCCTCGTGTGTATATTAATATACACACACATAAAATACACTCATGCGCTAAGTTCTTACACACTTATATGTATATACACACATACATACATGACGCAATCCATCGGTGATATTTTAGGTTAGTTTTTCTCCTCTTTTCAGCCTGTTAATTAGATTTCTCTTCCTTGTCTTTCTTTATTCCAAGTAATCCGGAGTCGTCATAGCCTTTGTCACCTAAAGGACATGGAGGCAGTTTCTGCAATGCTTGAAATAATAATGCCTGGATTTGTCAATGTGAAAAGTTGGATGGCTTTTAAAAGCTGACCAGTCCAGGGCTATTTGCACATAGTAGACATTCGATAAATATTTGTTGATTTGATTTATTCTAGGGTAAAGAACTGGGTAACAACTCTTTTTTTCTTCACTCATGTACTATGGTTAAGCCTGTGTACAAATGCATTTATGAGTAAATATTAATGTTCATGGTCATTAAAGATGTTTTAGAGAGAAAAAAATCTAGGTCTTCAGGCTTTAAAGAATAGCGATGATTGGGTGTATGTGTAATAAAATACTCTAAGTGGTTATCAAATAATAGATGACAGACACCATAAAGTGGGGGGGGTCTAACTAAAGGGAATACTGATAAATTATTTGGAACAAAGTAGGTACTCCATAGCTTTTGAATCGACTACATGTTGAAGGATTAAATTTTTGATTCCACATACTAAGGCAAAGGACCTTATAATTTAAAAATTTCAGAATAATATTTTTATTATAAATTTAGTGAGCATATGTAAGCCACATAATATTTTCTTTGGATATTCTTCCTTGTGATAGAATGTGTTCTTGTGTTTTATTGACAGTTGAGAGGCCCTGGACATACAAAATGAATATTACTCCTAAATTTCAAGTAATGTATAACACTTAAAGAGTTAAATTCTATACTCCCATCACTTAGAAGAGAATAACTGATTTGTTTCCTTTTCTGGTCACTAAGAGTAAAAACTCTGAGCTTACAACATGTTAAATTTTGGCTCAAGGCAAATTTACAACAGCGGGATTTATGATAAAATCTGTCAAAACATTAACCATGATGGCACAAGTTTAAGCTCTTAACAGAAACAGGGAAGCAGGAGCTTAGGAATGGATACACATCTGTACTTGAAATGCCTGTTGAGGTCACACTATAAAAATTATTCAATTCCTTTGTTCTCATTTTACCCAAATGTGAAAATTCCATGAGGTGACTATGTGTTTTAATTAATTGGCTTCAAAGAGATGGGAGGCTCTTGGGACTAAAAATATACTTCTAAGTAAAAAATTACTAGCTAAGAGAACTTCAGAGATTCAAGATAAAAGCTAAGAATCTATAGCATCTTCCATTTCCTGTCTGATGAATATCAAGGAAGATTAAGTCTTAACATAGCTAGTGTCTTAACCTTTTGCTACTTTTAAGACAAAGATGAACCATCTAGCCGCATGCCAGCATTTGAGCACTATTCATTACGATTTTAGTTTGTCAACATGGCAAACAACATTGGTAGTTTGGGTTTACTGTTGCTTGATGAGTAAAGGAACTGTATTTCCCAGAAAATTACAAACAAGATACTGTTATTGAAAGTGAATTGCTCTGCCAGCAATCCATTATAACCAAGATAGTTAACTTTGTGTGTGAGGTATATACTAAAAACAATTTCAGAGGACATACTTACTTGAAAATGTAATTTGGTTAGGCACAGCCAGGGTAGATTTATGAGAAGAAAGTCTTCTTTAAGGAACTTAAAGATTTTTAGGGTGTTAATGTCGTGGTCATACAAGTAAATGCAGTGACTATTCTATGCTTGAGTGTTTCAAAAAGCCTCGGATATAACTGACCTATTTACTGGAAAACGGTGTGCACTTTTTAAGCTTTAGGATTTTCACTTAACAAGCTGCCTGATGAAAATTGGTGGAGAATAAAGTAGAGATAAAGTAGAATTAGTGACTAAATATTAATTTTTGAAACTGTAGCTTGGTAGGAAGTGTTCATGCCCAATTTATTTGTTCATAAATATTTTAAAATATGGCTTAGGTATTGAAAGAATAATATATAACCAGAAGGTAAAATATCAGGAAAATTTATCTTAATAATCAGAATTCAGAAAATTTTACTTTTCAGAAATGAGAAATCATTGAATTTGAAATCATGATTTAAAGTAGATCACAGCAATATCAGAAGGCATCAGAATATATCACACTGGTTTATACATTGCTTATCTTCTCTCTCTGACAGATTTTTGACACACTTGGCTCCAGAAAGCAATTTAATTATTACTGTTGTCCAGTAAAGATTTAAATGGCCTATTTTGGGGTCTGGAAATTTTGTTTCAACTTTCCAAGACAATGGGACCTTGCCTTCACTTTATCACAAAGTGAAACTTCAAACTTTGAACTTTCTAGGACCAACATTTAACAGCTACACAAGAAGTCCTGATTAACAAACGAAACCTATATCAGAATCACACAAACAACAACAAAGTCTGCAACTCTTTATTTTAAACTGATTATGGTTAAAAGTCGAAGTCTTCAGGTAATCATGTTTCTTCTGGTGATATGCCAGGTGCTAAATAATTTGACATGCTAGTACCTTTTAATACTTAGGAAAGGATACTCAAATCTCCTATCTTAAGGTCATATATATGTATGTATATATATATATATTTTTTTTTGAAAGACAGGTCATACAAATGTTTATAAAACAACAATATAGTTGGAAGATTTAGGTTTCATCATTAACTCTTGTTAGTTTTGATAAATGACTATTTATCAGGTTTTACCTGTGCAAAGAAACATGAATAACGTCTGACCTCTGGAAGCTGCACTCTAATGGGAGATAGTACAGGGATACTGAAACAAGGGGAAACCTAGTAAGTGCCCTAATAGAGATGAAGAGAGAGCTATAAGGCCTACAGAAGAGAGATTAGCCGTGGCTTGGTGGTGAGGTGGGGGCGGGGAATTAGGGAAAGCTTCATGAAGGGGGTGGTGCATAAGTATTCTTGAAGGATGAATTGGATTTAAACACATGAAGGTGGATTTGACCGAGTAGAGGATTAAAAACGTAAATGAATTAAACAACGAAAATACAGGGTAGGAACTGAAATGGGAGAGTAATCTTGGAGCATACATAGGTCAGATGTATTAGTATGACAGAAAGTTACTTTTATTAATTTTCTTTAATCCATATGAAAACAAAATAACATGCCAAAATTTCCAAGTATGATTTGTGCACTTTTTTCCCCTTAAATCCAATATGGAACCAGAAAACTTTCCTAAAATCTATAAAACAAACACCCAAACAAAACTGTACACATACACTTCATTCTTTGACTCTTGAAATAATAAAACCAGTTTCTCTCACTGTAACTGAAAGACAGTAATATCTGCAGTATTTAAAATTTCAGTCTAGAATATAGCTATATTTCCAGAATGAGTTGTTGCAATTTTATAAAAGCAGAAATAAAGTGATGATTTTGACAAGACTGAAGTTTTGAGACTTGATTTCAAAAGGTTTTCTTCACTTTTTTTGACAAGCAAGATTACATATTCACTTAAATGAAAGTATGTCACTATGTCACCTAAATGAAAGTATTCAGCTCCTCTTTTTAATATGACCACAGTTTAAGAAAATAAGATGCAAAAAGCAAATCTAATTTCATAATGTGAAAAGACTCTGATGTAAGACATCAGAAGTCAGTGCATACATTCAAGTGTAGAGTAATTCTTCACAGTGATTCTTCAAACTGAGATATTTCATGTCACATTACATATCATTGTTCAAACTATACTTAAATTTTCTCATCCAGAATTATCTTCACAACTAGTTTCTGAGTTGGAGAAGAGATTCAGTCTCCTCTCTTACAGTCACCTGTTTATTTCAAACAGCACGCTTCGAAGCAAAATGAAGCCTAGAGATTTAAAATCAAAACTTGTCTTTAGCGAGCCAGTGTGTACACAATCTATATGGGTCTGAGAAACATTCTTTGTGACGTTATCAAGAGGATCTCCCTAGGCAACAACAACTGTTGGCATGGAAAAAAAGGGCCACATGAGACAAAGTATACTTGACTGGTGTGTTTGGCAGCACTCACCTTTGCAAATATTATGTAAGTCTGTTTCCTTTATTTTAGGCAAAGTTCCTAAGCTTTAAAACAGGTCTGCATTTTGAAGTTTTCCTAACAGTAGGTGAGGTTTTTGAAATGAAAGTCAGTTCTTAATTTAACTTTCTTAGATGCACCTTGGTTTATTTCTTTATTTTTCGCACATATTATGAAGGCTGCTTTTGGGGCAGCAGTTGGGACTCGATAGACCAGGGCAGCTTACTTCCTAAAACACAGAAATCATATGATTTTAATTATAAAACCCGAAATGTTGATTGCTGCTCTTTTCTAAGTCTTGTTTTACATCGAGCCGGTGTTAAAAGTTCGTTAGCTAGAGCTTAACAACACAATGGCCGAAAGGAATGGAGTTACCACACAAGTGTTTAAATTCCATGCCGGATCCCTAGCTACAACGGAGAAGAAAGTTCAAACAACAAAAACAGAGTTGCATGGTCTGAACTTGCGTGTCACGGATACCTCTTACTCATCACCAAGCAGCTCTGATTCAGGGCAACCAGGCCCTCCCAAGCAACATGGTTAATTGAATAAGGATTCTAAACCTTTTGGCTGCAGATAAACCAAAGTGGCACATGGCTCATAACTCAAACATTTCATTTTAGGCAGCTGTTAGTTTTCTTGCCCAGGCTAATTTGGATTATTCAATCATTTTCTTTTCTTTAATGAAAAACTGCTTGTAGTTACTGGTGGGGACAAAGAGCTGCAGTTACGGATCTTGGAAAGTAAATTTATTATCGACTCATTTTAATCATGTATACAAGTGATGTTAAATTTGGAACTAAATTCAGAACATTTTATTAGTAGTACAATTTTATCTGTGTGTGTGTGTGTGTGTGTGTACACACATTTAATAACATTCAGCCCTGACTACTGTTTCCTGCCATGATGAACCTGGAACCGCTCTCAGTAATCAACTAAAAATGCTGGATAGAAAATGACAAACACCCTCTCAAAAGCTATCAGTAAATTTGCTAGTTGGTGAGGAATATTCAGAGGCCAAAACCTAAGGAAAACTAGGAACCTTTGATGGTAAGTAGAGTACAAAAGGCAGTTTTTACCTTGAAAGAATTTGCCTTATGATGGGATGAAGTTGAGCTCTGGTTTTCATGGACCTCCAGGGGAGCAGGGGATAGGAGACAAAGTCCAGAGCCCACACAAGGAAAAAATATTGAACTCAGGCTATGAATGTAGAATAAAAAAGTATTTCCTCTATGAATTTTTCAGGATTCCACATAAGAACAAGACCATACAAATTTGTCTTTCTCTGTCTGACTTATGTCACTTAGCATATTGCCCTCAAGTTTCAACCATGTTATTACAAATGGCAGGATTTCTTTTTTTTTTTTAAAGGCTAAATGATATTCCACTTTATATATATATATACCACAGCTTTTCTATCTATTCATCTGCTGATAGACACTTATGTTGTTTCCACGTCTTGGCTATTGTAAATAATCCTGCTAGAAACATGACGGTGCAGCTGTCCTTTTCACATCTTTCAGATATATTTCCAGAAGTGGAATTCCTGGATCATACGGTAGTTCTATTTTTAATTTTTTGAGGATCTTCCATATTGTTTTCCATAGTGGCTATGCCAATTTACAATCATAACGATATATGAGGGACTTCCCTTTTCTCCACAACCAGGCCAGAATTTATTTCTTATCTTTTTGATGATGGCGATTCTAATAGGCATGAGGTGAGATTCTTTTGTGGTTTTGATATGCATTTACCTAATGCCTGGGGATGTGGAGCATCTTTTCATATATCTGTTGGCTCTCCACATATCTTTTTTGGAAAAATGTCTATTTACGTCTTTTGCCCACTTTTAATTAGATTATTTTATGCTATCAATATTTCTTTATATATTTTGTATATTATCCCTTTATTAGATATATGGCTGCAAATATTTTTTTCCCATTATGCAAGTTGTCTTTTCACTGCCAATGGTTTCTTTTTCTGTGCAGATTTTATTTATTTTTAAGATTTTATTTATTTATTTGACAGACAGAGATCACAAGTAGGCAGAAAAGCAGGCAGAGAGAGAGGAGGAAGCAGGCTGCCTGCTGAGCAGAAAGCGCGATGCGGGGCTCGATCCCAGAATCCTGGGATCATGACATGAGCTGAAGGCAGAGGCTTTAACCCACTGAGCCACCCAGGTGCCCCTCTGTGCAGATTTTTAGTTTGATATAATCCCACTTATTTTTCATTTTATTGCTTGTGTTTTGGGTGTCATATCCAAAAAAACCAGGGCCAAGACCCATGTCAGGGAGCTTTGTTCTTATGTTTTCTTCTATGAGTTTCATGCTTTCAGGTCTTACATTTAAGCCTTTAATCGATTTCAAGTTAATTCTTGTGAGTGGTGCAAGATAGGGGTCGAGTTTCATTTTTTTACACGTGAATATCCAGTATTCCCAGCACCATTATTGAATAGACTGGTTTTTCTTGAGTATTCTTGGCTCCTTTGTCAAATATTAGTTGACAAAATCTGTTCATCTGTTTTTATGCTAGTACTGTACTGTCTTGATGACTATAACTTTATAATATAGCTTGAAATCAGGAAGTGTGATGCCTCCTACTATGTTCTCTCTCAGGATTGCTTTAGCTATGTGAGGTCTTTCGTGGTCCCATATAAATTTTAGAATTGTTTTTGACACTTCTGTAAAAAATGCCATTGGAACTTTGAGAGAAATTGCATTGAATCTATAGACTGCTTTTGGTAGTATGGATATTTAGTGATATTAACTCTTCCAATCCATAAACATGGGACCTGCCATGAGTTTTATAATCCTAACTTAGAACTCAGATGGGCTTCTGACCCAAACCCAAATTACAATCAATAAAATTGGCCCAGTACAATTCAGATTATTATTATTTTTTAAGATTTTATTTATTTGTCAGAGAGAATGAGCACAGGTAGAGGCAGGAGCCCGATGTGGAACTCGATCCCAGGGCGTTGGGATCCTGACCTGAACCGAAGGCAGCTGCTTAACAAACTGAGCCATCCAGGCATCCCTCAGATTATGTTTTTTTTTTTTTTTTTAAATTTATTTATTTGACAGACAGATATCACAAGTAGGCAGAGAGAGAGAGTGGGGAAGCAGGCTTCCTGCCAAGCAGAGAGCCGGATGCAGGGCTCGATCCCAGGACCCTGAGATCATGATCCGAGTGGAAGGCAGAGGCTTTAACCCACTGAGCCACCCAGGCGCCCCTCAGATTATGTTTATAAAGTGCTCTAAGGCTGGTACATTCTCCCAGAGGGCATTAACAGAAGCAAATGTGAAGCCTCTGCTGAGGCACTGTCTTCAACCCAGGCCTTGAAGAGCCCCACAGATGATAATTCTAAGACAGACAGGCTCACGTTCATAAATCACCAAACATCCAAAGAAACAAGATAGCATAAATGTAGCTGGCAGACATAACAGCAAAATCGGAGCTGGAAATACCTGAGCTATAAAATGATCAGAAGTTAAGTATGGAATAAGCGTGTTTAAAATGTGTAAGATAAAAAGGGACTGAAAATATGAGATAGGAACAAGAGACCATAAAAATGACCAACTGGATTTAGGAATGAACAGAATACAATGTGCAGACATGAAAAAATATTACAGAAATGAAAGACTCACTGAAATTCTGCTTCTAGACAGAAGACAGTAGTTTGTGGCAGATAAATGCTCCTGTTGAAAACAAGTAAAGCTGGGTAACTTACAAAAAGTTATTTGCTTAAGGAGTATCAGAGACAGGCTAAAAGAAAGAGGAGAGGGACTAGGATTCTAAAAAGAGAACAACAGAGGTAAACTGATGATCTGCAGCAGCTTTTCCCCTGGAGGCATTTGCTGGGTTTGGGTGAAGGTGAGAGAAAGATAATCTGGGCTTTGTCCTAGCAGAAGACTGCTGCTAGAGACAGAGGAAACAGCTTTTGGCCATCTTGCAAGGCTGGAGGGACAGACCTGGGGAGGCAAAGGGCCTGAAACACACACCCAGTTTCCCTTCAAAATACTCAAAATACTTGGCAAATTCGGAGCTGTCTTAAGTTGATTAAAAAACGCTCAGAAGAGGGGGGGCTTGGGTGGCTCAGTCCATTCCGCCTGACCCTGGATCCCAGCTCAGGTCATGACCTCAGGGCTGTGTGTTCAAACTCTGCTTTGAGCTCCGTGCTGGGCATGGAGCCTACTTAAACAAACATCCCCCCCCCCAAAACTCAGATGAGGCTATCTCAAAGGGCCCCCATGAAACTATCACTTGCACCACTGAAAGCCTGACTGAGCTATGCCATTGGAAGAGAGGCAAGCCAGAGAAAATGGAGGCTTACTCAGGATATAACCCAGCTACCATTCAGCACAGTACCTGACTGGATTAAGGTGATTAGCTTCCCCTCAATCTTCCTAAGACAGGAAAGGCTAAACCCTCTCCGGAGGAACACAAAATCATCCAGAGGGTCATGATGTCTTATATTGAGTCAACAATTCATAGGCATGCCAAGAGAGAGGACCATGCATCTAGAAAGCAAAAAACAAACAGACCATGGATGATTCAGATACTGGAGTTAGCAGACATGTGGATATAGCCTTTTAAGTATATTCAACTAGCATATTCAAAAAACAGAAGCAGAGGGGGAGACAATATACTTAGAAAGATGAGCATTTCACCAGAGAATTGCAATGTAGCAAAAAAACAAAACAAAAAAACAAAATCAAAACTAAAATCAAAACAAGAGGAAACTATAAAATTGAAAAGCATAGAATCTAAAATTCAGACCTGAATAGATAGCTTTAATAGCAGCAGACAGGATTAATGAAATAAAAGACAATTTTTAAAACTCACAACTACTGTACCTAGAGGAAAAATAGGAAAATACAGAAGAGGGTTAAAGTGGCATGTGGGAACATAGAGAACAAATATAAAATATATACAATTGGAATCTCCGAAGGAGGAGAAAAAGATATTCATCAAAGATTTCCTAAAGTTAAGAAAAGATACTTAGAGATTTAATAAGATGGATGAAATCAAGCAAGAAATACACAAAGAACACCTCAGCTAGGCACAAAACTGTCAAAAACAAAGAAAAAGATGAAAATGTAAAAAAAAATCAGATAAAACAGAGACTTTACTTTCAGGAGAAAAATGTTAAGACTGACAGCTAATTTCTCAATAGGGAAGAGGGCAGCTAGGCAATAAGACGACATTTTAAAAGAGTTACAGGGTGACTTATAGTTTTGGTTATGATGGAGTCACTGGGACCACGTTTATCCCCTAACTTTAAAAAAAAAAAATCACACCCCAAGCCAACTACGACAACAGCAAACAATGGTGAAAATACATGGATCAATGTTTTTGGACTTTGGACAATAGGCAGCCCAGGACAGTGATCCCTGAGAGAAGGGAAGTGTATGAAGTGAGCTCTACGATTAACCCAGCTTACCATCTGGAGAGATTACAGAGCAGAGGGCAGGGAGGAACAGAACCTGGCAGCCTCCCTGAGTTGAGAACACAGAGCTGAGAATGTGAGGGAGGCCGAGGTGGCTAGGATCTGCAGGTCAGAGTACGGAAGAAGAGGGTCTGCATGCAGTGGGTAACATGACACAGGGAGAGTCCGTGAAAGCGGTGGGGTGTAGAGAATGGCCGTGCATACCCCGACTTCCTCTCTGCACTGATCCAGCATAAGTGACAGTAAGCTACCAAGTGACAGCAAGAACTACCAGAAAGGAGCAGGTAGGATAACTACTAAAACTCACACAAGGTTGTGACCAGTCAAAGAAGAGAAGCTTCATACTCCACAGGTAGTGCATTCAGAGGGGTGTTGCCTAAATTGTGGGGAAGAATCAGCCTGATATTAAAGGTACCCGATCCTGCTAATAAGCTTAAAAAACCCTTGTAAGGATCAAACTGTTTCCAAGTAGTCTAAGTGTATCACTGAACAAAGTTCAAACAATTTTAATAAAAAACAAAAAAAACCCCCAATGCTCAACAAGTTAAAATACACAATGACTGGCATCCAAAAAAAGTCAGCAGGCATGCAAAGCAGGAAAATATAACTCATGATGAGGGAAAAAAATCAATAGTGAGAGACCTGGAAATAGATTAACAGAAAAGAACATTAAAACAGTTCTTATAAATATTTTCTATATTCCAGAAGATAACATAAGGCACAAATAAATTCAGGAGAGAGATAAGAGAAATTAAAAATACACAAATTTAACTTTTAGAGATAAAAATACACCTGCAATGAATAAGGCTCTGGATGGAATTAAGAACATATTAGACACTGCAAAAGAAAAGATTAGTAAATTTGAAAATAAAGCAATAGAAACTATCCAAAATAAAACAGAGGAAAACAGCCTGAAAAAAAGAGTAAATGAAGCATGAAATAGCTGAAGGACAACTTAAAGTGGCCTAATATATATTGAACAGTAGTTCCAGATGGAGAGGAAAAAGACCTGGGGGACAGAAATCTATTAAAAAAAAAATGGCTGAGGGATGCTCGGATGGCTCAGTTGGTTAAGTGTCTGCCTTTGGCTTGGGTCATGATCCTGGGGTCTTGGGATCAAGTCTCACATCAGGGTCTCTGTTCAGCAGGGAGCCTGCTTCTTCCTCTTCCTGCTGCTCTTCCTGCTTGTGCTCTCTCAGACAAATAAATAAATGAAATCTTCAAAAAATGGTTGAAATTTTTTAAAAGTTAGACTACAAACTCACACGCCAAGAAACTGAACAAACCATGAGCACAGAAGCATGCAGAAATATATACCATAATATATCCTTTGGTTGAAAGAAATGACAAAGGGAAAAGTCTTTAAAGCAGCTAGAGGACATTATTATATAGAGAATAAAAATAAAAATGACAGCGGGAACAAAGCAAGCCAGAGACAAAAAAGCAACATCTTGAAAATACTGAAAAAATTTTATCCTAAAATTCTGTATTCAGCAAAAAAACTTTTTTCACAAAATGAAGGCAAAGACAGACATTTTTCAGACATACAAAAGCTAAACGAACTCATGACTCATAGTCCTGCATTGTATAAACGATAAATGCTTCAGGAAGAAGGAATAGGACAGTGGGTGGAAACTTGGATCTACATAAAGAAGAGCCTTGGAAATGGTAAAAATACAAAATAATGTTCTTACCTTTTAAAATTTCTTAAAGATTGTTCTTTAAAGCAAAAATAATAATGATGTTATTATTGTGTACAAATGTAGAAGTAAAATGTGTAATAATATCGCAAAGAACACGCATGGTCAGACAATTTCTGTAAACTGTGATGTGACAGTTTAGACATGAACAGTTTATAGAATCTTTGCCTCAAAGATTCTTACTGTCCACCCCACCCTTAGTACTTTAAACTTCCAATTCCAGAGATGCCTGCGTGGCTCAATGGGTTAAGCCTCTGCCTTCAGCTTGGGTCATGATCTCAGGGTCCTGGAATAGAGCTCCACTTCTGGTTCTCTGGTCAGCGGGGAGAATGCTCCCCCCCCCCCCGGCCTGCCTCTCTGCCTACTTGTGATCTCTCTCTCTCTCTCTGTGCGTGTCAAATAAATGAATGAATGAATGAATGAATGAATAAAATTAAACTTCCAGTTCCAAGTTCACTACATTCCCTGCAGGTATTATGTAGTGTATGTAAGGTACTTACATTACCTTACCCTGACTGAATAATTTTTTAAAAAGATTTTATTTATTTATTTGACATACAGAGATCACAAGTAGGCAGAGAGGCAGGCAGAGAGAGAGAGAGAAGGAAGCAGGCTCCCTGCTGAGCAGAGAGCCCAATTCGGGGCTCGATCCCAGGACCCTGAGTTCATAACCTGAGCTGAAGGCAGAGGCTTTAACCCACTGAGCCACCCAGGTGTCCCCTGACTGAATAATTAAACAGAATAGAAGCAGTTTTTAGATTTCAGCTACTGCTTACAGCAAAATTCCATGTAAAATTACAAAATTAAGTAGAGGTGCTTTGCAGTAGATTTCAACCAGTGTATTGTTTTTTCATTAAGAGACCTAATCTCAGGGCGCCTGGGTGGCTCAGTGGGTTAAAGCCTCTGCCTTCGACTCAGGTCATGATCCCAGGGTCCTGGGATGGAGCCCCACATCCAGCTCTCTGCTCAGCGGGGAGCCCGCTTCCCTCTCTCTCTGCCTACTTGTGATCTCTCTCTGTCAAATGAATAAATAAAATCTTAAAAATTAAAAAAAAAAAAAAAGAGAGAGACCTAATCTCCCTTCCTAGGTTCTTTCTTCTTTTCCCTTTCCTCCCTCCCTCCCTTCCTTCTTTCCTGTCTTAAGATTTTATTTATTTATTTGAGAGAGAGAGAGCACGGGCATGAGACAGGGGGAGAGGCAGAGGAAGAGGGAGAACCAGAATTCCCTCTGAGCATGGGCCCGATGTGGGGCTTGATCCTAGGACCCCAAGATGATGGGGTCCTGAGCCAAAGACAGACCCTTAACCAACTGAGCCACCCAGGTGCCCCCTTAGGTTCTTCTAACCATATTACCAAAAGTAATGTTTATCTTTAATATTTTATTGCTATTCTTTTTTTAATATCTAAATAGTTTTTAAACGTTCTTATGGTACCTAAAAATTTGTTCATATCAATTTCTATCTTTATTAAACTTGTTAAGGAAGTCAGACACAGTTTGATGGTGAACCTAATCAGTCTTGCTACTACAGTGTATTTTATAGGCGTATCCAGTATAGGATCTTCGGGATTGTACCACTCAAAGTTTCATTAAGATCAATGTATAATATTTGCATTGAAATGTGTAGGATTTGCAGTAGTGGATTTTATATGAATAAAAAATAAATATATATTTTAGATATTTGAGTTTGTGCATTAAAATGCATCTTTGTTAATAATCAGACAGTAAGAAACTAGTGGCTTCAAAAGTACTAGTGTACTCCAAAACTACGCTTAGATAACTATAAAATTAAAAATAAGTGTATTAAGATTTCTGCAAAGAATTATCAAAATGGGCATACAATATTTTAATGATTCTCAAAAATAAATACTCATCGTTGTCTTCTTCTTTTATGAAATCCTACATTAAAAATAATAACTCCAACCTCTATAAATTTAACTTAAAGTACATAATAAAAAAGAACAGAAAAAAACCTTTCAAAAAAGGTTATTCTAGTAAAAGGATTACAAAAAGTTTGGTAACTTGAGAAGTTATTCTGGAACGTATGCTACTAGTTCAAATGTGCAAGCTCCAACTTAACAAATGTTTAAAATATTTGAGTTTTTAAAACAGTGCCAAAATAAACCACATCTTTTCTAGAGATGACATATTTAGCTAAGCATGAGCAATATAAATCTTTCAACCATTCCATGTATTTGTTTAAAGACCTCAGAAACCATGTGCATTTCTAATAAAACATGAACAAAATACTGAAGTCACTGGAGCCTAACAGTGGACTTATAACACAAATTTTTAAAAAGGAAAATGTATGTGTGTGTCAGTGTGTATACATCTAACTACATAGAATATACATGTATATAGATATGAATAGGTCAAGAGATAGGTTAGTTGTAAATAATAGTTATCAACAACAAAATAATGTCTTGGGGAGAATCTGGTTCTATGCAAACCATATGTGAGAAGATAAAATGTGTAAGCCATGGTTTTTTTATCACTATAGTGACTCATTAATCATGAGTACTTGAAAATAGAAATATAAAAAATACCTATGATCTTTAAAGATATGACATATGAAAATGCTTTTCTATGGAATTATATCCAATAGTAAAACTACAGATTTTTAATATTCTAACATTTTTGTGAAGTTAACTAATTCTATTAGTAAGTGATTGACAAGATTCCTCAGTTTATTTGAATAAGGATATATACAAAGGATCACGTTTCTTATTGAATAAGGAAAATATTTTATTAGATAAAATACTTCAAATATTTTAAATAATTTTAACATTAATGGCTTAGTCATAAGGGCAGAATTAAAATTTCTCATATATTAACAGTTAACTAATAACTTTGCTCTAACTGCCCATACTTTGCTTATAACTAGCAACCTTGCTTATAACTTGTCTATAACCAGTTCTGTCTCTAATAGTTGCTCTAGGTGGTAAGGTAAGTCTTGAAGTTCAGACCACCATTTGATAAAACTACACTGTCAGGTTTCAGCATCAGGCCAAATTAAAAGTAGTACAAAGCAACTCAAGGTTACTTTTTACTAACAATGAATTGTCACTCTTAATGAGTGAAGCCTAAGGCAAAGTGTGCTGCTACTAGAACACAATAGAGAGGAGGTAATAATGTGAGGCTATTACCCATGCACTTCCCATGATTGTACTTCAGTGAAAGAAATGCATACCGTCTCAACTGTTAGCGAATTTATATATATATATATATATGTGTAGAAAAGAAATGACACAATAACAACAAAAATTGCCAGAGTTAAAATTTTCAACTTTTTTTTTCTTATAGGAAGATTTCAGGAAGTATTGCTGAGTAGAGTTTAGTCGTAGGACCTCAGTTGTAAGTCTTAGCCAGTCCTTGGCGAACTCCTAGCCCCTCTGATTCTATTTCCTCATCTGTAAAATGTAAAAATAATAACGATATAATTGCAATTATCATCATCGTTATTATGTGGTTGATATATATGTATATATAATCTACTATTATTACTATTATATGGCTGTTGGTAGGATCAAATAAAAAACACTGATGTGAAAGGATTTTATAATAAATCATTAAGTGTTACACATGTTTGTATTATCTTTTCTGCTTTTCTTCTGAACTACTTATTTTTACAATTGTAAGTGAATTCTCATGTTACCACAGGAATTGGACTTGATAATATTCAAGGCAAACTCAAAGCAACATCTCTGGGCAGCATGAAATACATCTGAAATTGCATTATTACCGAATATGTGGAGAACTGATCTTCAGTGAGTTGGGCCATTCCTTCGCGGACCAAAAAAACCAACAAAAAACCCCACAACAATGTAAAGACTGTTTGCAACACTGTTGGTGGACATTTTTAAGTGTAAGAAGTCAATTGATAAGATCTGGCTGTAATACTTGGCATCTGCAATTTTGTACACAAGTCATTTTCAAGGGGATGTGATGTTTTGATGGAGATTACCTGTATTCACAACAGTAAATGTTACAATTGTTTTATAAATTCAGCTTCAAAATATCCAATTCTTTAAAAGTTCTGGATATTAATTACGGGAACTGGTTGCCCTAATCTGATCAGTTAGGGACAGAAAGAGATGTGTGAAAACTGTAAAATGTCTTTATGTTTACAGTGTGTTTTATAAAACCCCAAGCAGAAAAACGCAAGAGACATCGGTCTCTTCTTCAGGACTAAACTGAAAATTCAAGTTTACTTGTGATTTATTTGAAGAGGATTCAGGAGTGGACTATTTTGTGACAGGAACTGTTCCTCTTTACTTACCTGGGTGACTTGAAAGGCACTGTTCCTTCACATAGGGAGCTGCCACGTGTTTCGATTAGAGCCCAGAGACCAAATTATTTCAGGTTTCTCTATTTATATAGTCACGGGCCCATGAAAGACTATAATTCTCCTTAGGGCTGAACAGGAAATCCAGTTAGCTTATTTCTAACCCCTGTTGTTGCTTATTTTCTAATTCTAATAGTTTAAAGAAAAATTAAAAGCAGGCAACATGAGTAAATTCTAAATTTGAACTCAATGGGGTTCTAACTGCCAGTTAATTTAATAAATGTAATGAGGAAGAAGTTGAGTTTGTTAACATCATGATTCTTTTGTCACTCTGTGATAAAGCACTGCACATTTTCCTGCAGTTAAAACAACAACAACAACACACAAATAATCTCCATTCGTGTATGAAAGAATAGTGCAATAAACTGTCCTGTTTTTGTCCCCAAAACAAGCAATGGTAGATAACTTAGCTCCATCTCAAAGTTCAATTCAAATACAGTATGGACTTAGAAAAATTTATACTTTCCTACAAAATTTTCACTAATTTGATAGCCACTTGCCTATTTCATCCTGTTCCAGGCATAGTCATCTTCTACTGGCCTCTCACCTATTCAGTCTATAAAAAAAGAAGAAATTTTTCCTATAGCCAAATATATAAATCCTAGTTTTGTTCATAATTTCATATGGTTAGAAGTGACTGCCATGCCATAACTATTTCAAATTATCTTTTAAATAAAACAGTAGGTAACCAAATTGCCAGTTTTCTTTTTTCCATATCTTCATATTTTTACATTACAGTTTTATTGAATATTGGGTTCCCCTCCCTCCCAACAAAAATTCAAGTGATAATCTAGATAAAGATAACAAAAAATAATACTTAACATGTTTGATGCCTTCTTGTCTTTCAGAGTCATGCTAGCACATGTTACTTTTCAAGCCAAAGGTGTCCCAGCCCACGAGACAGACTTGGCCATTTCTATAGCTTAAATGAAGTTCAGTTATTCGGTCACAACATTAAAAAGTGTTGACAATATGAATCTAAAAGTACGCATAAACAATTTCCTCTTTTTTATTGAAAACAGTTTGCATTATTTGTAGTGAAACAAAAATCATGCCTTGATTAATGTAATTTTAAAATATCAAACTCTCATTAGAGCTAAGTGTACATTTGATTCCTGGTATTTAGACTTAATATTCTTTAATACTGACAAAGATTATGTGAATGCATTGGAGGAAGACTATACACTCTCATGTCTGAGCTCTCATCAGTTAAGAAATAAATTCTATATTGAAAAATGCATGTATTTTAAGTTTTGACCTAACACAGTGGATTACGGTTTAGACAATATTTACTTTGCTGTATTTTGATTTAGAAAGGGCTGTATGCGAAGATATGACCTATAATGGTTTCTCCGTAAAAAGATTTATATTCAATACAGTGAGATATAAAATAGTTACAAAATAAGCTGCAACTTTATAGCTACTCACTGGTAAAAGTCTGTAGTTAATACATTTGGATAAATAACTCAAGTCAGCAGCAAAGTGGTTAAACATTTGTGATTTGATTTTATCTCAGCTTGGAATGTGGTTGGAGTGTCCTACTTCTAACAACTGTTTGCTAAGTTAAGGCTTTAGTGTTTACACAGTGTTGAATGAAGCAGCCTGGTCACCAGATGTGATTGCTTCCCCAGACTGTCGTTTTTTCAGTCAGATCACTGTCCTCATGGTCCCTGTTCCAACTTTCTTCCTCAGGACGTCCACCAGCCTTTCCAACCTAAGTTGGGGGCAGGAGGGCGGGAAGGGGAAAAAAAAAGAATACAAAAGGTGCAGTTATTGTCAGGAATGTTTTGGCTGAAAAAGAACAGTTATTTGCCTGTGACCAAGCAGTGCTGGTAGTCACATTAAGAGACAAAGCATTACTGTCAGCAAGACACACTGGTGCAGAGTGCCAAGTATCTGAGGTTAAAAAAACAGTAACAACACAAACTTTAACCTAGATCTTCAGATTATGTCAGCTTTAGAAGCTACATGAAAAATATAACATACTTATTTCAATACATTTACCTGCTTGCGTTAGGTCGCAAATGAATCATTTACTATGCAATGAGAAGACGGCACTTGACATGCACAGCAGTTTCAAACTGATTTTTACCTGAGAAGTAGCTATTCCAATACAGAAATACCATCGCTCTTACACCTGTTACGTAGCTACATAAGTGATACACTGGTATGTTACACAATTCTGACACATTACATTTCTTCCTTCTTCATAAAGTCAGCTGATGAAAATAATTAGGAATTAGCTAGCTGGAAAAAACCTCTTAGTGGCATGAAAATAATTTAAATATACACAAATGATTTGATGCTATAAAACCAGACTTTCTGTACTACATTTAAAAAGGAGTTTCTATTCTGATTAACATAAACAGGCAAGAGGGTTTATAGTTTCTAATCAAAGATATGTGATTTTTTTTAGTTGATTAAAAACCCACGAATTATACTGAAAATAAAGTCAAAAGTTCAGAAGTCCATTTCGTAGTGTTCTTAGGCTACTCTATGGGTGGGAGATGACATTCATGTGGATCAGTGAGATTTTGCTTGACAGGAGATGATGGAATCTGACCATTAAATTTTTTTTTTTTTGCTGAAAACATAAAACCTCAACAAAAAAATCCTGTTTGATGTTACACACAGAGAAATCTTCCAGTTTTCATATATACAATCTTCCTCCTGAAAGACTGGTGAGCGACATAGTCTAGTCTGCTCCAGCTTTGCCTCATTTATATGGATCCAAGCATGAGGGTCCTTTGCAAATAAACACAGCATAGAGCTAGACACTAAAGGAATGAGGGTATTCTTAGCGTCATACACACTGGTTTACACGGCTAATCAGCTGCACGCAACACTGAATGCTAGCTCTAGTTTATTGGATGATTTTGTGTATGCTGAGTTCTGTTCCCAGAAAACAAGAGGATGAAACAAAATAATTCAGTGCATCAAAAATCTTTGCTTTGAGAAATGGTAGTCATTAGAGCAGATTCAGCTACTGAATAAGAAGATTCACTAGACAATTCACGATGTTCACAGGTCAGTCTATATTAGTTGATTTTTCCCTAATGACAAAAGCTAGTGCTATCTTATATACTCTGAAAATGGTGACTTATAGGATTAATAAATTCTTATTTTATTTTTTAAAGATTTTATTTATTTACTTGACAGAGATCACAAGTAGGCAGAGAGGCAGACAGAGAGAGAGAGGAGGAAGCAGGCTCCCCGCTGAGCAGAGAGCCGGATGCGGGGCTTGATCCCAGGACCCTGGGATCATGACCTGAGCCAAGGCAGAGGCTTTAACCTACTGAGCCACCCAGGTGCCCCTATAAATTCTTTCTTTAAAAAATTTTTTATTTACTTATTTGACAGAGAGAAATCACAAGCAGGCAGAGAGGCAGGCAGAGAGGGGAGGAAGCAGGCTCCCTGCCAAGCAGAGAGCCCGATGTGGGGCTGGATCCCAGGACCCTGAGATCATGACCTAAGCGGAAGGCAGAGGCTTAACCCGCTGAGCCACCCAGGCACCCCAGGATTACATAAATTCTTTTTTTAATTAATTTTTTTTAACATAAATTCTTGAAGACAAAGTTTCACTGACCTAAATTTTGGAGGAGGGGCAAGAAAACTATCAGTCTGAAAATTTAAATGTATTTTTAAAATATGATAATCACCTCAATTAACTGTTAAAAAAGGACTCGACTACTAAAGGAAATATTGACAGGCCACTTAAGAGCTTTTTTTTAAATTTTGGCATACATTGTAAAAAAGCCAGAAAACATTACTTTTAAGTTGGTTAGCTTTATCCCAGCACCATAATATCACTTATACTACAATAAAAAACAAACAAACAAACAAACAAACAAACACCTTCTTCATATTGTCAAAGTAAGATGTACTCTGCAGAGTTACTATTAAGAATCAATGGAACCCCAAATTACTGAGATGAATCGGTGTGCCTCTTTTGGATTCTGCTTCACTAGTAGGCTCACCTAATTTAGTTTCTTTTTTATACATTAGGACATACTTCCACTTAGAACTTTTATAACTTGCTAAGGTAAGAGGTTAGAAGGAAATACTTAAATATCACATCTTACGCTCTCTTTCCTATGTTTCAACAATTACGAGATCAACCACATTCTCAGTTTATCCAGGTTGAATGATGTATGAAAATTTGATCTCAGAAATGAAAAAAAATGTCAATTACTTGGTTCTGTAAAAGCTTACTGACTTCTGAAACACAATGAAGCACCTATTCCTTCCTGTAAGGAATGGAATACACCTGCCAAACGTGGACGGTGCCAACAGGAAGGGAGCTGTGTGCGGCTGTTGAAGCACCTTGCAGGATTTGCCCGCAGGCAATTCTTTACCATCCAAATCGACACTAGCCTTTAAAAAAGTATGTAGCTTACTCAGTTGGTTCCAACTGCTTTACATGTTGCTCAACGATAATTTCCCAAGGCTTCATGAAATCGGAAAGTGGTTAGAGCTGGGAGTAGGATCTCTCCATTTTATTTTTATTTATTTATTTAAAAAAAGATTTATTTATTTATTTATTTGACAGGCAGAGATCACAAGTAGGCAGAGAAGCAGGCAGAGGGAGAGGAGGAAGCAGACTCCCTGCTGAGCAGAGAGCCCGATGTGGGGCTCGATCCCAGGACTCTGGGATCATGAGCCGAGCTGAAGGCAGAGGCTTTAACCCACTGAGCCATCCAGGCACCCCAGGATCTCTCCATTTTAAATATGAAGAAACAGAAGCACAAGTAAACCCTTCTACGGGACCTGCAGTAAAACAGTAACACCTTTGGACCTGCTTTCCTTGTTTGAAATTCAAAGCTACTTCCAAGAGGGCTTTGGGTCACTGGGAGAGCCACAGGTTTCAGACTATAGTTTAATGGATTATTTGGCTTCATTAAAAATTTTCTCAAGTTCTGGGCGCCTGGGTGGCTCAGTGGGTTAAGCCTCTGCTTTCGGCTTGGGTCATGATCTCAGGGTCCTGGAATCAAGGCCCGCATCAGGCTCGCCTCCCGGCGGGGAGCCTACTTCCCCCACAACCCCGCACCTGCCTCTCTCCCTACTTGTGATCTCGCTCTGTCAAATAAATAAATAAAATCTTAAAAAAATTTTTTTTTTCTCAAGTTCTTACTGAAGTCAAATTGGGAAGGCATTTGTCAGTGTATTTCTTTCTTTCCTTTTTTTAAAAGATTTTATTTATTTATTTGACAGACAGAGATCACAAGTAGGCAGAGAGAGAGAGAGGGAAGCAGGCTCTCTGCTGAGCAGAAAGCCCAACACGGAACTCGATCCCAGGACCCTGAATCATGACCTGAGCGGAAGGCAGTGGCTTAACCCACTGAGCCACCCAGGCGCCCTGTCAGTGTATTTCACCTGCTATTTTAGTAACACATTAAGAAAGTAAAGTAATGACAGTGCACAGAATAAGAAATAATAGTTACAAACTAACTTTTGCTATGGTACAATTTCTATATAAACTTAAGAAATACACTTAAAGCTGTATTTTAGGAAACTTATTTTTTAATTAACATTATTTTTATATTTTCTAGGTATTTAGATAATATACATGTACTACAATGGAATATATACTTTTCCAATAGGTAGATGAACATAGTTATTTACCAATTTTCCTAATCAGTGTACTTATATTTTTCACTCTTAATGAATAATGTGATCTATTTTAAGTGGTAACTCTTTTTTAAAAAATTATTTCTTAAAATCAATTAATTAATTTGATTTTTAAAGAAAGAGATTGCATGAGTGAAGTGGGGGAGGGGTGGAGGGAGAGGGGGAGAGAAAATCTTGAGCAGGCTCCAGACCTAGTGTGAAGCCTGATGTGGGACTCGATCTCCCCACCCTGAGATGATAACCTGCTGAAATCAAGAGTGGGATGCTTAACTGAGTTGCCCAGGAGCCCCAAACGGTAAGTAATTCTTAATACTGACCGTGTGCCAGGAATTATAAGTAAATTATGCACACACTTTATTTGCATGATAACTCCATGGAGTAGACAAAATTGGCTGACAAAACCAAAACACAGAGACAGTAATTTGACCAGAGCCCCACTTTTAGTGAGTTCTGGAGCTATGACGTGATACTAAATCTAATTACAACCTCCCTGATCTTTCTGATGTGCTATACTGCTTCCAAAAGCACTACAACATTTAAGGCTTATTTCTAAATTTTGGTAGGCTTGAATTATTCTTGCTGATTTTATATATATATTTCACCCCCCCCCCCCAGCAGAAAGGAGTGAAACAGAACAAATTACTCATCACCAACAGAATAGTACCAAAGAAGTCTCACTGTAGGTTCCACTTTTGAGAGTAATTTTTATATCTGTTAATGTGAGAGTGGAAATTCTTCTTGGCTTGACAATTTTCACTCCAGAAAAATTATACCTGCTATTTTAGGCAATGAGGTTATCCCATCAAACATATTTGCCTTAAAATTTTTTTTTGTTCAAGGAGAAAGAAATAGGGAAATCCAAGAGAGATAGATAACAACCTCCATCCAGCAAAGGAGATAGAAAAACCACTTGAAATGTGGGGTTACCATTAATATCAAAGATCTTGCCTGCTTTCAACCATGGCAGCAGGGTGAGAAAAAGACTTTAAATGTAGTTTTTTTCTTTTAGGATTATGGCTGTTCTTCCTCTACTGGTCATTTTAATGTGGATTTATCATCTTTTTCTTTATGCTTTTCATACTTTCCTCAAAAAATGTTATTCGGGGGCGCCTGGGTGGCTCAGAGGGTTAAGCCTCTGCCTTCGGCTCAGGTCATGGTCTCAAGGTCCTGGGATCGAGCCCCGCATCAGGCTCTCTGCTCGGCGGGGAGCCTGCTTCCCCCTCTCTCTCTGTCTGCCTCTCTGCCTACTTGTGTTCTCTCTCTCTGTGTCAAATAAATTAAAAAACAAAACAAAACAAAAAAATGTTATTTGTTTCCTTGATTCCATCTACATGCTTTTACTTCCAAATACATAGCCCCCATCCCAAAACTCCCTTCTGAGTTTCAGACGCACATATCCTACCGCCCTCAAGACGTCTCCTTTTGCTTATTGCACTGGCATATGACACTTAGCATATCTAAAACAAAATTAATTTTGCTTCCCCTCAATGTTTCAGTATTTATCTTTATTAATGTTGTCTTTCATGAAGTTGAAAAAAATCAGAAAAACTTTGTCTATTTTATGTATGTATGTATGAATGTATGCATGTATGTATTTTTCTCATTTCAGTGTGGACCTGTGAAAACTTTGTGATGAAACCACTAATGCAGACAGTAGGAAGTAATGAATAGGCTTTAACTCATTTAGTAACATCATTTGCACTTTAGGGAGATTACACAGGCAAGAATGTAGGGATGGGATGGAGGCAGGTTACTCTATAGGTAGGAAGCCCAGATAGTTCCTGATTAAAATAATCCTAGTGAGCACAACATGAGAATGTATTTAAGGCCATACAACTGTGCACTTAAAAATGGCTTAAATGGTAAAATTTTATGTTATGAAGATTGGCCATAATAAAAAAAATTCCTTGTAAAACTGGAAGCCTTGAACTAGAACTGCAGCAGTGCAAATGGAAAGAAGGGGGTAAGTTTGAAAGATATCTAGGATATGGAATCCAAAGGACTTAGTGACTTTTGAGGGTAGGGTGGGGAGAAATGGGGTGGGCAAGGATGTCTGGTTTTGGTTATTAAATGGATAGTGGTAACCAAGACAGTGTAGAGGAAGATTAGAAGAATTTGGTGTGTGTGTTTGTGTGTTCAGCTTAGTACATATAAATTTGAAGTGTTGGTGGGACATATGAATGGGAATGTTAAGTAGATACCTGGATGTAAGAGTCTGTGTTAGAGAATTCCAGCTTTATGATATGGATTTCAGTTCAATCAATAAGTACTTGTTTGGTAACTCCTATGTACCAGGTATTGTTCTAGACATTGATTATTCAAAAAACAGGACATGGTCCCTCCTTATAACCATAATCTGGGGAAGTAGATCTTTACATAGGTAACTCAAATAAGTTATTAGTAGATGCTGTAATAAAACACAGATATTAAACAGAACGTAGTTTGGGTAGGGGAGGATAAGGGAAGGCACATGAAGTCTTCCTGATTTTGTCTGAGTTAAGTATTGAAGAATGAGAAGGAGACAGACATCTTGAGAAGGGTGGGAGTGGAGAGGGGGAAGGATGGGCATTAAAGACAGAGGAAATAATATCTGTGAAGGCACAGAATTATGAAAAGCATGATATGGGTCAAGTCCTATCGGGAGTAAGTTTTCTCAGGATCATGAAGTAAGAGGTGGAGAATGGTAGGAAATGAGGCTGAAGAGGCGGGTCACGACTAGATTGCTCTAGGTTGTAACTGAAGCCATGGGAGTAGATGGAAATGCTTAGAAAGATAAGTAAAAAAGAAGAGAGGTGGGAATAAGAAAGAAACTAAATGAAAACAAATATTTAGAGTAAAGAGATTGGCAAAAGAATTTGAGGAAATAGGGAGTAAAAGATGAATCAAGAACAGGTAATTGTTACAGAATCCAAAGGGCATTTGAAGAAGGCAGTGATCAACAGGGTTAAGTACTTAAACAAGATCAAAGTGAAAAGTGCCCATTTGATTTGGGAATTGGGAAAAATGACAACTTTTGGGGTCAGTTTTAATGGCATGATGGAAGTAGGAGGAAGCCTGAGAGGAATGTGAAAATTGAAGGCCAGGGGTACCTGGGTGGCTCAGTCAGTTAAAGCATCTGACTCTTGGTTTTGGCTCAGGTCGTGACCTCAGGGTCATGGGATCATAAGCACAACTTACAGCATTATCTTAAAAAATACAACTGGACAACTTTTCTTGGAGATTAAAGGGAAAGAGGTGGGAAAAATACAGCCGTGGATAATTTAGGTATGGAGGAAGTTAACCAATAGAACTTAAGTCTGCTAGATTCAACTTTCCCCATAGAGTAGGAGGCAGAGTTCTCTGCTGAAAGCAAGGGTAAAGAAAAAAGGTAGAGGAAGATGCTAAAGTTTAATGTGACAAGAAAGGGAGGTGACTTGGAATATATAAAAGAAATATTAGGTGAGATTAATGATATAGCTACAGCTAGAGACTACAAATTTGTAGGAGGTACTGGTCATCATAATATGATGTCATCATGACTTTTGTTTTCCACATCAGGTCTACACTTTGGGAATAAATTTGGAGAGGACAAATAACAGAAGTAATTAATTGAGAGTTTATGACTTGTAAGACAAAACAAGAGTATAACAAGACTGTGTCCTTGAGAGAAAGTGATTAAACTTAGAATTGAGATTGGGTAGAGAAGAAAAGTGAGTCTGTAAGGGGCTGTTAGTTCAGAAAAAAAAAAAAAAAAAAGTGAAAGGAGCAAGGGACCAGATGTCTTGATCTGTGATGAAGCTAAAAAGCATGAGTAGTTGGAATAAGTCTGTGGTTATTGTGAAAGAGGCAACTTTGATCTTAGGATTTCAGATGTAGAAAATTCTGCCTACATCCATTGTGGCTTTAGTGGATAAGAGATAAAAGTCATTAGCATTCAAGAGACAAAAGAATAGGGTACATTACTGACATGGATATTGAAGTTTCTTGGCGCAAATGTAGAAGTTGGAGTAGAGAGGAAGACACTGAGTCAGATGCCTGAAACATATTTTAAGGGAATATCACTGATCACATCAGTAGATAGCACTAAAGCACAGTGGGTGAGAAAGCTGGATGGTGTAAATCTCAAAGGAGGGAGGGTTTTTACATCATTGCAGGTCTGAAAGCAGCAAAGGGGAACCAGAAGAATTCTCCTTCATAGAATCTGGGTATGGGAAAAAGACTGGTGTTCAGTGGGCTGCCAGAAAACAAGTGTCCTCAGTAAATTCAAGTTTCAGGTAGAATGTGTGTGTGAAACACTCAGTGTAGAAGTTGTGGATAGATGCGAGGTAGTAACAATGGAAGGAAGGTTCCAGAAAGCAGACTAAAAAGAGCTAAGATAAGAGGAATAAAAAGAAGGAGAGAAAGATGGGGAGGGAGGAAACACAGAGCTATGAAAGAGAAGAGCTGATGGTCTGAGTGTGCGCACTCTCCCATGTATAAATTATAACTGATAAAGTAAGAAGTTCTTTCTCTGTTTTAGCTACAAAATGTAACCGAGGAATACAGATTAAGATACACTGATGCTAATAAAAATGGACATATACACATGTATTTGTAAATATAGAGACATGCTCATATCAATATGGATCATCAATTTCATTTTTCTTCACAAAAGAACACATAAGAAATAAGTAAATAGCCTATGAAGAAAGAATGAAGTTGAAAAAAGACGACTATTTACATTTGAAATACACGGAAGAAAGTTTGTAAGTGAAAAGGTGAGGATAGGAGTAGATAAGAGAGCAGATTGAAAATCATGGTGAAGAATGTAATAATAAGACTTGGTAGACAGTAGTAAGAATGGGGAATTAAATAATTATATGGTCAAAAATCATGCCTTATTTTAACTGGAAACTGCCTCCTTGAATCTTCTACTCATCTACCCAGACCTACCCTTTAAATTATTACCCTATTTGATTTCTGTAGGAGGTGCCGTCAAAATGTTAAGAGAGCTGTCATGTCCTTACGATATTTTATTTACACTTCCAGTCTTCAGATGGCTGGTATCTTAAAGTTAGTAGACGCCTCACTATTATTCATATTTTTTGTGCATGTTCTCTAGTATGTCCAGTTTCTTTAAAAATATTGGACATGCGGTGCCTGGGTGGCGTGGTCAGTTGAACGTTCAACTCTTCATTTCAGCTTGGGTAGTGACCTGAGGGTCATGGGATCAAGTCCCATGTCAGGCTCCACACTCAGTAGAGATTCTCTCTCTCCCTCTGCTTCCCCCCTCCACACTCTTTCTAAAAGAAATAAATAAAATCTTTAAAAATTTTGCCCCTATGTAATAACCCAGTTTAATCATTATAGAGGGAAGGTGGACTGATATCTTCCTTGATTTAGACTTTTACTTCTGTTTCACTATCCCTACTTATACTAATACTCTAACACTAATACTGATATCACCAATACCTAGCTTGCTTTGTCTCCCATGCCACGCCAAGGGTCTCCTATTTTGGACATATACAATTAATACTTCTTCTCCATTTATTGCTGTACAATAAACCACACAAAACTTGATGGCTTAAAACAGCAGCTATTTTATTTAATTTTGTCAACTTGGAATTGGAGTAGCTGGGTAATTCTGCTAGCCTTTCCTGGCATCACTCATTCAGCTATAGTCAGTTGGGGTGGGGTGGTCATGTGCCTGACAGGTAGTGCTGACTTCTGCTAGGACTCTCTGTTTCTGTGGTATCTCATTCTCAAACAGATAAGCCCAGACTTATTTACCTAGTGACCACATCGGTAAGAGGGGGATGCTGAAATCACTACGGCCTCTTGAGGCCTTGTTTAGAAGTTGTACATCACTTGGTTTATTTTATTGTTTAAAGGGAGTCACAGGCCAGCCCAGATTTAGAGCGGGGGGGGGGGGGGGAGTCCACCTTTTGACAGAAGGCGGTGCCAAAAATTCAGGGTCTTTTTTTTTTTTTTTTTTTAATTTCTTTTCAGCATAACAGTATTCATTGTTTTTGCACCACACCCAAGTGCTCCATTCATGGTCATTTTTATTGCACAATATTGATCTTAAGCAGAAGATTCTATGTTTATCCATGTCAGACTTTATCTTGGTAAATTTATTTATTTATTATGTACTTATTTATTTATTTGGCAGAGAAAGCACACACAAGCAGGGGGAGCGACACACAGAGGGAAAGGGAGAAGTAAGCTCCCTGCTGAGCAGAGAGTCCAATGTGGGGCTTGATCCCAGGACACTGGGATCATGATCTGAGCCGAAGGCAGATGCTTAATGGCTGAGCCACCCAGGCGCTCCTTGAGTTTATTACTTTTTGTACTTATGGTACTTTAACTTAGGTATTAAAAAATGTTAAATAAAAAAGTACTGAAACTCTTAGGTATATCCCTACATGTCATAATATGTATTCCTATTCAATTAGCATGAATTCTCTGAAACAGAGAATTGCTAGTGTGCAGTCACTTTTTGATCCAGTCCACAAAGATATTTTGAGATAGTCTGTCAAATGACTGTTAAAATTAAGATATATGTGCTTTGGTGAGTGCTGTGAAGTGTGTAAACCTGGTGATTCACAGACCTGTACCCCTGGGGATAAAAATATATGTTTATAAAAAATAAAAAATTAAAAAAATTGATATATTAGAGTTCTTCCTCCTTACCTACCAGTTATAGAGGTTAATTCCTGAGATGCATTTATTTTATTTTTTTTAAAGATTTTATTTATTTATTTGACAGAGAGAGATTACAAGTAGGCAGAGAAAGAGAGGAGGAAGCAGGCTCCCTGCTGAGCAGAGTGCCCAATGCAGGACTCGATCCCAGGACCCTGAGATCATGACCTGAGCCGAAGGCAGAGGCTTTAACCCACTGAGCCACCCAGGCGCCCCTGAGATGCATTTAGACTTGCAAAGACCCAGTATATGGCAACTGGGATCAGCCTGGCTGTCAGAGCATAAGCTCTTAGTGGGGACAACACGAAGTGACTCGGTGGGTCTGCAGCTATGGTAACTGGACTGGCCATAGGGTGTTATCCAAAAGTACTGTTAACTATTTCAATTAAGTACCTAAAGGGCTTAATTTGGGCTTTAACAGCTATCCAAATAGGTCTACTTGATGATCTGTTGCATGGAAACAGTTTCTGGGCTATGATGATATTTGGCACATATGATGAGTTTGTAAACCACTGCTTGCTTAAGTTGATGCCATGCCTAGTATGGTCCATAGCACATAGCACTTACTCTATCTCTAAATTTAATTTTGAGGGTTGGTCTACTTGTGTTTCAACATTTAAGATACACTTACTGAAAAACTTCACTGAAAAGTCCATGAGTCATTTTTTATTAAAAGCAAATAATGAATTCCAAAATATTACCAACTTAAAAACACTATGATGGTATTATGCATTTTGCCTTACCAAAAAAGTCATCGTTTTTTTTTTTTTTTTTTTTCCAAACCGTTTCACTATTAAACAGATGTGGACCTAGAAATAGATCTTGTTTTTTTATAAAATTTAAAGATTTATTTATTTATTTATTTATTTATTTGACAGACGGAGATCACAAGCAGGCAGAGAGGCAGGCAGAGAGAGAGGAGGAAGCAGGCTCCCTGCTGAGCAGAAAGCCCGATGCGGGACTCGATCCCAGGACTCTGAGATCATGACCTGAGCCGAAGGCAGTGGCTTAACCCCCTGAGCCACCCAGGCGCCCCTTGTTTTTTATGAAATTTAAAGCTTAAAACATTTTTGTATTTTTGTTAGCAAACTCAGTGTTAATAATAAATTGTGATTAATTTGGAAATGGGTATAATTTATTATCCAGAACAGGATATTATAACATTAACAGTTAAAATAAGATTTCAAATGTAATTATACTACAGAGAATGAGGTAAAAAATTGATACTGGCAGGAATGTACTAGCCAAAGTAATTATACTCAGGACAATTTACTGAAGGAAAGAAGTTATAGGACAATTATTTACTATTTAAATTTATACAAAATATTTTGAAGAAGACATCACAATATGTCATTATAACTAGATAATAAATAAGAATTCTAGATGAGCACCAATTTTAAGATTTTATTTATTTATTTTAAAGATTTATTTATTTGAGAGCGCACACAGAGGGAGACGGAGAAGCAGATGCCCTGCTGAGCAAGAAACCAGACATGGGACTCAATCCCAGTACCCTAGGATCATGACCTGAGCCAAAGGCAGACACTTAACTGACTGAACCCCTGGACATGCCTTGATTTTAATTATAAAAACATATTTAAAAGATATTAGTCTTTTTCTTAGAAAATATTACCAATGCAAATGACTGGGAAACTTTAAAAAAATCTTGACAGGGGCACCTGGGTGGCTCAGTGGGTTAAAGCCTCTGCCTTCGGCTCAGGTCATGATCTCATGGATCTGGGATCGAGCCCTACATGGGGCTCTCTGCTTGGCGGAGAGCCTGCTTCTTCCCTTCTCTCTCTGCCTGCCTCTCTGCCTACTTGTGATCTCTGTCTGTCAAATAAATAAATTAAAAAAAAAATCTTGACAAAAGGTTGTGTTAAAAATCAGCCTGGGGGCTCCTGGGTGACTCAGTCAGTAGAGCAGCTGATTCTTGATTTGGGCTCAGGTCATGATCTCAGGTTGGTGGAACTGAGCCCTGCATAGGGCTCTGTGCTCAGAGTGAGTCTGCTTCTTTCCTGCTCCCTCTGCCCCTCCCCCTCAGTCACCCACCCTCCCAAGTAACTAACTAACTAAATAAATCTTTAAAAACAAAAATCTCAGTTTGGTTACCATGTCATTGATAAGTTTACATGGATATACTGTGACAATTAGAATCAAGCCTTTGCCTCCCCTGTTAATCCTCGTAAAATCTTTGAGATTAAGTAGAAACCAAAATATGCATGTAAGAAGGGTCTCTTACTACCTACTTCATTCACTGTGTGTTCAGGTTTCTCCAATATTTTATGACTGTCTGAGATTTAAGAATTCCCATCAGAACTGAAATGTTAATAAACTTATAGCCTACATAGGCTGAAGCAGAGTACGTGCCAAGGTTTTGTTCAAATATATTTAGTAAAAATGCCTACATTCAGCAAAAACTGCATTCTCACTCTAGTTTTGACTTAAAAGTAATTTTCAAATCAGTAACGTAAACTGAGTATACATAGTTTTCACAATCTCCACTATTCCAAACACAAGATGATACGCAGGAAATAAACTACCAAATTATTATAGTTCTCAAAATGATTTTGGGTCATGTCTTCCCTACACTTCTAATAAAGCAGTCTAAATAGCCTTTGTTTTGTTTGGGTCAGGCATGGGTTACAACTGTAAGAGTGGCGAAGTCTGCCTTTATTTCTCAAAGAGCTAAAATAATTTGATAGGGGCGCCTGGGTGGCTCAGTGGGTTAAAGCCTCTGCCTTCAGCTCAGGTCATGATCCCAGGGTCCTGGGATAGAGCCCTGTATTAGGCTTCCTACTCAGTGGGGAGTCTGCTTCCTCCAATCTCTCTGCCTGCCTCTCCCTACTTGTGATCTTTCTCTGTCAACTTTTAATAAGATTTAAATAAAATCTTTAAAAAATAAAATAAAAAATAAAATAATTTGATAATGATAACTATTAAAACAGAATTCCACCAGTAATATAGAACTCTAGAGAGACAATCACAACCCAAACCCAAAATTAAATCCAATGCTGAGCAGATAATGACCCAATGGCACTTCTTTTGCTTCCCATTAAGATACAGCCTCTATGGGGCACTTGGCGGGCTCAGTCAGTTAGGCAGCTGACTCTTTGGGTTCAGGTCATGATCTCAGGGTCCTGGGACAGAGCTCCAGGCACTCAGCAGGGAGTCCACTTCAGGATTCTCTCTTTCCCTCTGCCTGTACTTCTCTCCCACTTGCTCACTCTCTCTCTCTAAAATAAATAAATAAATAAATCTTTTAAAAAAAGGGAATCCAGTCCTCTCACATTGTCCTCCCTTTGACTCTTAATACTCTAGCCTTAAAAAAAATTTTTTTTGAGGGACACCAGGGTGGCTCAGTTGGTTGGACGACTGCCTTCGGCTCAGGTCATGATCCCGGAGTCCCGGGATCGAGTCCTGCATCGGGCTCCCAGCTCAATGGGGAGTCTGCTTCTCCCTCTGACCTTCTCCTCGCTCATGCTCTCTCTCACTGTCTCTCTCTCAAATAAATAAAATCTTTAAAAAAAAATTTTTTGAGAACAATGTTATATGATTGAAAAAAAGGCTATAAGAATATCTGCATTTTATTATGAAATAAACCCAAATCTGTGAATTTCTGATACTGAAATTTTAGATATAAAATTATAGACAGGTATCAAAACAGATATATTTTGGGGATTGCATTATTTCTTAAATGAAAACCAGGATATGTGACTATTATCTCAGTCTACATATAAAATTGTCCCTGTTTGTTGTCAAGAGGTATTTTTGGCTGGATCTGTATTACTAAAAAAAAAAAAGAAAATGAAAACAAATTGGGTACATACAGTCAACAGTATTTAGTTTTAAAGCATCATTACTAACCATTTACTAATTAGCTTTTTGATTTCTTGTACAAATTTCAAAATAAATCTGATTTAATCATTTTCCCTAAACTATTTTCCTGTATAAAAACGTATTTCAAGTAACTAGGACAAAGGATACAAATAATATGGATAGATTGATTTAGTTCCTCAGATATGTCATTATATAAAGCATTATCATTTAGAAGATACAATTGTCTTTAAAGAATATTATTCATTCACTCAGAAATCAAGCAGTAAATTTGGGATTTATCTCTGAGATTACATAGAACATAAAAAATCTTAGCACAAGCATACTTAGCTATACTTAAATTAGATATAGGACATTCCTTATTCAATGTCACTAGTATCTAAGGTAGACAAAGTGTTAAAAGGTTACCTTACTTTTTTTTTTTTAAAGTTCTCATTTACTTAGGGGCACTTGGGTGGCTCTGTGGGTTAAGCCTCTGCCTTCCGCTTAGGTCATGGTCTCAGGGTCCTGGGATCGAGACCCACTTCAGGCTCTCTGCTCAGCGGGGAGCCTGCTTCCCCCTCTTTCTCTGCCTGCCTCTCTGCCTACTTGTGATCTCTCTCTGTCAAATAAATAAAATCTTTAAAAGAAAGTAAAGTATATTAAAAAAAAGATTTCATTTACTTATTTTGAGAGGAGAGAGAGAGCGAGTATGAGCAGGGGTGGGGCAGAGGCAGAGTGAGAGAGAATCTCAAGTAGACCCTGTGCTGAGTGCAGAGCCCTACACAGGGCTCCATCTCATGACCCTGAGATCATGACCTGAACCTAAGTCAAGGGGCAGATGCTCAACTGACTGAGCCACCCAGATGTTCCATACCTCTATTTTAAATCTAGACTTACATTTGCTCTGTTCTACGTAACCCTGAAAATATCAGGCTTGTCAATCAACTATAATATCATTTTATTACTTTAGAAGACTAGTAAAAATAAAAGTTAAACATATAACAAGATATGTAAAACTTTGAATTCTTTACTTTTGTTTCACCTCATTTTAAAATTAGAACATGGAGAAGGAGTAGAACTATATTTCCTTTGTTATAGTATATCTAAGGTAATTTTATTTCACATTTTGGATTTTAAAATAATAATTTTGGTATAATTTTACCCAGGGCTTAATTAAGACTTTGTTAGTAAATTAGATGTCTAGATAGTCTGTTGGATTCCAATTAGTCTATGGCAGCACTAGTAGAGTGGATGATACTATTAGGAAACTACTTACAGAAGATAATAAGAGTATTTCGCTTAAGCCTTTAACTTAACATCAGAAAGTGATTGAGATAATAGGATGAATTAAGATCAAGTGACAATTTTATTGGACTCTTTCACTTTGTCTATGAGAGGATATTCAAATCATATGTAAGATTCCCAGGAAAACTCAATACCAGTAACAAGCCCATGAGGCTCCATGAGGGCAAATACAAAATATGTTTATTACTGATACTTGGTAACTAGCAGAACAGGCTCCCAAAAATCAACAGGATGTTATCTGTTTATGAATAGATATTATATACACATGTACACACACAGGGAATGAGGAGTAAAGAAATTTCATTTCCAATCTCAATTCTAAAAAATGGATTGAAATTTTGATGACCCCCTAAAAGTAGCTTCCAAGAATAAAAAAGCAAGACTTCTAGTAAAAGTCTAGTAAAAGTTTTCTAGTAAAAGTTTTATTTAGTCAAGGCCCTTACAGAAGAACATTAAATAATAAAGCCATTATTTATTTATTTGACAGAGAGAGAAAGCACAAGCAGGGGGAGTGGCAGAGGGAGAGGGAGAAGCAGGCTTCCCTCAGAACAGGAAGCCCAATGCAGGGTTTGATTCTAGGACCTGGAGATCATGATCTGAGCTAAAGGCAGATGCTTAACCTACTGAGCCACTCAGGTGCCCTGATTCCTCCCATTTTAAATGGAGGGAGTTTGGGAGCTTGATGAGAAAGATCTTAGATGAAACTTCACCCTAACTGAGAACTAAGTTAAGGTTATACTTTCTGCTTCAGGAAGAATTTAGTTAATGTGATAACAACGAATCACTGATTCTGAAAACCAGCATTGTCACCTCTTCTTTTTTGATTTCATAACTTTTAAGGAGACAAAAATGAAGCATGTAAAGGAATGAATGAATGAATGAATGAATGAAGTTGCCATGGATGTGGATTACTGACGCATCATCTTTTTTTTTTTTTTTAAAGATTTTTATATATTTATTTGAGGGAGAGATTGAGAGAGAGAGCACATGAGCAGGGGGAGGGGCAGAGACAGAGGGAGAAGTGGACTCCCTGCTGAGCAGGGAGCCTGAAAGAGGCTCCATCCCAGGATCCTAAGATCACAACCTGAGCTGAAGGCAGACACTTAACTGACTGAGCCACCCAGGCATCCCTATTGATGCATATTCTATAGGAGTAAAAGAATTAAACACACACATGGCAAAATACGGGGAAAACAAATTGATAACAAGGTGAACCATTTTAATTCATTAAAAACTCTTGATTTCTAAGAATTGAAACAGGGTATGATAGTGGTATATTGAAAAAGGATGCAGATTTGTGGAAAGATTCCTCTTCCTTTTCTTATTCTGGCTTTTGTGTTCTGTCCCTGCTCCCCAGCTTCTAGGACAATCCATATGAACACTTCCATAAGTTACATCTGAAAGTACATAGAAGTTTTTTTATTTTTTTTAGACTGAAATGGACTGTCTGTTGGTATATCATTGTCCTATTTAAAATATCAGTTTCACTATTTCAGAGTGCCTTCTGTTGAAAATTAAGAGCGAGAAGTCATTTTGAAAACTGCTCAATTACATTGTCCTTAACGTTTTTTTCCCCTATGGACAACTGATCCTTGGTTTAAAAATAAGGATATAGTAAATAGAAGTGGGAGATTTAATCTCATTCATGATATTATTAGGCTGCTAGGTAGTCACTGCTAATTTCTGACAACTTAAAAACACTATGTTATCAGACTCATATCTTCTATATAGAATCCTAAATCCTTATATAAATAAATCTATCTTCCTAAAACATCAAAATTTAGCAAAGTAATATAACCATGAAAAGGTAGATTTCTCTGAGAAATTTATGACACATAATAGTGATAGAACATACATTACTTAACTAAAACTGCCATCAGAACAGCATATAAAAGGCAAAATGTTATAAACATCAACACCACATGTATAAAAGAGGTTTAGGGGTGCCTGGGTGGCTCAGTTGTTAGGCTAAGCCTTTGGTTCAGGTCATGATCCCAGGGCTCTAGGATAAAGCCCCACATCAGGCTCCCTACTTGGTGGGAGGCCTGCTTCTCCCTCTCCCACTTCCCCTGCTTGTATTCTCTTTCTCACTGTCTCTCTCTCTCTGTCAAATAAATAAATAAACTATTTAAAAAAAAAAAGAGGTTTATACTTTCATCTATCTCAAAAACAGTGTCTATTCCAAACACATACATTTTGTATTTTATAGATAAGGAATTCTGGATGCACAGAAAGATGAGATTTCTGACCGATTTTCATTTCTTTCTGATTTATGATTTTTATATGCCACTTGTAAATGTAATTTCCATTCTTTAATATCCATTCACTTCACAGTTAATACTTTTCAAGCACCGCAGAAGACTTGAAATTAAATCACATACATCTTTCTTATATGTGTTAAAGTATTATATTAGGGATTATTTGCCTTTATTCTCGGTATCAGGATTATTCATTGGTAGTATGTTAGTGACATAGGGACATATTAACTCTTTTGAGCTGACAGGACATTAGCAAACTGCTTCAGAGACTGAATTACAATGATCTTAAATGTGAATTATGCTTATGTTCTAATTTATTTACGGTAACTTATTCACCAGGATAGATTCTTCATAGGATTTCCTTTAGACTTACAGTATTTGCACTATTAACAATACATACAGATTTTTAAAAAAGATTTTTATTTATTTATTTGACAGACAGAGATCACAAGTAGGCAGAGAGGAAGGCAGAGAGAGGAGGAAGCAGGCCCCCTGTGGAGCAGAGCCCGATGTGGGGCTTAATCCCAGGACTCTGGGATCATGACCTGAGTGGAAGGCAGAGGCCTTAACTCTTTGAGCCACCCAGGCACCCCCAGATTTTTATATTGTAGAAACTACCGGATATTTGAGAGCAAAGATAATAAATAAGGCCTTATATATTTATAATGATTCTGATTTACTAAGTACCAGAGAGCATTTTTTTGAAAAGATTTATTTGACAGAGAAGAGAGAGAAAACATGAGCAGTGGGAGGGGCAGAGGGAGAAGCAGCCTCCCTGCTGAGCAAGGAACCGGATGCAGGGCTCCATCCCAGAACCCTGGGATCACGACCTGAGCCAAAGGCAGACTCAACCAACCGAGCTACCCAGACACCCCACACACAGCAATTTGTAAGGCCAATGAAAACTATTCTTCATCTTATTGGTAGAGCAATTTTCATCTGTGTGTGAACAAAAGAGCCTTAAACCCACCTGCTGGTAAAATCCTAAAAGTTTTACAAATATTCTATAAAGGATGATACTTAAATTATAATCTATTGTTTTTTTCCTTAGATAAATTTAGGTTTGGGCAAAAACCGTTTATATCCTTTTGTATGTGTTTTGTTACCTAAATTTGGTAGAAATATTTCTTTGACATGGTTCCTGGGAGGCTCAGTAGGTTAAGCATCTGCCTTCAGCTCAGGTCATGATCCCAACGTCCTGGGATTGAGCCCCACATCCAGCTCTCTGCTCAACGGGGAGCCTACTTCTCCCACTCCACCACTTACTTGCGTGCTGTCTCTTTCTCAAATAGATAAATAAAATAAAAAAAAGGAATACTTCCTTGAGTAAGTAACCTAGATGATATGAATGAATAATTTTTGTAAATCTGTGCTAATAGCCTATCTTCACTGTGTGCATTTTGAAGCAAGACAATTATAAAGATTTTTTTCTATATACTGCTCTCAGCTGCTTACATCTGGACTTTGAAATATTTGCCCACCAGCCTGGTTCGGAGAATTCTGACATCACCTCAGGAACTGATCTACTGTTTGCCCAGTGGGAGTTACATATTGCCGTTTGAATAATGACACCTCAAACCACAGCCTTAACATTTGGCCTATCTTTGAATGGCTTGAGATACAGCTCTTAAGAATAATCTTTACCATTCAGAATAACTTTGGACATTCTGACTTTTAGCACAAAACTCCACAGAAAGAGTTTAATTATGTGGGAAATAGGGTTATATAATCTAAATTGTTATCATTCCAAAGACATTCTCGTGGGTATTTCTATTATTCCCAGAGAAGAATCCTTAGAAGCCTTCTTTTCTTTTGCTTTTCAGTTTCTGGAAGCCAATTTTGATGAGTTTTATATCTGCCATCCTACAGTACTGGTCTCAAACCCAACTTAATATTTTTTCTCATAAGTTTATAAGTTAGGGTTACATAAAAAGAAAATGAAATTAGTTCTTAGCATTGAACTAAAGACATTCTACTGATGGCACTGTGTCGTTCCTATCTCTTAGCCAGAAAATCTTAAAATACCGACTACTTCTTTACCCGTCACATCTCTTTAGTCACCAAATCATAGTTTTTCTCTATAGTGTTCCTGATAGGAATCCCTTTCTTCCGTTCTCCCTGTTACCAGCCTACACCGCACACCAGTTGTCTGTTCTCATTATACTGTATTATTATCATTGCTTCTTAGCTGGTACTTTTACTTCTAAAACCAGCCTGCTTCAATTCATTTTCCATAGTGCTAAGTGAGCCTGATGTTCCTCAAATGCTATTTCTTTCAAGTAAACGTTGCTGCTTTCAAAACTCTACATTGGTTTCTTACTCCCTATCACATGAAATCAAACTGCCTTTGTATGCCTGAGAAGGCTCTCAGTAATTCAGGCTACGCTGCCTATCTGATATCCCACAGGGCCTAAGTTCCTGCCGGGTTGACCTCTCTACTATCTCCACTCACAAAATATATTCACATGTGTACTTGTGCTTCATTGATGCTGTTTTTCTCATCTACACTCTCCTTTCCTCTCTGCTTATTCCTATCCCATTCATTCCAGAGGGCCAAGTTCAATTTCTTTGAGGCCTCCTTTTTCCTTGTATTACCTGCACGGAACAATTAATAGGTTATTCACTACCATTCTATTCTAAGAAATGATTTTTTAAATAAAGATTTTATTTATTTGATAGAGTGAGAGATCACAAGTAAGCAGAGAGTCAGGCAGAGAGAGAAGGAGAAGCAGGCTCCCTGCTGAACAGAGAGCCCGATGCGGGGCTTAATCGCAGGACATTGAGATCATGACCTGGGCTAAAGGCAGACACTTAACCCACTGAGCCACCAGGCACCCCCTAAGAAATGATTTTTAAGAAACAAGGCGAAATATATATATATATATACATATATATATATATATATGAATATACGACTAGCATTATATACAGATAAAAAATGTCGTATTGTTTTGCACCCATCAATTCCATTTCCACGAATTTGTGCCCTCTCTAAATTTTTAGCTAGAAGTATGTTCACTGCAGCAATATTTGGAAACAACTAAATACCCATGCCCTAAACTACCTATGGGCAGGAGCCTTAGAGCATTCTGTTTATTTACACCACCAAATTTAATAGAGTGCTAAGTACATGATACAATGTTTTTGTATGTGTGCTTGTGTGAGTTTTTACAAAGTCTTTCTCTGTATCTTGTAATAACAGTAATAGATGGAAATAAAACCCAAATTTGTTGCTCCTCCCCATATTTCTAAAATCCCATATCTTTTCAAGAAGAGAGATTTATTTTTTACTCCATGTAGTATGTAGTCAGACCAAGAAACCTTTTAAGGCTGACAATGAAATGGTTAGAAGGAAAGGTATTACCCGCTGTAAAGGAACAGTTGAAGGAGTTCATCTTACTCATGATTGTTAACTTTTTGCCAAAAAATTTTCATAGGCGACGTGCTTCTAATGCTATGTACATACACCTAAAATCTTAAATCATTCATAATCACCTGTCAAAAGTGCTGGTCCACTATTTTGACATGCTTACTAAGAACAGCAGATGACTTACTATCCTCAAAGCGAGCTATTAACGCCTGTCTAAACTTTTTCCATTGGAACTACTGTAAGGCAGCTCTTTGATGGGATACGCATCATTCTGCTCTATTAGGTGCCAAAGTCTTTGAAGACTATAAAAAAGCCATATTTTGAAAAGTATAGAAATTGCATTTTATTTTTTTAAGATTTTATTTATTTATTTGACAGAGAGAGAGAGAGACAGAGAGAGAGAGAGGGAATATAAGCAGAGGGAGGGGCAGAAGGAGAAGCAGGCTTCCCGTTGAGCAGGGAGCCCGGTGTGGGGCTCAATCCCAGGACCCTGGTATCATGACCCAAGCTGAAGGCAGCCACTTATGACTGAGCCATCCAGGTGCCCCGAAGTGTAGAAATTTAAAAAAAATTTTCTTAGTCCTTGAACCATAAGAAGTATGTCCAAATTAATTTCCTGCTATCACTGTATATCCTTATAAATACAGCTTTTACAATTTAGGTCATTCTTACCATAGAAAGTATTTATGGTAATGTATTTTATTATTAGAGGACAAGATGAAATATTATCTGTCTACTATAAAAAACTCAGCACCATATTTCTCACTTTTCCACGTACCTGAGAGATTTAAAATCTGCAGTTCTTCAATGGCTTGTCTAAAAATAGTCTAATTGTTTTTGTAAAATAGAAACATTTTCTAGCAATTCTAAATACTTTCTAACTCAGTAATTCCACTTTCAGGAATTTGTGTCTCTTGCAATAACTGCAGATATGTGCAAATATTTAGCTGCAAAGATGTTCACTGCAGCAGTATTTTAAATCAACTCAATAGTAATAACAGTGAATTAGTTAATTATGACACAACCATACAGTAGATTTAGAGCCATTTAGACCATATAGTAAAAGATCATACATAAAGTTTAGACATAGTTATTCATCATATATTAAGTGAATTAGGTTATAAAATTGTAATACATCAAAAGAAATGAAATCTTGCCATTTGCGACGATGTGGATGGAACTAGAGGGTATTATGTTTAGCAAAATAAGTCAATCGGAGAAAGACAACTATCATATGATCTCCCTGATATGAGGAAGTGGAGATGCAACATGGGGGGTTTGGAAGGTAGGAAAGGAACAAATGAAACAAGATGGGATTGGGAGGGAGACAAACCATAAGAGACTCTTAATGTCACAAAACAAACTGAGGGTGGTAGGTGGGGGGGGGGTAGTGGGGGTAGGGAGAGGGTGGCTGGGTTATGGACATTGGGGAGGGTATGTGATATGGTGAGTGCTGTGATGTGTGTAAACCTGGAGATTCACAGACCTGTACCTCTGGGGCTAATAATACATTATATGTTTATAAAAAAATTATATTAAAAAAATTGTATGTAATGTATGAAAACATCTTGTGAAAATGCCAAGTTGCTTAGTGATATTTCAGTTTTTTTCAAAAATTAATGTAAATTGTCTCAGTAATTTGAAAAAATATATATTATGATTAAAAAGCATTTTTAAAATGTGTGGCCTATCAAAACAATATTAATAATATATCTCTTAGTAAAGATGAACACATGCACATGACTATTAAAGTGAACATGGGGACATTTAAAAGAGAAAAATGTAATCTCTTTCTTTCTCATCCCATTCTCACTTATACTCTCCCCAGGTGTGGGAATTCTATGAGACTGACAGAGAGCTTAAAAGTTAATGTGTGGCTGTAAAGTATTTACAGTATTGTAAATTATTCACAATTTTATAATTTTCTCAAAGCTAGAAATCTCCCAGAAAAACAAATTAAGGGGATATATGCTACACAGAGGTTTATTCCCATTGTTTTTAAACATCCCATATCAAGGCTATACAGTTTTGTTAAGTATTTACAATATTGAAAAAGACGATTTGAATTGAAAGAGACAGATCTCCTTACACAGTGAAGGCTCTCTCAGGTACTTCACTTTCATCTCCCACACCCTAATGACGCCAGTCCGGCATCTAAGCGTTCAAGCCTCCCACTGTGTTTTCATCCTGTTTGTTCTAACCATGCAGGATATTTACTTTGCAAGGGGAGATTTATGGCTGAAGAACAGTGACTAAATAGCTTATTTGTGAAGATAAACCAACCTGAATTAGTATTAAGGTATAAAAACCGACTGGACTACTAATTAATAAAAATAATATTTTGTTTAAAAGAAAAATAAAAAGAACACAAAGATCATGGCTATAAATATTTCTAATGCTTTTTCTAGGCAGATAATCATAAATAATAATAATAAAAAACCTCAAATAAGCAACTCAAGAGAAGGCAAGCTGCCTTAGTTATCATACAATGCCACAATATAAAAAATCTGACACTGTAAAAGAAAAAAAAACACAACTTCTCTGTCTGTTGAAAAAAAATGTAAGCAAAGTTTTAAATGGGGAAAAATGTTCACAGTACATTAAATAAGAGGCTGATATATTTACTATCCTAAGAGGTCTTAAAAATCAATAAACAATCCAATACAGAAATGGGAAAAAGTCATGAACAGGCAGTTCAAATAAAAATAAAAATATATTGTAAATAAAAATATAAAAATCTGCTTAACTGTATTCATAATTAAAGTAGTGCATATTGAAATAAGATGTAATTTTTTTCTCTCAGATTGGAAGGTTAAAAACCTTAATAATACTAAACAGTAATAAAGCTTGGGGAAATGGCATTCTTATAAATTATTAGTTGTCAATATAACTTTTAAAAACAACAATTCGGCAATCCTTAGACTTAAAAAGGCATACTTTTTTGAAACTTATATTTTTCATTTCTAGAAATTTATCCTATCAATCTATTGAAAAACTACATATAAATATGTTTAAAGGAGGCTGCTCACTTGTAACATTGTTTGTAAAATCAGACTTAAAACAAACAAACATACCCAAATAAGCAAGATCAAATTCTTTTCTCACAGAATTTACACTCTAGTCTTGTAAAAGATAGATGCATAGAGCAGTTTTTAAAGATTCAAATTGTAACTTTATGTTTTGCATTGGCTGGAAATTAACAATCAGTGTTTATATTTCTAAAAGTCTATAAGGAAGTTGATAATATTTTAGAGACTATACTTTCAAAGTTAATTTTCTTTAGCATTTGAAAACTTACAGGGGCACCTGGGTGGCTCAGTGGGTTAAGGCCTCTGCCTTCGGCTCGGGTCATGATCCCGGGGTCCTGGGATTGAGCCCTGCATCAGGCTCTCTGCTCAGCAGGGAGCCTGCTTCCTCCTCTCTCTCTGCCTGCCTCTCTGCCTACTTGTGATCTCTGTCTGTCAAATAAATAAATGAAATCTTAAAAAAAAAATAAATTAAAAAAGAAAAAGAAAACTTACACATTTGCCTTCACTTTTCTTGCACACATTAATATAAATTCTTATTCATGATAGGCAAAATGCTTTGCTTAGAACAGTGATCACATTTACAGAACTGTGAGGAAAAGTCTTTAGGGAGGAGGCCAAAACAGCTTTGCATTTGGGTTCCAATGAAAACTTGATGCTCTAAAAAATAATCTTAATTGTTTCTATAGTTTGTCTTCTCCTTTAGTGGCCCATCCCTGAAAGCTAGCTGCAGCTTGTAATAAAAGGACATCTTTTCCAGATAAAACCACAAAACCACAAATCCCTCTTTAAAAAATCTTTTTTAATGTGTGTTCTTTTTACTTAACCCAACACTAATAGGTGGTTATGCATCTCACTAAACATGGAACTTAACTGACTTAAGAAATTCCAGGAAAAAACTTTAACTACAGTTTTGGAGAAAATATTGAAATGTAAAAAAAAAGAAAAAAAAAGTTCCCTAGTTGTGACAAATTCCTGAAAATAAACTCAGCCTAGTCCATTAAGTTCCTGTACCCACTGGTATTATATAAAACAGCATATATGCTACAATTACTCTGACCAGAGCTTTGGCATAAGTATTAGCTTGGAGACGGTCATATCCAGTAAAATTGTTAAAATTCCTACTGAAAACTATAAAGTAGCTCTCACTCTTTTGTAATTCTTCTGTCCCTAAAAATTAATCAACTTTGATATAGGCCATAATCTCTTAGATATACTCTTTTAAAGAAGCCATTAGAAATATTCTCTTCTTTTTTCCATCGATTCTCCCCACTGCTGAGGGATAGTCAATATACCATCATAGAGGAGTGGTTGAGATCTTTCTCCTTAATTTCAGTGATCGGTATCAAAGGTATAATAATAATGTAAAGTCTTCACCAGGCATTCTTTTTGTTAACTTATCAGGTCTATCTACCTTTTTATGGAAAAGGAAGCTATATTCACATGAAATCCTCTACGTACAATTCCAAAATTCATAAAGCTCCTAAAACTGAAAGATTTTTATAAGTTTGCTGCAAACTCATGTACCAGGAAAACTAATCGAGGGTGACAATTCATATATTTCATTACATTGTGCTTCTCTAGAACAATCAGTGTTATATAATAAAAGAGAAAATATATATCATATTACCTTTATAAAATTTGAAAAATTCTAAATTCTGAAACACAACATATAGCCCCAAGGGCTTTAAATGAAGGATGTGGATCCATTTAAGTTCTGTGTTATTTCTTTAGTCAATGAAACTTCTACATATGCAATAACATATTTGATACTTCAAAATCATATTTTGGGGAAGAGGTTGAATCTTCAATTTTAGACCATTTTCTATAGCACGTTCTTCTAACTGGTAATCAAGAGTAGAAGCATGGGGGAATCTGGGTGGCTCAGTTGGTTAAGTGCCTGCCTTCAATTCGGGTCATGATCTCAGGGTCCTGGATAGAGTCCCCCATCAGGCTCCCTGCTCAGCAGGGAGTCTGCTTCTCCCCCAGCTTGTGTTCTCTCTCTGTCACATAAGTAAATAAAATCTTAAAGAAAAAAAAAAAAACAAAAAAACGATGAGAAACACAACCCACTGAGTTAAAGGAACATTCATGCTTTTTACAACTATAAAACCTTCCCTGACCGACCCAAGTTTTCCCAGTGCCCCTAAAGGACCATATATTTCTCCTACTGTAATTACCGTTTACTTGTCAATACCCCTTCCTAGATTTTAAGAAACTCAGTCATGGCAGATGCTGCCGCCTTAATCTTATTTACCTGTGATATCTACTGGATAGGTACCCATTGTCTATTGCAAGTTTGATGAACAGTATATACTTGATTAAAATAATATTTGAATGGGAGAGCAGAAGAAATAGTTTCAAAAAATTTTCTGAGTACCTTCAGATAATCCAAGGTACATAGAAAAGCACAGGTACTACTCTCTGATTATTTAAAGCTCTTTTAAATATGATTTTACCAAAATATTTTAACAGCTGTCCATTCACTGACATTTCTATTGTCGTAATAATCACGCTTTTTATTATTTCAGTTTATTTTTTGTAATCTTTCACATTAATTACTATAATTCTTTGTCATTTAAAAATAAGCTTCAGTATTTAAATGATTATATTGGATAACTTAATATTTTGCTGAATTTCTATTGCTACTGAATTTTTTAAACTATGCTTAACATCATAGTATCAATATAAAAAACAAATGGATTTGAAGTGCCAATGCAACTGCTACACTTCAACATACATTCAGAGAATAATGACTGGTTTTCTACATTTACCATAGTTGAGTGCTTCCCCTAACCCCTGGTCCATTACTTTTTCTTGTTTTTACTAGTAGGTCTGGCTTAAATCTGGATTCAGATTCTCTGTATTCATCTTCATTTAAAGGAAGTAAATATCTAATTCCTCCTTCCTCGTTTCTTACATCAGCTAGCTGCACTTAGAGTTTTAAACTTATAATTCATAAGTAGGAAGCCATCTAGAACTAAGAACACCACAGACGGATCCAACTAACTGCCCTGTTCATGATCTATTAGTTTCTGAATATGTATGATTCTTGGTACTTAATTTTGGGTCAGACTTTGGTTTATTTAGACAGGCTCTTGTAGATTTTCAGAGGATTGTGATAGTATCGTAAGGTCAGACTGTGGTTGTGTATTTTCCCATAACTGTCACTGCTCATAAAGCAATATGATTAACTGAGTGTCTTGCAGACCACCAATTTTCAGCTACATAAGGCCCAATAAAAGTAACTTAACTCTTTTTTAAAAATTTATTATTATTATTTTTTAAAGATTTTATTTATTTTATTTGACAGAGATTACAAGTAGGCAGAGAGGCAGGCAGAGAGAGAGGGGAGGAAGCAGGCTCCCTGCTGAGCAAAGAACCCGACGCGGGGCTCGATCCCAGGACCCTGGGATCATGACCTGAGCCGAAGGCAGAGGCTTTAACCCACTGAGCCACCCAGGCGCCCCAGAATAACTTAACTCTTAAAAAAACTTGGTGGACTCCTTAATTTCTCTTTCTTCTGTCTTGCTGTTGGTGTAGAGAAATGCAACTGATTTCTGTGCATTGATTTTATATCCGGACACTTTACTGAATTCCTGTATAAGTTCTAGCAGTTTGGGAGTGGAGTCTTTTGGGTTTTCCACATATAGTATCATATCATCTGCGAAGAGTGATAATTTGACTTCTTCTTTGCCGATTTGGATGCCTTTAATTTCCTTTTGTTGTCTGATTGCTGAGGCTAGGACCTCTAGTACTATGTTGAATAGCAGTGGTGATAATGGACATCCCTGACGTGTTCCTGACCTTAGCGGAAAAGCTTTCAGTTTTTCTCCATTGAGAATGATATTTGCGGTGGGTTTTTCATAGATGGCTTTGATGATATTGAGGTATGTGCCCTCTATCCCTACACTTTGAAGAGTTTTGATCAGGAAGGGATGCTGTACTTTGTCAAATGCTTTTTCAGCATCTATTGAGAGTATCATATGGTTCTTGTTCTTTCTTTTATTGATGTGTTGTATCACATTGACTGATTTGCGGATGTTGAACCAACCTTGCAGCCCTGGAATAAATCCCACTTGGTCATGGTGAATAATCTTTTTAATGTACTGTTGAATCCTATTGGCTAGTATTTTGTTGAGTATTTTCGCATCTGTGTTCATCAAGGATATTGGTCTATAGCTCTCTTTTTTGGTGGGATCCTTGTCTGGTTTTGGGATCAAGGCGATGCTGGCCTCATAAAATGAGTTTGGAAGTTTTCCTTCCATTTCTATTTTTTGGAACAGTTTCAGGAGAATAGGAATTAGTTCTTCTTTAAATGTTTGGTAGAATTCCCCCGGGAAGCCGTCTGGCCCTGGGCTTTTGTTTGTTTGGAGATTTTTAATGACTGTTTCAATCTCCTTACTGGTTATGGGTCTGTTCAGGCTTTCTACTTCTTCCTGGTTCAGTTGTGGTAGTTTACATGTTTCTAGGAATGCATCCATTTCTTCGAGATTGTCAAATTTGTTGCCGTAGAGTTGCTCATAGTATGTTCTTATAATAGTTTGTATTTCTTTGGTGTTAGTTGTGATCTCTCCTCTTTCATTCATGATTTTATTTATTTGGGTCCTTTCTCTTTTCTTTTTGATAAGTCTGGCCAGGGGTTTATCAATTTTATTAATTCTTTCAAAGAACCAGCTCCTAGTAGTGATCCAAAGGGGCACATGCACCTGAATGTTTATAGCAGCAATGTCCACAATAGCCAAACTATGGAAAGAACCTAGATGTCCATCAGCAGATGAATGGATCAAGAAGATGTGGTATATATACACAATGGAATACTATGCAGCCATCAAAAGAAATGAAATCTTGCCATTTGCGACAACATGGATGGAACAATAAGTCAAGCAGAGAAAGACAACTATCATATGATCTACCTGATATAAGGAAGTGGTGATGCAACATGGGGGCTTAAGTGGGTAGGAGAAGAATCAATGAAACAAGATGGGATTGGGAGGGAGACAAACCATAAGTGACTCTTAATCTCACAAAACAAACTGAGGGTTGCTGGGGGGAGAGGGTTTGGGAGAAGGGGGTAGGATTATGGACATTGGGGAGGGTATGTGCTTTGGTGAGTGCTATGAAGTGTGTAAACCTGGTGATTCACAGACCTGTACCCCTGGGGATAAAAATAGATGTTTATAAAAAATAAAAAAAATTATTAAAAAAAAAAAAAACTTGGTGGAAGGCAACTTCTGACACGGCTCTCAATGATTCCTACCTTCTGAAACTCATAGCACGGTGTAATATCCTCCCCACTGGTGTGGATTGGACCTCCTGATTTGCTTCTAATGAAAAGAATATGGTGAAAGTGATGGAATATTACTTCTGTGATTAGGTAACAAAAGGCTAGGACTTCCATTCAGCTAACTTACTCTCTTTTTCTCTTGCTCCCTTGCTTGTACTTTTGGATAAAGCTTCCTGTTATGCCGTGAGATGCTCTGTGGAGAGGTCCACATAGCAAGGAGCCAAAGGCCTTGAAGTCTTAAGTGTGGGAGGAACTGAGGCCTTAGTCTAACAGCTTGTGAGACTTGATCTTGACAAAAGCCATGTGAATTACCTAGAAAGTAGATCTCTACCAGTCAGGCCTTGAGCTGATGGAGTCTTGTGAGGGACTTGGAGTCAGAGGACCCAGTTAAGCTGCACTAAGATTCCTGACCCACAGAAATGGTGAAATAGTAATTGTTTTAATCCACTAAATTTTGGGGTAATTTGTTACATAGCAATAGAAAACTAAACAAATATAAATCTCAAAAGCAAAACGTTTTTTTTGGTTCTGAAACAAAATTATGGTTTCAAATTACATACCTGTCTGGTTAATATGTACCCATTTTATTTTTTAATATGATACCAGTTCATTATTGGCAGGAGATACAAATAGCAAAGAAGATTTCTGGCACATAATATTGACATATGTGTGAATGACAGAGTTTTAAAAACTAAACTGATTCTTGGCAAGATGGTTCAATGAAAACTTTTAGATAAAAATGATCTATGCCATTGGAAGAAAAAATACACTAATTAGTGTTCTTGGATCATGCCTGGTATCGTAGACATCAAACACATCACAGGATGTTGGCTGGCCTTATATAGTCTCAGGGTACGATTAACATACAAGAGAATTGCAGGTTATTCTCTTCTTATTAGAATTTTTTAAATAATAAATATAACTAATATAAATCCCAAGTATTTTCTTAAATGGACTTACACACAATTTGAAGGATTATCTGTTATAAGGGTAAATCTTTGAGAGAATAAGATATCAATAAGGATAGTATTGATACTTACTTGATATCTCACACACAACTCAAACTTGTTAAAAATGTCTTTCCATTTCAACTCTGTTCTTCCTCTAGTCTTTCCAGCCTTAATAAATAGTATTTCCAACTATCAGGTTGCTCAGGATAAAAATTTGGGAGTTCTTCTTGATACCCTGCATCCCATTCAGAAAGGCTACTCTCTGGATGCCATGAAGCTCTCAAGTCCCTCTTCTTTCCGTCTCCAAGGACAATCCCCTGGTCCAAGACACTACAGTCTCTCCCCAGTGACTTCCTAATGAGTCTTTCTACTTCCACTTTTGTCCATTGCAATTTATCCTTCACAAAGCAGCCTTTAAATCTTTTAGAAATGCAAATGAAAACATGCCCTCTGATTAAAATCTATCAATGACTTCCACTGCTTGTAAGATGAAATTTAAAGACGGAAACTACTGGGCGCCTGGGTGGCTCAGTGGATTAAAGCCTCTACCTTCGGCTCAGGTCATGATCTCAGGGTCCTGGGATGGAGGCCCGCATCGGCCTCTCTGCTCAGCAGGGAGCCTGCTTCCTCCTCTCTCTGCCTGCCTCTCTGCCTACTTGTGATCTCTCTCTCTGTCAAATAAATAAATAAATTAAAAAAAAAAAGATGGAAGCTACTGGAGAAAATCAAGGGTCTCGAGGTTCTTCAAGCTCTGACTCTGCACAGAACTCCATCCTCCTTTTATGTTCTAAGCTGCTTCTGGCCGCAAAGATCTTCCTTCAGTGTATAAAAGGTGCCAAGTTCTTTGCTTTGGCTTCCACATGGAAGCTTTTCACCTGGCCAATCCCCACTTATACTTCTGGTCCCATTTTCTTCTCCTAACACTGTCACTGCATGATATATGGTAGCTGTTTAAAAAATATTTGTTGAATAAAATTTGTTGAATATTTGTTGAATAAATAAAATAATAAAATGAAGACATGAACATGAATAGACATAAAGACATGAATAAAATTGTTCAAGATCATGCTAATATAATTGGGAAAATATTTAAATGATGGTCTTTCATTCATTAGGAATGTTCTCTTTTTCCTTTTTTATTTAGAATGAAATACATCAGCTTTGAGATCAGAAAAAAAAAATCCATTTATATTTGGCCTGGCTATTAATAACTCATCTGTTTATCTTCTCAACCAACCCAAATATAATGGCTTATATTTAGGTTTTCACTTTATAATAACTAATTAGGACAACTACATCAATTAAACCAATAATAAATACAATCAATCACTAGTTGGCAAAAGGGCTATTTCTGAAAGGAATAAAATTTTTCAGGAAAACAGTATCAAAGCTATGCTTTATCACAGAAGTACAGTCTTAGTCTTGATCAAATTTCATTGAGTAATGAAACATTACATTAAACAGGAATTATTTAAAAATGAACAAGATGACATGATTGCTAAGTAAATTCTTCAGTGCTTTCATCTTATTCTCTTTCAAACACATTTACCTAATCAATGTAGAGTTTATAGTGTTTAAGTTGTTACTTAAATGTTATCTAAAAGTTTTTAATGCATTTTTGCTATCTATCATAATATGATACAGAAAATATATGAAACCAATATAAAATTCAATTACTAAGGATAAAAATTTTATTAACAGGTCTCAGTTTCATTCCCTAACTAAGAAATATGATTCATATTTATTAATTTGTTCAACGATACCACTAACATGTTGCTCCTCAGAATAATTAAAGTGTATTCCTAGGATATAAACATTTTTATTGTTTTACTATTCACTGGATTTATTATTAAAAAAAATTATGAGCAACACTATGACCAATTTATACCACATAATAAATGCTGTATTCTACAAAAGACAAATGTTTTCAGAGTCAATATAATCACAGCATACTTTCTTAGACTCATGTGTTCATTTATAGTTTGCTTATAATTGCTTCATGGAGATAGGAGTTTGTACATTACAGAAAGGCTTTATTGATTTATTAGTTACAGAGTATACTAAGCATACTCAGATACTGGAAAAGTTAGCTCTGGGGCTAGTATCACATAACAGCAAGTTGTAGAATACTGCAGAACAAAAATCAGAGTGTTGGCATAGGAAAGATAAATGGTACAAGCTGGACTACCAAAGACTAATATTTAGTAAGTCCACTAACACAAGCAAATCAGGTCTTAGAGTTGTATACTTTGCTCATGATGAGAAAAACATTTACTTAATTTTTAAAAGCATAAAGTTAATTATTCTATAATGAACTATTAAATTTCCTTTTTTGAAAAAGTTCTCGTATTTGAAGATATGTAAAGAAACCATTATCATTTATTTAGTGTGCTCCAACACACTTTTCCAGCAAGGAATTCTTTTCTTTCAATAATTTATACCCTAATTTAACTAGTTCAGGTAATGTATTTGACTTTGTGTTGGGGGGGACGGTTGATAAATGATGAAAGTATTTTAAAATTATGTTTTGAGAAAATAAATGTTTTGTAAGCAATATAAAGTGTGTCAAAATCGACAAGAATAAAAAAAGGTGTGCAAATCACTATATAATGAAATTCTCTAAAGCATCATTTGTTCCTTTTGTAATTTAAAAATTCATAGATCATGGAAGTCAAAGGTGGTAGTGTCTGAGTTCCATTTTTGAAGTCAAAATATAAAATTATTATTAAACATTTTTGCCTTTTATGCTATTTTATTTTGCCTTTTAAAGTGGATTACTTTGGTAACTTGTGAACACATATGAATGAGCTAGGTGGAGATTAAGCAAAGACCAGCATAGCATGTTCATGACTTAATCCCTCAGTTGAGCACAGCTGGTCAACATGTTGTTTTTGACTCTATTTTTTTCTTCTCAGTTGTAAATTGTTTAATTTCCACCCTTAATGGACAACTGAATACTTAGAGGAAGGAGAAAGTACACTGATGCTGAGACACAAATTAATGTGGGGCACAAATCTATAAATTTACCTCAAGATTCTCTTCACCAGCTCCTTTGATCAAACTACTCATATCACCTTATTTCGTAGGTATGACTTAAAGAAAACAAAGGACAACAAATATTGTTTAACTAATTAAGTTAAACTTAATTAGTCTTTACTTACATGGAAGTAAAGACCAAAATATCTGTAATGTGCTATTTGTGGAAATATTCCAGCAAATGGATGCTGAGAAACCTCTCTATTATTTCCTTTTAAAGGTAGAATGTTAAGAATTCCAAAGATCACCTCACAAGCAGTTATTTAATATTACTAAATTTTGATCTATTTTTAAATATGTATTTATCCTTAAACCAAACAATAAACCATAATAAAACTTAATAAATTATGCTATTTCCTATATGGTTGAAGTAAGTCACATATCATGTGGTGATACATATTATGAGTATTAAAGATTGTACTTAAATAAAATTATAAATCAATGCTTATTAACTTCTTTTTCTTATAACAACCAAAAGGCATGCACACAATTCTACTTAGAGAATATGTTTTACTACCAAAGGGATTCAAGAGTCAAGAAAGGCTGGGAAACACTGCTGAGTTTTTTTTTCATAATTTTAAACCCAGAAAAGTTTCAATTAATGATGGAGGAAGCAAGTCACTGATATTCATACTGCCAACTGAAACATAGCAAGCTAGAATAACTGGTTAGTTTTATTAAGGTATCTTATTAAGATGGCTTATTAAGCTACTCACTATTGTTTTCATAGGGCTTTAGGCTGATACTAAACTTTAAAATGTAGGATTCTTTCCTTCCTAACTTTCATAAAAGTCATATATAATTAGCACTGAATGAAATTTTCTAATGTCAACATTTCAAATTTTGATTAACAGGGAATACAAATCAACCTTATTCAAGTTTAATTCAAAAGACTGGCAACATCCTTTGGGAGACTAGTGGAGATAATATTCAATGCACCTTCAAACTTCACACTAAGCCAAGGGCCTACAAATTAAAAGTAATATTCAACTTATTAAGCTAGCATCGTCACAGTAATTTTCTCTACCTGAGTTATGTTTGATTCATAAAAGCCATACGTTCCCAGATTGAAATCAACATTTCGGGTCTAGAATCAATCAGGACCACCCCACTGTTGATAGATATGATGACTGATCTACACAGATGATCAAAATAAAGACAAAGCAACAGTTGATAGAAGTGGTGTGGATAGTGACATAAGAAACAGACATTTCAGACAATGGTAGACATTCTGGATAGTATACGGTGAAAAACCTGGTGACATTCCACAGGGTGGAAGAACCACAGTTCTTCAGCTCTATTACAGAACTATCATTTCTGAATATGAAACATCAGTCAGTAGAAATCATACAAGCTAGGGTAACTTAGTAAGTTTTCATTCTTATTTTTTAAATAAAGGTAAACCAGGAGTGTTTTCTTTTTTCCTCCAGCAGTGTCTTTTCCCCTTTTATGGACTATTCAGGGCTAGAACTAGGATGAGATGAATGAAGCACTCACTTCAGGTGAAAAATTTAAGGGGGTACGAAAAGCCTCACTAATAAAACTAAATAATATTACAATCAATATTTTAAAAAATTAAAGTTAACACAAATTTTTAAAGATTTTATTTATTTGACACAGAAAGAGAGCACAGCAGGGAAGCAGCAGGCAGAGAAAGAGGGAGAAGCTGGCTCCCCACTGAGCAAGGAGCTAGATGTGGAACTCGATCCCACGATCCTGGAATCACGAACTGAGCAAAAGGTAGACGCTTAACTGACCAAGCCACCCAGGACTCCCAACAAAAAAATTTTTTCATAAACAAAATTTCAAAATTTAAATAAAGAAAGGATGAGTGTCCTCTGATACTCATAAAATTCCCAAGGCAAATTTGTGCCAAATTTGGTCAGTGGGAACCTTTCTAAGCTGGCTCCTGTGTCCTTTCGACATGACCCCATTAATCTTGCTTTCTGGTACAAGTACTTGCTTTCTGGTACAAAAGGATACTCTGGACTCATTATACTTTCCCTTCTCCAGACCCAGGAGCTATCTCTTTCCCATCTACCTCCAAAGGCCAATAATTCATTAGTTGTGGGTTTATCTTTCCTATTACTTTTATGCCTATTTTTCATATAAAAGGTAGGATATTATAATTACTTGATTTTTTTTCTCAGTTAGGAATATGTCCTGAAATCACTATCAGTTTATAGACCTTCCTTCCTTTCTCTTTTTCACAGTTGTATTGTATCCCACTATACGAATATGTTATAGTTTATTAAACTACTCTCCTATTTGAATTTCTTTTGTTTGCTATTAAAAACAATCCTGGGGCCCCTGGGTGGTTCAGCCGTTATGTGTCTGCCTTCGGCTCAGGTCATGATCCTAGAGTCCTGGGATAGAGGTCCTCCCACTCCCCCGCCCCAGGTCTGGCTCCCTGCTCAGTAGGGAGCCTATTTCTTCCTCTCCTCCCAGCTCCTCTCACTAGTGCTCTCTGTTGGTATCCTTCTCTCTCTCTCAAATAAATAAAAAATCATGTATGGATGCTTGGGTGGTACAGTTGGTTGAGCCTAACTCTTGGTTTCAGCTCAGGTCCTGATATCAGGGCCCAGCATCTAGCTCCTCACTCAGCATGGAGTCTGCTTGAGATGGTCTCTCCCTCTCTCTGCCCCACCCCCACTTGTAGTGTCTCTCAAGTAAATAAATAAATCTTTAAATAGCAAACAAACAAAAAAACCAATCCTGTAATTCCTATGTTGCTTCATATTCATGGAGGTCTATATTCAGGATGGATTCCTAGAAGCAATTTTCCTTAGTCAAAGTGTAAGGGCATCAGTAATTTTGTTAGATATTATCAAATTCTCCTCCACAGGGGTTTTGCTATTTTGCATTCTTACTAGTAATGTATGAAAATGCACAGAATCCTTTTTACTTCCAGTTTCCAAGATCTTTGAGAACAATCTCTTTTTCTTTTTTTTTTTTTTTCTTTTTTTTTTTTAAAGATTTTATTTATTTATTTGACAGACAGAAATTACAAGCAGGCAGAGAGGCAGGCAGAGAGGCAGGCAGAGAGAGGGGAGGAAGCAGGCTCCCCGCTGAGCAGAGAGCCCGATGCGGGGCTCGATCCCAGGACTCTGAGATCATGACCTGAGCCGAAGGCAGCGGCTTAACCCACTGAGCCACCCAGGCGCCCCGAGAACAATCTCTTTTTCCAAAGTTACATGGTATTTATTTTATGTCTCTGAGGTTAAATTTATTATTTTTCTCACTTACTATTTCTAGCTCCCCAAAAGGTTATTATAATTTTTTATTTAAAACATTTTTATAACATTTATTATTAAAACTTACTCTTTAGTCAATGTTTTATATTTATAGAGCACATTATACTTTTCAAAATACTTTAATGCACATGCATCTTATTTGAGCCTCACAGCCATATTCTGAAGTATAGGGCAAGTATATTAGTTCTACTTCCAGTTGAGAACACTGAGAACAAACACAATTTCATGTCTTCTACATCATACTCAGTTAATGACAATTACAGGTCCTGTTAGACACTGATATCTCTACTAGATAATAAGCTGCCTCCCTTTTAACTTTCAATTCTAATGCTTTAATTTATTATATATTAGTGTCACTTATTAGATAAAAAGTATTAGGCATACAGACTTACTAATTATATTTACTTCACAAGTAGTAGAAATATAAAAGCTATTAATGAGTTATTTAAGGTTCATATGTTAAGCTTATTTTGGATAATAAAGCTTAATTTTGGGGGTTTAGCTCAAGAATTTTATAAACTATAAAGTGCTAATCACCTCTAATAATGTAATTTATTCTGGAAACATATACCACTTTTTAATTCAAAGTACGATTCAGTTATATAAGCAGTAACAATGCACAATGTATTCCAACAAAGTTGGAATACAGTGAATTACCTTTTCACATATAAGCAATTATTAGGGATTTGTAAAATTGCAGAAAATCAAACACAAAGTAGCAAAAATATAATTTCAAGGCTGCATTAAAGTTCAAAGGCTTCCTTTGTACTAAACAATGTCTCTTAGAATTCTCTGAAGAGATAGGAAAAAAAGTTCTATTTCAAGTATAAAATATTTTGGCCTAAATTTTTAATTAGATTGATTCATCCTTCAGAATGGTAATATATATTTATCCTATCAAGTGGGCCTCAAGGAAATATTAAAGGATGACCTTAACAGACATTATAAATTGAGAATCCTCAAACAGAAGCAATGAAATCAGTAAATGTAAATATAAACCCTGATTTTGGTCTCTTTTTAATAATGTAAACTCTTTTCCATAAAACACAATCTGTATGTTAAAGATGTCATTTATTTTTGAAGTTGAAAAATAACAAAAAGACTTTAGACCCACATATAAAAGGTACTCTTTTTATCCTTTTCTGAGACATTGACCTGTATACTCATTTAAAAATGAACACCACATCTTTACGTTATTAAATCTTTGTTTTGATCTATTAGTATTCACCAAAGTGCCATTTTATAAAACCTCGCACTGAATAGACAAGGCTGGAGGTGACCATCTGCAGCTTTAGAGTCTGCGTTTGAATTGATGAAAAGAGCTTTGTGTTTTCATTGCCAAGTTTGATTCTTCCAGTCATTAGGCATTCCCCTCAGATCGCATCAATGAAGCCGTGCTCTCTTACACCCATGTGTTAAATTCTCTTCTCCTCATGGTTTCCTTTGCCAGCTCTACTCAAGAATGACTATTGGGTCTTAGCCACATTCTTCTCACAGCTGTGTTAAAAAAGAGCATCAGAAAGTCTTCCTAAAACCCATATGTGTATCTGGTCAGTTCTCTGTCTCAGGGTCACCTCACATTGTGGTGTGATTATACAGAGATTCATTCTTGTTCTTGAACTGTGCTACTCCTACCACTCTGGGAAAGAATAGGCCCTCCAGTCAGTAGTAGAGAACTTCTTGGAAGACTGATGTGAAATATACATGGCTCAGAAGGCAAATTAATTTAAGGAAGAAGATAATTCAAGATTTTAAATGTTTTGCCATTGTGTAGCTTGTCAAATAGCAAATGGGAACATAAAGAGAAATAATATACGCTTTCATACACTTTCAGGATACTGCTAAACGCAGCAAAAGAAAAAGTCAAAAGATGATGATGTCCCAAGGACTATTAGTTTGAATGGTATAAATACCAAAACAATTAAAAAATTAAAATTATTAAGTTTAGTAAGTTCCAAAATACTGTTCACTATGTAATTTCTGGAAACATTTTTCTTTCTTTCTTCTTCTTTTTTTTAGAGTGTATAATTACTTTTTTAAAAATTTTTATTTATTTAAAAAATTTCTTTAATTTCACTTTTAGTCAGTCTTTATAAAGAAACACCTGACAAAGTAATTGATAGTAGTGGAACCCTTTTTTCTTTATACTTAGGGTAAGAACTAAAAAAAACCAGAAACTATTTGTAGAGTTGCCTGAGACTATATAACAATATGAAAAAGAAAGAAGATCACTTCTGCTGCTACTACATAATATATTGTTATAGAATGATTTTTTTAAACTATAAATGATCAAGAGTGAAGTTTATGTGTGGACAATGTTTATGATTTTACTGCCAGCTAAAGCTCACTGAAATAAGCAAAAGATTCTTTCTTTCTTTCTTTTTCTTTTTTTAAGTAGGCTTCCCCCCTAGTGCGGAACCCAGCGTGGCACCTGAATTCATGACCCTGAGATCAAGAGTTGGACTCAACTGACCAAGCTTCCCGGGCCCCACAAAAATTATTTTATTCTGTATTTTTTGAGGGCCAAATATGCACATGGGAAAATCCCTGACTTAGTGGGGAGAAATAACCAAGCATGGAATGTTAAAATCCGAATAAAATTGGTATCTCTACTTATTCTTGGGTTCAACTTGGGTTTTTTTCTAATTACATTTTGTGAATAAAAGCTATACCTAGTAAGGAAGTATATACCAGATTTTAGATGAATATACTGAGGACTTATTAAAAAAAACACCAGACCTTGATTTATATAAAAATGTAGACCTTTCTATATTAATAGATAGATACATCACATTAAATTTTTCTATGTGTTTCAGAATAGGGAAAGCAAAGGAGGAGGTTCTGAGTGAGCTGTCAAGCATAATGAGGCCGAGCAACATCCAAGCAGGAATAATGAAAATTTCTTAAAAATCAAATTTTTACAATAGCTTCCCTCTTCCCTTTATTACTACAAGAGTAGGCTAAAGTACACTGGTGGTCAGTGCTATTAAGAAAGAAAGTTAAAATCACTTTATATATCTTGTTTTAATCGTTTCTAAAACTATCCTCAGGTAAGATGGATGAATGAGTTTTCCTGCCCTCACAGAAGTGCCTGGGAGCGCTGTAGCCTGTCAAGGACTAAAGAGTAAGACGGCTTTAACCAGAGCTAGAATAGAACCAAGGAAAAGGATGCTTGTCTGATCATATGGCCATTCTAAGGAACTCACATTTCATATAAATGTGTGAAAATCACATTTGAATGTTTCTGGAGCAAAGAACTCCTGTTTTTTGTTTTTATGTTAACCTGTCAAGTTCTGGTTAAAAATATTTGATCATTGTTTAGTGGATCCTATAACTCTCCTAATGTAACAGGGACATTATCTCTTTTAATTACTATAATATTGGGGCTAATGAAAATCATCAAAAATTCCTACATTTTATTTGGTCTTAAACTGATATGGCATGGATCTCTCCCACATTTTATTCTTTTGTCCTTTTACTTTCATCCCTTTCCATTGTACAACATTTGTAAAACATTTGAAACATGTTTTATCTTAGTAGGCAAAAATGTGTATTAGCTCAACTCTACATCACCTATTTGAAGATAGGTTCTGAAGTGAAGAAGTAAATCAAATCTAAGCAGCTGTGTTGCAATTTCACTTTTTAGTCCTTACTTTCATGATCCTTATGATTCATTCCAAAAAGTTAACTATACAAGGGAACTTACCAGAGAAAATGCAGATTCTTAGGTTTAGAGAATTTCTTTTCTTAGTCTGCATCCTTTACTTTCTACTTCATTAGAATTTCTCAAGTTTTGGGTTAAGCTTCAATTCCAATAATCCTACATTAATCCTCTAGTAGAGAGGAATGCCATAGAAAATTAACACCATATTTCTTTTTTGTTTCAAAGTGAGACTTTCCCTAAAGATAAAGGTGTAATTCCAACTCTTCAGCTTTTATAAAGAAATGGATATAATACTTATCTATCAAATATGATAGGTATCTCTCCCTCTCTCTATATATAATAAAAGTAGCTCTAAAGAAATCTACTTTATGTACTCAATGGATGAGAAAGGTGATCCACTATACAAATATATAATGGAATTAAATTTTTTTTAAAATACATACTTACTTGATAGTGTGTAAGAAGACTTGTATTTCATAAGTTAAATATGCATTTAATTTAAAAATGTGTTATGATTTACAAATCCAGAATATTAAATTCTTAAAAAGCATATTATGTGCTTAAGAATAAAAACTAAGCATGTTAGATGCTGTACATCTTACAATGACTGCTTAGGAGTCATCTGAATCCATCTTCCACATATAAATGACAATATCTAACTGGATCTAGATTTGGAAGGTGCCTTCTAGAGCTGATTGGGAAGTGATTTGTACATAAACTATCTTGAATAGGGGTGCCTGGGTGGCTCGGTCATTAAGCTTCTGCCTTTAGCTCAGGTCATGATCCCAGAATCCTGGGATCGAGCCCCGCATCAGGCTCCCTATTCGGCGGGAAGCCTGCTTTCCCTCTCCTAGTTCTTTGGCTTGAATTCCCTCTCTCTCTGTGTCTCTGTCAAATAAATAAATAAATAAAATCTTTAAAGAAACTAAAACAAAAACAAATCATCCCAGATAAATTATTTGACTCATTATGTGCTGAGGTATATATGATATTTCACAGAACTTTTAAATTTCAAACACAAAATAAATTTTGAAGAGCAATTTCCAGAAGTCTTAAATCCTCCTGTTTATTAATAATATTAATAAAATCAATTTTCAACTTTATATTAGTGATTTATACCTTATGCTGAGTTGAGAATTGTGAAACTTATTCTTTGATTTAATCAGCATTTATCAAGTGTTCAGACATCTATACTATTGTTGTGCTACTTAAAGTCCAACCAAGAATTTATTAAAAAAAAAAAATCACAGGTAAAATTGGCAAAAAGCAGAGTAATTTTAGTGAAAAGGCAATATAATTTTAACACCTTTTGTATTTGACTATGTAAGGATAATTTACCACAATTTGTTTTCATTATGGTTAAAATCAGATTCCAGAGTCAGCAACAAAACTACAAAGTTTAGTGATATCTTTTGATGAAAAGAAGGCAGTTTGTTTTTTTTTAACCAAGAAACTGTGGAAATGCTCTGTTCCCCTTCCCAGAACTCAGAGTCATCTATCCTGTTTTATAATTCAACCTGCAAACAGATTAAGCAGCTGAGTTTGTGGAAAGTATGTTTGCTCTACGTGAAGAAACCTTGCGTGACACTATGGTGACTCCCCTGACACCTCAAAGGGAGCTACCAGACAGTCCTCATCAGCAGGGAAACCAGGCTGAGAATTCACAATTTCTTTGTGACCTCAACTTCTTCATAGAAATCAGTATTTGACCAAGAGGCAGGAAAGACCTTCTTGTTAGCTTACATGTACTCCTCCTCCTCCTTTTTTTTCCCCCCTGTTAATACCGCTCAAAAGCTTGGGATACCCTATATTTCAAAAGGAAATGCTTTATGCTGATCTTTGATATTTTAATTATGCAATTAGAAATGAGAATGCAAGTAAATTTTAAGTAATTGATTTTTTTAAAGTATGAAAAGAAAGAAAATTTTATTTTTTTTATTTTTATTTTTTAAAAGATTTTATTTATTTGACAGAGAGAGACACAGTGAGAGAGGGAACACAAGCAGGGGGAGTGGGAGAGGGAGAAACAGGCTTCCTACTGAGCAGGGCACCCGATGCAGTACTTGAACTCAGGACCCTGGGATCATGACCTGAACTGAAAGCAGCCACTTAAGCGACTAGCCATCCAGGCACCTTAAGAAAGAACATTTTAGATAGTGATATATTAGAATTTTTGTCCTTTGTCTTTTTGTCTGATCTACTTATTTTTTTTTTAAAGATTTTATTTATTTGACAGAGAAAGATCACAAGTAGGCAGAGAGGCAGGCAGAGAGAGGGGAAGGGAAGCAGGCTCTCCACTGAGCAGAGAGCCCGATGCGGGACTCGATCCCAGGACCCCGAGATCATGACCTGAGCCGAAGGCAGCGGCTTAACCCACTGAGCCACCCAGGCGCCCCTGATCTACTTATTATACAGTTACTGTTTATGAGGGATTTGAATCATATCAGTATAAATCTGGCCCATAGTAAAGATGGTTATGTGACCAAAAAAAAAAAAAAAAAATCTAGAAGCTTCTGAGAGCTTCTAACCTTATAAGCCAAGTTGTAAATACTTTTAAGTAATTATGTGTAGCTTAGGTACATTAAGTATAGTCAAATATATTTTTAAAATCCTTCAGAAACCTTGTGTTCTAAGCCACAAGAACCATATCTATAGACAGAAAGACAGATGGGAAATAAAATATATCATAAAGAACAACAGAGTTTTAAATCTCTTGTGATGATAAAAATATCCCTTAATGGATTTGTGTGTCAGTTTTCTCTTTAATAAACAAGGATTATGGATGGTCCTTAGCAGAATCATTAAGAGAAGTTTCTCTTACAAGTTCCTATGCTCTTCACCTGCTCTTTAGTTCCCTCTACTTCCACATGGCTCACCAAAACTAAGCGTATCCAGGATCAGCCAAAGAGCAACCTAAAACCGAAAGGACAATGTGTTCTTCCACAAGCATACACATTTTTGAAACACGGGTACCTTAACCTTGCTTAACCCAAGGGAATGGATTTCCACTAGTGAAATTTTAGGCTTTTTGACATCTGGACTAAGAAGCAGTTTCTGGACAATGAGGTCTGGCATTCTTCACACTTTCTCCTCTCAGTGTTTCTACCTATATATATTGGCTAGCTTATGGATGGTAATTCTGCACCACTTTCTTTTTCAGGAATACTCCCACAGACTAAAAAACTTTAAGAAATTCATTTGACTGGGGGCACCTGGGTGGCTCAGTGGGTTAAAGCCTTTGCCTTCGGCTCAGGCCATGATCTCAGGGTCCTGGGATCGAGGCCCGTGTCAGGCTCTCTGCTCAGCAGGGAGCCTGTTTCCCTTTCTTTCTCTCTGCCTGCTTCTCTGCCTACTTGTGATCTCTGTCAAATAAATAAATAAAATCTTCAGAAAAAAATTCATTTGACTCTAAAAGGAAATAAAATATAAATTTAAAATTCTATAATTACTAGAAATAGCATATAGTTTCTCCACCATTACTGAAGATTTCAGATCTTTTAAATGTAATTGAACTTGATGGAAGCTGGTGCATAGAAAAAGGGCTAAAAGCCCAATAGAAAGTCAGACACCATAGGAGTCGTGGTGCCACTGAGGGAGGCAGGCAGGAATGGCCACAAAAGTCATACTTTTCTACGAAATTCTTTTTTTTTTTTTTTAAAGATTTTATTTAGTTATTTGTCAGAGAGAGAGAGAGAGAGCACAAGCATGCAGAATGGCAGGCAGAGGCAGAGAGAGAAGTAGGCTCCCTGCTGAACAAGGAGCCTGATGTGGGACTCGATCCCAGGACCGTGGGATCATGACCCAAGCCAAGCGCAGTGGCTTAACCAACTGAGCCACCCAGGCGTCCCCTTTTCTATGAAATTCTTGGACTAGCATAGGGTACTTGATTGGAATAAATTTTTTTTTTTACCTAGGGCCTATAGCAGATCAGAGCAGATTTGAAATTTTCCTGTGTATTCCTGACCTGACCAGCTTTTACTTTATTCTGTTATCCCATCAACCTTTTAAACTGTTCTAGTTTATTTGTTCATAGTATTTACACAGTACCTACTTTATAGCAGGCATCTCGGTGAATATTTGGAGGCGATATGGATACAAAGATGAAGGGAACACTGTTTATGTCTTGAGAATGCTCAATGATGGGTAATTTTGCAGGAAGTAGACAGGAAAACAGATAAAGCAATTGTAACACCTAGATGATTAAGACCTTTAACAAAGATATGGATTAGGTACTATGAAAAAATAAAAACATAAAGAAACATCACAGAGGTGACATTAAGACTAGACTTTAATGAGTAACAAAAATTTGGTACTGGAAGGGAGGAATATGCTTTAAGAAGAAGAAATAGCTTGTATAGAGATACTGTGGTTGGGGTGGTGGGAGGAAATGATACCAGGGAATGGGAGAAGGCCAGATAGGTGATAGGCCTCATATACCCTGCTCAGTTGTTTATGCTTTTGCGTGTAGGGATGAAGGGCCCTGAAAGATTTCAAATAGGAAAGTAATAGAACCTGATTTCATTTTAGAAAACTTCCCTCTGGCGGCAGCGAGTAAGACATACCTGAGAGCTAGAAGCAGATAAACTAGTCTTGTGATTATTTCAGATTAGTTGGAGGATGATGAGGTCCTGAAATGAGGCAATTAACAAGTGAGGATGGAATAGGGGAAATCAGGTGATTCTTCAGCAGCACAGAAAAACCAGAGACTCACGGCAAAGTGAATGTGAAAAGTCAGAACGAGTGAGGGAATAAAGACGGTGCTGAAGCTGCTGAAGACCATTACTGAGATGGGAGATACAGGAGAATGGCGAGGACTTTATTTTCAGGGGAGGAATCCTTAACAAACATACTATGACAACACAGAGAAGAGAGTGATATTTAACTTTCTAGGAAGTTGAAGAAGCCTTTGCAGAGAAGAGATACTTGAACAAGTCTTGTCAGTTGCATGAGTATGATTATACTAATAATTTATAACATACTGAAAATAAAGTAATTGGCACTGAAATAGGTATCTTACATGGTATCCAGTCTATCAAACTCATATCAAACCTGCCTGTGAAGGCAGTAATACTGTCTGAATTTTTCAACTGAGGAACTTTTGCTTCCTGGGGTTAAGTAACTTGCCCCAAATCTCACAGGTAATAAGTAGGAAAGCAGGGATTGAAATACGGGTCTGTCTGACTTGACTATAAAGCCTGCCTCTATCCTCTCTGCTGCACTGAATCTCATAGGATGAGTAAGTTTTTCATGAGGGAAAGGGTAAAAGGCTCTAAGCAGAGGAACCCACATATATAAAGGTATTTGGTCTGGAAAAGATAGAGCCCTTCTGAAGAATGGGATATTACAGTGTGGAGTGAAATGGCAAGACAAGGAGGGACGATGCAAGCTGCATTGTTCTAAAAGCATTACATGTTTATCTCATCTAATTCTTACAACATTATGAGTGGGAGTATTACTAACCATGTATTATTATCTGCAGCAGCACAGTGTTTTTAAAATAAAGTGTACAAGTTCACGTACCTATATATTTTGCATCCAGATTCTGAGCTTTTAAACCACTATGAGTTAGCAAAGATATGGGAGCATCCTTACCCATTGTTTACCATGATCATATGTTAGTTTTATAATAAAAATATAATTAGAAATGTGCCACTGAATTTAACAGGAAATTGCTGGTAATCTTAAAAAGAACTGTTTCAGTACAAAAGCTAGCCATAGTGTATTGAGTAGCTCTGGAGTAAATGGAATTGAAAAATTAGATGCTGAATATAGATCAGTTATTCAAGAAATTCAGTTGTGAAAGGAAAAGGACAAATATGCACCTTTATAGTTCACACTGTAGTTACTGCCTGGAATACTGACATATTACAAAGGACCTTCAAAAATAATTGCTACTAATACCACCTAACAAAGACTTTTAAGTTGGTTTCCTGGAAGATTAGCCTCTTAAATGCTATAAAGTAGGTTGATGTCCACATTAACTGCAAGGAAGGTACACTGCCCCATAGAGGGCAACTAAAAATATAGCGGACTGAATACAAACAGGAGAGCCTCATCGTATTTCATCCAGGTCTTATTGCTGTAAGTAAGAATAAAAGATTCAGCATTCAAATTGAAATTTAACATTTAAATGACGTAATTGTTTAACTTAAACTCTGTCTGTTGATTGGTGTCATTCCATTAAAACCTTTTGATCTGCCCATGGTTAAATGTGAAGACTAGGAAAATATAGTAAGTTTCTCAAAAGGTTAAACTTATTCAACTTAAAGCATTATCTGAGGTGATCTTTCTACTTCAATACTGATATACTTCTATAACAATACAAAGTATTATTAAAATTATGTTTTATAAAACAATAGTAATAGTTGATGAGATCTAAAAAATAAAAGGTTGACATTTCCAAAGATTTTACAGAAATTTAATTGGTCTCTGGGAAGCACTGTTTTAGGGAATTTTAGTCAGGTATATAAATTTCAAGAATTACATGTAAAGAAAATTTGGATATTTGTAATTATTTGTAGACTTTAAGCAAACAGAGCTAACAGACCCTGACTGTCAAAAGGTACTGATTTGTAATTTACAATGCAATGAGACCTACCTGTGTATCTTAGTGTTTTTATTTTATTTATTTATTTATTTATTTAAGATTTTATTTATTTATTTGACAGAGAGAGATCACAAGCAGACAGAGAGGCAGGCAGAGAGAGAGAGAGAAGGAAGCTCTCTGGCTGAGCAGAGAGCCCGATGCGGGGCTCGATCCCAGGACCCTGGGATCATGACCTGAGCCGAAGGCAGCGGCCCAACCCACTGAGCCACCCAGGCGCCCCTATCTTAGTGTTTTTAGAATGTTAATGTACACTGTAAATAACTGGATATAGCTTCTGACTGAACATAAACTTAATCTTTAAACCTATAAAAAATTGAATACTTACTATAAATCATAAATTTCAAGGTACCCTGATTATATAAAGATTTTAATATGCATAATTCCTGATCTCTTTTAAAAGGGTTCTTAACTACAGATTTACCTGACTTTGGGATACCATTCAAAATGTAATTTCAGGGACACTGGGGAAATGGTTGAGATGATTTATTTTCAAATAAAAAGTGGTAAGAAGTAAGAATTTTGAAGTTGGTACTACTTCATATTGTGAGACTGAAAAAAATTAAGGAAAAAGTATCTCTTAGGAACTAAAGGTAATTAAGTGTATGAATGGCAAAATGCTGTTAACAACACATGAAGATGGGATTATTTAAAATGACAAGTTCCATTCCATTAAAGTTGCCTTAGGAAATTCTGCTACAGTGTTCAAGTCCCTTAAATTAACAATTTATCTCTTTGTATGATATGCCCTATGTTAATGTTTTGCTGGCTATCATTAAGGACTGATTGGTTTTTGTAGCTTTATTTAAATTTTAACAAAAATGCAAAGATCATCGAAAATAAACTAATGTAATTATGCACTGTGAAAAGCTGCCCTGAATACTTCAGAAGAACCACACATGCAAATTAAGTCCACTGTAACTATTCCATGTGCCTAGAGGTCTCAGACTGCAAAATCACAGATGATCTCAACTCAAGCAGGATTATCACAAAGCTAAGTGAGTAAAGTTGGTTACTTGACTGCCTCTTCCCCTTGCCAATAACTTTACCTACTACCTATGAAAGGATTTTAATGTTAGTTCCTCCAGGAACTAATGAAGATCAGTTATTAAATAAAAGTGGTTTACCCTCAACAGTAACCACAATTCCCAAGTGAATGACTATTTTGACCCCCAACTATGGGCACGATAGGCAATCTAAAAAATAAAAAACTCCATTTGGCTCAATCTACTTTTGTCATAACCCATTAACAGCATGAATAATAAATAATCTATCATTTAGCTGCAAAAAAGGTGTTCTTGTTTTGTTTTGTTTTATGCTTTTGAAACCATGCCAGATCATATTACTTACTTCTGCACTTTGTCATTGGCCGCTTGTGAGGCCTCCATGGCGTGCTGAAGCTCTAATTCCATGTTTGCTCGATCTGTCAGAGCTTGCTGCAGTTGGGTAGCCAGTTCCTCATTCTCTTGTTGAGTGATGGACACAATGTTCTCCCTACTTTTTAAAGCTTCTTCATACGTGCTAAGGGTATGGTTAAACTGATCCTTCAGATTTTCTTCTTGGGATAAAGATTTATGTAAACTGAGAAAAACATAAAAATAAATAATTGAAACATAAATATGCAATATTTATAATCTATTTAACAAAAATCTCCATAAGAAACACCCATTTCTAAAAATCAATGAAGACCCACTTAAATGGGTAAATAAAAATAATTTTTATTATCACAATATTATCCTTGATAATTATTCTATTTCCCTGCTTCTAGGCTGAAAGCTACCCAAATGATCATTGATGTTACCCAAGCAGGCAAGAAGATGCTGCAAGATGTTAAATTAATGACATCAGTGTAAATATTACATTCAGTTTTCTTTAAAAGGAATAGCAGAGAATTGGAAAAGAAAGCCTCTCGAGGTAAATACAAGAATACGACAAGCTGACTGCGAAGAAGTGAGAAGTAAGAGAATGGGCATTGGTTTAGCAGATCCAGGCTTTCTTCAGCTGAGCACTTAATGAGAATGAATGAGGGCTGTACGAGCACCGGTCAACCCATACACAGATATAAATGAAGTTAAAATCACTAGTCTGACTGCACAGAAATAATACATATTCAGGTACCTTTTCTTTTTGTTAATGAATCTCATGCCAAATATAACCACTCATTAAGTCATACAGAGAAAATAGCATATAAATTAAGACTAAATGAATGCAGAAGAAAATGCAGACAAATAGAACCCTAAAATGCTAAAGGTCAAATCTTTGATATGTCATTACACCTACCGCCTGAGGTTATTTTGAAATGGCACCACACACCTCACTCAATTAAATAAAGACATTTTGAAAATATAAATATTTAATAAGGGAAATTTAAAATCCACACAGGAGATGTTCTTTTTTTATTAAATAAAATCATTTCAGTATATGCATTCAAAAGAAATGTCGATTGGAGACTTGAAGTAAAACAACCTAACAATATAAAACAGATTGATGATGTGAAAGAAAGTAATATAATTCTGAAAGCTTCAAAAAGCTTGTCAGGGAACTTTAGTACTGGCTGAATATCTAGTCTGATACTTTATTTAAAACTGTTCAAACCAAGTAATTATATATTTCTTCTTTCTGTTTAAGTAACCTATAGATCTCTCTAGTGTGCTCACTTTGTGGAAGGTGTCACACAGAAATAAGAAGGACATGAAAAAGGGACAGTCAGCACACCAAAAGACATCATTTCAAGATCCAAATTAGTTCTTAGAAAAAAAGACCGCTACTAAACTGCGGCCAGTTGATTACTACGCAAAAATAAGAAAGGTGTTTAGTGCTGTATTTGTAGAGTGCAAAGAAGTATGTTTCTTTATAGTTTTCACCTTGGTATCTAACCCTTATTTCATTTTTTCTAAGTTCTTTCGACCAATCCATATGCCTAAAAGTTCCCATCTCTTGCCCCTTTTCCGATCCTTTCTGTGTTTTTTCACACTTTCTGATTCCTCTTATTCCATGTTCATTTCCATCAAGCCACCTCTTTGGCTACTTGAAAGATCCAAGAAAGAAAGAAACAAAAAACAAACAAAACAAAAAAGCTTGAAAAAAAAAAGTCTCTTTATGTTCTTTACACTTAAGAGATTATTACTTACATTTTAATTGTTAATTATATTTTAAATTACACAGAGTACACAAATCCAAAGAATTCAGCTTGACAAAATGTAAAGAACAAAATATGTAATAAACCCAGAAGATTCCCCTCTGTTCCCTTCGAGTTAATTCCCCTTTCCCAAAGCAATCACTTATTCAACCTCTATTCAGATTAGTATTGTCTGTTTTTGAACTTTTGGTCTGGCTCATTTTATTTAATAAGGCTTATGAGATTCATCCTACTGTTGCATGTAGTTCACTGCTTTTATTGCTATGAAGTATTCTGTTATATAAATATACCACAATTCATTTAATCATTCCACTATTGCTATTAATATTGTTGTATGTTATCTTTTGATGGACCTAAGTACTCATTGCCCCCCCTTCTCTGAAATATAATGGACATAAGTACTCCTTTCTGAAGTAAGAGCTGCTCTATAGGGTGTATGTATGTTCAGATCAAGCAGATGCTGAGCAGAACTTCCCCAAAGTGGTCCTACCGATTTACACTCTCACCAGTAGTATAGGGGAGTCACAATTACTCTACATTCTCCCTTCGAGTATTCTCCCTACTGGTAAACTATTCTTACAGGGGTGCAGTGCAATTTCACTCTCTTAATATTGCCTTTTGATGAATATTAAGTTCTTAATGTGAATGAAGTCCAATAAATCATTGTTTCTTTAATGGCAATGCTTTTTATTACCTATTTTAAAAAATCTTGGCTTAACTCTTCCTTTATGTTTTTCCCTTATGCATATGGTCTTGTTTAAAGTTCACAGGGGACAGCTTCGTTTGGGAATTCTGCATTTGTCTACCATGTCCATAACACTATTCAGTATACTCTTGCCAATTAAATATTAAGAATCAATGACGCGGTTTTTTAAATCTCACCTTTATTAAAACCATGGCATCCATCCCAATTTTAATTTCCTAATCATTCATCACTTTCTGGTTGCCTGTCCTTTAATTGTTTTTCAAATTTATATCTCATTTTTCTCTGAGTTGGACCTGTGACTGGGATCCCTAACTCTCAAGCTCAAAACTCTACTCATCATTCAAAATGCCTTGGAAACCTTTAAATACCCATCAAGACTTTCTCAAACAGAAGCAGTAGCTGGAATGATGTTTTAAAACAATAAAACAGATAATGCCACTTAAAATCCTGCAGGGCCATCTCACTGCACTCAGAATAAATCTCTACAAATAACAACAAATTGTCTATTTTAACTCACTAAACCTCACAACAACTTATGAGAGAAGTCCTATCAATATTTTTTTTAATAGATGAGGAAATTGAAGCAAACATAGGGCAGTATTTTAGTTAATCTCACACAGCTAACAAAACCAGAATCTCAACCCAGTCTTTCTCCTGGACTGAAAGGTGAAACACTCCTCCCAGCTGGCCATGAACCACAGAGCCCCATATCATTTGTTCTCTCTTCCTCCTCATCGTCTAGCCAGACATTCAGTTTCTCAAGTACATCAAGCTTTTCCTGCTTGAAGCATTTGTTTGCAATGTCTCTCTCCTCTCCCTGACAAACTTCTCATTCATTTGGTCTCAGCAGGAATACTTCTTTCTCAGATAAAGCTTTTATGACATTTCAACCTAAATTCTGGTGTTCCTTCTTTGTTATTCTGTCTCAATGACCCTAGTCTTTTTCTTCTTAGAACTTACAATAATTTGTAGTTTTTTTCAGTGTCATCTTGTGATCTACTTCCCAATTTTACACTCTATTTACAAAGGGCAATTTTTAAAAATGGGGACACATTCCTTAGTAACTTCAATAAATCAAAATGCGGATATTTCTAAGGACACTTTCTTATCAGAGTAAAGATGAAGCAGAGGGGCTAGATTCCTAGCATATATAAATCTCTACCATTTAAAGTTTATTTTTGTTTTAATACTGTTTTATTTTTCCCTCAGAGTGCTCTTCCCTAGGGCCACCTTGTTTAGCTTCCTTCATAGAGTCAAATCACATTTAACCTCTTTTCAAAGTTATTGATTTTCAGATGCATTTCTAGCAATGGCAGCAGAATTACAGTTTATTGGTCTTAAATGATGTCGTTTTGGAAAATACTTGAATTTTAGTAAGAATAAATGATAAAACAACAGCAGAAAAGAGCCATTAAATCAGTCTCAGAAGTTCCAAAGCTTGTGGCTCATCCAGTATTCACAAAGAATGGCAATTATTTACATTTATCATGAAACTAATGAGGTAATATCTGCAAGGTTTCCACTCACTCTTACAGTTTTCAAGTGATGTAATTATTTTTAAAATTTTTGTTATTATAGAAAGTGAGACTGTGAAGATATTTTTACTTGGTAATTTTTCATATTATAATTCTAATCCAAAGCAAATGAGACCGTACATTGCCTCTTACGCTGCTCACCACATTGAGTCCGACAGCAGGCCAGGGTTGAAAATACCCTTGGATGGGGCACTGTACTAGTAAGCAGCATGTAACGGATTTCCTTTCTGGGGTGGTTTCTTTTTCTTTTCTTTTCTTTTTTGTTTTTTGATTTTATTTTTTCAGTGTTCAAGATTCATTGTTTATGCACCACACCCAGTGCTCCATGCAATACGTGCCCTCCTTAATACCCACCACCAGGTCCTCCAAAGCCCCCCCCCCCCCCTCTGGAGTGGTTTCTGTCTTAGTTTCAATTCCCTCAAGTCCGTAGTCGTGACTTTTCTTAGTCCCTGACCCTCTGAACTGCTTCAGCTTAAACTACCTTGGAATTATCAAGCTTATGACCCACTTTTATGTTTTGCTTGCAGATAGTTACGTTCTCCTGAGCTTATCTGCTTTCCTGCTTGCAGAACTTGCTTTCTCTCAAATGTAATGTCACACGTGGATTCAGCTTATTCTTGCAACTAGTACTTTTCCATTTATACCAAGTGTTAATGCTACTTTTCCTGGCTTCCTCTTTTGTCTCCACGATCAGGTATTAACTTAAATCCTTCATGAGTCACTTTACTCAGCATCCTACAATATGCACTCATCTTCTGCTCATTCTTCTTTTATTTACAGTAATTGCTCAATCAATCAAGTGTTTTATATATATTGCTTTAATTGGATGAATATGTTCAAATTAAAAATTTACAGGTGAGGTACCACTGTATAAGATTACCTAGGAGTAATCTTGTCCCTCGGGGGCCGTTTGCAACATCTGAAGACATTTCTAGTTGTCATGACTTGAGGAGGGGAGTATGACTAGCATTTAGTGGGTAGAGGCCAGAGATGATGCTACGCATCTTCCATTGCAGGAGACAGTCTAATGTGTCAAAAATGCCAAACCTGGGGTACATGCAAAGATTTTGGCTTTGGACTTTGAAGAAGATTCAAATTTCAGTCCTGTCATTCACTCTGTATGACCTTAGGAAGATACTTTACCTTTCTGAGTATTAATTTCATCAACTCAAGAACAATGAGAAAAATTTCATGGAGTTCACATGAGAACAAAATGACGTGATCTAGCTATGTGAAAATACCTAGCACAACTCCTGGTAAAGAAAGGGCACTTACCTTGTGTAATTCTTTTTTTTTTTTTTTTTTAAGATTTTATTTATTTAATTGACAGAGAGAGAGAGGGATCACAAGTAGGCAGAGAGGCAGGCAGAGAGAGACAGATGCGGATCATCTGAGCCGAAGGCAGAGGCCCAACCCACAGAGCCACCCAGGCGCCCCTACCTTGAGTGATTCTTAAAAGAAATAATTTATCTCTAATTTTGAATGATATGTTATACAATACTCAGACATTTTACAAATAGTTTGATGAAAAACAACTGCCTGTTTCTACAGGTTTTTCATGAATTGGGAGAAATAACTAGTTTTCTTAACCTTTATCACTTACTGATAACATTCTTAAATCATTCTGAAAAACAAAAAAGAGGCAGGTTTGGCTTGTTTTACCAAATTAAAATAAATAAAGACAAAGCAAGTATGAAAGGCAGAAGTATGTGCTACCCTATCCTAAGTGTACATTTTCTGAGACGATAGTGTCTGTATTTACTTCCTGGTTTACTGCATCAGTTAGTTTGATCTGAATTTCTGACCTGTGATTTGCCTTCTCTCTGAAGAACTTCTTTTAACATTTTCTGCAAACAGGTGCACTGGCGACAAATTCCCTCAATTTTTGTTTATCTGAGAAAGTCTTTATTTTCTTTTACTTTTGAAGGGTAATTTTCTGGGATACAGAATTCTAGGTTGATGTCCCAGGTTTTAGTCTGATATTCAAGGTAGTCCAAAATTCCATTCTACTTTTCAGATTTCATCCTACATACTCTATCAAAATTTTTATTCTCGCCAAATGGAAATATAAATTGTTCTTTGAAAATGCCGTCGCACTTTCCCCTTTGCATTATTGCTCACGCTGTTGCCTTCACTTTTCCTTTCCCTCCCCCATCACCACGCTTCAAGATCTAGACTGCAACAGCTGTCACGAAGTTACCCCCCATACCCTCCTGCCCAAGGGGACGCTTCTTCCTCTGAGCTCCCATACCCTTTCTATATTCCTTATATTATATTCATCACTTTCTACTATCCTCTGTAGCTATTATATACTTGTCTTCTTTCCTACTAGGTTCTAATACTATTGAAAGAGGGAATAATGTTTTATTCTTCTTTGTTTCCTTCTAGGGCCTAACTCAGGGGCTTCTCTACAGGAGGCATGCAAAAAGTTATTTACTGGATGTTGTTGCTTAAATTCTCTATTTGAGCAAGTGGCCTCGAGTATTGTAAAAGGATCACATAAATTTTCTTTCCTTTCCTTTTCTCTGTATCTTAAGGTACAGCTCCATATGTTCCGTAGTTTACCTTTACTCATGCTTCATTCCATTACTTTTTTGGGGATATTTTAAAAATAAACTCTTCGTTTTGAGATCATTGTAGATTCACATGCAGTTGGCAAGAAATACCACAGAAAAATCCTTGTTGTCCTTTACCTACTTTCCCACAATGGTAATATTTTATAAAATTATGGTATAAAAGCACCACCAAGATAGTGACATTGATACAGTAGAGACAAAAAACAGTTACATCACCACAAGGATCCCTCATGTTTCCCCACCACTCCTTCCCCTTCGGAAATGCTAACCTCTAATCTGTTTCCCATTTCTATAATGTTGTTTCAAGAATGTTTTATAAGTGGAAAGGTTGCTTTTGGGACTGTCTTTTTTTATTCAGCATAATTTTCTGGGGATTCATGTATCAAAAATTTGTGCATTTTTTTTTGAGGAAATGGTCCATTACTTTAAAGTTGTGCCATTTTTATGTGTGTAGAGTTGTTGACAGTAATCCTTATTTTAATATCTGTAAATTCTATAGTGCTATCCTCTGTTTCATTCCTGATATTGGTGAAATGTCTTTTTTCTGCTCTTATATGCTTCTTTCTGTTATCTTTATTATTTCTTCCTCCTGCTTATTTTGCATTTATTTTTCTGTTTTCTTTCTAGATTCTTGATGTAGGGGCTTAGATTATTGATTTGATATATTTCCAATTTTCCTTAATGGATTTTAGTATTCTCAGCATTAATTTAATTTCGTCTCTGCACTGCTTTAGCTGTGTCCTACATATTTTGGTTTGCTGTATTTTTATTTTTACTGACTTCCATGTTTTTAAAAAATTTCCCTTGAAGAGCTTCCCTATGACTCTGCAATTGCACTCCTGGGTATTTACCCCAAAGGTACAGATGTAGTGAAAAGAAGGGCCACCTGTACCCCAATGTTTCTAGCAGCAATGGCCACAGTCACCAAACTGTGGAAAGAACCAAGATGCCCTTCAACGGACGAATGCATAAGGAAGATGTGGTCCATATACACTATAGAGTATCATGCCTCCATCAGAAAGGATGAATACCCAACTTTTGTAGCAACATGGACCGGACTGGAAGAGATTATGCTGAGTGAGAACAGTCAAGCAGAGAGAATCGTTATCATATGGTTCACTTATTTGTGGAGCATAACAAATAGCATGGAGGACAAGGGGAGATGGAGAGGAGAAGGGAGTTGAGGGAAATTGGAAGGGGAGGTGAACCATGAGAGACTATGGACTCTGAAAAACAATCTGAGGGTTTTGAAGGGGTGGGGGGTGGGAGGTTGGGGGAACCAGGTGGTGGGTATTAGGGAGGGCACAGATTGCATGGAGCACTGGGTGTGGTGCAAAAACAATGAATACTGTTACGCTGAAAAGAAATAAAAAATTAAAAAGAATTTCCCTTGAGAATTCCTCTTTGATTCATGGATTATTTAGAAATGCATTGTGTAGTTTTCAAGTGTTTGGAGATCTGTCTTATCTTTCTGTTACCAATATTTGTTCCGATTCTACTGTGGTTAAAGAGCATACACTGTATGATTTCAGTCCTTTTAAGTCAATTGAGGTTGATTTTATGACTTAGAGTATGATCTCTCTTGGTATATGTTTTGTTGGCATTTACAAAGAAATATGTATCCTGCTCTTGTGCAGAATGTCTAAAACTGTTGATTAGATCCTAGTAGTTGATGGTCATGTTGAGTTCTTCTGTATCCCTGGATATTTTTTTTTTTTTCTGTCTAGTGAGAGGAAGGTGTCAACACCTTCAAACTGTAGTTGTGGGTTTGTCAATTTCTCTTTTCAGTTCCATCAGTTTTTGCTTCACATATTTTCAGTTCCCTTGTTTGGTATAAACATATTTAAGATTGTTATGTATTTTTGGTGGGCTCTTTTTATAATTCAATGCCCCTTCCTGATAAATTTTTGTTTAGTCTACTTATAAAATACCAGTATAGCCATTCTTGCTTGCCTTTGAATTGTGTTTTTATGGTTTATCTTCTGTTCTCTTATTTAATGATTTTATTTGCTGTGAGTTTCTTATAGCCAGCATAGAGTTGGGCCATAATTTTTATTTTTAATTATTATTTTATTTATTTATTTATTTATTTATTTATTAGAGAAGGTGAGGGAGAGAGGGGATGAAAAGGCAGAGGGAGAGAGAGACAGAATCTTAAGCAGGCTCCATGCCCAGCATAGAGCCCAATGTGGGGCTCAATCTCATAATCTTGAGATCATGAGCTGAAACCAAGAGTTGGAGCTTAACTAAGTGAGCCATCCAGGTGCCCCACAGGCCATAATTCTTAATCCAATCTATCCATTTCTGTCTGTTGTTATATTTGGACCATTAACATTCAAGTTTGGGCTTAAGCCTGCCATTTCACTGTTTGTTGTTCCTGAAGTTTTATTGTTGTTGTTGTTGTTTTCTGTATTCTTTCCCCTGCTTCCCTGTAGGTTACTTGAACACATTTTGAAATTCCATTTTTATAGATCTACAATGTCTTTTAAAGTGTATCTCTAGGTATATCATTCTACATACATAAATTATTATAGTCTATTGATGTCATTATTTTACCAGCTCCAGTGGAATATAGACACTTTACTGCTGTTAACATTTCTTTGTCCTCCCTTATTCATAATATTTTTAAAATTTTATTTTTTATCAGTGTTCTAAAATTCATTGTTTATGCATCATACCCAGTGCTCTATGCAATATGTGCCCTCCCTAATACCCACCATCAGGCTCACCTCCCTCAACCCCCCAAAACCCTCAGTTTGTTTCTCAGAGTCCACAGTCTCTCATGGTTTTTCTCCCCCTCCCATTTCCCCCAACTCATTTCTCTTCTCCGTCTCCCAATGTCTTCAGTGCTATTCCTTATGCTCCCCAAGTAAGTGAAACCATATGATAATTGACTCTCTCTGCTTGGTTTATTTCACTCAGCATAATCTCTTCCAGTCCTGTCCATGTTGATACAAAAGTTGGGTATTCATCCTTTCTGAAGGAGGCATAATCCTCCACTGTATATGTGGACCATATCTTCTTTATCCATTCGTCCATTGAAGGGCATCTTGGTTCTTTCCACAGTTTGGTGATTGTGCCATTGCTGCTACGAACATTGGGGTACAGGTGGCCGGCCCTTCTTTTCACTACATCTGTACCTTTGGGGTAAATACCCAGTAGTGCAATTGCAGGGTCATAGGGTAGCTCTATTTTTAATTTCTTAAGGAATCTCCACACTGTTTTCCAAAGTAGCTGCACCAACGTGCATTCCCGCCAACAGTGTAAGAGGGGTCCCCTTTTTCCACATCCTCTCCAACACTTGTTTACTGTCTTGTTGATTTCGGCCATTCTAGCTGGTGTAAGGTGGTATCTCAATGTGGTTTTGATTCGAATCTCCCTGATGGCTAATGATGATGAACATTTTTTCATGTGTCTTTTGTATGTCTTTTTTGGAGAAGTGTCTGTTCATGTCTTCTGCCCATTTTTTGATGTGATTATCTGTTTTGTGTGTGTTGAGTTTGAGGAGTTTTTTATAGATCTTGGATATCAGCCCTTTGTCTGTAGTGTGATTTGTAAATATCTTCTCCCATTCCTCGGGTTACCTCTTTGTTTTGTTGACTGTTTCCTTTGTTGTGTAGAAGCTTTTGATCTTGATGAAGTCCTAAAAGTTCATTTTTGCTTTTGTTTCCTTTGCCTTTGGAGACATATCCTGAAAGAAATTGTTGTGTCCAATGTTGGAGAGGCTACTGCCTATGTTCTCTAGGATTTTGATAGATTCCTGACTCACACTGAGGTCTTTTAATCATTTCGAGTTTATCTTTACGTATGGTGTAAGAGATGGTTGAGTTTCATTCTTCTACACATAGCTGTCCAATTTTCCCAGCACCATTTATTGAAGAGACTGTCTTTTTTCCACTGTATATTTTTTCCTGCTTTGTTGAAGATTATTTGACCATAGAGTTGACGGTCCATATCTGGGCTCTCTACTCTGCTCCACTGGTCTATGTGTCTGGTTTTGTGCTAGTACCATACTGTCTTAGTGATCATAGCTTTGTAGTAAAGCTTGAAAACAGAAATATGATGCCTGTAGTTTTTTCTTTTTCAATATTTCCTTAGCAATTTGGGGTCTCTTCTGGTTCCATACAAATCTATCTATGAAAAACCCACAGCAAATATCATCCTCAATGGGGAAAAGCTGACAGCCTTCCCTTTGAGCTCAGGGACACAACAAGGATGTCCACTCTCGCCACTGCTATTTAACATAGTACTAGAAGTCCAACAACAGCAATCAGACAACAAAAAGAAATAAAAGGTATTCAAATCGGCAAAGAAGAAGTCAAACTCTCTCTCTTTGCAGATGACATGATACTTTCTATGGAAAATCCAAAAGACTCCACCCCCAAACTACTAGAACTCATATAGCAATTTAGTAATGTGGCAGGATACAAAATCAATGTACAGAAATCAGTTACTTTCTTATACACTAACAATGAAAAGATAGAAAGGGAAATTAGAGAATCGATTCCATTTACTATAGCACCAAGAACCATAAGATATCTGGGAATAAACCTAACCAAAGAGGTAAAAGATCTGTACTTGTAGAACTACAGTACACACATGAAAGAAATTGAATAAGACACAAAAAGATGGAAGAGCATTCCATGTTCATGGATCGGAAAAAATAAACATTGTTAAAATGTCTGTTCTACCTAGAGACATCTATACTTTCAAAGCTAACCCAATCAAAAGTCCACTGGCATTTTTCAAAGAGCTAGAACAATCCTAATATTTATAATTATTTTAAATATATCTTCTACATACATTTAGAACCAAATCAGAGAGGGCTATATTTTTCCCTCAATCATCAAACATAATTTGAAAACTCAAAGGGCCCATTATGTATCTTTAGTTTGCTTAGTGTTCTTCTTTCCTTCCTGACATTTCAAGGCTTTTTCTTTTATCTTTCTTTTTAGATAACCTCCATTAGCATTGTTATAGGGTATATTTCTTGACAAAGTCTCCTATTTTTCCTTCATCTGAGAATATCTTGATTTCTGCCTTTTGTTTTTCTTAAAGTAGGCTCCACGACCAGTGTAGAGCTCAATGTGGTGCTAGAACTCATGACCCGGAGATCAAAATCGAAGCTGAGATCTAGAGTCTAATGCTTAATGGACTGAGTCACCCAGGTGCCCTGATTTCTCCCTTTAGTCTTTTTTTTTTTTTTTTAAAGCTTGCTTTATTTATTTATTTATTTATTTATTTAAGAGAGACTCATGAAGCAGATTCCCCAATGAGTGTGGAGCCCCACTTGGGGCTCAACCCCATGACCCATGAGATCATGACCTGAGCCAATTCTAAGAGTCTGTTACTCAACTGAATGAGACACCCAGGTGCCCTCTGCCTTTATTTTTTGAAGTAGATTTCCCTGGATCTAGAATTTGGTCTTGATGGTGCTTTTCTTAAAGCCCTTGAAAAATATTGTGCCACTTTTTTCTGTCCTGTATAGCTTCTGACTGATGCCTGTTAATGTGAATGGTTTTCCCCTATAGGCAAGGTGTTCCTCTCCAGCTACTTTCAAGATTCTTTCTCTTTAGTTTTCAGAAGTTTAATTATGGTGTGTCATGGGGTATATTTATTTGGGTTTCCCTGTTTAAAGTTCTCTCAGCTTCTTGTAGGCTTATGTCTCTTGCCACATTTGGACAATTTTCAGTCATTATTCCCTTGTATAAGTTTGCAGCTCCATCCTCTTTCTTTTCTCCTTCCATGGAAGACTCCAATGACACAAATGTGTGACACTAATTTGTTATAAGTTCTTATTATGAATGGATGTTGTATTTTGTCCAATGCTTTTTCTGTGTCAGAGATGATCATATGATTCTTTCCTTTCATTCTATTAATGTGATGCATCACAGTGATTGATTTGTGCATGTTGAACCATCTGTGCATCCCAAGGATAAATCCTACTTGATCATGGTAAATGATCCTTTTAATGTACTATTAAATTTGGTTTGTTAATATTTTATTGAGAATTTTTGCATCTTTATTCATTAGGGGTATTAGTCTGCATTTTTCTAAGTAGTGTCTTTTTCTGATTCTGTTACCAAGATAATGTTGGCTACATAAAGTGATTTTTGGGAGGGTTCCCTCTTCTCTGAGTTTTTGGAAGAACTTAAGAAGGACTGATGTAAATTCTTTAAATATTTGGTAAAATTGATCAGTGAAGCTACGTGGTCTTGAGGTTTTCTTTTCGGGAGACTTTTATTCACCAATTCAAACTCATTGCTAGTAATTGATCTATTCAGATTTTCCATTTCTTCTTGATTCAATCCTGGTAACTTGTATGTTTCTAAGTATTCTTCCATTTTCACTAGGTTGTGAAGTTTATTGGTGTGTAGTTCACAGTTGCCTCTTCTGATCTCTTGAATTTCTGTGATATCACTTGTGATGTCTCCTTTTTCATTTATAATTTTGTTTATTTGGGTCCTTTCTCTGTTTTCCTTGGTTAGTCCAATTAAGGGTTTGTCAATTTTATCTTTTCAAAGAACCAACTCCTATTCTGGCTAGTATTTTCTAGTCGTTTTCTATTCTTGGTTTCATTTACTTCTGCTATAATCTTTATTATTTCCTTTCTCCTGCTAACTTTGGGGTTTTTTCTTCTAGTTCCTCAAGACCTAGGGATAGGTTGCTATTTTGGACTCTTTGTTTCTTAATGTAGGTGTCTATTGTTGTGAAATTCCCTTTTAGAACTGCTATTGCTGCATCCCACAAGTTCTGGTATGTTTTGTTTCCATTTCTGTTTGTCTCAAGAAACTCTTTTATCTTTTCCTTATTTGGTTCTTTTTTCCCCCCATGGGTTGTTCAGGAGAGTGTTGTTTAATTTCCAAGTGTTGGTGAATTTTCCAGTTTTGCTTCTGTTATTGATTTCTAATTTTATGCCATTGTGATCAGAGAAGACGCTTGGTATGATTTCAAACTTCTTGAATTTGAATTTGCTAAGATTTGTTTTGTTGCCTAAAATATGGTCTGTCTTTAAAAATGCTCCCTGTGTGCCTAAGAAGAATGTGTATTTTGTTGTTGCTGGACAGAATGTTCTATATATATCTATTTGCTATTTGGTGTATAGTGTTGTATAAACCTGCTGTTTCATTATTGATTCTCTGTCTGAATGATCCAACCATTGTTCTGAGTAGGATATTACAGTCTCCAACTATTATTTATTGTGTTACTGTTTATTTCCCCTTTTAGCTCTGTTAATTTTTGCTTTATATATTTAGGTACTCTAATGTTGGGTGCATAAATATTTATAATTGTTGTAATGTCTTGATATAGTGACCACTTTATCATTATATAATAACTTTCTTTGTCTCTTTTTATAATTTTTAAAGTATATTTTGTCTGATGTCAGTATAGCTAACCCTGCTTCCTTTTTAGTTACCATTTGCTTGAAATGTCTTTTTATGTCTCTTCACTCTTATTCTGTGTGTCTTTGAGGCTAACATGAGTCCCTTAAAGGCAGTATATTGTTGTTGTTGTTTTTAATCCATTCAGCCATTCTGTCTTTTTTTTTAGCCACCTTTCAGAAAAACCAATTTTACCTCTTTGTTTTTAATATACACTAACTCATTATTTACAAATTAGCTTTTCCCCATTTTTAAAAAATTTTATTTTTTTGTAACGACATGGATAGAGCTAGAGTATTATGTGAAGTAAGATAAGTCAGTGAGAGAAAGACAAATACTGTATGATTTCACTCGTAAGTGGATTTTAAGAAACAAAATAAATGTGCAAAGGGAAAAAGAGAGACAGACACACCAAGAAACAAACTCTTAACCAGAGAGAACAAACTGATGGTTACCAGGGTGGAGGTGGGTGGGGGAATGGATTCAATAAGTTATGGGGATTAAGGAAGTGCACTTTTTGTGAAGAGTACTGGGTATTGTATAGAAGTGCTGAGTCACTATACTGTATATCTGAAACTAATATTACACTGTATATTAACTAATTGGAATCTCTGTCTTTTGATTGGAGAATTTAGTCTGTTTATACGCAAGTAATTTTGATAGGTAAAGACTTACAACTGCTATTTTGTTCATTGTTTCCTGGTTGCTTTGTAGATCCATTGCTCCTTGTTTCTTATCCTGTTATATTTTATTTCTGTTTTGATATCTTTTGGTACTAGTATGTTTGACTTCTTTGTTATGTTCATATGATTCTTTTCTTTCATTCTATTCTATTCTATGCTTTTCTATTAATGTTTTAGATTTTCTATAAATGTTTTAAGATTTTCCCTTGTGGTTATCATGAGGCTTAAACTTGTAATATCCTCTTTTAAACTCATAATTAATCCTGTATGATTTGTATACTTTACACTTTACTTCTTCTCACCCTTACATTTTAGGTTATTGCTGTTATAATTTACACTTTTTAAATACTGTGTAACTAACAGAATCTTATATTTATGATTGTTTGGATCAGAATTTTTGAGTTACGCACCACCCTTACCATATTGCAGAATCTTACTATGTTTACCATTATCATTACCATTACCATTATCAGGTAGATTTATGCTACCTTTTGTGTGTGTGTGTGTGTTTAAAGACTTTATTTATTCATTTGAGAGACAAGCAGACAGAGAAAGCACAAGAAGGGGGAGAGGCAGAGGGAAAGAAAATCAGGCTTCTCAGTAAGCAGGGAGCCTAATGCTGTACTCAATCCCAGGACCTGGAGATCATGACCTGAGCTGAAGACAGACCCTTAACCATGTCAACCACCCAGGCAGCCCCCCTTTTGTGTTTTTATCATTTTAATTACATTCTTTTATTTCCACTCAAAGAACTCCATTTTGCATTTCTTGTAAGGTAAGTAATAAACCTGGTAATGAACTCTGTTGTCTTTTTCTTGGGAAAGTCTTTATCCCTCCTTAATTTCTGAAGGAGAGCATATAGAATTCTTTTCAATTCAAGTTATAGAATTCTTGGTTGACATTTATTTTCTTGTAATATTTTGTATGTCATCTCATTCTCTCCTGGCCACAGAAATTTCTGTTGAAAAATCCATCCATAGTTTTATTGGAATTCTTTTGTATATAACTTCTCTCTTTTCTCTTGCTGTTCTTAAAATTCTTTGTCTTTGACTTTTGACAGTTTAGTTATGTGTCTCCGTGTAGCCTACTTTGGGTTCAACCTAGTTGGGATCATTTGGGCCTCATGGATCTGGATGTCCATTTACTTCCCCAGGGTCAGGAAGTTTTATTATTTATAGTTTTTATTATTTATATGTTATACATAATATAGTTTTTATTATTTAAAAATAATTTCTCTTTTTCTTCTTCTGAATTTCCCATAATGTGAATATTTTTTCTTTTCATTGTGTCCCATGATTCTCATAAGCTTTCTTTACTCTTTTCTTTTTTTTTTTTTCTTTTTGCTCCTCTGACTGGGTAATTTCCAACATCCTATCCTCTAGGTCACTGATTTCTTCTTCTTCTTTTTTTAAATGTGTTCTTCCTCATACGTGAATCTACTTGTGAAACCACTGAATTCTTCAGTTCAGTTATTGTATTTTTCAACTCTAGGATCTCCCTTCTTTCCTTCCTTCCTTATTTCTATCTATCTTTTGTGGTTGCTATTTCCTTGTCTAATTTCTTGTTCTTCTCATGCATTGTTTTCCTAGTTTCATTTAGTTTTCTATGCTTTCTTATAGTTCACTGAACTTCTTTAAGAAGGTTATTTCGAACATTTTGCTTGATAGTTCAAAATCTCCACTTCTCTAGGGTCAGTTATTGGAGCTTAATTAGTTTCCTTTGGTGATGTCCATTTACCTGATTTTTTGTGATGCTTGATTCCTTACATTGGTTTTATCCCATTTGAATAATGGGGCTCCTCTTTCAGACTTTACAGGCTTGCTTTGGCAGAGATCTTTATCAGTCAGCTAAGTTTGGGTTCTGGGTGAGTCTGTTGGTAATGTTTTGGGCATGTCGGGTCTGTTATTCCATCTACTTTTAGGTAACTACTTGAGCTCTGAGGATGGGAATGGAAAGGTGGGTTGTACCATTGGCTGAGACCAGCTGGATAGGACTGCTGCCTTGGTTTCCTACCCAAGTGAGGCTGTTGGGTTGGCTCCATGGTTGCCTGAATTCACTGGTCAGGTTTACCAGATGGTTGGGACTGGGTACTACATTTAGTAGCAGATAAGGCTATGAATTAGCTCCCCAGCCCAGTCAGGGCAGCAGATCGGAACTATATAGGTCTTATATAGGGCCTATATAGATCATTTGGGGTCCTTAATCAGGCCTGAGTGTGCATTCAATTCCCTGGTCAGATGAGACTACTGCTTTTGCTCTACAGATGGGGGAAGACATAGGCTGTGCTCTCTGTTCAAGCGCCACTGTGTGCAGGCCTCCTGAATGGGTTACACAGTTTCCCATGTGCTCTGGTTATGTTCACTGGTTGAACAGACTAAAGGCTGCATTCAGCAGGGCTATAAATTAGATTCCTTGCCTGGGTGCAGCCGTAGAAAGAGCTCTACAACTGGCAAAGCTCTTTATTTTCTTAACTCAAGCTGACCTGCACCCCAAGTTCCCTGGCCATTTAGGGCCACTGGCTTCTCTCTACACTATTAGTTCTGTCTGTTCTTCTCTTGGCTTGCGTGCTGCTGGGATGCACCACTTTCAGGTGTTTTTGCCAGCCCTTCTGGTCAGGTGGGTCTGGAAGATACTTTCCATAGTCAGTAGCTCTCTGTCTCATCTTCCTTGCTTGGGGAGGAGGATGAAAGGGGCTGCTCTAAGGCTATTCTCAGTTTGGCTATGGATTAACCTCTCTGCCTGTGTATAGCAGGGGGATGTCTCCAAACCCAGTACTGGCTTTGGTTTAGGGTGATCAGTCCTGTCCATTTGCTTCTCAGCTCAAATGCTGTTGGGCTACACAGCTTCCAGAAGTTGTTGCCAGCCATTCTGGTCAGGATTGGGGCTGGAAGGGATTCTCTACAGTGGGTGGGGTTGTGATTTCTGCTTGGGTATGGGCAATCTGGACTCTAGGGTTGGTATAATTCCTCATTAGAGGATATGAAACAGGCAGATCTGTACCTCACTGAGTTCTCTGGTCACAATGTGCCCCTGGCTTGGTTCTGTAGATGAGCCAAGGCACTGGTTGGGATTACTATTTGGGCACTGTGGATAGAAACTCAGTCTGCCAACATCTGTGAGCTGGCTGTTAAAAACCCATCCTCCCGTTTCTGTCAGATTCCCAGTGGCTGTCTCCCAGATAATCTCTGTGGTGTAAGATCAGAGAAGAGGCTCCTACAAAGTGACCTACAATGCTGGGGGAGAGTTGTTGTCTTCCCAGGTTTTCTTTTCCCACTGGAGGAACTGGTGTCTCAGGCGAGACCTCTCTATATGATGCTGTGCTATACTGGGGAAGGGGCAATGCAGCCAATATGTACTACTTCTAATCTTCTCATTCAGTCTGTTTTCTTGGTCTTTGAGGTGCAAGGGGGTGCTTCAGCCTCATCCCTGTGTTGTATGATTCTTTCAGTGGTGTCTTATTCTTGAATAGATATTAGCTGTTCCTCTTGTGAAGGAGAGTAGAGAAGGAAATGATCTATGCCACTCTATGGCATAGATCTATGATCTATGCCACTCTATGGCACTCTATGGCACTCAATTAAATGTTGTTTTTTTTTTTCTAATGGATTTTTAGAGTTAATGGAATGATTGTTACATTTCTAATCAATGAATTCAACAAATACTTAGTGGCCACCAGTTTGTATCATAAAAGGTAGCATCCAGGAGCGTTTCAATAAATATCAATAAATATGTTGATCATACATCAAGTAAAATTCTTGAAAATTTAAGTTCAGAATTAACTGACTTAGTTTATAATAAAGAATTTATTTATTTCTGAAATAACTTTAACAAGTTATTTTATCAAATAAAACCAACTGAGACAACAGAAGTAACAAGTCAGTGGAATCACCTCACTGTCTGATTTACATATTAAATCTCCTCAACCACATTCTTTACTGAATGCATTTCCCTATAATTGTATGTCATTCAGAACTAAGGCCTATTATACCAGAGCATAAGCTGATTTCCTCAAAAATAAGCAAGGAAAGTCAACTATTATTTGCCTGAAGGAGCAAACTGATAGCTGGAAAATCCCAAAGTATCTGGAGATTCAACAGCACACCTCTAAATTACACATGTGTCAAAGATGAAGTCTCCAGAGAGTGTGACAAATATTTTGAACTAAATGAAAGTGGAAATACAACTTATCAAAGTTTGTGGGACACAGCAAAAATAGTGCTGAGAGGAAAACTGATAGGACTGAATACATATATTAGAAAAGAAGAAAGATCTAAAATTAGTAACACAAGTTTTACCTTAGGAAATTAGACAAAGAAGAGTAATGTAAATTTAAAGCAAACAGAAGAAAAAAATACAATTTAGGTCAGAAATGAATGCAATTGCAAATGGGAAATCAATAGAGAAAATCATCCATATCAAAAGCTGATTCCTCGAGAACATCAGTGTGTTAGTTTCCCAGGGCTGCCATAACAAATTATCATGAATTGGTAGCTTTAAAAAATGGAAATTTATTGCCATATTCTGGAGACTAGAAGTTTGAAATTGAGGAGTCAGCAGGACTACAGTCTCTTCAGAGGCTCTACGGAAATTTCTTCCCTTGTCTGTTCTAGCTTCTGACAGCTGTATTTCTTTGCTTATGGCTATATCACTCCAATCTCTTCACAAGGCTTTCTCCTTTGCCTGTCTTTCTCAAAACTCCCTCTGCCACTCTCTGATAAACAGACATCTGATTGTATTTAGGACCACCTTGATTGTATTACGTTCCCCCTTCCAAGTTCCTTCACTTAATCACATCAAAAATTATTAAGTAAAAAAAAAAATTGTTAAGGTAACAATTCACAAGACAAAAAAAGGAAATAAAAGGGTATATAGATCAGGAAGTTAGAAATAAAATGTATTTGTTTAGAGATGACATGATTATCTCAAAGACTTATGTATACTTTGAGATATGTAAAAATATCTCAAAGACTTAACAAAAACAAAACACACCAAAACAAACAAACAAACAAACAAACAAACAAACAAAAAACCCCCATGGAACTCCTGGAACTAAAGAGCAAGGGTGTAGGGTTACAGGTGAATACAAAGCCAATTGTCTTCCTACAGTAGCAGTGAACAACTTTAGTTTAAAATTAAAACACAATACCATCCCTCCCCTCTGGTAAAATATTTTAGGTATAGATCCAACAAAATATGTACAGGATCTATATGAGGAAAATACTGATGAAAGAAATCAAAGACAGCCTAAATAAATGGAGAAATATTCCACATACATGGATAAAAAGACTCAAAATTGCTAAGATGTTAATTTTTGCCAAATTAATCTCTAGAGTCCATGAAATTCCAATCAAAATTCTAGCAAATTATTTTGTAGATATTGACAAACTGATGCTAAAGTTTATATGAGGAGACAAAAAATCCAGAATAATCAAGTCAACATAGGAGAACAAAGTCAGAGGACTGACTCTACCTAAATGCAAGACTTACTATAAAGTTACAGCAATTAAGACAGCATTATATTGGTAAAAGAACCGACAAATAGATCAAAGGAAGAAAAAGAGAACCCTGAAATAGAGCCACACAAATAAAGTCAACTGATCTTTGACAAAAGAGCAAAAGGCAATTCAATGGAAAACTGACAGCTTTTTTTTTTTTTTTCAACACATGGCACTGGAATTGGATGTCCATATGAGAAAAAAAGTGAATCTAGACAGAGAATTTTCACCCTTCACAGAAAATAACTAAAAATGGATGATAGGCTTAAAAGCAAAACACAAAATACAACTCCTAGAAGATAACAGAAAAAAACTGAGTTGACCTTGGGTTTGGTGATGAGTTTTTAGATATAATACCAAAAATATGATCCATAGGGACATCTGAGTGGCTCAGTAGGTTAAATGTCTGCCTTCAGCTCAGATCATGATCCCAGGGTCCTGGGACTGAGTCCTGCAACAGGCTCCTTGCTCAGCTGGGAACCTGCTTCTCCCTCTGCTAGCTTTTCCCCCAGCTTGTGCACACACTCTCTCTCTTTGACAAATAAAATCTTAAAAAAAAATAATAATAAATTAAAAAATGATCCATGAGGAAAGTAGATGTTAGATCTTATTAAAGTTAAAAACTTGTATTAACGTAAGACATGCTGTTAAGAGAATGAAAAATAATCCATAGACTGAGAGAAAATCTTTGCAAATATGTCTGATGAAGGACTAGTATGTAAAACATACAAAGAACACTTAAAACTCAACAATAAATAGACCACTCTATTAAAAAATGGACAAAAGTTCTAAATAGCTATCTCACCAAAGAAGAATTACAGATCATAAATAAACATACAAAAAGATGCTCAACATCACATAATATCAAGGACTTGCAGATTAAAACAATGAGATACAACTATACACACATGGGAATGGTTAAATCCTAAAAAAGTAATACCACCAAATTCTGATATATATACAGAATAGCAGGATTTCTCATTTACTGCTGGTGGAAATGCAAAATGATAGAACCACTCTGAAAGATAATTTGGCAGGTTCTTACAAAGCTGAACATAATCTTACTATTTGATCCAGTGATTGTGCTCCTAAGTATTTACCCTATAGGAACGAAAACCCATGCCTACACAAAAACCTGCATATGAATGTTTATAGACTTATAATTAATTTATAATTAATTTCCCAAATTGGAAGCAACCAAGATCTTTTTCAATAGATGAAAAAACTAAAACATAAAACTGTGGTAATTCATATAATGGAATAATATTTATTAATAAAAAATGAGCTATCAAGCCATAAAAATATATGGAAAAATATATATCCTTAAATATATATTATGTGGTGAGAAAAACCAGTCTAAAAGAAGCCAGTCTGGAAGACGATACGCTGTATGATCCCAATTGTATGACATCATTGAAAAGGCAAAAACTACGGAGACAGTAAAAAGATCAGTAGTTGCCAAGGATCCGGAGGGAGGTGGACAGGGGTAAAAAGACAAAGTACCTGGGTTTTTATAAGTGCCAAGACTATTCTGTTTGATACTGCTACAGTAAATACGTGACATTTTGAATTTTTCAAAACCCAAAGAACCTTACAACACAAAAAGTGACACTTAATATAAACTACCAACTTTAGGTAATAACAATGTACTGATATGGTGTCATTAATTTTAACAAATGTGCCATACCAATACAGAACATTAATACGGGGCAATCTGTGTGTGTGTGTATGTGTTTGTGTGTGTGTGCGCATGCACATGTATAAGGAGGTCTCTACTATTTGCTCAGTTTTATTGTAAATCTAAACTGTTGTAATAAATAGAAGTCTATTAATTACCCTCCCCACCACACCCAACACACACACACACACACACACACACACACACACTAGGAATGAAGACAGGCTAAGATTGGTAGGAATCAAAAATGACGAGACACAAAGAAACAAGGGCAAGCATACCCAGCAATGATATAGTCTCCATATCAGACCTAATCACACCTGATTTGGCTGTCTGTCATAATTTATAAGTGAAAAATTAAAGTACCTCCATGGGAGGGCTTATCAGGGAGGATAAACCTTATTTGTGGTCAGGTATCATTATATTTATGTAGTTGCTAGATAACACCTCTTAAAAATGGTATAGAAGAAATCTTTGCACAATGTTGAAGCTTGGATTCAATTATCTCTAGATAGAAGAGATCTTGCAATGCTGAGGCCTAGTTAAATGCCAGATATTACCTGTCATCCTAACTCTACTGATACGGGGTATTTCATCTAAGAACAGTCCAAAAGGAAGAATATTATCTATATAAGGATTAGTTCTGGAGAAGAAGACTTTTGAGGACCTTTGCACACACTATGCCTAACCAGTTTCCTAGTAAATGGCTGAGAAGTTTGCTCAGCGATTGAAAGTTATGTCTCATACCATCTGCATGAATAAATGATTATCCTAAAAATGTAGGAACGGCAAATAACCAACTATTTTTATATAGGATATATATTTTTCAATTTTATTAAGGATCCTAACTAACCGTCTTTTAAAAAGTTAGGGTCTATGAAGCACAGAGTTTCATTTCACATTATATAATACTGCTTAGGAGATGAACTGAGGCCTATCTCAGATATGAGGTCTAAATAAACTCTACAAGACTACTGCAAATGCACACTGCTCGATACACTGCTGTTGCTGAACAGCTATTAGGTTAGCTGAAGTGCTGAATGGAGGGTTCAATCAGTATATGCGTACTGGAAGCATGTGCTTTGTTTTACTTATGGGGGGTTTCATTGTGAGGCTCAGGGCACTCTTCCCTTCCTCACATGAATGAATGACTACTGAGTACTGGGCACTTGGCTAGAACTAGAGTGGGGACTACACACACTTGTCAAATTATTACAGATACTGTAAAGGAAGGGATGTGACATTTCAGTTGAAATGTAAAGCTAAGAGTAGGTATTAATTAGAAGGGTGGAGGAAGAATTTCAGGTGCAGGGAAGATCACACACGAAGGCCTTACAAGAAGAGAAAGGGTGGCTCGGGGCCAGAGGAAGCCCAGTTCCGCTAGCATTCATGTTCCATAACCAGTGAAAAAGTGGTTGGGACCAGATCATATTAAAGATGTATTTATTTATTTGACACAGAGAGAGAGAGTGAAAGACAGAGCACAAGCAGGAGGACCAGCAGGCAGGCAGGCAAGAGGGAGAGGGAGAACAGGCTTCCTGCTGGATCCCGGACCCTGGGATCATGACCTGAGTTGAAGGCAGCCACTTAACTGACTGAGCCATCCAGGCGCCCCAGTATTGGGCCTTTTTGGTCTTTGTCCTGAGAACAATGAGAAGTTACTGAAGGACTTTAAAGAGAGATCTGCCTTTTAAAAAAAACTGCTAGGTCTAGGAGGTGTTTTGTGTGTCTTTATTACCTGATAGGACAAACAGCCTTTAACAGGTAAGACTCACCTTGCTCCCTGTCCAACTGGGTCAGCTCTGGAATTTCAAGAAAACACTGAACTATACTAAGACTCAAATATAGGATATACAATAAAGTTTTAGGACCTGCCTTTTATTTAGTTGGGCCAGATATAATAAAGATTTTTTTGTTTTATTTTCTACTAAGAAATTTTTTTAAAAAGATGTATTGATTTATTTGAGAAAGAGAGAGTGAGAATGAGTGTAAGCGGGGGAAAGGGCAAAGAGAGAGAGAGAATCTTTTTTTTAAATTTAACTTTAATTTTGCAGTGTCCCAAGATTCATTGTTTATGCACCACACCCAGTGCTCCATGCAATACATACCTTCCTTAATACCCACCACCAGGCTCACCTATCCCCCCCACCCCAAGTGAGAGAATCTTAAGCAAACTCCCCACTGAGTGGGAAACCCAATGGCGGGGCTGATCTCAGATTATGACCTTGGCTGAAATCAGGAGTCAGAGGCTTAACCGATTAAGCCACCCAGGCACCCTTCTACTAAGAGATTCTAACTCACTAAGTCTAAAGATATATATCTATATCTATGTGCATATATATATATATATAATTCTTATGTATTTACTTGACAGAGAGAGAGAGATATCACAAGTAAGCAGAGAGGCAGGCAGAGAGAGAGAGAGAGAGAGAGAGATGTAGGCTCCCTGCTGAGCAGAGAGTGCAATGTGGGGCTCGATCCCAGGACCCCGAGATCACGACCTGAGCCGAAAGCAGAGGCCCAGCCCACTGAGCCACCCAGGCACCCCTAAGTTCTAAAGCTACTAAATCTGGTAAAAAAGATAGGATTTCTCTTGGATCTAGTTAGGAATCAACTAATTTAGAATTAAATAATCTGTACTTTCTGTCAGTACCTTTTCAACTTCTCTTCAAGGCTCTGCAGTCCACTTTGTCTAAAACTGCTTCAACGATCTTGTTAAATGTAAAAGGTACTTTTAAATCTTTGTCTTATTTGACCTATGTGAAGCCAATTTTTTCTGGAAATGCTTTCCATGAAAATACAGTTCTGCTGTTCTGCTTCAATAAAAATATTTCCTGATGCTTCTCAATCTCCTTTGGGGGCTTTTCTTCCTCTACCCAACACTTAACTGGGTGTCTTCTCTTCCTAATCGACCCACTTCTATAGCTTCACTTAATTGTCTATATAGTTTCTTTATAGCTTAGGTTTCTTCCCGAGCACCAGATCTCCATAACCACCTAGTACAGACACACCCCCACCTGACCATCCTACAAATATCTACAACTCAGTATGTCTAAAACTGAACTCATAATCTCATGGTATGCCCTCTCCAAATCAGCCCTTTCTCTCCCTCTCTCCTCCCTGGATACCACTATCTACTCAGTGTTCAAGCCCAAATCCTACATATCGTCCTTGACATCTCTCTCTCTCTCTCACCATAAGATCTAATCGATTCTTTTGGTTTAAACTTAAAATCTCCCTTGCAGTTATCTCCTTCTTTCTAGCCCCATTATCATTATCTTAATTAAAAGTACCTTCTGGGACGCCTGGGTGGCTCAGCTGGTTGGACAACTGCCTTCGGCTCAGGTCATGATCCCGGAGTCCCGGGATCGAGTCCCGCATCGGGCTCCCAGCTGCATGGGGAGTCTGCTTCTCCCTCTGACCTTCTCCTCGCTCATGCTCTCTCTGTTTCTCTCTCTCAAATAAATAAATAAATTCTTAAAAAAAAAAAAAAGAGTACCTTCTAATATTTTCTTAAGTGGTTTTTCCTTGCCATGAGTGAGTTTTCTAAAGCACAAATATGACTATCACTAACTGGAGTTGAATCTCTTCAACGACGCCTCTCTGCTCCTAGCATAAAGTTCAAATTCCTTAAATATCTTTCACAAAGCTCTTCATGGCTCTCTTTCCAGCTCATCTCTCTTTATTCACACATTTACTTCTCTGCTGCAGCCAGGATGAACAACTTCCACATTCCATAGAACACTGACCCTACCCTCTTTAACTCAGCTAGCTCCCATTCATCCTTTAGATCTCTGCTTGGAATGAGTTTCTCCAAGAAATCAGACTTGTCAAGATTACATGGACCTCTCATGTGCTCCCACAGTATTCTGACCTCTTAACTGAATAGATGTTAAGCAATTGTTCTTGTTTCACCATCCGATCTCTAGTGTCTAGAAAAGGCTTTAATAAATATTTATGGAATTGATTAATTACCAGTTCCTTAGTCCTGCTTCTTGTGTGGCTCTTAACTTTTTTCTGTTGTAATGGCTGACTAGAACCTCTGTGATTTGTATGCACCCTGCAGAATATAAGCTACGGATATCTAGTACTGGTTAACCAAAATGGCTTGCAGACTGAGTACTTTGTGAACACTAAGAGTAATAAAAAGCCTGAGATTTAAAAAAGGAAATGAAGAAAAGAAAAGCAAGCATAAATAACTTCGATGAGTTATTCTATTCTGAAGGGGGATTTTAAATGGGCTCTCATTAGCAAAGCATCATTGTGGACTTCAGCAGTTTTCCTGGAACAGGAGGAAAAGTGCTAGTGGAGGCCCCCTGGTGGCTGAGTGAACATTGCTTTTAGTGACCTAATCCTTGAAAGGAGTCATTCATTTATTGAGCAACTATAGCTATACAGAGTCAAGCAACAGTAAATGGTTGGGGATACAATACTCACCAAACCAGACAGAATGTCTGATCTTACTGAGATTTTGCTCACCATTTTTTCTTTAGTGCCCAGAATAAGTGCTTAATAAATATGTGAATAAATGAATGAAGTTTTCTTAAGGCCTCCTTCTAGTCTGAACGAACATTCTGTACTTCCTTACAACTTGCTGGCCTTCCACTCAAAGGTGGTGCTGCATGGCAGATCTGCAGATGAAGAAGGAGGGCTGTGACACCATTCTCTTGGGGGTAACCTCTCCATCTCCCGTATTTTACTTCTCTCATTTTAAAATCATTTTACCACTATGTAGTGTCATTGACAATAAATATTTGTGAAATGTAAAGCAGTTCTCTTTATAGTTCTCTTGTGAAATGTTAAGCAGTTTTCTCATAACAGAGTTATGAGAAATAATCTTTTATCATAATTTTATTGATGATTTTGGCTGTGGTTAATTCTAGGGAAACTTAGTCACATGTACTAGGATAATTCCTTAATTTTAGCAAATTATACATGAACTTCTATATATTTGACTGGAAAGGAAATTAGTTTGTTATTTATCTTGTCATTGGTTTTAGCAGTTTCTCTGTATGATATGTGAAAATGGAAAACCTGAATAAAATCAGTGCAAGCTTCTATCAGATGGCTTTATCTACATGTTTTAGGGATTATAAAGATAAAAGTGAGGCTGTTTCTTTAAGAGCTCAAACACTCAGTGAGGCATTCATTCAGCTTTCTTCTAAAGGGAATACCTGGTTTATCAGCAGTCTGATAACACTGAAACACGCCTTACACCACATCCATAGGCGTCAGAAATCTTTTTAAAAAATGTAGCTAATAATCAGGATGAATGTCATTTACTTCTGTTTTGGTCTCCAGGGATTATTGTTTACTTTGCTTTAAAATTTATGTGAGTCATTTTAGTTATATGCCTTTTTTAATTAGCTGCAAGGAAGCAATCACTGGGGAGAAAGCGGAAATCAATTCTGATCCGATATTGATAGCTACTGTGCTGTAAACTGTGTGTCCTTTCTAATTAAATGTAAACATGTGCAGTTCTAAAGTCCAGCAGCAATGACAACAGTCACTAGGAAAGATTGCCTAAGTACCGCTCAACTGATTTGCCTGGCCTTTCTTTCTTTCCTAGCTGTGCTTGTGCAATCATTGCTGGGGTGCATGCTGGTTGTAACTGACTTTTTTTAGGTCATCTTCAGAGAAAAGATTCGACAAGAATGTAGAGTGCTCTGTAATACCTGAAGTTACTTATTAACTATGTCCTTCTGATAACTAATCAATGGCATTGCAGAGAGTCAAATTTGTTGCACTAAACTGCCCCCCCTGCCCAAAGCCAAGTCTTGGTAAATATTTAATGGCAGTAAAGGTGTTTTGCCACTTATCCAACTGATATGTTAAAGGACTCTTAAAAGCAACTTTATCTTGCCTTCCCTCCATACATAATTTGCTCAGCAATATAGTGTGTAGGTGTAAAAGCATTTGGATTTCATCTCATTGAGTATCTTGCTTAGAAAAAGACCAAATGAGAATTAAGATTTAAAAAAAAAAATGCTCATTTTCATCAGTACTGTGTCACTTAAATGTAACAGGGAAAAACAAACCAATGCCAAACTTCTCTCCTTGGTAAAAGGCCAATTCAAAGCATTAAACAACCCAACCCCCTTCATTTTATTAAACACTACACCAGACTTGTTCAAAACCCGTTGTACAGCTGCCGTCACAAGGAAATGTTATAAAGTTTGTTGTTATAGAGTTGCCACATGCTCTATAAAAATCAGAAGACATATGGATTTTTGCTTTTTATTCAACACAGTAAAGGTTGGGTTTTACATCTTTACCTTTTAAATTATCTATTGAGTTTTAGGCCCTCTTGTTTTCACTTCCTGTAACTCCTGGCTCAGCAGAAAAAAATGACAGCCTTATTTTTTAAATAAGGAAGAAACCTCTTCAGACTTAAGCTTTATTAGAATACTTGTTAATTCCTAGGACCTTTCTAGAAATGAGGCTTATTTCTTTAAAGTTACACTTACACTTATTTCAGGTAACACATTTCTTCTATTCTGGCATGTATTTCAGTCTAGAAATTTAATACTAAATACTGACTAATGAAGTATGAATTTTTATAGCCTAGCTGTAGAAGAGCACAAATTATTTTTCTAAGTATCAAATAAGAGCTGGTGACTTAAAGCACTGTACTGAATTAATGATCCTTCAAGACGCATTCTATATCAAAAAGGATAAAACTAAAAAAAGAAAAAAAAGGTCAAAATAAAAAGGTTAAAGTTAGGTTCTCAAAATGGAAAAATATTACAAATGTGCCAGACTTGAGGTAGAAACACTGGATTTTGCAATACTGCGATGATCTGTTTATTTTATTTTGTGGTGGTCTGAAAGGAATGTTTATATATATTTTGCCTGACATAGCTGGTGTATGGAAAAAGAAATAGTCCCCTTACTATCAGTGACATATGAAGTTAAGATATTACTAATGGTCCCATTGGTGTGAAGGCAAGGTTTCTAAATTTTTCATAAAATCTTCTCTAAGAGTTAGTTAATAATATGGTGTACACTTTCAGAGAGAAAGGTATCATGGTCCAACTTCAAAAGAAGTTTGATGTATACTGCTGTACAATACATCAATATATCAAAGTTTGAAAGGTTGGCATAGAATATGTATGTTTTCAAATTAGTATCTCGGCTTTATGTTTTGATGACATGCCTGTCTATACTGATTTTGAACTTTGAAATGTTATGTGACACAGTAATTCCCTACTTCTCAAATTCTGGCCGGGGATCCAGGTCATATTAGAACTAGGGACAGGTAAGCAGGTACATGCCTGGGGCCTCAATTTAAAATGGTCACAAAGGAGTGCAACTGCAACACTAGGTATTTACTAGGTATTTTATTTGCAGATATAGTGAAAAGAAGGGGCACATGCATCCCAATATTCACAGCAGCAACGTCACAATTGTGGAAGGGGCTGAGGTGCCCTTCAACAAATGAATGGATAAAGACGTAGTTCATACATACAATGGAATATTACTCAGCCATCAGAAAGGATGAATAGCTACCACTTGCATGGACATGGATGGAACTGGAGGAGACGAAATAAGTCAAGCAGAGCAAGACAATTATCATGTGGTTTCACTCATATGTGGAACATAAGGAATACTGCAGAGAGCCATAGGGAAAGGGAGGGGAAACTGAATGGGAAGAAATCAGAGAGGGAGACAAATTATGAGAGACTCTGGACTCCAGAATATTGAGATGAGATTTAAGAAGGGATGAGAATTAAGAAGGGCACATGCAATGACCAGCACTGGGTATTATATGCAACTAATGAATCACTGAACACTACATTAAAAACTAAGGATGTACAATATATGTTGGCTAATTGAACATAATAATTTAAAAAATGCCCAAAAATATGGTCACAAAGGGGCACCTGGGTGACTCAGTTAAGTAAGCATCCGCCTTTGGCTCAGGTCATGATCTCAGGATCCTGGGATCAAGCCCGTGTCACGTTCCCTGCTTAGCAGGTAGTCGGCTCCCACTGCAACTCTGTTTCTCTCTCTCTCTCAAATAAATAAATAAAATATTAAAAAAAAATTAAATGGTCACAAAAACCTCACTGGAATAATGTAAAATATGGCATTATTTAACTCATGTGCATAGGTAACCAGTTACTTATGCAAACAGAAAGATGTAAATTGGATGTACTGGTGCTGAAATAGATACTATCTCAACTGGAAACTTAAAACATGCTTTTTTCTGGCTAATACAAAATTGCATATTGTAATATACAATGACAAATTGTATTTTACCACCCAGCTAGATGGTAAAATAATATCTGGGTCATGCCAGAGGTGATTTAGTTCTTAATCACTTAATATGTTTCTTCAGAAACTGTCTAGTTTGGAAAATTGCAAAAGCCAAGCAGAAGAAGCTAACAGAGGCACCAAATTCAGATCCAGGGATGGTTGGGGGTATACGGAGCTTCTTGGAAGACAGGATATGGAAGCTGAGTCTTGAAAAAGGAGTCATAGTTGCTCAATCAAACAAGGATAAATAAAGGGTGTTCCAGTGAAAGAAGGTCATGTGTATCAGCACGGAGGTCAGAGGAAAGCTTTGCTGAAAATATTTAACAATTATGGGCTTGCAAATATGGCTAGTCCTAAACAGAGGCCTTCAGATTTCGTAAAGTGGTGAAGGGAGAGATTATCTTAAGAGAAAAAGAGTGTTTTCTCTTACTTCCAAGTATTTTCTGACAGCGAGAGAGAAAGAATAATTGGTGCTCTGACTTCTGGGAGGCCAGTGTGTGGAAACTCTTGGGTCTGGCTGACGACACGCTCATTTTTACTGTCATCATTCACTCATTCAACAAATGTTTACAGAACACCTACTTTGCGCCAGATGGTTCTAGGCACCAGGGATAGAAATAGACCAGGATCTGTACTCTTGTGGACCTTTGAGAAAATGAAGTTGATCTAGCTTTTAGCAAAGACATACCTGGCAGGTCTCCCTTTCTGGAGACCTAACCTACAGCCCTAGTTCAAGAGCCTCTATTTCTCACCTATTTTGCATTCTGTCCTCTGTATCTTCCAGACACCAATTCTTTGGTTTTTATAACTAATACTTTATTTCAAATTTTCTATTTGCATGATGAGTCCTTTTTTGCTCTTGTATGTTTCTCTGGAATAAACTTCCTGCCAACAAGTATATATTGCTATAATATATTCTCTTAAGTAGTAAAGATAAATCTAAACACTATGCAAATACCAGAAAGGATATTAGTTACAATTTTTAAGAACTAGTCAATTGTAAAAATAAGTTTTCATAAATCCGTGTTTATGTTTCAAAAGATCTGATATTCTTATGAGGAAAAACATTAGGATGAACTGAAATATTCTGATATTAAAAGGTTTGAAACATAAATACTAGATTTTGTAGTACTTCAATATCTCTATCTACATTCTGGTGATCACTGCCTAGAAGAGGTTTACTTTAGGGAGTGACAAATACAACTATTAGATCTCTCTGAAGCAAGTAAACCATCAAAACAAACAAACCAACCAATCCAACAAACTAACAGCTAAAGGATATAGCAGGGAAATTTTTATTGTCTTTATAGCCCAATATTTAGCTAGCTTTGGATTGAAATAGTGGATTAGGGCAAGATGATACTGCTGCTGAGCTTACTGTAAGAAAGAACGTTAGATTCCTTTCCAATAAGAACAATTCCATTTCCTTTATCTGAAATATTCATCGTTGCAACACGCTTTTCATTTAATAAGTTCCTATTATGGGTATGTATAGAACTTATCTGTAAGACAAGTACAAACATGGTTCCAACTATAATTTGTTCTTCACTTGGGGAATATACTATGGGTAAATATCACTTACCTATATTTATTTAGGGTGAGGATTAAGCATCTGGTCTTGTTTGCTACTCAAGAAGATATGTGCTAATTGAAAAATAGTTTCAAGTAGGAAAAAATGTAAAAAAAAAAAAGACTGATTTGGATGGGTAAGGAACTGAAAGCTGGTCTTCTGCTTATTTATTTTATTCCGTTTGTTCCTGCTATGGGTATAATGAATTCACAAATAGAAAGCTACCAATATTAATGTCATGTAGAAAAACCTATATTTTCACCTATATAATATTAATGAGACAGGGCTTCTGCAATAGTTTTGGTAGCACATAATGTTTTTGTTCTTCACTGAAATACAATGTAAAATGCAGTATAATAAATAATTAATTTCAATGAAAAAAATGACAAAAAAACAGGAAAAATCCAATTTGATAAACATGAATCGACCAAGTTTGAGCTATTAAGGAGATCATTGATATCACAATGAAATAAATTTTAAAAATTAATAACATGTTGTTTTCATGAAAAAGAGAATTTCTAAAAGTGCATGCGTTTCAAAGGTGTCTGTCTATACTGCACCAAATGCACTAGCAGTAGTCACATTGTAAACTGAGTAAGAAAGATCATCTCTGCCCTTAAGAAATTCAGAATGCAGTTGAGAAGACAGATAGTTATAGTACAGAGAGGAGGCTAATTTGACTGGTCAGTGGGAGGGAAGGATGGCAATAGGTTATTTAGAAAAGAACAATTACTGGAGACAGCATAAGCAAAAGTAGAGTCAGAAGAAAAAAGACTAGCCTATGGTGTTTGGTTTGGATGAGGCCCCAAACAAGTGACAGGGAAAGGGCAAAAGATGAAGGTGAAGAGGCAGTCCTGGAGCAGATCATGAAGAGCCTTAAAAAGTGTGCCATTCTCTTGTAGAAATGGAGGACGATTACTGAAAGGTTTTAACGAGGGAAATGGCAGTAGGGAGTGGAGAATGGATCTGAAGAGAAAAAAACTGGCTGCGGAGAAGTTACTTAAGAGGCCACTTCAGTAGCTCAATTGAGAAAAAATGAGAATTTGTATAGGTGTTGGTAATAATGATAGAAAAAAGGAAACAGATTCAAGAAATATTTAAGAAGTGAAACAGATGGAATTTGTTGACTCAGGCTTTCAGAAGAAAACACAGGTTTGTTTTTGTTTTTGTTTTTGTTTTTTTAAACAAGCCCCTACCCTCAGTTTTAGACATTCTGATTTGGGGTACCCATAAAATATCATCTGGAAATGCCCAGCATATAGTTTTCATATATAAACTGCATATATATATATATATATATATATATATATATATATATGCAATCTGGGCTGCATATCTGCATTTGGGAGTCATCAGTATATAGGTGGGAGTTAAAATCAGAAGAATGAGTGGAGGCAGTCCAGGGAAAGGACTTATTGAATAATTACTATCATAAAAAATGGGAAAAAAAAAACCCTGCTAAGATAGAGTTACAATAGTATCATAGTAAAGCTTTTTTTCCCTAGAGGAGATATTGTCTTTTTTCTCATATTCTAAATGAAATAATGAATAAAAAATATTTATCAGCTGCCTCCCAGGTGCTCAGTCCTGACAGAAGTAAGAAAAGTGTAAGACCAATTTCCCAGCATGCACTTGACAATATTTCTCACATGGATTTGTATATAAATGCTCCTTCCACAGAGCTCTCATATTACAGCACAGGACTCTGATATTTTCATGTGTTGTTATCTTAGGACACTTCTGTTATCATTCGTCAGCAAAAGAACTGTGAGTGGTGATTGAGAGATGAAAAGAGTGTGGGGTTTGTGGTCCAAGGACGTGTGCTCTTCCATTTACTATCTGTATGACTTCGAGCAAATTATTTAACTGAATTTTAGATTCCTCAATTGTAAGAGAGATAATATTGCTTACTTCACACAGTTGTTATGAGGATCAACTTAGATGATTATTACGAAAGAGCTCTGCCAAAAGTAAAGCTTTCTGTAAGTATTAGCTAACACCTACTACTATCCCTTCTGGGGCGGATCACCCAGACAGTATGCGAAATGGTGAGAGGCCCACGTGGAGGCCGGGAAAGATTGACTACTGGCCCCAGAGAAGGCCAAACTTGGGAAGTACCCAAAAGCCTATAATTGAGAGGGAATAAGGATCTGGCGCTGCAAACACAGTTCAGGTCAGGAAGCGCACAGAGTCATAAAGAGAGGCGGCAGACAAAACATAAGGTTCCGGGTATCAGCAGATACTCACACTGAGCCAAGTGTATGACCTAGTGTGGAAATGTCTTCTGTTACTTAGTCTAGGTCATGGTTAACTAAATCGATTTTACAGATTCTGATAAATGGCTGTTGAAAAACCTCTCCTGATTATAACTGAGTTTGATAGGATCTCTTTAAAAATAACAGGATCCCTTCAGTCACACATAACATGAAAAAGAAATCTGAGATTTTGACTTCCATGACATACTCAGATCTTGAATTTGGGGGGGGGGGGAGGAAAAGGAAGTGATGATATTATTGAGAATTAGGAGTTTTGCCAATGAACAATTCTTACTAAATAGTGTGGACAATATCAATAATTAAGAGATAACACTGGATATGTGAAAAATACAGGATTTGGATAAAACACAATCCTAATTCCATTCTTGCCAGTAACATGCCATGTTACCTTTGCTAATCCTGTTTAACTATTTTAGGTCTGACTACAAATCTATAGATAATAGTAAAAATGATGCCTATTGTTTTATTGTTTAGCCACTCTTTGGGGCACTCTACATATATCATATCTAATCTGTATTATAACCCTGGAAAGTAGTTATCATTTTCATTTAAAATGAGAAAATGGAGGCTAGAGGTTAAATAATTTACCCAAGCAAATAAATGGTTGAGCCAGGCTTCTAATCATAATATATCTTCTTCCAAAAATTACGTCATTTTGTTTTATAAAGTGTGATTTTTTCAGAACTTTTTTAGCCTTAAAATTTTATAAAACCAATGTTTAACCAAGTATAATGAGTACAAGTACACATTCTAAAATCTGTTATAGAGTATAACAAAGATCAGTTATGGGATCCTAAGAAAACCACTAAGCATCTTCCTGTTTCACTTTTAAAACCATTTTTATGAAGATAATAATTCACACTAGTAATGTTCTCACAAGAGGTGGGAAATAAAAAGTGTTAGGACTTTGGTATGGAAGATAAAAAGAATATACATAATAATATTACAATTGCCTATTATATGTCTAAGAAAGCTTTAGAAACTTTTTTCTTTTTCTTTCTATTTATTTATTTGTCAGAGAGAGAGAGACAGACAGACAGACAGAACAAGCAGGGGGAAGTGCAGAGGCAGAAGGAGAAGCAGGTTCCCTGCTGAGCAAGGAGCTTCATGTGGGACTCAATCCCAGGACCCTAGGATCATGACCTGAGCTGAAGGCAGACACTTAACTGTCTGAGCCACCCAGGCATCCCTAGAAACTTCTTAAAATAAAACAAATTATAATTCTAGTGCTCTATGCATGACTTAATAATAAAGATTATCAGATGGGAACTGAAGGAAATTTCTTCCATTGGTAAATAAAATGTATACACTAACATCATTTATTTTCCAATTCATTACTGCTGCTTTTTAATACCACTGCTGGTTTCTCAAAGGCAATTCCTTAGGAGGTCACTTAACCAAAAATACCTAAGGAATAAAGCTTACCTAAGAAAGAATGAATATCCTTCTACTTGACATTAATCACATTAACTCAGAGTACCTAACAGACAGCTACATTACTCCTAGCTGGAAGACACTGGAATTAAAGCATAGGGTTTTAAAGTTAATGGGAGTTACATAACTGAAACATTGTACATCAGCTTGATAATATGCCCCTAAGTTACTGTTCATGGGTAGCGCCATTCCTCTGTTTAATCAAGAGTTAAAGCATGTGCAGTAATTCCATATTTTCACAATATTCTTTCTGACAATAAAGATAACAACTACGAGAACAGTTTTTAGCTGGCTAAACCTGATGTACTGGTTTTGTTAATAAAAAATTCATGACAATTAATGAAATGGATCTATTAAGACAGTTCCCCAAAGTAGTACAGCGGCCCCACCTACAAATGAACTTCTCATGACCTATATTATTCAGAAAGAACTGTAGTAACTTGCTCTAAAAACTGTTACATACAAAAAAGGTTCAAACCCAAATCAAAGCATTACTCAGGAGCTGGCAAGATAATTCAAGTGAAGAATGTTTGATATGGCTACCTTTAATCATGTTTTCATTTGCTGTTCATATTCATAAGACTATTTCTGTAATTCATGCTTTTCTAGTGTATTAAATTTTAATAAATGTAAATCTACATTTAAAAATCATTTAAGATATTAATAACAGTTGGCTGAGTTCCAGATTTCATACTTTGTTATTTCAACTGCATTGAAGAGACACTATTGAGCAGCCATATCTCTTTCTTTTCATCTCAAGTCCTCAGTGCTTAAGTGCTAGGCAAAGAGAGTGGACGAAAGAACTTTACGATTCCTAAGGGTTTGCTTGATATGCTTTGATAAATACAACCCAGCAGAACATGTATTTTATATAGTTTTCACCTTAAAAATAATCTTTTGCTTTAACTAAGTTATACTTCGATTTTTAAAATCTATTGGAAGTTAATTCTTTTTCATATGTATGTATATATCCTAACATATACACACATATTCTTTCATTAAACAAACCCATACCTACCAAGGGAGATAATCAACTCCATTTCCACCTACAAAAATCAGAGTCTACACAACAAAGCTCATTATTCAAAAATGACAGGCCAGATTAAAAGGCAGGTGAATGTGCTACCCATGATGAGACCATGGTAAACTTACTGAATACAATCTTTCCTAAACCTAAAAATCTCACCATATTTAAATCTAACTTTGAGTAAGCAACTGAAAAATTATTAAAATCTCAAATACACACAAGCAGAAGAAAAAGTGGCCCCTAAGACACTTAATTATCAGCCTATCATAATAACATTTCACAAATGTTAGTTGAACACCTATACCATGTGTAAGACACTGGAGATAAGGTATGGAGATAAATAAGACCCTCTCAAAAAGCTTAAGTCTAGTGAGAGGTGGCACAGGAGAACAGTTAAGGAGAAGAACTGTTTTTGTATTGTGACAAAGTGCAGAGTACAATGGTAATGTGTACAAAGCAGCTAATATTACCTTAGGGAAGCGGTGTCAAGAACTCCGCAGAAAATATCTGTTTTGATGACTAATTATGTCATGTCGAATTTAGAAATAAAAATTTTTACAGTAGTTTAAGGAAACAAATCAATATTCTTTTTAAAAACTGTAATTTTATAACCGAATTCATTTGGTATATATAGTTGTAAATCTATTTTATGAATTCATTTTACATATTGGGTATAAAGCTTCTTAATAAATTCAGGTATAAGTAAAAACCTACATTCAAATCACATATATGTAAAACATATTCAAATGTCTACAGATAATACTTACATGCTTTGATTTTTAAAGCAGTTGGATTATTAATATTTATTTTTTGCTTTTTTCATCATCATTATTACTTTATTATTGCCATTCATATCATGATTAAGAAAGCTCCATGCCCAATATGTGGCTTGAACTCATGAACAGAAGATCAAGAGTCACATGTTCTTGGGAGGCCTAGGTGGTTCAGTTAGTTAGGTGGCTGACTCTTGGTTTCAGCTCAGATTAAAATCTCAGGGTTGTGAGATCAGCACCAAGTCCACTTGACCCTCTCCCTCTGCCCCTCCCTCCCCCACCCTGCACACACACTTTCTCTCTTTCTCTCTCTAAGAAATAAATAACATTTAAAAAAAAAAAGTTGCATGATCTACCAACTGAGCCAGCCAGGTGTCCCTATTACTATTTTTTGTTGTTGTTGTTGTTGTTAGGGTAAGAGATGTTCATTCTGCCCTGTAAGCACCTCTACTATTTTTAATAAAATAAATCTCAAAGTAACGGAGTCCTTCTTTACCTTAGAAAGAGTGTGTTTTTAATAGAGTGGAGAATATGAATTATCTCTCGAAGTCATTAGTCTATTCATGGAAACTAAAAGATACATATATTACAACATGCATTTATCTCCCATAACATCTAGGATCACACAAAAATAAAAGCACTGCAGTTTAAAAAGATATAAACCCATAAAAGGGAAGAGAAGAGAGGTGGGAATGAGGTGGTAAGTACCCCCAATGAGAAATTTTAATATATTCCAGAAGACAGAAAGTGATGAATGTGTCAACAGATGAAACAGACAGAGAAAGAAGCATCTCGGAATATACTACACAAGAACTCTATAGAGGAGGAGGCACTATAGTTCTGGGTTAACAGATAACAATACGAAGGAGGGCGGGAGTGAGAAATGGAGGCTTTAAACAGGAGGGTTAATTGAAAGTCTCTATTTGAGACTTTTTCCCCAAGCAGACAGGGCTGGCACCTTGATGTTTACCACCAATAGCTAAGAGTCTTTCATCTTTAAAGAAAACTACTGAACTGCTTAAAAAAAAAAAAAAAGAATTCCCTGGAAGAAGCTAATTAGAATATATACTCCCAAGTCAACTATTCCTTGTTTTGTCACAAATATTATTACTTATTTACTGGATCAAAATTAAAGTGAATCCCACTGGTTTATGTACTCTATTCTATTCCATACAATATTCTCTAGCACAATTCCCATGCAGGTGAGATACAGACCATTACATAATAGCAAATGAAATACATATCAGACATCCAGCTTTTTAAAAATGATTTAAACTACTTTTTTAAAACTATAAACTTTTTTAAACCACAGAATGAAAGAGAAAGAAGATGGTAAGTAACCAGAAAGCTTGATTCCTCCAAAGGAAGTTAGACAACAAAAATTAGAAAAGAAATTAATACACAGAGAAAAGAGACATTGTTGATTATGCAAGACCAGAATGCTCTGAAAAAGGAATAAAAATAAGATAAACATTTTTAGAGAATAAAAATACCATTGGCTAAGTTAAAAGTTAACAGAAGAAAGACTCAACAGCACAAGTGAATGTACCTAATGCCACTGAACTGTACACTTAAAAATGGTTAAATTGGGGGGCGCCTGGGTGGCTCAGTGGGTTAAGCCACTGCCTTTGGCTCAGGTCATGATCTCAGGGTCCTGGGATCGAGTCCCGCATCGGGCTCTCTGCTCAGCAGGGAGCCTGCTTCCTCCTCTCTCTCTGCCTGCCTCTCTGCCTACTTGTGTTCTGTCAAATAAATAAAAATAAAAAAAATCTTAAAAAAAAGGTTAAATTGGTAAACTTTGTTATACATTTTACAACTTAAAAAAATGAATGTATGGGCTTTCATGCAACTTGTTAAATGGGAAAATATTTCCAAGAAAAGCTCCTCTTAGCCAATAGCTATGGTGAAAACTTTGTATCTATAGACAACTTATTTTTATTCTTGGAAATGGAAAACTTAACAGCAACAATGGGAAGGTAGACTTATACAAGTAAATGTTTCAAATCTATTTGACCAAACAAACAAACAAACAAACAAAAAACAAAATTTGAAATGAAGTTGAGAAAATTTCTAAACCACATAACAGAAAGTTAAAGATTTAGAAAATATAGAGAAAAATATGGAAGAATCAGCTGGAAATCAGAAAATCAGAAAGAGGGGCGTCTGGTGGCTCAGTGGGTTAAGCCTCTGCCTTCGGCTCAGGTCATGATCTCAGGGTCCTGGGATCGAGTCCCACATCGGGCTCTCTGCTCAGTGGGGAGCCTGCTTACCCCTCTTTCTCTCTCTGCCTGCCTCTCTGTCTACTTGTGACCTCTCTCTGTCAAATAAACAAACAAAATCTTAAAAAAAAAAAATCAGAAAGAGACACCAGAAAGAAAGAAAAAAGAAAGGAGGAGAGCAAACTAGCAAATAATCTTAAGGAGCATTTCTCGGATACGACAGCAAGAACCTTAAGACTGGAAGCATCTATAAGAACAGAGTGCAATAAATTAAAGAAGATCCACTCTCGGACCCCTCCTCAGGAGACTTCAGAATACCAAGGTAAAAAAGTTTAGTATCTCCCAGGAGAAAAAGTCTACAAAGCTTATAAGACTAATTTAAATCATTCTGGGATCAGTTACTCTGGGAGCAGAAAAAGAGAAGAGTAATAGTTTGAAAGTTTTGAAGGAATGTACTTTTCAAATCTGAATTCCATGTTCAGAAAACTCCTCTACCATCTACACTTTGTTCGCAGGTTACTTGTAGAGGGAACAAAGCCAGAAAGAAGACACAAGATCCCAAAATAGTGAGACCAAGACCACTGGAGCAGCGGAGAGAAATCCTAGGATGAGCTGTGCAGGACTCCAGAGAGCCGCCAACAGGGCCATATGAACAGGAGGGACAGAGGGCTCTGGTGAAAAAGGGAAATACATGAAACACAACGTAAGGGTGACAGGATGGAAAAAGCTGAAATAATAAAGCACAAGGTCCAAGAAAAAGAAAGGTAATCAGAAATTTGAGACAAGATAAAACAACTGTATAAGAAAGTCATGGCTCAAGTAAGAAAAGAAACACAAAATACGGTATGATTTTAAGTACTTGATGGAGTGAAAAAAATCCTTTTGTCTTGATCCAAAACATTCTTCTCCTTTGGCACACGGGTTGACAAATCCAATCCTAAGGAAAGGAATTGTAATTCCTGAACTGTACATGGCCAACACAGTCAATTTCAAATAGGAAAAATTATAAATCTTAATAGTAGTCTGTACATAAAGAATAATTTCATTACTAATTCCACTTAAGGATATATAAAAAAAGAAAATAAAATTCAAAATTCAAATTCTTTACCTTCATTTAACTTGCTGAATACTATTTAAGACAATTCGAACAATAAGAATTCTTTACAGATCTATGAATTTGCTATTTCAATGTTTTCCAGAAGCCTATATTTAGTTGGTGTTTATACTGATAAACATAATTATTTAAAATATAATCTGAGTGTATGTATGCCTCACTTAAGTATTTTGACAATTCTGTGAATTATCTCTGCCAAAGATTTCTTCTATTTTTTAAATTGGTAACATTAGTTGCAGAAGCCATTGATAGGGAGATGAAAAGAAAATGTAATAAAGCTATTGATTCTTAGACATGACTTTAATATGGCCAAAATTTCAGCAACCTGTCTGATCAAGTACTGAGATATGCAATGTCAAAAACACTCCCCAGGTGACAGAAGAAGAATGCAATCTTGTGGTATTCCCCTTGTTGTTGGCATATATCAGAAATTATTTTAAGGTAGTCTTTGAGAATGTCTGTAGTGTAAGAGTTATGTAAAGATATAAACCTAAAGAACTTATACTTGAAGGCATAAAGGAACGTCTGTGTCATGGAATTGGAACAACTATTAATGAATGCAAAATCTCTAAGTGATCTTCATGCATGTGAAAGAGTCAGCAGAATACTGATTTTCCAGTTTGAGAGCCTGTTGTTCTTTTAGTATAATTAACAGTATACAGGAAGACTTTCAGTTTTCTAAGTTCCCTTTAGGAACATTTTTCCCCCTTCCGCCCTCTCGCTTAACCCTACCCCACTGACTTTAAAAGGTGGCAGCACAGCATGTAATATTAACTTCCTTGTAAAGATTTTAAGACTATTTAATATTTAAGGAGTACAGTGAACTATAAAACTTTGAAAGCTGCTAATGACTTTGCTATTACTATTAGTAAGTATTTAGTAGCAAATATAACAATCTTTAAGAAAGCTAATATAGTTTAGTCAAATCAAAAGACCTTTGCTATATATTAGGACTTATTTATAAATACATCAGTCAAAACAAAAATAATTTCCTACCAGTGACACTGTGGGCACATTGTAAATAAATTGCTACAATGCTAGAACTCAGATGACTTTCGAACTAAGCAGCATATACAAGACCCCTTGCTTCACACTCTCATTTCAGAAAACATGCTGACTTTTGCAATGATACTTTCCAGTCTTGTGTTTGGCACACAGTGGCTATTGCTACTACTGCTAGAGTATGGCGACTATTCCTCTTCAAAAGGATGATTAGTAAGGATTGAAGAATTCTAAGAGAACGTAACTGGGGCTTTTCTTCTGGTGAGTCATTGAAATAGTATCACAAAACATAAAAGCTTCTAAGAAAAGCATTTTTCTTCTGTTGATCAAATTTGTTTTGTTTTTAACAAAATAGTTTGCAGCTATGTGATAAGGGAGGTATTTATAGTATAGTCTATTCCATTAAGAATAAAATTAGCCATCAGGAGTCCTGACTTTTTGCTTCCACTCTTGTTCTGCTGTGTCAAGAGTAACCTTACCTCTTTAGTTCAGCCCATCAACATTAATCACTATCTGCCTGTACACTGAAGATCAGCACCAGTATCCTCTAACTTCTTTGAGCAAAATAAAGTCACATTATAACTATGTTAATAAAAAAGAGAGCTCACTGGAATTAAATATTAGGATAAATGAATATGTCATGTTGACTCTAGCTGCCAGTGGGACCAAAATGCAAATCAGCAGCATCAACAAATAGTATTGAATTATCTACATACATATATGATTGTTCTGCGTCTTGTTACTCTATTTAAGTTTACCATGTTTTTATTCTTGTAGTTTCTAATATATACAAATGCAGTGACACAAAGAAATATCTATAAAACTATCATGCACTTCAGTGCGAGGTGAGGAATCTGGAAGCTATGACTGAAAAGCTACCCAGACTGATAGTGCAATGAGGGAACCAGAATATCTTATTGAAGTGAAACTGAGGAATTTGTATAGCCTTTTAAATGTGTGATAAGCGGGGCACCTGGGTGGCTCGGTGGGTTAAAGCCTCTGCCTTAGGCTCAGGTCATGATCCTAGGGTCTTGGGATCGAGTCCCGCATCGGGCTCTCTGCTCAGCGGGGAGCCTGCTTCCCTTCCTCTCTCTCTGCCTGCCTCTCTGCCAACTTGGGATCTCTGCCTGTCAAATAAATAAGTAAAAAATCTTAAAAATAAAAAAAAAGCAAAAGTGTGATAAGCATCTCTCACTGAGGCCAGAACCAGAAAACAGAACTAAAATCTAATCATTTTATTTATCATACAAATGATTATTCAGCACCTACTATAAGCTGGACAGTATATTAGATATTGGAAGAAAATTCAATTAGACGAAGTCCCTGTTAATTTTTGTGATTGATTTGAGGTAAGAGTTAAAATTAATTTTTCACAAATAGCTATACAGTTTTTCTATTACTGCTTGTTGAATAGGTTTTACTTTCCCTATGAATTGCTTTGCCCTTGTTGAAAATAAACAGACCATATATGTGTGAGAGTCTTTTTAAATCTGATGTTATACATGGTCCTTTCACATTACTAGCATGTTGGTATTTGTGATTTTATGGACTATATTTTGAAATCAGGTGGTAATTTTCTTCCAGCTGTTTCTTTTGTAAAGTTGCACTGGGAATTCTAAATCAATTGCATCTTTATGTAAAATTTAGAATTAGCTTTTCAATGTTTATAATAAAGTGATGTAACTTTTATCATAATGTTAAATCTATAGATAAATTTGGAGAGAATGAATACTTTAGCAATATGTGAGACTTAGAAAAGTCTTCCTATTGATGAGCACTGTGTATTTCTCCATTTACTTAGGTCTTCAATAATAATTTCCAGCAATATTTTGTAGTTTTCTAGGGTACAAGGTTAAACTCATCCTCAAGTTTTTCTTAATTTTGGATGTGACCATAAGAGCAACTGAATTTTTTTTATCTCATTTTCCAAATGTCTATTACTAATAGATAAAAATGCAATTGATTTTTGTATAATGACCTGAATTGAGTTATTCTAGTAGCTTTTTTGAAGATTCCTTAGGATTAGCCATAGAATTATATTGACTGTAAATTCGGGTAGCTCTATTTGCTTTTAGTTTTCAGTAATTATGACTTCCTGTAGGAAGTTGAACTGAAGTGGCAGTTGGACATCCTTGCCTTGTTCCTAAGCTTAAGTTTGCCCCCAGATGTTCTTCATCAAACTGAGCAACTGAATGTGTTTTGAATTTTATTACAAGCTTCTTCTGTACCCATTGAGATGCTTGTTTCTTCTCTTTTATATTAACATGGTGAATTACACTGATTTTTAAGTGTTAAACCAAATCTGCACTACGACTTGGTCATAACGCAGTATCCTTTTTATATATTCTTGTAATAGACTTCTTAGCTTTGGTTGAGAATTTTTTTGGAGTCTGTGTTCACGAGGGATGTTTCTTTGTAATTTTTTTTTCTTGTAATGCCTTTGCCTGGTATAAAATCAACCTTATTAACTAAGTTAGGAAGTATTCCTTCCTCCTCTATTTTCTGGGGAGATTGTGTTGATTGTTACTGTGCTCCTTAAATGGTTAACAAAATTCACAAGAAGCAACTTAATAATACAGTCTTCTCATCGATGACCATGAGATGTTTTTGTTTACTTTGATTTTCTTTAATCTAACACTATATTATAGTTTTCAAAATGTAAATTTGGCACTTATTGTTAAGATGGCAAGATTCCTCAAATTAATTTACAGACTCGGCATAATTCCCGTCAGAATCCTAGCTGTCTTCTTTGTGGAATTACATATGGAATTGCAAGGGACCCAGAATAGCAAAAACAATCTTGAAAAAGAACAAAGTAGGCAGCTAACTTACTACAAAGTATATTTATTGAAACAGTGTGGTAGTAGCATAAGGATAGGCATCTAAATAAATGGAAGAGAATGGAGAGTCTAGAAATAAGCACATACCTGATAAAAAATAAGAAATGGAAACTCTGAACAGCCCTGTACCCATTAAAGAAATTGAAATAATAATTTAAAACATTAGTCAAAGAAACTCCAGGTGCTGGAAGTCAAAGGTAATTCTGGTGAGAAAGCAGACAGGAAAAACATGTCTTTGGAAACTGGAAGAAAGGTGACCTTGCTTTAAAGTGCTAAACAGCATGGATGAATTGTTCTAGTGTTCTGTGGAAAGTAGAAATTGTAAGTGATCAACTTAGATATTTAATGGAAGAGATTTCGAATAAGCAAAGTATTGAAAGTGCCGTCGGGTTTCTTCTTGCTCCTTACAGTAAAAATGTGAGACGAGAAAGATAAATTAAATGGATTTTTAAGCAAAAAGGAACTGAAGGAAGATTTGGATAATTCTCAGCCTATCCATATTGCAAAAACTGGGAAACTAAGAGAGAACACTATGAGGAGACAGCAATCCCATAAAAAGAGTATGGGTGTGACCCATGGATCTAATCAGCCATCTCTACAGAAGCTAGAAATAGACCTGGGGTTGTACCAGGAGATATGTTGCCAGCTTGGACTAAAGTGGACAGAGACAGGACAAAATGAAATCAGTCTGTTGGACTTCTGGGATCTACAGGACGAGAAAATAGAGATACCCATCCTGCTATACCCATGTGTCATCCTTCAAGAAAGAGAAGAATGGCCCTGAAGCTGGCTCAGGGATCTACAGGGTAGCTACTCTCAGCACAGGCCCAATGGGCAAGGCTGTCTCCTCCTTGGTTTCAGGGCAGGAGTGCTTCCCAGAGCCAGTGCGTGACTGCTGGAAGGTGATGCTGCTACCTCAATGGGCCCAGCAGACAGAACACTGAGCCTATGAGGATTATCCTACAGCCTTAAAATCTGATGAGTCTTCTCTGATGGTTTTGGACTTGAGTGGGAACTGTGACCCTTTCTTCTTCCTGATTTCTCCCTTTTGGAATGGAAAGGTCTATCCCATGGCTGTCCCAGCACTGTATTTTGGAAGCAGATACCTTATCTGGTTTCACAGCTGGAGGGGCATTCTACCTCAGAATGACTCATAACTCAAGTTTTATGCATGCTTGATTTAGATGAGACTTTGGACTTGGAGGGGATGCAATAGCGGGTTAAGACTTTTGGGTTGTTGGATTTGTGGTGAATGTGTTTTACATGAGAGGAGGACATGAATTTTGGAGTGTTCTGGACTGAATTGTGTTTCCCCAACCCAATTCATATTGAAGCCCTAACTCCTGGTACCTCAGAATGTGACTGTTTTTGGAGAGAGGGCATTAATGAAGTAATTAAGTTAAACTGAGGCATCAGTGTAGGCCCTAATTCAACCTGACCGCTGAGTTTATAAGAACAGTTGAAGACACATGGAGAGAGACATGAGGGATATGTATACACAGAGGAAAGGCCATGCTGCAACATAGAAAAAAGGTAGCCATCTGAAAATCAAGGAGAAAGATCTGATGCGATACTAGACATCTTGCTGACACCTTGATCTTGAACTTCCAGTCTCCAAAACTAAGAAAATAAATTTCTATTATTTAAGCGACCTGGTCTCAGGTATTTTGTTATGTCAGCCTTAGCAAACTAACAAAGTATATTCCATTTCTTGATTTTCAGATGTTAATCCAACTTTACATTGTTGGGACAAACCCTGTTTGGTCATGGTAAATAATTCTTTTTCTATGTTGTCGGGTTAAGTTTGCTAGTGTTTTGTGTGTGTGTGTGTGTGTGTGTATGCTTAAGAATAAACATAACATAAAATATACTTTAGTGACAGTATATTCATAATGTTATACAACTATCATCAATATTTAGTTCCAGAACATTTTCATCATCCACAAAGGAAACCTATGTCCATTAAGTGGTCACTCCCCCATTCCTCAGGACCTCCACCCCTGGAAACCACTAATCTGCTTTCTGTCTATGAGTTTGCTGATCCTAGATATTTCACACTAAAAAAAATCACGCAAAATAAACATCTGTCTCTGGCTTCTTTCATTTAGCATGTTCATCCATGCTGTAGCATGTATCAGTATGTCATTCCTTTCTATGGTTGAATAATAGTCTGTTGTGTGGATATATCATATTTCGTTTATGTATTCATTAGCTGATGGACATTTTGATTTTTTCCACTTTTTGGCTACTGTGAATAACTCTGTTATCAACATTAGTATACAAGTTTTTGTTGGAATACCTGTTTAGAATGAAATGGAATTGCTGGGTAATATGTTAATTTCCAAGACGCTATATCCATAGGCAATTCAGGATCAAACTTAAACACATGCTAGCTTTCAAATTCCTCCAACCTCCTTTCAATTCCATAATGTAACACATTATATGCATTACAACTTTTTCACTTTTGTTTATTCTGTTCTTGCAGACTAGAATGCTCTTCCTTCTCCTCCTCTCTTTCTATCAGAATCCTGTTTGTTCATACTTCAATTCCCAAGCATTTCCTAAAACACCATCTATTTCAGTCTATAATAATTTCTCCCTTCTGTGAGACTGCACTGTCCTTAGTATACAGTAGGCTCTTGATAAATTCATATTAAACTAAACATGGCTATTTGGCTAACGGTTATTTCTAGTATGGTTAATGTTACATTAGTGATTGCGCTAGAGCAGTGATAAAACAATATAATACTACAACATGCAAATAAAATAAATGATTATGTGGATAAAATTACTTTCAGGCACAGTATTTACCTTCTGTAGTCTGACATATGATATAATGCTAGAGCTTAAAGGTTCTAAAAAAACTCAGAGGTAGTCTATTTATAAATCCAGACACTGACTGCGGTTGTAATTTGTATAGTTCAGTTGAACACAGACAAAGACCGTTAAACTCCTAAGCAGGTCAGATTCTTTCACCGTTTTAACTTGTCTTTAACGTGGCCTGAGAGGTGTGTTTAATGTGACAAACCTATCAAGCACATCCAAATCAGGAAAATAATGCTGAAGTACCAGTTTAGCCTCAGCTAAACTCAGTATTTCTGAGAGAGGCGGGGCTGGGGGAACTGTCCAGTACACAAGTAAAAGGCCCAAGTATTAGATGGGTCAGGTAATAATTTAACTTCTGTTACTGGCCCTGATGTGACCCAGGGTAAGTTCAGGCTCTGTGCTTCAGTTTCCTCATCTCTGAAAAGGGATAATACCTCACAAGGAATGTTGAAGGGATTAAAGAAGATAACATATGTACCAAACTCCAAGATAAAAGATAGAAAAATAGATTTAAAATTACATATTTATTATTTTCTGGGGTAGTTCTTTATTTTTATTTTTTTAAGATTTTATTTATCTGTGAGAGAGAAAGAGAGATAATGACAGAGAGTACAAGCAGGGAGTGGGGAGAGGGAGAAGCAGGCTTTCCACCAAGCAGGGAGCCTGAAGAGGGCTTTGACCCCAGCACCCTGAGATCATGATCTGAGCCAAAGGCAGATACCCAACTGACTAAGCCACCCAGGCATCCCTGAGGCAGATGCTTTAATAGAAAACATTGGGAGAAATGGTATATTTTGAATGTGAACTTTATAAAAATATTTTTAATAAGGTAGAAAAAAAGAAAAATTATTAATTTTTCTAATTCTCAATAGATTTCTCACCATTAAAATGTTCCTGTATGAAGAAACAACTCCCAAAAACAAACTGTTCATTTAAAAAAAGAGCCAAATCTAAGTTCAAGCACATCATTTTGACTAAGTATTTTCTTAAAGTATCCCACAACAAGGAAAAAACAAGACCTCTAACTCCAGTGAAAACTTGTTCCTAAAGAAAAACCAAGCAATTCCATATTACAGTCACAATATTGTATTTTGAGTCAAAAAATACTAAAAAAAAAAAAAAAGTGGAAATATATTAACAGAATTTCAAAGAAAAGTGAATGACAACTCAATATAAACGCAACATGGAGATTATAATAACAATGGTTCACATTTATTAAATACCTAAGCCTGCACCCAGCAACTGTACAAAGCATTTGGCATGCATTATTTTATTTGATTTTTCTCAAAAATAATATGAGGCAGGTAATATTACAATTTCAATTTTACAGTTTAGAAAATTGAGGCTCAAACAGGTTAATTACCTGTCAAAGGTCACTTAGAATCTATACCATCTTCCTTACTATAATGTCAGCTCTGAATTAAAACACTGTATAGTACAAAAAATGCAAAATAAACATATAACAAATAAAATAATAAACAAAGATCCAATTAAATCAGATTTAGAATAAATGAAGTTTTCTTCAATGAATTATAACTCAAGTCTATTTGTCACCTTTTCATCATGTTACTAATTATAAATAAAAAGAAGTAGCTATTAAAAAGACTAATACTACTTGACTCCTTGGTTTAACTTTGGTTTTCAGGTAACAGAGTAGAAAAACTAGATAAATGGTTATTTCAATTCTGAATCATATACAACAAAACAAATTCAAAAAAGTGAAATCAAACCAAACAAAATCAGAAAACTTCCATAGCTCAATTATGAACCAATGGTGTATTCAACTTTCAGAACAAAATCTCAATTTTCACATTTTTTTCATATAAACAAAGTTTCAGAAAATTTTCATTTTTTTGGGAACAGCTGGCCTAGCTCTATAGGACATCTAAACTTCCCACGGATTAATGTACATTAAAATATTTATCAGATCAATAATGTCAATAACACTAAAGAAAATCCCTAGCATGATTGTTTCATGTAGTAACAAGTATTGCTTATTTCTGACCTAATGAGAAGCAGTTATTTGGGAAGTGACTGGAAGTATATTAATAGAACACTGACAATCATAAAATAAAACCCTTCCAAGCCCAAAGGAAACAAGATACACGGTACAAGACTTAAAACTTAACAACTAAGCAGAATAGTAAACTATAATAATAAACTCAGGCGTTTCATAAATATCTTGAGTTTAGAATTATAAGAGGAACAAAATATTTTTATATTGACCTGAGTTTATAAAACAATTTTTTTTTTTTTTTGGAATAATGGGAAAAACATTCAAGTAAGCCTATGTGGACCTTTGCAAACATTTGGAATACCAATTTAAACCTCAGAGAAAAACTAGTTTGTGATTTAACGAGTGAAAACTCGAGCTACTTCGTATATAATTGAGACTGGATATTTACACATTTAAATGCCTAACTGCAGGTAAACATTTGTCCTTTTGGGAGAGGCCCAGGGTGGAAAGGACCCAAGGCAAATGACAATAGTAAGTCCCGGATCTCGGCCTGGACTTCCAGCGCCACACAGTCTTAAAAAATACTGTGGGATCATCCTCATCCTCAGTCAATATTTACTAAGCTTTTTATGACAACAGTGGCATTAGAAATCAAGAGTAGCTCCAAGATCTCAGTGTATGATGTCTTGTTCTATACATTATCAAATCATTATTTATTGTTTCCATGGTTAATGAATCAGAATGTTTCTGAGGAAATGTTTTCAATTATTAGCTATTATTTCCATTTGTCAAATATTTTAAACTAGTTTAGATTGAATAGAACTTAAAAAAAAAGCTTAAAAAATATTGAATAAAATTTTTAAAGTATCCTTTAAAGCATTAAGAGTATCCTTTAAAGTTTCCTTTGAAGAATTAATAACATACATATATATGGCATATATAGGAAGAGAAAAACATTTGTAATTCAAATATGCTAAATTAAGTCTAATTGTACTCAGTGAAGTCTTTTGAAATAAGAAGTAATTCTCTCCTTTCATTGTCAGTTCTGGCCATAGCTAATGTTCATAGGATTGGATTTTTTTTTTAAGATTTTATTTATTTATTTGACAGGATTATAAGTAGGCAGAGAGGCAGGCAGAGAGATAGGAGGAAGCAGGCTCCAGGCTGAGCAGAGAGCCCTATGTGGGGCTTGATCCCAGGACCCGGGATCACAACCTGAGCCGAAGGCAGAGGCTTTAACCCACTGAGCGACCTAGGCGCCCCAGGATCGGATTTTTTTTTTTAAAGGCACCTGTTTTCTTACTAACCTGCCATGGGCCCCTGCTGCTACCAAGTGGCAAGAGAATGTTTCAGTTAATACATTTTTTAAAGTTGGTAGTTTATCAATTTAATATATTATTCTTTAAAAGTGTTTGAATTTCTGGAATGTAAAGTACTTGAAAAATAGTTTGAAATATTTGGCAAACTTAAAACATAAGTGAGGTTATCATTCATAGAAACGTATTCCATAATGTAGATTCATAATGAATTCATAATGAATCTGCTCTGGATTTTCATTCTCTTATATATCTTATCTTTTTGTAAAGCACACCACTAATAACATCTATTAAAGAAAATGAATTCCTGTCACACACACACATATGTGGGCATTACAGATCTAGATTTCAGAGATGGATATTTATTTCTAGGTATCAAATTTATATTGTTTAGGTTATAGATAAAGGTGTTTTTTTTAAATTAAATTCATTTTTTATGCAAAAGTAATGCATACTCATAAAAGCTTCAAATACTTTATTAGGCCATGAAATGCAATGTAAAATTTCCTCTTCTTTCACTTACCAGAGAATAAATCTGTTACACTTAGTCCCATTTCCTGGATGACCTGTTGTTAAGTTTCTAACATATTACAATGTTTACACATACATTTCTATGTTCAGAAAACTTCTATTGACCATTAAAGATATGCTAAGAACTGATTCAGGTGTAAGATACAGTGGTAAGCACACAAAATCCCTGTCTTTGCAGAATTTAATTCTAGAAGACCATCCACAAAGAGAGTATAGGGTCATTTGTGATCGTCTATTACAAAGAAAATCAGTAGAGGGTAATGACATGATACAGAGAGGAGGTAGGCTATTTTAGATGGTCAGGTACATTTATCATTATTTATTTTAAGATTTTATTTATTTGAGAGGGAGAGAATAAGAGAGAGAGAGCACAAGAGGGGCAAGGGTCAGAGGGAGAAGCAGACTCCCTGCTGAGCAGGGAGTCTAAAATGGGACTGGATCCTGGGATTCCAAGATCATGACCTGAGCTGAAGGCAGACGCTTAACCAACTGAGCCATCCAGGCACCCTGGTCAGGTACATTTAAACAGAAAGTTGAACAAAGTGAAGAAGTCTTGCAACATTTGGAGGGTAGATCAGTTGAGGCAAAGAAAAAAGTCAAGGCTCTGAGAGGGCAGTATTCTTAGAAGGTTTATGATAATAAGGGAACTAGGATAGCTACAGCAAGAGTGGAAACATGTTAATAAATGAGGTTAGAGAGGCAGCCAGGAGACAGTGCATTTGTAATAGGTGGACAAATACTCCTTTAAATAAGGAAGATTACAACATACATCTGGGGTCACAAACTTATATACCTATATGAATGTGGCAGATAGTCTGAAATGCATGAAGTAGGCATGATCGGAAATATGGTGAAATAGAGAGTATGTGCTCTTTTTAGTGAAAAGTAGCTTCTACTTAGTCCCAGCTGATTGCTGAATGCACAGGTGTGGTGGTCAATTTTGTCAACTTGGCTAGGCTATGGTACCATACGTTCGTTCAAACATCAATCTAGATGTTGCTATAAAGTTTTTCTTTCTTTCATTCTTTTTTTTTTTTTTTTTACATACGATTACTATTTAAGTCAGTAGACTTTGAGGAAAGCAGATTACTACTCTTCATAATGTGGTGGATCGGGTGGAAGCTCGTCCAATTAGGTGAAGGCTTTAAGAAAAAGAAAGCACATCCCTGAGGAAGAAGGAATTCTGCATCTTCGGATTCATAACAGCAACATCAACTCTACCCTGGCTCTCCAGCCAGCTAGCTTACTTTGCATATTCTAGACTGGCCACCTTCTACAAATGCATGTATGTACACAGTTTCTTGGTTCTCTTGCTCTGGAGCACCCTGACTAATTAATTAATATATACACCATGATATAATCATTAAGGGTCCCATGTTGGCAGATCTTCCAGTTTTTATTTTGACAATTAACTTAATATTTTAAGATAATGTATTGGCTAAACAAAATATCCATAGGAAAGATTCTAACTTACTTTTTCACTGTAAGAAACAATATTGGAATGAACATGATATATGACAGTGATATATGATAATAATATTGCTTCTTCAGTTTTTAATTGTAAATTTTAAAAAAAAGTAAAATTCAAACAAGTATTTCTAATAACAGTTTTCAAGTTTGAATACTGTTGGCCTGGGAAAAAATAAACTTTCCTGACGGATAACATACTCTGTTACATGGAGACCCTGTTTTGCCCCACACAGATGCAGATGATTAATCAAGATGTTGGACTAGGTCCATACTATTTCAAATATTTAATTCATCATTGAATTCTAATTGTATGCATTATACACACACTACTACCCTGAAGAAAATTTTCATCGTAAGAAACTCAATCTAGTGTTAAATTTCATTGTTTATTCATTTGTTTGGCAAATATTTACTGAAGGCCTGGGTGTATATAAAGAATAGCAGCCCTGGTAGAGGAATTAAGAGAAATAGTCATAAAACTATGATATAAGTAAGCATGAGGTATGTGTTGTGAGAGCCATTGTGAAGAACTATTGGTTAATTAGTTAATTTTTGGGTAAAATGAGATCATTTCCGGTTGAAAATATAAGAAAAAGATTAATAGAATAATTGGTATTTATATTGTGTTCTAAAAGCTCCATAAGAAGGTGATAGGCAGAGATGGAGTATTCCCGGAGGAATAGGAGACATATGGGAAAGCACTGGAGTGGATGTGTTCAGGAAATAGTGAACGGTTCATTTTGGGAGTGCAAATAATAGTCAATTCAGTACAACAAATATTGATTGGGTTCCTACCATGTGTGAAGCAGTGTACTGGCACTGGTGACCACTGACAGGAATGAAACCAGCAGGCCAAAAGATGATGGGTGAACAGTAAGCCAGACATAGAGGAGGCAGAAATAACAAGGGTTCATGAATGTTAGGTTACAGTTTGGAATTTATTGTATAGCTAATGTGGTATCATTAAATAGTGTTAATGGCTGAGTGAGAGGTTGAAAATAATGTTTCAGGAATCTTAAGAGGAGTAAGGAATGGAGACAAGTAGATGAAGTAGGAAGAAAAGCCTGGCCAGGAGATTGTACAAGCCTTATGTAAGGTAGGAACTGTGGGAAATAAGAAGGCAAAAGTAGTGGACACTGCAAGAAAAAGTGTAGCAGAATTTGGCCACTGATTACATTTGTGAGAAGGGACAAATGAAAGATCACCTATGCATGAGGCAACTGGCACCTGTGGGGCGATAAAATGGTGATTCCGTGCCAAGATCAAGGGAAATACTTTTTTATCCAACAAACTCTAAAATTAAAATTTTCTTAAGCTAATAGAAATAATGTTAATAGATGGCAAACACCTGGAGAAAACCCATTTTAACTCTGGGCCCTTTGCTAACTACGATGATTAAATGACAAAATATTTTGTTAAATGCTCTTAAAAGATGAGTAAAGGTCATTTGGTTGAAAAACAAAGACCAGCAGAATTATACTTGATAAATTTTAGTTTTGCTTTTTAACTTGTTAGAATAAGGCCCAGCAAACAGTGAAAACTGACAATGCAAAAAATAGCCTTCTGGATACAGTCACTGAAGCATAAAATATTTCACTAGAAAAGGACTTTTACTAATTTATTTTTTAAAGATTTTATTTATTCACTTGACAGAGATCACAAGTAGGCAGAGAGGCAGGCAGAGAGAGAGAGAGGATGGGAAGCAGGCTCCCTGCTGAGCAGAGAGCAGGATTCAGGGCTCAATCCCAGGACCCTGAGATCATGACCTGAGCCGAAGGCAGAGGCTTTAACCCACTGAGCCACTCAGGCAGCCCACTTTTGCTAATTTAATAGCTGTCTTACATCTGAGTAAAGCAAAACTTTTAAAGTAATTTTATCAGTAGACTATTAATTTATTTTCTTGAACAATGCTTTACAGTTTTAAAAAACATCTAAATGGGTACACCTGGGTGGCTCAGTGGGTTAAGCTGCTGCCTTCGGCTCAGGTCATGATCTCAGGGTCCTGGGACTGAGTCCTGCATTGGGCTCTCTGCTCAGCAGGGAGCCTGCTTTCCTCTCTCTCTCTCTCTCTCTGCCTGCCTCTTCATCTACTTGTGATCTCTCTCTGTCAAATAAACAAATAAGATCTTTTAAAAAAAATCTAAATGTATTTTCTCACTGATTTTTACAGTAAGAAGGTCAGATATCCATTTACAGGTGAAGTAACTGACATTCAGAAATAACTTACTAAATGTCACATTCTATAATTTAAGAGAAGGGAGGAAAAAATCTTTAATAACTATATTCCAAATCACTGGACATACAGAAAATACAAACTTTAAGGTGTTTTGTTTTTCAAACTTCGTTTTAGTTTTCCTTTTTTTTGCACCCAGAGCCACCAACAAATATATATGGTGGTTTGACTAGTAAAGGTGAAGCCAACTGTATGTTAAAAAGGCCCTGAAAACAGGTGCAACTTAATAATATAAGACAGTTTTTGTGCTTTTTTTTTTTTAAAGATTTTATTTTTAAGTAATCTCTACACTCAACATGGGGCTTGAACTGACAACCCTGAGATCAAGAGTTGCATGTTCTATTAACTGAGCCAGTGCCTCAATAGTTCTTGATTCTAAATAAAGAAACAAACAAACAAATATCACTAAACAAAAATTTAATCTACCTCATATTAAAGGGTGACAAATTTCACAAAATGTTATTATTAACTACAAAAGCCCCTCGTGTCAAAGTTTAAAAATATGAAACACAGGGGCGCCTGGATAGCTCAGTTATTAAGTGTTTGCCTTTCGCTCAGGCCATGATCCCAGGTCCTGGGATCGAGCCCTGCATCAAGCTCCCTGCTCAGTGGGAAGCCAGCTTCTCCCTCTCCCACTTCCCCTGCTTATGTTCCCTCTCTCACTGTGTCTCTGTCAAATAAATAAAACAAAATCTTAAACAACAACAACGACAACAACACCTGAATCACAGAAAGTTTGGGGCTTGTCTATGTTAAAAAAAAAATCTGATTAATAGCAAAAATGGAAGAACTCAGGTCTTTTGCTCTTTTTATTACTGCTTTAGCAGTATGGTACTATAACACAGCTTCATGGATAGTTAATTCTTATCAAAAATACTATGTGACAGAATTTTTTATGTCATTGGGCAGTCCAATTAGCACAACCGATTTGAACGCTGAACAAATGTGATCAGGATCAAGTGTTCAACCCCTCTCATTGAGGGGTTGCATTGAGAAAAATGCCGGTCCTGGCTAGAGCCTGCATGCCACAGTCATTGTCTTATCAATGCGTAGTTCTGAGAGTATGTATGGTTCAAGGAACACTTATCATCACCACTAAAGAAACAAAACAAAACACCAGATCTTAGTGACAGTAATGCTTTTGATTGCTAAGGATGGCATATACACAGAGAAAAAACGTAACTAAGAAATAAAAGACTCATACTAAATAAAATTTAGAAAAAGAATGCAGAAAAAATAAAGAATCTCTTTTTTTTTTTCAGTATATTTTACATGTGCTCTATATTATGGCCTCTAAACTTTGAAATGCATATTACGAACCTGTTAGTAGGGCTCATGTTTAGTCCAGTTTTCACTATGTCAAACATGTAAGTATTCTTCTAAGAAATGATTTCAATGATTAAGAAAATACCAGTACAATCATGGGAAACATACCACCTTAAAATATGGAGCATTCTATTCAATATTTTTGGTCTAAATGTGGGATGTAAACTCCACAGGTTCTGAAAGGCATCGCAACTTCCAACACGGAATTACACAAATATAATATAAACTTAAAACATAAACTGCTGTTATTATAAATATTAAATCCTAGTTTACTGGCACTAAACAACAGGATCTAATTCTTATCTATACCTTAAACTTCCACTTTTTTAAGCAAAAGGAAATGTAAGGAAGAACTGTAAAATCAGCAAACACTGAAACTTAGGCATTCTCTCGATCAGAAAGAGGTTGTTATTATTATGCCTCCTGAACTGAGGAATGCAGCTCTACAGGTTTATAATAACAGGAAAGAAATCATTACTAAATACAAATCTAAACCTTACAAGTTTAAGATCATTCCCTGGTGAAGCTGTTTAGACTGAAACTAATGAAGCTGTTGCAAATGAATTTAGCATTTAGCACAGCAATGAGGAGGCACTAATGCTTTACTAAAAACTTTTAAAATAAGAGAAATTTGGGTGCCTGGGTAGCTCAGTCATTAAGCATCTGTCTGCCTTTGGCTCAGGTCATGATCTTGGGGTCCTGGGATTGAGCCCCACATCAGACTCTGGGCTCGGCGGGAAGCCTGCTTCTCCCTCTCCCATTACCCTGCTTGTGTTCCCTCTTTCTCTGTGTCAAATAAATAAATAAAACCTTAAAAAAAATTAAGTGAAATTTATTTTAAGTCTTCCTATTGCTATTCCTCTGTTATGCCTCCTGCTTTAATATGAAAGAGCTGTCAATTATAATGTCTAGGTTGAGTATCTCTATCCAAGGACCTCATTGACCCTGTCCCTAAATGGGCCAAACAAAATGAAAGCCCAACATTTCTCTTCCTAGTACTCAAAATCTTCTAAAACTCAAAGGACAACAGACAGAATAGAGAAGCTCAGAAAAATATAGTTCCAAGTTCCTTATTTCCATACAGGGAAATGGAATGGTTATAGTAACAGTAGCTCTTAGTGCACATAAAATTTCCAAAATCATTTTTGGAAAAGAACTGAAAGAGAATAAGGTCCTTATCACTAACTGAGAGAACTAAAGGAAAGGCAGAATGAAAGTCATCAGCATATTTTAATCTACCTCTAAAACTGATAACTGATCAGCCAAAGACATCCTCCCTGTCTTTGGCTGTTGAAAAGCTGAGAGCCAGACTTACTCTTGAGGTTTATTCATTCTTTTGCTGTTTTGTGGTATAAACATACATGCTGTACTCAGACTTGCTCCTGACTCCAGCTTACTGTCCAATTTCTTTATTTTTCTTAGCTTATTTTTTCTTGGTTGTTGGTGAATAACTTTGTCTGACATGGTAATATACACATTGTGCATATGTGTGTGTAAAATTGACTTAAGAATAACTGAAATGTACTTTTTCTCAGACTTTGCTACACAAAATTTATTATCTAGGAATTCTTTACACACAGAGATTACAGAATTAGTCTGGGGTTTCTTCACATAAAAATGGAACTGTATCCTATCCTCTATAACATAGGAAAGTGAGAAAGAAACATATCTCTATGAATACTCGTTGTGTTTCATGTATGGATTTGTAACCACCATCTATTCAAGTGACTAAGAAATACTGTTTAGTTCCATTTGAATCAATTAAATCAGAAGCTCCCATGAAATTTTACCTTTGTTCTTTTTGTAATTGCCTCTCCTTTCCCAGAGTCTAATATCCCAGGGATTTACCCTATTCTATTTTAAATAAATCTCTGTATACCCTCACAGAATGTTCTTTGTACATTAAAAACAAAACAAAACAAAACAAAAACTGTGGTAAGATAACCTAAAATTTATCATTTTAACCATTTTTAAGTGTACAATTCAGTGGCATGAAGTACATTTACAGTGTTGTGCAACCATTACCACTATCTATTTCCAGAACATTTTTACCATCCCAAACAGAAACCTCTGTACATATTAAACCGCAACTCTCCATTCTCTCCTCCCCTAGTCCCTGGAAACTCCCTATGCCCCCTTCCTGCAGCCAGTGGTAACTCTATTCTACTTTCTGTGGCTATGAATTTACCTATTCTAGATACCTCTGGCTTCTTCTACTTAGCATAATGTGTTTATTCATGTTGTAGCATGTATCAGAATTTCATCTCTTTTTATGGCTGAATAATATTCCACCGTATGTATCTAACACATTTTGTTCATGTATTTATCTATTGATGGGCACTTGGCTTGCTTTGTTTTCACCTTTTGGCTAATTTGAACAATACGGTACGGACACTGGTGTGCAAGTATCTGTTTTTTTGAGTCCTTGCTTCCAGTTCTTTTAGGGTATATACCTATGTGTGGAATTGCTGGATCACGTAGGAACTTCATGTCTAATTTTGAGGAACTGCCAAACTGCTTTCCAGAGCACATGCATCGTTTTCTATCCCCATCAACATTGCATGAAAGTTCTCTGTACCTTTTTGATAGAAATATGGGTCTTCTTATATTCAAAATATTGTATGTTTCCACTTCTGTGAAATATCTAGAAAGATGCAACTTTCCTCATAGACACACACATTCTCCTGTGCATCACACACCATACAGATTTCTTCGTTTGATATGATACATATAGCTGTTTATTTCAACATGCAGCTTTTATCTCTCTACTTTTCAGTTATTTGGCATTACAGTCATCGGCACTTACAGTGAGTACCCAGTATTTTCAGACAATATCCAAAATGGGTATTCAATACTTTAGTGTCATTAATCTTTCACTTCTTTCTACCTACTGATCCCCTTGCTGCTCTCCATTTCATCTACTTCTAAGGCAGTGCTTTTAATACGGTCAGTGCTCAGACTGAGTGCTTCACCTCTGAGATCTTAAACAGCAACATTCCGCTTTCTGCCTACAACCTCTGATCCTTTTAGCTCTTGAATTTTCTAATTCCCACTGCCTTTGCTCTTTGATCTCAAGATTTAGGGTTTCTTGATTCCTTCTTTTTCTCTCTTGGTATACATGTTCTTTCAGTTTTATTTCCTGCTCTATTTAGCTTAGACTATCATTCATCATTTAAACAACTTTTTGCTGGTTTAGTTTCAACAACTCTCCTATCTACCGTATCAGTCCTGCAAACCTGTAATCCTGGATCATTTCAATCCTCTCCCTTCTGTGCTACTACACAAGATAGTTGAACTTGTTAAGTTATGCAGCTGTACAAGCTGGAACTCATACTCCTCGGTAGCATCTTTGCCCAGCTGGCTCTTCCGGACTGCTGGTCGTGTTCTTCTTGCCTTAATTCAGTTCTCTTTCCCCTTCCCTTTAGCTACTCTTTCTCACTCCCTTTCAAAGCCTCCTGCCCTCTGCACAATGAACCTCACTTTACAGGAAAATTGTGAACTGAAACTTATTTCTATCCCACAGCTTATCTCCTTGAGTCCTGTCTGTGAGCCCAAGATGACCATCTTCCTGTTCAAGGAAAATGCTTTGGCAGATTCTAAATTCCACCTCTTCCTATTTCTGTAGGAACCCTGTTCCAGCCATAACAATTCTCTCCATTGGCTCTTTCCAATTAGTCATATGCAGCCTCAAATATCTGCCATTTTTCAAAAAGAAAAAAACAAAAGTCTTTAGCCGATCTTCCTTTCTTCTAAGCTACCATTAATGTCTTTCTTATTCAAGATTATTCTTCAAGGACCGCTCTATTGTCCAAATTACTATGCTTCTTGATCTCTAATCTTCAGTTCACAGAACACTGTCTTCTGTGTCCATTGCTTTGTTAAAATTCTGTGAAGGTTACTAATGACAACCTAATTTCAATAAAAAGGACACTTTTTCTCCTTATCTTCCTAACCATTTAGCAACTTTTTTTTTTTTTTAAATCTCCTTTGGCTTCAGTAATATACATTTTAATTCTACTCCTACCTCACTGACATTGTTGTATAAAAGTAAATTTATCTTAACGTTGGTTGAGCACTAACAATAAGCTAAATACTGTGCTAAGAACTGTATATACTTGAAATAACTCTATGAGGTAGGTGCTATAATTCTAATTTCATAAAAGGAAATGGTGTTGGAGAGGTTCATTTATATAAGTCACAAAAGGCAGGACTGTCTTAAGCGCAAATCCCAGTAGCTTTACCGCGCTCCTAGCTCTTTTTTTTTTTTTTTTTTTTAAGCAGCAGTGACAGGGGTACATATAAAGTGTATCTTGGAGCCAACAATTGTTAACTCTTTATCTAGAAGAGAATGTTTAACTCTGTTATATTCATGTAGATTAAAAGTCTTTGGAAAACAAGTATTTTAGCATTACAATTTTTAAAAAATCTTTCAGTAATCTTCTGTAATTCAGTAAAAAGGAGCATTAAGAACTGATATCAAGGTTCGTTTTTCAAGAAAAGAATGCCTGTTCATGTAAGATTATCATATGCTTCTTAGAATTATTGGACACTGTCACTTTATCAACAAGAATTTGCCTCCTATCTCACAAGGATGGCAAGAGAAGGTTCCATGGAAACCCTCCCTTAACAATAGTGTGAAGCTACTTCATATTGCACTGCAAATATCCAAGGGCACAAATCACACAATATTCATTAAGTCCTAGTAAAGGGTTTAATATATGCCTCTATTATTCTACCGAGACCCTAATTCCCCATGTAGCTACCTGAAATGCATTTGTAAAGCAACATCCCTCAAACTTGAATACATGTGGGAATTTTTAGGGAACTTAAAACACACTGACAACCTAGTCCTACCTCAGGAGACTGATGTAGTTGGCCTAGGAGGAGATGGGGATTAGGATTTTGAGAGGCTCCTCACGTGCTTCTAATGCACAGCTATAGTTGAGAATCCATTGGTGTAAAGTATGGAGGAAGGATTTTCATATACACTGTATAGTTACAAAAAGAAAAGGGTGAGTGGCTGGTATGTCTTCATTAGCCAACAAGCTTCTGTTTACCCATATGATCACACACAGACATTGCTTCTAACTGCAGACAAATGGTTCCCCAGTCAGTCATCAATCAAACATACTTCATATTATATAACTGCACTAACTCCCAAGACTACTATAACATGAACCACAAACTGGGAGGATTAAAAGAGAAATTTATTGTCTTACAGTTCTGGAACCGACAAGTCCAAAATCAAGGTGTCGGCTGGGCTATGCTCTCTTTGACAGCTATAGGTGAGAATCCCCCGAGGCCTCTTCTACATTTTGGTGTTTACTGCCAATCTTTGGCATTCCTTGGCCTGTGGATGCCTGGCACAAAGTTGTCTTCTCCCTGTGTCTTTCTATAGACTTCCTCTATGTGTGTGTCTCTGTGTCGAAATTTCTCCTTGTTACAGAACATCAATCATACTAGGTTAGAGCCCATGCTAATGACCCAATTCTACTTGATTGCTTCTCTTAAGGACTTACTTCCAAATGGTCACATTCTGAGATTCTAGGGGTTATGACTTCAACATATCTTTTTCGAGGGACAGAATTCAACTCATAATAATAAACCAACTACAATATGCCAGTAACATTGCTTTAAAGCAGGCATTCTCAACTTGGGATGAGGAAAAAAAAATTCAACTTTATTTTTCACTCTTGTGTAAACTGTATTTCTTACAATTATGAACACAGGCAACAAACTATAGCAGTACTGTGTAGCAGTTCTTGAAAATTTGCACCCATTGGAACCACTGGTGTTTTCACATCACATTTCAGGGTTTGCAGTTATCCCCAAAATACCATTACAGTCATCACTACTTTGAAATTATAGTTAATAGACTTGCTGTTAGACATATTAATTTTATGTATTAATAATCATGTGTGAATATAATAATATATCATGACATAATACTTTCATAACTATTTCAGTAAAACTGATTTTTATTTAATTGCATCTTTTGGTACTTAACAACATTATTCTGAGAAGGGGCAAAATTAAAAGAAAATCTTTCAATAACTCACAGCCCAAGTTAGTGAATTCTTACACTTTAGACTTGAGGGTTTTTTACTCTTATTAAGTATCAGAGAACATAAAGGATATTGTATATCATTTTTCAAACCCTTTTTTTTTTTAACCATGATCCACTGTGAAAAAATATATATTTTATACAAAACCCAATACACACAACTCTCTCTCACACAACACAAAACCGAAACAAAAGTATCACAAAACAATATTTACCCTTACTGTAGGAGATGCACTCTGACATTTTCTATTCTAGTTCTTTTCATTAAAAAATGTCAGTGTGACCTACTGAATTAATTTCACAACTACTCTTGGAGCATAAATTAAGTAAGTGTTAAAAATCCTTCAGTAGCATTCCTTTATAAATTTCTCATATTATATTATAATTGGCAAAAGGCTATTATTACTGTTATTCATGTACTATTTTAAAAATATATACCATTTCAGAGGTGGCATTTAGATGAGGAAATAGTTCAATAGGGCTTGACCAACAACATTTGTTTATGCCGAGGTTAAAAAAGAATTTTACCTGTAGTAAACTCGAAGTGTCTGGATTTCTTCTTCCAGTTTTTTGTACTGTTGAATTGCAGTCTCTCTGGCTTGCTGCATAGCCAACAACTTTGCCTGCAAGTAATTAATACTTTAAGAAATTTAATATTAGTTTTGATATGTTAGAATACAGTATTGTAGTATAAATAGGAGCCTTAAATTTGTGGTAGTTTTAAAATCTATCAGGTATTTTTAGCAGTGTCTCATAATTTCCCACAAAATAACCAAATTATATTAATAGCAGACATATTGAAGACAAGAACATATTAAATTTACCAAGTTTGCTTATTACTCAACTTCAGCCTTATTCATCTGTACCATCAGATATATGCCCTTCTGCAATGTTTAACTTTATACACAGAATTCAGAATGTGGAACATGGGTTCAGAGCAATATCTAGAGTAGAGATAAGCACAATGGGAGTTTCACACACAAACTTAATGTGGCTCTACCACCTGATCACACCAGATTTTCTTTTAACTTTATTAATAGTAAAACCCAGAAAATTCTAAATAGGTTGTTAAGCTATCTTTGATATTTAATGTGAAAAAAAATACACAGGACTATAATCTGATTCTTACAGATAGGACTTAACCTTTTCAGTTCCTTTTCTGCAGGACAAAAATCTCTCAAGGAAGTAGGACAACAATCTTTGAATGTTAGAGGTATTTTATTCAAGGGATGTTATTATTTTTCTCTGCCTATAGTACACAAATTTAAAGGGACTGTAATCAGTTTTTTGATAGAGTTCAAACTTAGAGTTTTAAAAGAATTGATAACTTCCGTCTTTCCCACTGGGTTTCAGGCATAGCCAAAAAATTTTCAACCGAACTTTTAAAATACAGTATTGGTAAGTCAGTTTTCAGTTTTGTTTATTCAACATTTGATATGTATGAAAAGACTGTCTTTCACTTCAAGTGGTTTTTGATAGGTAACACAGAGCAAATTGTTATCAAACACCTCACAAACTACACTAATGGCAATAATTAAAAAGTGATTGAGTTTGGAGGCAGAAATTCACTAATTTTGCTAAACTCATATTATTTCACTGGGATTATTTTCTTGCATAAGAATCATGTTATAAGACACATTGAAATCCTGACCACAGGAAATTTAATTAGTGTAATGTAAGTGAACACTGGACAATGCCACTTTTCTATTTTAATAATAGAGAATAATAAAAACAATGCAACAATTCATGTCTTTAGATATAACTTTAGGAACGAGGTTAAAATAATTTATTCTCTATCTGGCTAACAAACCTAATGAAGAATTACTTCATCATTAAATTTAAGATGTTTGAGTGCTTACTTTAACATGTCACATTTTAGAATTATAGGTAAAACATTCTCAAAAATTATTAAAAAGCATCTGAAAATAGTGGCTGGTTCTTTATGTCAAAAATTGACAGGTTTGTTAATCTTCAATAAAGTATAAAATGTGACTGAAATGGTAACATGGAAGACACAGGTACCCACTGTGACTAATGGTCAAAAAGAACCACACAAAAAGGACCTATCACATTCAACTTAAAAAATGTCAAACATCCTTTTGTATCTATTTAAGGAATATCAAATATGGACAGGTAATAGAGAATTTGCTAAATAAATATATGACAATGCTAAGTACCTTAGATGATTATTTTGAAGGTTTTTTTTGGTTTGTTTGTTTTTAACCTGGTACTTCTGCAAAAAAAACAAAACAAAACCTCACCTCCCAAACCAAAAACAAAACCAACTATATTCTGGTAGGAAAACACCATAATGAAGATTTCTGCCTAAGAAATTTCTGCAATAAGCTTTTGAAAAAAGCTTCATTTTCACTTTTGTTTCCTTTGCCTTGGGAGACCTATCTTGAAAGAAGGTTGAAGATGTTGAAGAGGTTACTGCCTATGTTTTCCTCTAGGACTTTGATTCCTGCCTCACATTTAGGTCTTTTATCCATTTCGAATATATCTTTTATCCATTTCGAGTTGTTTTTTGTATGGTGTAAGAGATGGTTGAGTTTCATTCTTCTACACATAGCTGTCCAATTTTCCCAGCACCATTTATTGAAGAGGCTGTCTTTTTTCCACTGTAAATTTTTTCCTGCTTTGTCAAAGATTAGACCATAGAGTTGAGAGTTCATATCTGGGCTCTCTACTCTGTTCCACTGGTCTATGCACCCGTTTTTGTGCCAGTACTATGCTGTCTTAGTGATCACAGCTTTGTAGTAAAGCTTGACACTTGATCTTAGCCAAAAGGCTGAGAAGTGATTGTAGTAAAGCTTGAAATCAGGCAACATGATGCCCCCAGTTTTGTTTTTCTTTTTCAACATTTCCTTAGCGATTTGGGGTCTCCTCTGGTTCCATACAAATTTTAGGATTATTTGTTCCAGCTCTTTGAAAAATGCCAGTGGAATTTTGATCGGGAAGACACTGGAAGTATAGCTTGGTCTAGGCAGTATGGACATTTTAACAATGCTTATTCTTTTGATCCATGAGCATGGAATGGTCTTCCATTTTTTTGTTTCTTCTTCAATTTCTCTCATAAGTGTTCTGTAGTTCCTTGAGTACAGATCTTTTACCTCTTTCATTAGATTTATTGTTTGGTTTATTATTTGGTTAGGTATCTTATGATTCTTGGTACTATAGTAAATGGAATTGATTCTCTAATTTCCCTTTCTGTACTTTATGTAAGTTGTACACACTATATTATATATACTACATATATATATATACACACTATATTATAATTTATATACATGACAAATAAGCTGCCAAACTTGCTACTTAAATTGATGTAACTTGAAAGCATCTGTGTTTAACTATAATGCCATTTGTTGAATGCCTACTACAGGTTAGGCATTTTATCAAGTGCTTGAAATCCTATAGTCTATCCACACAACCTATGAGATAACTCCAATTATCCTTATTTTATAGGTGATAAAATTGAAGTTAATGAAAATTAAGCAACTTGCTAGACTATATAACATTCTGGAATATACATATGTAAATATATGTAAACATTTAACAGATATGTTTACACACACATACATACACATATGTGCTAGGCTCACCTGTATTCTCAAGAACAGGACAGACAAAAGTATTTACTTAGGAATTTGATAAGTAATACCAATGTGTGGGTTCACAAGCACTTGATTAACTTTCATACATCTTAGCCACACTTGCAGGGAAAAGGACAAGCAGAGATGTACCAGATACTCTTGAGCATGCTGCTTTTTTATGTATCATTCAAGCCTTTCCACATATAATTGCTCTTTTTGTTCTTTATTCTAATTCCTCCAAAACTTCACCTAAGTTTTTGGCATGGACTCTTGTAACTGGGAATCATGTATGTATTTAGTCTTAGTAATGGGAACAACTGAGAGTTAACATTGTATTTAGTCATTAGCTGGATCTTCTATTTCTTAAACTGTGTTGCTGGTTCATCTCTCCCTAATAGTAGTTAATATAAACATTCTGCTGTTTACTCCACCAAAATTTATCTATTAAAAACACTTGTCTTCTTGACTAAAACATGGCCTCCTAAATCCACTAATTTTACTATTGTAACAAATAATTTTTCTAAGCATATATAATCACAATTATATTTTTACAACTCTCTAAACAAATCTTATGAACTTATCACCAAATTTCATTGAATCTAAGATAGTACTGACTTTAAAACACTATAATTTTATGCAGAAAAATCATGCCAATAATGCTTCTAAGACACCATCCATTGTAATAAGCATACAGCAATGTTAAAATGTGAAATGGGTATTTTAAATATTTTATTTATTTTTTTAAAGTAGGCTCCATACCCAGCATGGGGTTTGAAGCCATGACGTTGAGATCAAGACCCTGAGATCAAGAGTTGGATGTTCTACTGGCTGAGCCAGTCAGGTGAAATGATTTTTAACCTAATATATTCCCCTGCTCCAAAACAATAAAATTCCCTTCTTAGCAATACCAAAATATCTTTTTCTGGCCTGCGGCATATGTTTTAGATTTTTTCCTCATCTCCTCACTCCACTCACACACAAAAACCATACCTTGTCCTTTTCTTATGAATAAAGAGAACTGTAACATTCTTGATCCTTTCTTTTGTTTTCCAAATAAGGAAAACTTTGAAATTTTCATTGGAATCTTCAATGGTAATACTCCAGAATTTTATATGTCCTCCAACTACCTTTCATACTTATTCCCAACATATAAAAGGTATTGCTTAGAACACCTGGGATAAACAACTGAACTAATTCCAGGTGAAGCAATGGAATCAAAATATCACTTGATAACAGTTATTGATAATAAATAGAAATTTACAGAAAAATCACAGTGTGTTTTATATCTTTAGTATCTTCTCCTTACACCTGTTTTTCCTTGTACCATTATCCTTTTTTTTTGTTCATTTCCAGTTTTACTGAGATGTAATTGACAGTTAACACTGTGTTAGTTTTAGGTTTACAACATAATGATTTGATGTATGTATATTGTGAAATGATTACCACAATAAATTTCATTACCATCTATCAACTCAAATAGTTGCAGATTTTTTCCTTGTGATGAGAACTTTTTAAGATTTACTCTCTTAGGAGGGTATGTGATTTGGTGAGTGCTGTGAAGTGTGTAAACCTGGTGATTCACAGACCTGTACCCCTGGGGATAAAAATATATGTTTATAAAAAATAAAAAATTAAAATAGAAAAAAAAATTTAAAAGTTAAATAAAAAAATTTTTAAAAAAATTTTTTAAATATATGATACAGTACTGTTAATTTTAGTTACTATGCTATACATTATATACCCAAAACTTATTTACCTTTAGTGACTGGAAAAAGAGTTGGTTAACTAATGTTAGGTTAGTCTTATAATTGAAAAGCTCATCCCAAAACTATACATTGAGCAATGCCATCTAAATAGGACAACCATTTGTATTGCTGCCAAATTAGAAATGAACTTCATTGTTTCCTTAGACTCTTATCTAGTACTTTAGAATGATAGACAAAACAGTACACCACCTACATCACTGAACAGAATTTGTTATGGATATTGTGGAGAAACCATTTCTATCTTACTTCAAAATCTTAGTGTTTTTTAAATGTGTTTTTAATTGTAACAGTCTAATATAATTAAGCCTTCCTTTGGTAACTCCAAGACCATTAATGGTAATCTGGTTTTATCAGAGAACCAAGGCATTTGATCTTAAGTGTGATATCTGCTAAATAATGAAACATACTGTACAAATTAAATCACAGAGCCAAATAATTTTAGACCTGAAAAGGATCTTAGAGGTAATACAGTCGCCAACTTTATAGGTGAGAAAATTGTTGTTAATATATATTTAATGAAACATTTGGAAATTGTCCAAGATTTCATAGTTGGTTAGAAGGAAAGCTGAAACTAGAATACAAGTATCCAAAAAACACTGGCTATTCTACCATACAAGACCACACTTCAATATGGCATAATTTAATATATGTTAACCATTTTAGTAGAATTGTTTTATAGAGTAATCATAACATATAGACTATGTTACACTACCGGACACATTTGTAAGGAATCTAATTAGATATGTTCCAACAATACATCAAATTAGAAAATTGCTTAATAATATGACTATAGCCATCCTAGTATTTGGCTTTTTACCCTCAGAAGCAGGTTATAAACATAGTAAAGACATGTAACTAATTATCATGCAAAAGGATATAAAAAATTGAAAGGTACTATGAAAAGGATAAAAATGACTGGATTTCAATTACACACTCTCTTCATAGGAAAATTGGGATTGCTTACAACAGTATATTACATAGTGTATTGCTCTTTAAAGACAATTCCTAGGGGTGCCTGGGTGGCTCAGTGGGTTAAGCCTCTGCCTTCAGCTCAGGTCATGATTTCAGGGTCCTGGGATTGAGCCCCGCATCGGGCTCTCTGCTCAGTGGGGAGCCTGCTTCTCCCTCTCTCTGCCTGCCTCTCTGCCTACTTGTGATCTCTCTCTCTCTCTGTGTCAAATAAATAAATAAAATCTTAAAAAAAAAAAAAAGACAATTCCTAAGAGGTTATTACCTTAAGTACCTGTCTTACTGAGAGAACTTTCAGACCAAGGATGATCAGGTTCCGGACTCAAAAGCAGTCTTTCTTATATGCAGTGTCTAGTCATCTATGGTCTGACATGAGAAAGGGAACAAAACAATTTGTAATTGGAAGCAGAAATCAAAATATTCATAAGCAGACAATGATCTGTGAGGGGTGAGCTGAGTTCAAAAAACAGAGAAGGGAGGTGGAGAGGAGCATTCCAGAAAGAACGCAGCACAGCTATTACGGACAAAGTTAGGTTTGGCTACCGGTAAGTAGTTCTATGACTCTGAATTAGGGCCTCTGAACGTCAATTTTTTCATTGGTAAAATGGGGTGGATAATATCCATCTCACACGACTATTAGGCAATGATAAAATGAGATAACTTATCATTTGAAATAGCCATATCAGAGTGAACAAGTATGTAAGCTGTATAATAGACTCTATTGAACTATGGATGTAAAACTACTGTGGAAATAACTGATGTCAGTAAGAAATAGCACTGTCCCAAGTAACAGGTCAATAAAATGAAAAAGGATTGTGCTTAAAGTATCAGTTTGAGTTATGTGGTAGTCTAGACTATGATCACTGAAGTCCAGGTAATATGTTTTAGACTTGTGGGCCATATAGTCTTTCTTGCAACTACTCAATTGTTGTTGTAGTGTGAGAAGAGCCTTAAACACTATACAAGTGAATGGGCAAGGCTTATTCCAATAAAACTTTATTTACAGAAACAGTCATTTGGTTCAGAGGCCACAGTTTGCAGATTACATATCTCGAGTGTCAGAGGTGACAGGTTTACACAGAGCCCAGAATACATGTTGGTCTATGTAAGTTTTTGGTTAATGTTGTCAGATAATATTGTTAGAATGTCAGATAATGTCAGAAAAAGTGAAAAATGGAAATGCAACAACATGTTCAATACATTTGATCTGTCTAAAATGAATAGTTTCTAAAGACAATGAGACAAAATATCTGAAATCAAGTTTTAGAATAGGTTCTTCAGGGCATATAATGAAAAAAGGAAAAAAGGAATTAATAGTGGTTAATGGCAACCGTGTGCTTGCATGGTAACATTGCAGAGTACAGGAAACCACCTTGTCAAGGAGGCATGATTTCACCTATTACATATGAAGCAAAGCAAACAAATAAAAAAACCTTATAGGGACACCTGGGTGGGTCAGTTGATTGAGCCTCTACCTTTGAGTCAGGTCCTGATCCCAGAGACCTGGGATCAAATCCCACATGGCGGGGGCAGTGGGGAAAAGTCCTTGCTCAGCAGGGAGTCTGCTTCTCCTTCTGCCAACTTTTCCCTCTGTTGCCTAAAATATGTTTATTTCATATTCATTCTTTGAGATATTCATTTTGGATATATGGTTTTAAATTAGCAGGTATTTTCTTTCAGCACATTGAAAGCATTATTCCAATGTCTCCTGAAGTCCATTGCTCTGTTGAGAAGTCATCTGTAAATCTAACTGTTGCTCATTTGAAAGCAATCTTTTTTCCTTTGGCTGGACACTTTTATAAGTGTCTCTTTGATGTCAGAATTCTATTTCATTATAATGTGATTTAGGTGTGGATATCCTTCTTATCTTGCTTTGGAAGAATATCTTTCATCAGCTTTAGAAAAAATCTCAGTCATTTTTCCAGTCTAATAATGCTTTTCCAGGATTGTCTGTATTCTCGCCTTTTGGGAGGAGCCTAATTAAAGGTTTGTAGGATTATCTCACTCTATATCTCTTAATATTGGTTTTATTTACTAGTGTTGTATTATGGGTAATTTTTCAGATACATTCCAATTAATATGTCTTCCAGCTCCCTAATTCTTTCTTCAGCTGTATATAATCTGACATTTATCTAGAATGTTTTACTTCAAAAACTTCTTGTTTTATTTTGAACTTGAATATGATTCTTTTCCAGATTTGCATGGTGTTTCCTAGAAAATGCTTTTGATTTATTCATGGTTGTGATTCATACTCTATTTAAGTATTTACTGAAGCATTTCAAACATGGCTATTCTATATTCTTTAGATGGATTGTCTGTTGTGTTTGTGTGTTCTTTTTTGGAAGTTATTGTATCTGCTGACTGTCATTAGCAAGGGTTTTCTTCCTCATGTGTTTAATTAATCTTTGGTTGGGATTTAATGTTTTCCTGATAATTTGTGGGATCCTACTGGACTAAGTTAAGGATACCTTCCTTTGAGGACTTGTGCCTATTTCATCAGGAAGCCAGGAGAAACAATTCTTAATAAAGTTCAAGAAACCTGGATTAATGCTAGAATTTCTGGCTCAGTGACCTAGCCTTCCTGCTCTAGGAATCGGGATCCTAGCTAAAGATGAGAGTATTTCTGTAGATGTTTGTCCTTAGTGCAGCTGTGGACCATCTGTTTTCTTACTGTTGGAGAGGGGTTTGTCTCTGGTTCTATTTCCAATTTTTTTGTGAAGTAAAATTTTTGCAACATTTCCTTTATTTTCTGTGGTCTCGTAATACACGAAAATTAGAGTTTTTCCAGGACCTGCTAGGTTAACAGCAAAAGTGTCCCCACGCTTTTTGGATACACTGCAGGAAGGATAAGTTTACATTGAAATTTAGCACATCTTATACCATCAAAAATAGACCAATCTGTTTTTTCACAATTTAACATTTAGAATTCTTACATTCAGTATATTAACTGGATTTATTTATTTTCACAATATTCCTGACCTGCTTTTAAATAGAAATAATTGAGGTTTCAGACTGCATTTGCAAGCTTTTCTCTGAAAACAACCTACTGTAGGGTTGTCTAGTCTAAAACCAAATATATAAAGAATAAAGTAAAATTTTGGTTATAACCATTCTTACGGTATTTTTTTTTCCTTTAACATTGTTTTATGAAAGTACTGGAAATGTAAAGGTTGTCTATGTAAGAATTTTGATCACATGGCTAGAAGTTAAGATGGGGGTGGGTAGGGAACCCAAATTTTGCCTGGTCCCTGGAATTTAGCTAGTTATCAAATCATTCTGAACACCTGCAAAATCAATGGGAGGCCTGAGAAAAGAATTGCTGCAATTCTGCAAGTAGAAAAGCTACCACTTTTTGCAAGATAGGAAGTATGGAGATGTGAATCTGGGGCACTATATTGGAAGATAAACCTCAGTGAGGAGGGAGCTCTTAAGCAGTCTACTATAAAGTATTATAAAGTAGTGGAGCACAAAATTGGACATTTTAGAAGTTTGCTACAGATGGGGATGTCCCTGGCTTAAAGATGCTCAGGTGATGAACCGAGGTAGAATTCTAGACAGGACAGTGTGGTCTCAGGACCCCTAGGGTCACAGAAAGAATGGGGTGCCTGAATGTGGCAGAGAATCAGAGCAGGAAGCAGGCTGAAAGCAGTGAGTCCAGGTGCTTAGGCCCTGGCTTTCCACTCTGTGTTCCCATAAACTGAACCACTACACGGTCTAGTGACTGCTCTCTAGGCAGAGGTCCAGCAAAAGGAAGATGTGTGGCAAGAACCCCTCCTTCCCTGGAAGGAAGAGCATGGGTCCATTCCACAGAAGTCTGTAAAGTTTGTAGACTGGAGACTGGTTCACATGCCTGAAATAAAAACACTTGGTCACAGGATGGGTGAACAGAGAGTTAGGATGGAAACCAGAGAGATAAGAGTGATTGACTGCTCTTCTGTGAGGGCTCACTGAAGAGTGGGGGTGGGGGATTGGGAGGTGGGGAGTGGAGTGTGTGTGTGAACCTTCAGCTCCAGGGCTAGAGACTGGCATGCTATCATTTTCATCCCTCCCCCAACCTGGGTGCTGAAAGCCCTCAGGGAGTAAAACAGTGCCACAGAGTGCAATACAGAGCTGCTTACACACAGCCTGGTCCCTGGCGGGGGGGGGGGTGTGTGCAATTCCACCAGGGTAAGGAAACCTGAAAATCAATACAATAGGTCTCTCCCCCAGAAGAACAGTAGGAACAACCGGCTAACACCAGGTTTACGGTTCATAGAGAACTGCAAAACTTCAGCTCTTGGGGAAAACAGTATATAGAGTTTGTGGGTTTTTTGTTTTTTTATCCTTTAGTCTTTCAGGTTGTTTCTCTATTTTCTTATTTTATCAATTCCTTTTTAAATTTTAACTTATATATATATATATATGCCATATATATATGCCATATTTTTGTATAAATGTTTTTCATTCTTTCCTATTTAGGGATCTAGTTCCTTTTAATAAGCAGACCAAAATACACACAAGATCTAGTTTATTGTTTTGTCTGTTTTACTTCTTGTTCGATTTTTTTCCCTTATTGTATTTTGTCTGCTTTCTTCTGGTTTGTGTTGTTTGTATTTCCCTGGTGTTGTTGCTTTTTTTTTTTTTTTGTCTTTTCTCTCTCTTTCAGCTGTTCTTTTCTGGACATAATGATAAGATGGAGAAACTCATCCCAAAAGAAAGAATAGGAAGAGGTACTCACTGCCAGGACTTAGTCAATATGGATATAAGGTAAGTTGTCAGAACAAGAATTTAAAACAATTATAAAGATACTAGCTGGGCTTGAAAAAAGCACAGAAGACGGTAGAAAATACCTTACTGTAGAAGTAAAAGAACTAAATCTAATCAGGTCAAAATGTAAAATGCTATTACTGAGATGCAGTAAAAAAATGAAGGCTCTAACTGCTAGGATAAATGAGGCAGAAGACAGAGTCAGTGATATAGAAGACAAAATGATGGAGAATAAAGAAGCTGAGAAAAAGAGGGGGAGAAAATTCAAAAATCAGCAATACCATAAAGCAAAATAATATTCAAATACAGGGGTCCCAGAAGAGGAGGAGAGAGAGGGGCAGAAGGTTTATTTGAACAAACTATTTTGAGAACTTCCCTAATCTGGGGAAGGAAACAGGCATTCAAGTCCAGGAGGCATGGAGAACCTCCCTCAAAATCAATAAAAATCAATATCAACGCCTCGATATAATGCTTGTAAATTTCAGAGATAAAGAGAAAATCCTGAAAGCAGTTCAGGACAAGAGGTCCTTAACCTACAAGGGTAGAAACCTAAGGCTGGCAACAGACCTGTCCACAGAGACTTGGCAGGCCAGAAAGAACTGGTATGATACATTCAATGTGCAAAGCGGGAAAAATATGCAGTCAAGAATTCCTAATCCAGGAAGACTGTCATTCTCAGCTCAGGTCATGATCCCACAGCCTTGGCATCGAGCCCCATATCAGGCTCCCTGCTCAGCGGGAAGCCTGTTTCTTCCTCTCACTATCTTTCATTCTCTCTCAAATAAATAAATAAAAAGTTAGTGTTAGAAGCAGAACTTGAACTCAGAACTATTAACTACCAGTTTAGTAAATAATCCTGAGTCTGTGCATTAACTACTTCGCCAACCTCTTCAACATTAAACTTGTCATTATATCTTATTGTGATGACTCCAGAGATGACACAATTTACTCCCAACTCCTAGCTCTTTTACCATTCATCATCATTCACTGAGAAAACTTTTTTGTATTTTCATTTTTAGTTTATGATAGCATTCACTTTTTAAGACATAAATAATTTAACCTATTTGTCTGGAACTATGTCTTTATCCATTAATTCAGACTGCAGAGGCTTTTTCTTTTCTGTTGAATGAATTCTATGTCAGAAGATATTACCTTGACTTAAGATTTGTTCCTAGTTACATCCAGTTAGATGTCCGATCTCTGAGACTTCCTGACTATACCTCTGAAAGCTATTTATATTAATATATGTGAAATCACTAACTACCTCACTAGCTTCACTAATACTCTATGCATCATTTAACAAGATTTCTCTCTTCTAACATCTAGAAAACAGGTTCATCATGTAGTAGTTATAGTCTTCAGAGAATACATATTAATTCACTGAATTTCTGTCTACTACGCCACTCATTCCTAAGATCATTTCCTCAGGAAGAAAAATCACATGTAGGAAAACACTTAAAGCATCAGCTGGAATGTGAGTTTCCCCCAAAAGTGCATTTTCCTTTCTCATGGTATGATACATTCCTTTCACTAAGCTTGCTTTCTCTTGAACTACCTAAGAACATGAGCACACAGAGAAAATTAAATTCTTATTTAAACTGAAGAAGCAAACATTTCCCAAAATGAAAATATTCCCCTCCATTACACTTGAGTCATAAACATTTCTCTACATGTCAGTTGCCCTCCTATTTGTTAAAATTTTAGTCAGCAGTGTTTTGTTTATTTGTTCAGGATCTTTTTTTTGGGGGGGGGGTTTGTTTTTTTACTACATCTATACTATACTTTATCACCTGAACACCTGCTGAACTAAACTTGTCTTGCCAACAAAAAATTTTGAAATTATGCAATCTGCAATTCAGTCCATGGCAAGCACTTGGGTAGAATTTCTTCTATATCTTTCAACATACCTAACAACAATTAAAGAACTGCCTGCACAGAAATATTGCCAACTGAGAAGTAAGTGAAGCAGGATTAATCAAGTGAACTTCACTAACATTTTAGCTAAGAATTTTTCAGACACTAATAAGTACCATAATCATTATGTGTCAAATTAATTTTGACATTAACCTAAAATTTTGTGAATGTATTAAAAGGAAAATCAGTACAATTATGTGATCTTCAATTAATAAAGTTCTCATTCATCAAAAAGTTTTTTAATATAGGCCATAAAGAAAATGTAAAAGATTATGGAAAGACCATTACAACTGGGAAAACATTCTTGCAGAAAGGAACATATTTGGTAAATGGAAATTTTCAAAATAAGAGACAAAGAGATCTTTAAACATGTAAACATATATAACTAGTAAAAATTATAATTATAAAAACATTAAGCTTTATAGCCAAGGCTATATGAAATATATTTTTATTGAAGTAGTTCATAACTAAATAAGAGTGCTAAAAAAAAAATCACATAAATGTTAATTCATAAATTTCCCGTCTGTGAAACCATTTTACTCAGGTTTCTATGACTAATCCAGTAAATTTCCTATTCATTTATTATAAATAATCAACAAGAAATAACTGAAGTCATCTGAACTAAAGGAAAATTTTAAAAAAGACCAAAACACATTCCGAAGAGAAAAAGACCAAGAAAGATTTCATAAAAGTTTTCTCAAATACTTTAAGTTGGCTTACAGGCATTAAGAAAAGCAACTACATTTTAAAGTTTTCTTTTTTCTTTTTCTTCCAGTTTTTAGTTTTCAATCAAAGGAAGAAAGATTGCTAAGTCAAAGGAAGAAGGACTGTCTTTATTTGTGGTAATCAATATATGTATATAGTGATTTGAACAAAAATTCTGTGTATGAATGTGGAATTATTTAGGAGCTGTGTCTAAGCATGTGAAAAGCATAAGAAAAGAGAGTTCCCTGTTTCCTTTTGGATGCTGCAGACAACAGCAACACAGCCTAGGGCACACTGCTGCGGATTTTAACTGTTGTATGGAACTACTCAAAATGCTTTTGATCCATTTTATCTTGCAAGTTAGCAAAGAAATGTTGCAATAAGAAACACCAACAAAGATCTGAAAAAGTTAAGCTCTGGATTACCATATTGTGTTCTCCTGCCATTCAATGCTTCATACAAAGGCAGTGGTGTTCAAAGTAAGAAAAAAAAAGTGGAGGGAGAGAGAAAAAAGAGAAACTGGTCTCAGAAAGCGCAAAGCACAAAGTAAATAATATTCTTCTACATCCCTTCTTTTTCACAGATTGGATGTTAAAAGAGTTGCAGCAATTAGGCTCTTGTTAATTACCAGCTGTTGAAACAGATGTGTTGACTATCCTTATTAGTCAACAGCTGGGTGAGGAGAACAATTGATGCTCCCTAAAACCAACAGCCAGCTGCTCTGCAGTAATTATCTCCAATTAATAATACAGGTGATAAAGGCAAAAAGCTCCTATCCCTCTGTTTCAATATCTTTGGCAGTTTCAATAACTATGGCTTTATCATTACAGAGTAATAGAGAATACATTTATTACAACAAGTAAGGTTGTATATTAGAGTTGCATTAACTCTATGGTAGTTTCCATTATGCAATTTCTGAAGAAGGAATCAGAGAAGTGCTAAAAGTAGAAGCAGACGTTCTGTAGGCTTTTATTTATCATATTTCAAATGTCACTGCCAACTTACTTCTCTAGTACTAACAATAACAGCTAAGCACTTAAGTTCTTTGAAAAAGAGAAGCATAACTAAAATCTGTTCTTTTTGATTTCCAGGTGTTTCACTGATCATGTTTTATATTCAGTTCACTGAAGCAATATATTTCCTCTTGGTATGCCTAAGTATCAGTGTCTTGTTCCCTAGCTTACATTTCCTAGGTGACTGGTATAAGCAATTTTACCAAACCCAAAAAGAATTTATTTCATAGCAGTAAACATTATTTTATGTGTACAAAGAGATCAGCAAAATAAACAAGCAAGTAGGAAAACAAAAAATAAAACCGTATTTTATTTTAGACAGCATTGTATGATATATAATATTCAAGTTTCTAATTATGATGATGTTAAAAACAGAAATAGGACAATGGAGCATATTAATAGCAATAATTATGTGTATAAATTACTTTTACTATTTTCTATTGTTAAATGTTCATATCAAAATTTCACTTAAAAGAAATGTAAAACAAAGGTTTAAACAAGCCAGGCATCTATCTCCTGTCCTACAAAAGAGGTATCTACAAGAATTTACAACCATATCTATTCACTAATTAGAGAACACTTAAAGACACTGCCTTTCTGAAAACAAGGATTAGAGCTGGATGAATACACCCCTTTCACAAACCTTCCTCCTGTCTCTGTTGGGTCATCATAAGCAGCTTGTTCTTTCAGCATTAAATAGAAAAGCCTACCGATTATCAGTTCTGAACGCCTCAGTTAGGCATCAGAACAATTAATAGGGACAGCAACTTTAAACAACATGTAAATACATCGTTTCACCGAAAGAGATTGTAATAAAAAAAAAAAAACTGACAAAAGCAAACTTTCTAAAGCAATACTATTTAAGGCTGCCTCTTGTGCACAATGCTTTCTAATATGAAAAATCAGCAGCTAGAAAACTCTACCACGTTCTATTAGATTATGTTTTCTAAAACAGGAATTTGAACATTTACATAATTACAAACAAGACAAATAAGCACCACCAAAAAAATTTTTATCCATTTCAATGAAGCCAACTTCCAATGAGAGTTTGTAACATTTAAAATTCTAAAATGTCTTAGGAACCTCCTGATATATGGAAGCTAGCAAAATGTGTAAATAGTGGAACAAGCTATTAGCTTTTATGTTTGAAAATCTGTATTGGGCCATAGGACTTATTCTGTGATTTCTCAATTTTAAGAGAAGACCTAATTTCTCAGCACAGTAGCAATCAAAGCAAATCTCTTCTACCCTGACACTAGGACGGTCTTTTCCCTGAGCTCTACACAGGAATACTAGAAAACTACACAAGGAATAGCACCTGATCACGCTTTTCTCTTCTGCGTGCAAATGGACACGTTATGGGTACCATCTAATAAGTCCATCATGTTGAGTTTCCTTACCCATGAGGGCAGCCATGGCTACTACTGAAGCAAAGGGCTGTAATCCCTTTAGGTCTTATGTGACCTAAGCCAGGAAGGCAGAAGTGGTTCCTCAGCTCACTGTTTAAAAATAAGCCAAGGAATTTATATCCTCTTTCCTCTCCCAAAAAACTAATGGCAATATGTAGTGAACATCTATTGTTGTACACAATTCCTCAAAATATTGTCATTTTTTTTTCTTTTTTTTTTTATTTATTTTTTATAAACATATATTTTTATCCCCAGGGGTACAGGTCTGTGAATCACCAGGTTTACACACTTCACAGCACTCACCAAAGCACATACCCTCCCCAATGTCCATAATCCCACCCCCTTCTCCCAAACCCCCTCCCCCCGGCAACCCTCAGTTTGTTTTGTGAGATTAAGAGTCACTTATGGTTTGTCTCCCTCCCAATCCCATCTTGTTTCATTTATTCTTCTTCTACCCACTTAAGCCTCCATGGTGATGCAAAATATTGTCATTTTTAAATTAAAAAGTACCTAGGCATAAATCGTAGGAGTACTGAAGTATGCAGAGTTGCTTTCAACAGGTATTTCATTTTCACACCAATTTCAATACATTTAAATTTAAGTTTCATTGTATGATCTAGTTACCTGGGATGAACATTTGCATTTTCTTATCCATAAGCTATGTTCTCACTGTTCAACATACCTTTCCCACCTTGCTCACTAGCAGATCCAAATTTCCTCTCTGTCAAGTCCTTTACATCTTCCCCAAAGACTGTTCTTTTCCTATGCTTCACTTAACCTTGTATATATATTTATTATAGCTTTCATCTAAATATATCTGCATTTTTCCCAGTACATGGCAAATTTCCTTTTTGTACTTCCAGCATGTAGTATATAAGCTTTTATTAAACATTTTCAATACATGAATATTAAAAAATAACACACCTTTCATATCCTACAAAGATTAGTGAATAGATATGGTTGTAAATTCTTTCATTGACTTCATGTATATCCATGAATTGGAAAATCTATCCTTTTTTTTTTTTTAAGATTTTATTTATTTATTTGACAGAGAGGGATCACAAGTAGGCAGAGAGGCAGGCAGAGAGAAAGGAGGAAGCAGGCTCCCTGCTGAGCAGAGAGCCCAATGCAGGCCTTGATCCCAGGACTCTGGGATCATGACCTGAGCGGAAGGCAGAGGCTTTAACCCACTGAGCCACACTGGTGCCCCGGAAAATCTACCCTTTTAATCAAAATAATCAACTTGGCTATACTGATTCTCTTATTCAAGATACTAATTTAAGTTTTATATCACCTCATAATTGACATATCTAATAAATAAAGGAAGAACTTTAAAAGCCAAAATAAGATTTTTTTTTAAAACCTCTATGTTCTTCACCTACCACTCCTGCAGTATACATTGAATAGTTTAAAAGTGTAGCTTCATGCCATATTGGATTTTTCTTGTTATATGTAACATATTTTGAGAAACCTTTCTCAACACATCACAATTAAAATTATCACTGCTTTAAAATTATTTATAAATTTTTAAGGTATGCTGGCCTCACTGATTCTTATATGCTGTCCTTTCCTTTTGGAGTTGTGTTTTACTTATTTATTTATTTTGGCTCTAATAATTCTTCAAGTAATTCCTCCAGAAAGTATAAATTGGCACTTTCTTAGCTTTACATGTTAAAAAACAAACGTCTTTGTTTTGCCCTCTTGTGTAAATGATATTTTGGCTAGTATAGAATCTTTACTTTTTAAAAATATTTATTTACTTATTTGAGAGAAAGAGAGAAAGAGAGAGAGGGCATGTGTATGTGTGGGGAGGGGCAGAGGGAGGGGCAGAGGGAGAATCTCAAGCAGACTCCTCGTTGAGTGCAGAGTCCCACATAGGGATCAATCTCAGACCGCAAGATCATGACCTGAGCTGAAATCAAGAGTCATATGTGGAATCGACTAAGCCATGTAGGCACCTGTAGATATAGGATCTTTAAATTGTAGTATTTTTCCATAAGACTTATAAACAGAGTTGCACTGTATTATTTTCCGGTTTTGTGAGAAATTTAATGCCAGTATGATGCGCTTTCCTTTGCAAATAATCAATTTAATACTAGAAAAGTGTTTTCTCTTCATTAGATATTTTACCTAGATATGCCTACACAATTAACATGTGTATGTGTCTCTGTATATATAAATATACATATATATAAATTTACATACGTAAGTATGTAATGTTAGAAATTTATTCCCCCCAGTCCTTATTATGTATTTTCATTTTGATAACTTGAGTTTTTCTTTAGTTCAAGTTAGTTTTTTCTATTATTTCTTTGAATGTGGTTTCTCTTTCACCTATTCCTTTCACTTCTAGTTACTCCTGTTTTCACATACTAGGTTTTCTCTATCATTTCACATCATCTCTTTTATTTTTGCTTAGTGTGTCTCTCTTTGTTCTTCCAGGTCACTAGATGTTTGTCCCTGATCATTGTTATTCAAATCACCTATTACATATTCTTAAAATGGTCTATTTTGACCACCCTTTCAAAACATCTCTTTGACTCTCCATAAGAAGTCTTATTTCAATTTAAAAATTTTTCTACAAGCAAAGCAATAAAATAGCCTCAATTGGATCCAAATGTGTGAAGAATGTGGTCCTTCTATGCAACCAAATTCCCTGAGTTACACATGGACTCTCAAGCCATTCATATCAGCTGGTATGGGTTCCCTTAGCACCTTTAAAAACGCAATATTTGGATAGAGGTGATAAGCACGAGTGAGTAGTACATAGTCGCTTCATTAGGCAGATAAGCATGTTTCTCTCAGGGCACATCACCATGGGGCAGAGACAGTTTCTTTTCAAGATAAGAGGATCTACTGAACCTCAGGTAGGCAGGGCAAAAACCACCTTTATTTCATCACTTCTTTTCCTGTTATTCATTCAAAATTTTCAAAGTTTTATTTGTTTTACTTTTATTCAAGTGTCGGAGTCCTCCTTTTAGATCATCATATTAACTCCATAAGGAGTTTGTATTGGTCCTACAGTGTTCATTGAAGTTTTTTCTGTCCTTATCAGTGAGCTACAGGCCCAGTATTTTCTACTAATAATCATATATCTACCTTATGCACTTCATTCACGAGATATTCTAACAGCCTCCAAATCAGTGATTTCCTATCTTTGTATGCCTGCCCTAATTAATTCCATTAAAACCTATGAGATTATTTTCTTTCCACTGATATTAAGTCATACATTTTATCAGTCCTTAACAAAGAAAAAAATCTTCAGAGCTTCTGTAATTTCTATTTTACCAAGTATAAAATCTCCTTTGTATCACTTTCAATAGCACACTCTACTTTACAACATCAGAGATGTCCACAGAGTGACCAACCATTTTGGAAACTCCTCACCGGGATTAAAGTTCCAGTCTGTGGCAATGGGTGCAGAAGGTTGGGGGGAAAGTAAAAATTCATGTAACAGCTCAAAAAACAGAGCTAAAAACAACACTGGTTTTAGTATCTGATGGATACAGAATAGATTATTTGCTTCCTGAAGTTGCTGGTTTTTTCCCCTGGCCACTAATGTTAGCAACCATGACTTGTGCTTCAAAATCATAGATTATCCATCGCTGCATCTTTCCTGGTACTGTAACTTAAGTTCAACATAAGTACACAGTCACTGTACTGTTCTTGGTTCATCTTTGCCTTTGTTCATTAACAGCTGCGCTTTGTATCAACATTGTGCTAGTTTAATTTTTAGCATTGTACATATTATGAACATATTTTCTAAGAGCTCAGATAATGGAAATGAGAATGACAGTACCAATGCCAGCATGATCTACACATCGCCAAAAATGAAGGCTAAATGGAAGGACACATACAACGGTATTAGGGAGATAAATAATCAAAACAGAGGATATTGCAAAATATGAAGAGAAGAATTTGGGGTTTTAAAAGCTGGAGAAGGAGATATGAAAGCATATATGGAAACTGAATCTCACAATTCTCAATGAGGTAAGCAAGTATTTCCAAAACAATCAAAAGTTTTTATTTTTAATTTTGTCTCCCAAAATTATATCAATAGTAGCTGCTGAATTAGTATGGGCTTATCACACAGAACACATATTATGGCATTATTTCCCTGACTGTTCTATGAAACTGAGTTTCATGTATCTTGTTTCATAGATTGCAAATAAAATGTCTTATTGAAAAGATAATGTCTTATTGATAAAGAAAAAAGTAAATTTTTGATAAGATATATGCTGGCCCCTTATAGGGTAAAGATGATTCTGTTAGCACTTAATAGCATTGTACTTTCTATAGATAGTATAACAATCATGGACTTTTATAGTGTATCAAGTGATGTGCCAAATCACAGTAGCAAAAATCATTTCTTGTGCCTTTTAGGTACTTTGATTTGAAAAATGGTATTTTCCCTCTATCTCTACTTTGTTGAGGGTTTTAATCCAGAAAGGATGCTGTATTTTGTCAAATGCTATTTCTGTAGCTATTGAGAGGATCATATGGTTCTTTTCCTTTCTTTTATTAATGTGGTATATCACATTGATTGGTTTGTGGATGTTGAACCACCCCTTCAGCTGAGGAATAAATCCCACTTAGTCATCATGGTGAATAATCCTTTTAATATACTGTTAGATCCAATTAGCTACTATCTTGTTGAGAATTTTTCTATCTATGTTCATCAGGTATATTGGTCTGTAATTTTCAATTTTCATAGAGTCTTTGTCTGGTTTGGGGATCAAGGTAATACTGGCCTCACCGAAGGAGTTTGTAAGTTTTGTTCCATTTCTATTTTTTGTAACATTTTCAGAAGAATAGGTATTTTTTCTTTAAATGTTTGGTAGAATTCCCCTAGGCAGCCATCTGGTCCTGGACTCTTTGTTTGTTGGGAGATTTTTGATTACTGATTCAATTTCTTTGCTGATTATGGGTCTGTTCAGATTTTGTATTTCTTCCTGTTTCAGTTTTGTTAGTTTATATGTTTCTAGGAATTTGTCCATTTCTTCCAGATTGCCCAATTTGTTGGCATATACTTGATCATAATATGTTCTTATAATTGTTTGCAATTTTTTGGTATTGGTTGTGATGTCTCCTCTTTCATTCATGATTTTATTTATTTGCATCCTTTCTCTTTTCTTTTTGGTAAGTCTGGCTAGGGGTTTATCAATCTTGTTAATTCTTTCAAAGAACTAGTTCCTAGTTTAATTGATCTGATCTACTATTTTTCTGATTTCCCTATCATTGATTTCTTCTCTAATCTTTATTTACCTTCTCCTATTGGATTTAGGCTATATTTGCTGTTCTTTTTCCAGCTTCTTTAGAGATAAGGTTCTGTTGTGTACTTGAGATTTTTCTTGCTTCTTGGGGAAGGTCTGTTTGCTATTACCACCAGGTTGTTGTTGTTGTTGTTTGTTTGTTTTTTCTTTTTCAGGATTGTTTTGGCTATTCTGGATATTTTCTGATTCCATACAAATTTTAAGATTGCTTGTTCTAATTCCATGAAAAATGCTGTTGGTATCTTGATAAGGATTGTATTAATCTGTATATTGCTCTGGGTGTTACATTTTAACAATACTTATTCTTCCAATCCATGAGCGTGGATGTCCTTCCATTTGTTTGTGTCATCTTCAATTTCTTTCATCATTGGTTTATAATTTTCAGAGGACAAGTCTTTCACTTCTTTGGTTAAGTCAATTTCTAGGTATTTTACTATTTTTGGTGCAACTGTAAATGGGAGTGTTGTCTTAATTTCTCTGTCTGTTGCTTCATTATTAGAACATAGGAATTCAATACATTTCTGTACATTAACTTTATATACTTCAACTTCACTGAATTTATTTAACAGTTCTAGTAGTTTTGGTGGGGTCTTTAGGGTTTTAGCATCATGTTATCTGTAAATAGTGAGAATTTTACTTCTTCCTTATCATTGTGGATGCCTTTTATCTCTTTCTCTTGACTAAATGCTACAGCTAGGACTTCCAGTACTACATTGATTAAAAGTGCCAAGAGTAGATATTCTTGTCCTGTTCCATACCTTTGGGTATGATGTTAGTTTTCCAACACTGAGGATGATGTTAGCTATGGGTTTTCCATATAATGCGTTCATTATGTCAAGTATGTTCCCCTTAGATCTACCTCATTGAAGGTTTGTATCATGAATGGGTGTTGTACTTTCTGAAATGATTTTTCTACACCTATTAAAATGATCACATGGTTTTTACCCTTTCTTTTATTGAATGTGATGCATTACACTGATTGGGCAAATATGGAACTCCTTGCAACCTGGGAATAAATCCTACTTGATAGTAGTGAATGATTTTTTTTACTGTATTGTTGGATTTGGTTTTCTGATACTTTGTTTAGGTTTTTTCCTCCTATGTTCATCAGAGATAATTGGCCTGTAGTTCTCTTTTTTTGTGTGGTGGTATTTATCTGGTTTTGGAATGAAGAATGAATTTGGGAGCTTTCCTTCTTCTTCTATTGTTTGGAAAAGTTTGAGAAGATTAGGTACTTTAGAAATTTAGTAGAATACACCTTTGAAGCTATCTAGTCTTGCAATTTTTTTTCTTTTTTAAAAAAATTTTATTTATTTATTTGAGAGAGAGAGAGAGAGAGAGATCATAAGTAGGCAGAGAGGTAGGCAGAGAGAGTGGGGGGAAGCAGGCGCCCCACTGAGCAGAGAGCCCCATGTGGGGCTCGATCCCAGGACCTGAGATCATGACTTGAGCCGAAGGCAGAGGCTTAATTCACAGAGCCACCTGACACCCCGCAATTTTGTTTCTTGGGAGTTTTTTTGTTACTGATTTAATTTCATTGTTGGTAATCAGTCTATTCAAATTTTCTATTTCTTCCTGTTTCAGTTTTGGTAGGTTATAAGTTTCTAGAAATTTATCCATTTTCTTCAAGGTTGTCCTGTTTTCTGGCATACAATTTTTTTATAATACTTTCTTACAATCCTTTGTATTTTTGTGGTGTCAGTTGGTATTTTTCCTCTTTAATTTCTGATTTTGTTTATTTGACTTTCCCTCCTTAGGATGAGTCTGGCTAGATGTTTATCAATTTTGTTGATCTTTCCAAAGAACAAGCTCCTGGTTTCATTGCTCTTGTTTTAATTTCTCTATCACTTATTTCTGCTCTGATCTTTATTGTTTCCTTCCTTCTGCTGGTTTTGAGGTTTTTCTTCCCTTCTTTCTCTAGTAGGTGTAAGGTTAGGTTGTTCATTTGAGATTTTTTTGTTTTGCTTCTTGAAGTAGGCCTGTATTGCTATAAACTTCCCTCTTTAGAACTGTTTTTGCTTCATCCTGAAGATTTTGTATTGTTTTGTTTTCATTTTCATTTGTCTTCATGTATTTTTTTTAAATTTCCTCTTTGATTTCTTACTTGACCCATCAGTGTTCAGTATCATGTTATTTAACTTTCACGTATTTGTGTCCTTTCCAGATTTTTTCTCATGGTTGATTTCTAGTTTCATTACACTGTAGTCAGAAATGATGCATGGTATAACTTTGATCTTTTTGAAATTGTTGAGACTTGTTTTGTGAGTTAATATGTGATCCATTCTGGAGAATGTACCATTAGCACTTGAAAAGAAAGTGTATTCTCCTGTTTTAGGATGGAATGTTCTGAATGTATATATTAAATCTATCTGTTCCAGTGTGCCATTCAATACCAGTTTCCTAGATTTTCTGTTTAGATGATCTGTCCATTAATGTAAGTGGGGGCGTTAAAGTCCGCTATTATTGCTGTGTTACTATAGATTAGTTCCTTTATGTTTGTTAATTAACTGCTTTACTTGGTGTTCCCATAATGGGTATATAAATATTTACAACTGTTATGTCTTTTGTTGGATTGTTCCTTTAATGATTATAGTGTTCTCATTCATCTCTTGTTACATTCTTTGTTTTAAAGTCAACTTTGGGGGCGCCTGGGTGGCTCAGTGGGTTAAAGCCTCTGCCTTCGGCTCAGGTCATGATCTCAGGGTCCTGGGATCGAGTCCCACATCGGGCTCTCTGCTCAGCAGGGAGCCTGCCTCCTCCTCTCTCTCTGCCTGCCTCTCTGCCTACATGTGATCTTTGTCTGTCAAATAAATAAATAAAGTCAACTTTGTCTGATATAAGTATTTTCTTTTCACATCCACTTGCATTAGAACTGCAAGTTCTATTCCCTCACTTTCAGTCTGCAGGTGTCTTTAGGGTTGAAGTGAGTCTCTTGAAGACACATATGGATGGGGTTTGTTTTTTAATCTATTCCATCACTTAGTCTATTTAGATTCAAAATAATTATTGACAGGTACGTATTTATTGCCATTTTGTTATTTGTTTTGTGTTTGTTTCTGTGGCTCTTCTCTGTTCCTTTCTTCCTTTGCTCTCTTCTCATACCATAAGTTGGTTTTCTTTAGTAATATACTTGGATTCCATTCTCCTTATTTTTTCATATCTATTACTTTAAAAAAAAAAGATTTTATTTATTTATTTGACAGAGAAAGAGAGTGAGCACACAACCAGGGGGAGAGGAAGAAGGAGAAGCAGGATCCCCAGTGAGCAGGGGGCCAGATGTGGGGCTCAATCCCAGGACCCTGGGATCATGACCTGAGCCGAAGGCAGACATTTAACTGACTGAGCAACTCAGGAACCCCTATTACTGACTTTTTTTCCCATTACTGACTTTTGATTTGTTGTGGTCACTAGGTTTGTGTATAGCGTCTTCTGCATATAGCAGTCTATTTTAAGTTGATGGTAGCTTAAGTTTTAACCTCTTTTTTTGCTTCTCTCCTTCCCATATTTTAGATATATGGAGTCATATTGCCTTTTATTTTGAGTTTCTTAGCTGATTTTTACAGAAATACTTATTTTTGAATAATACAGCTTTGCTGGATAGAGTGTTCTTGGCCATAGACTTTTTTCTTTTCAGCACTCTGAATACATATCATGTCACTGTATTCTGACCTAACAAAGTTTCTGTTGAAAAATCTGACGATAGCCTTATGGGGTTTCTCTTGTATGTTACTGTTTTCTTTTCTCTTGCTCCTTTTAAAATTATTCCCTATTGCTTTTTGCCATTTTAATTACTATGTTCCGGTGTGGACCTCCTTTATTTTTTGGGAGATCTCTGTGCCTCCTAGATCTGAATTTTTTTCCTTCACCAAATTTGCAAAGTTTTCAGCTATTATTTCTTGAAAATATTTTCTGCCCCCTTTCTTATCTCTTATGGAATCCTTATAATGCTAATGTTATTACACTTGATGGCATCACTGAGTTCTCTAAGTTTATTCTCATTGGGCATATTTTTTTTTTTTCCCTCCCACCTGGTCAGCTTGAGTACTTTCCATTACTGTGTTCTCCAGATTGCTGATTCATTCTTCTGCTTCTTAAATCCTGCTATTTATACCACCTAGTGAATTTTTCATTTCAATTATTGTATTCTTCAGCTCTGATTGCTTCCTTTTTATCTCTGTGTTAAGGATCTGAATGACATTTATTACTCTTTTCTAAAGTCCAGTGAATATCTTTATGTTATTCACTTTCAATTCTCTATTAGGCGTACTACTTCTCTCTATTTCACTTAGGTCTCCTGCCTTAATTTTTGTCCTGTTCTTTTATTTGGAACATATTTCTGTCTCTTCATTTTGTTTCTGTGTGTTAGGCAAGTCAGTTACGTCTCTTGCTCTTCACAGTAATGGGTGGGGTGTGCACTTTTAAGAAGGTGCTGCTTTCACTCTTCCACAGCGAATGTGCAGCTGCTGTGGAGACTGAGGCCGGCCAGTGCCACTCTGCAAAGTGCACACAGGCAGGAAGTGTGGTTTTAACAAGGTGAGTGTATACCTCATGGGAAGTGAACAGTCTCCAGGACCAAGGCCCTATAACGCCTGCAATTGGGAGACAAAGTATTGGCAAGGTTTGTGCTGGTCTTCTGGGAGAGGGGACCTGCAGTAGCAGGTCTGAGGTAGGTTCCACCGGAGTAGGCAGAGTGTGGTGTTAAAAGTTAGGTAGTGAATGCTGGTGCTGAGGAGGTTTCTGCAGGTGGTGTGTATTTATGTTGTGGTGGGGGAGGAAATGGCACTTACCAGCTCCTTAGTTCCTAGCGAAGTTCCTCTGTGAACTCTGAGCTTAGTGATAATTCTCCTTCCTGTATGTCCCAGGCATTTTTCAAACTGTTGTGTCCATGCTGTATTTCCCTGGGCTGCTTGTTGTGTTGCCTCTTTAAGGGCAGGAATACAGCTTCCTATGGCCCTCCAGGCTCTTCCAGAACCCAAACCAATAATTTTCAAAGTTCCAGGTTTTAAGTTCTATTTGCTGTAAGAACTCATAAAATTTGGCCCCTCTGATTTTCAGAGCCGAATGCTATGGGGACTCATCTTCCTTGTGCGGGCTCCCCAGTACGACAGTCTCTCACCCCTCTCTGTGCCTGTGGCTCACTCTGTCCCTCCAGCAGCCAGATCGGAGAGGTTTAGTTTCTCACCATGTCTGTGACATTCCTATACTCTTTGATAAGACCTCCTCTCTACATTTAGTTGTGGAGTTTGTTCTGCCACTCTTTGGGTAATTTTCTGAGTTATTTACACTAATGTGAGTGTTATCTATTTGTATTCATAGGACAAAGTGAGTTTAGAGTCCTCCTATTTCACCGTCTTCCCTGAAAGTCTGTGGTCTTCTGGTCTTCCTCAGCATAGAAATCCTTGAGAGCTCTGAGTTCAGTAAGTGCTGGGCAGCACCGTGTGGGTTCTCCAGCAAATTATTTTAGTTTTCTTGTTTTTAAAGTTTCTTGAAACTTGCTTTATGCCTAACGTAATTTATTTTTGTAAAATTCCATGTGCATTTTAAAATAATGTTGAGTATAAGTTCCCTCTCTGTGCATCTCTTTTCTCTGTGTGTGTATGAATTAGGTTAATTGTAATGTCCATATCTTCTATATCCTTTCTGATTTTGATTGGTTTGTACTTAGAAGGATGTGTTGTTAAAATCTATCAATGATTATAAAGTCGTCTGTTTTTCCTTTCTATTCCATCAATTTTCACTTTATATATTCTGGAGCTACTACTGGGTGCACAGAGATTTAATATTATTATAGCTTCCTAATGTTTATTGGTATTAAATACCCTTTATTTGTAATAATGCTACTTGACTTAAAGTTTACTTTGTTTGCTATGAGTATAAATACCTCATTTTCTTAAAAAGACAAACAAAGAAACACTCAAATAAAACTGGTGGTTCCCAGAGGGGTAGTAGATGGGAAGATGGGTGATAGGGGATTAAGAATGTACTTTTTGTGGATGAGCACTGAATAATGCATAGAATTGCTGAATCCTGTATTATACACCTAAAACTAATATGACAATATATATTAACTATACTGGAATTAAAACATTAAAAAAATTATATTTTTAAAAACAATTGCATAGTATTTCTTTTTTCATCATTAACTTTCAACATTTTGTGCCATTATAATTTAAGATGTATTCTTATAAGCAGTACCTAATTGGGTTTTGTTTTATTATATAGTTTGGCAATTTTTGCTTTTTAATTGGAAGATTTAATTCTTTTGATTAAACAAATTATCCTGTCTTTACAATTATGTTTGCTATTTTAATCTTGGTATCTATCTGACCCATGTTTTTTGTTACCTTTTTCTCTCCTTCATTTTCCTTTGTATTATCTATACATTCTACTATACCACTAAACCCCTCTATCAGTTCCTAAGTATATATATTTTTAACATCCTTTACATGATTTTCTTAGAAATTCTAACTTGTTTTTGTGACTTTTAACCAATATGAATAGTTAATTTTAGCACTTCTTCAGTAATGCTTAAAACATATTAAGTCCATTACACACTTCCAGGCCTTAGGGTGATTTTTTTGCCATGCATTTACATACATTTTAATCTCAGAAGATGCTATCATTATTGTCTTGAATGGGCTACATTAAGTCAAATTTTAATATTTGCCAATACATTTATCTTCTGGTTGCTCTTCACTTCTTCCTACATTTCTGTGTTTGTTTATTATCACTTTCCCTTTGAGAAGAACTGCATTCATTATTTCTTTGCATGCACATATGCAAGTTACTAATACTCTGTGTTTGTTTGTCTGTAATGTATTTATATTTAACTTTCTATCTTGAAGAAAGTAAACTGGGTACAGAATTCCACATTGGTGATTTTTCTCCCCAGAGCCTTAAAAATGTCATTCTGCTTTCTTCAGTTTTCCATTGTTTCTATTGAAAATGCAGCAGTTTTACTGTGGTTCTTTGAAAAACCTTTTGTTCTCAGCCTGCTTTTAATATTTTTCTCTGTATCTCTGAAGTTTATCACTTTTATAATGTTGTGCTTATGTAAGGTTTTGTTAACTTATCCTGCTTGGAGTTCTTACAGCTTCCTGACTTTGTGGTTTACAAGTCTTCCATCAGTTTTGAAAAAATCTAGGCAGTTTTCTCTTTAATATTGCTACTGTCCCACTGTCTTTCTCATCTCCAATTGCACATGTACTGAACTATTTACATTCCACTTGTCTTCTCAGCTATGGTCCCCCCTCCCCACCGCTGCCCAAATACCTTTTTATTTCTGTTTCAGTTTGAAAATTTACTGTCAACCTATTATCTAATTTACCAATCCTATCATTTACTGCTAAACCCATTTTAATAAGTTAGTTATTTTAGATATTGTATTCTTTGGTTTTGGGATTTCCATTTGATTCTTTGTAATTAGAGAGATTCTTTTTTGTGGGTGAAATGCTTAATCTGCTTTTCCATTTTTTTCTTCATGTCTCTTACCTTTTTGAATATTTTAAACATAACTATTACAAAGTCCTTGCCATTCAACTATCAACATATACATTAACTTTGAGTTGGTTTTGGTTATGGCATCTTATCTTTTCATCTTATCTTATCTTTTTGTGCACCTAGTAATTTTCAGTTGAATGCCTACCATTGTATGTAAAATAACGGTAGAGATTCCACATATTATTAATTCTGATGACTCAGGCTTACCTATCTATGCCAGGCAGATGGAGTAGGGCTAATCACTTCAATTTAAACAAGAACCATGCGATGTAGATGCCAGTTTGTAGGCTCTGGTTCTCATAAAGCAGCTGTAAAGTAGAGCCTGCTTTTCAGAAACTATTTATATTTTTAACCGCCTAAGTTGTGCAACCCCAGATATCCTAAAGGTATTACTGGATGTATGCTTAATGCTCCCCTCCTCTCATATTACCTCCCCAAATCTGCTGATTTTCCTATATTCTAGCAATGACCCTCCATGAGTAAAAAGCTGAAATTTTCAGATTTCTGCCTGTATATAACAAATGCCTATGGGTAAAAGTGGCTGCAAAAATCAGCTCCCTTGGTTTTTAACTTCCACTGTCTTGGACACTCTAGTTCTCACTGCCCCAAAGGCTCTCTGAAATAAATGATTTTCTTAGTTGTTTAAAACAGATGGGTGTGTGTGTGTGTGTGTGTGTGTGAGCAAGAGAGAGAGAGAATAAAAGGTCAAGGCTCAGAAGACAAGACATAGATTACAACCCATAAAAATAGATGGGAAAAAGGATAAAGAAAGACCTGGACTACCAAATTGCCAAAGAATCGAGTTTAAAAAAACACATATATATTCTATATAAACCATGTGAAAAGCCACAATATTCCTGAATATACATAAATATATGAATGTGTATACACACATACATATGTTAAATTTGAGATTTTCTTTCTTTAAGAGATAAATAAAAACTAAAATAAGTTTTACTACATGCTATCATAAATGTTTTTAGTTATGTTGTTATAGTGGAATCCTGTTTTTTGTTTGTTTTACTGACCCTTAATTCATTCTTGGTTCTTTGGGTAAAAAAATATTTCTTTCTTTTTAACATTTGAAAAAAGTTTTAATTTAAATTCCAGTTAGTTAACAGTGTAATACTACTTTCAGGTGTAAAATTTAGTGATTCATCATTTACATACAATACCCAGTGCTCAACATAAGTGTTCTTTAATACAAGTTACCCATTTCATCCATCCCCTACCCATCTCCCCTCCATCAACCCTCAGTTTGTTCTCTATAGTTAAGAGTCTGTTTTATGGCTGTCTCTTTTGTTTAACCCCCTATGTTCGTCTGATATGTTTCTTAAAATTTCACATGAGTGAAATCCTACGGTATTTGTCTTTTTCTGACTATCTTACCACACTTAGCGGTGAAATAATATTTCAAATATCTTTTGGAAAATCATCTGTATTAGTCCAGGATCTCCAGAGAGGCTGAACCAACAGCATTCTAAGAAATCTCACAATCTGCCACCTGCAAATTGGACACCCAGCAAATCTGATGGAGTAGTTCAGTCTGAGCCTGAAAGCCTGAGAACCAGGGGAGTCAATGTTGTAAGTCCCAGCCTGAGTCTGAAGGCCTAAGACCTAAGAGAGCTAATAGTGTAAATCCCAGTTCAAATGGAGGAGAAGACTGATTGATATCTTAGCTCAAATAGTTAGGCAGAAGGAATGAATTCTCCCTTTCTGCCTTTAGTTCTATTCAGGATCTCAGTGGACTGGATGGTACTCACCCACATTGGGGAGAGCAGTCTGATTACTGAGCTCACAAATTCATATGTTAATCTCATCTGAAAACATTTGCACAGATGCATTCAGAAATACACTTTAGCCAAATATCTGGGCAGCATGTGACTCACTCAAACTGACACATAAAATTAACCATCACACCATCCTTCCCCACTCACAAACTAACTTTAGGGACTGACCTAGATTGTCCAAAGGAAGTCGGTATACTGCATTCCTTTGTGAATAAGCACATGACGCCTGTAGTACAATCCAAGTTAGCAAGACTCAATACTAGAATTTCTTTTTGGTAATTTGTTTCTTCCTCTAGAATTCAATTGGGAAACACATAGGCTGAAATTTCTACCTCCATATAACCTGAAAATTAAGCCAAAACATAAAAGAAAGCAAACAAAAATCCAGAGGTAGAACAAAACCTTGTGGGTCCTAAGCAAGCCTCTTCTGAAGTTAAAAAGAGATGAACTACATACATACCACAGGATGAATCTCAAAATCATCATGCTGAAATAAACCAGATGTAAAAGAATACATACGGTATGATTCTATTAATATAACATTCTAGAAAATACTAATAAATTTATAGTGACAAGAAGCAGATCAGGGGTTACTGGGACCAGTGGTGGAGAGACGGATAGATTGGAAAAAGATAACAATTTTTTGGCTGGAATGAGTGAAATGCTCTTTATCTTCATTACTGTGTGGATACGTATCTTATCAAAATGCACTGGACTGTATATCTTTGATGGACACAATTTACTGTACATAAATTATACCTCAGTAAAGTGGACTGAAATGAAGGTTAACAAATAAATAAAAAGTAATCTCTGGAAGTTAGCCCTATTCTTGGTCTCTCAGTAATGTAAGTAATAAGTTTTATTTTTGTTTAAACAATTTGGGGTATGGTTTTCTTTCCCTTAAAACAAGTAAACCCTCACTGATACAGTTATGTTAGATTTACAAATTTTACTATGGTAAGCAAATGTATTAATACAGTTTTGAAAGACAGTCAATAATGGTTGAACAAAAAGACTTATAGGTGCTTAATGATGCACCTTTCCTTTAAATAAAAAGCATGATTCTCCAATAATGTTGATTAATTCAAGTTTTATTTTTAATCCTTTCTAAGAGGAGCATCTAACATTTCTTAAGGTATTATACTGCTTAGGAATTGTTACTTAATGATTTTCCTGATCCCTGATTTAGTATTTTTTTCTGTTCATACTTCTTTATAATTGGCATAAAATAACAGATAATTCTTCAAGTTATATTTTCATACACTTGCATAGTTACAGCCTTATCTTCTACTTCTCTCTTCTTGGTTCAGTTATCTTAATTTCTATCTTAAGCCTTAAATGAATTTTTAAAACATCTTTCAGATCTTAAAAATTTCTGTATTTCCCCTTTAAAATTCATGGGAAAGTATTAGTTTTAGAGAAATATAAATTTTAAAACACCCAATACTTTAGAATAAAGTAAATACATTCCAAACACAAGACTGATAGTTCAAGATTCAGGAAATATACCATGTATGTATTGAGAATCATGGTTTTATAGCTATGGAAGTTGAAAGTGTGCTTGAGTCACATACACACATTAAATTTTCAGTAAGGAATTAAAAATCTTTCATAATATGTAACTATACATGAATTATGCTGCAAGTTAGGTCACAGAGATATACTACTTACTATCTGAAGACAACTGCCCCCAGGACAAAATCAACACACCCAATACAAATCCTGTATCAAGTTTCATGATTTAAGTTATGCAATTTGAGAATTTCTGGAAGCAAATGTACTAACAGCACTAAACTATCTTTTCTCCCTTTTACTTCCTCATCAGTGGTCATAGAAAATGAAAATAGAGGGCTTTAAATAATTCTTTATCTCAGTAGTTTCATCTGACCAAAATAGTTCTTCTGATGTATGTTAAACTATACATAACATAGTATTATTATAAATCCTTGTATAACTATTTTAGTTATTTGTCATATAATTTATGCTACTTAAAACAATTTTACTGCTTGGGGGTGCTTGTGTGGTGCAGTTGGCTAAGTGTTGGACTCTTGGTTTCCACTCAGGTTGTGGTCTCAGGGTCATGAGCAGGAGCACTGTGTTGGCTCCCTGCCTAGTGTAGAGTCTGCTTAACACTCTCTCTTTTCCTCTGCCCCTCATCCTCTGCACGTTCTCTCTCTCTCCCAAATAAATATATCTTTAAAAAATTTTTTAAAAAGAATTTAACTGCTTTTCCTATGTTTAAAACACTTTAACTGTTTTTTCCTGAATGCTTCCATATTTTAAAAACTCAATTATTGGGCGCCTGGGTGGCTCAGTGGGTTAAGCCGCTGCCTTCGGCTCAGGTCATGATCTCAGGTCCTGGGATCGAGTCCCGCATCGGGCTCTCTGCTCAGCGGGGAGCCTGCTTCCTCCTCTCTCTCTCTGCCTGCCTCTCTGCCTACTTGTGATCTCTCTCTGTCAAATAAATAAATAAAATCTTTAAAAAAAAAACAACACTCAATTATTACACTATTTTCCTCAAATTTTCATTATCCAGGTGACACATATTATTATTATATGTGACTTCTTTAGGATACTGTCTGTAGCTGAGCATTATCTACCTAGATGGAAGCATACATCAAAATGATTCAGTTTTTGAGATGAATATAATTTTTATAATTTTTTTGTAATAATATTAGCTGACTTTATCTTTCAATAATAAAATAGGTATATAGTGAATTCTTTTTATCTAGAAAATGAGATAATTATCAATTTTATTTCAAATCCACACCAACATATGTGCAGTCATTATAAGATATGAAGTATATTGTTAAAATAGTATGCATATTTAAAGCTGATAAAAATCAATTACTGCTTTTTTAAAAAGATTTTATCTGTTTATTTGGCAGAGAGTGATACAGCGAGAAAGGGAACACAAGGAGTGGGAGAGGGAGAAGGAGGCTTCCCGCACAACAGGGAGCCCGATGTGGGGCTTGATCCTAGGACTCTGGGACTGTGAGCTGAGCTGAAGGCCGACACCTAACCGAGCCACCAGGCGCCCCTCAATTACTGCTTTATGTTACCCAACTCCTACATGCTGATTTGTACTAACTTAGCACTTAAGATTCTGACTCAATGATTCTCTATGATTTATCAGGTTAACAACTATCTAAACAACTACCTAAAAAATTAACATTTTCTAAACAAAAGAAGACCTAGAATAAGGATTTTTAACCTGGGGCACACTGATGGGCTTGGAAGGGGAATAAACTCGTTGAAATCATATGCAAATTTCTATGTATATGTGTTTTCCTAGGGAGAACATTCAAAATTACCACTGGCTTCTATTACACAATAGTTAATATAACTAGTTATATGGAGAAACAAAGACCAGAAATCTCTTAACAAAAAATGAAATTATTCTTTTTACACATCAAACAGGCTTTGACATTAACTATAATCTTACAGAAATATCCTACTACTCTAATTAAGAATTCATAAAAAAAAAGCACAGAATATATGACATTTGGCTTCTACCTACTGTAAGAAACAGGAAGTGTGAAAACAAAAAAAAAAATTGAAACAAATCTGCAAAAAGTAAATTTTATTAAACTAAACTGCCATAGCTAGGAATATCTCCATTCTAAGAATAAAGTTTATATAATGTGTAGGTGTCATTTGAATATTATGAAATAAGAAATGTACAAAATAATTATTTAAAAATCATATCTATAAATTGGAAACACTGAGCATTAAGTAATGTTAGATAAGTGGAAACATCAACCTATATTGAAATCATTAAAGAATGACCTCGCCTAAAGAAGAAATCACATTTGTCGGTTTACAAAAAATGTTTCAAAAACTAAACCCTCTAAAGCAAAAAATATAAACAAAAATTGAGAAATAGCTACTAGTAAATAATAAATTAACAAAGTAATATAATAATTGTTAGGCCAAATTCATTTCTCTCCAAAAAGGTATTTGAATTTTCATGTTTTCACTGGCTTCAAATTATGAATGAAAATACATCTGTACGAAGTTGAAAACTTATCCATTTTTTGCCAGCTTTTTCTAGTTAGGGAACAACAACAAGGAAAAATCTATACAAATAAATGCCTTTGTTATGTTCTAATCTATAGATTATATAAATAATGCATTTTCTAATGTGCACATGAAGTATATAGATGAAGTGTAAAATGTATAAGAGAAGTAAATGCTTGCAATAGAAAACGGAAGTACATGGTTTAGTTCTTCCACGTATTAAAAAAAAAAACCCAGCCATCATGAAGGCCTGTGCCATTCTTAGGCCACTTTCAGGCAGATTCTGAAAAGCTGGAAAGTAAACACAGGTGTTTTAAAACTAGAGCTGCTGTCACGGACAACCACAGACACCCTTAACTCTGATGTTGCAACGCCTCTTTCCCGCCCTCTGTTTTTTAAAGCAATGCCCGAAAAGAAAATGTCAAATGCTTCACCTTTCAACACCTCAAAATAAGTAAGAGCTTAAAGTATTGTTCCACAAATACCTAACAAATAGATATTTTTTTCACTACTTTTAAGTGTAACCAATTAAATATTACATAAAATAGAAAGTAGAATTTCCTAAAGAATTAGCACCACCTCCAACTTTACAACCCCTCTTCTACTATGTTTTATGGCAGTTTCTTTAGTTTCTGAGAGTAAAATCTTGTATTTGACCACATTTAGTTAGATTATTCTATTATGTAAATTTTACAAAGTATCTGATCTGTTCCTGTAAGGTTTAACACATAAATCAGAAATGAATAAGAATCTTTTTTTTTTTAAGTAATTAAGTAGCTTTGGTGACCATGCAAGAAAAGATTTATACTTAGAAAAATTCAAAGCTTGAAAATATGTAATTCTCTTTTAGAAAACTGTGTCTTAATGGACACTTAAATAGGAGTAGAAATCATTTACAGAGAAAAACAAAAAGCAAAATGATTTCCAAAATGCTATAGACATGGCACCTATATTAAAAAAAATAGAATAAATTTTCTAATACTAAAATATTAGTTAGTCCCTACAATTGTATAATATAGTCCCCCAAAGGAAGGATGACATTCATTAATAATTGATGAACTACTACCTAACTAGTGAATATAAAAACCAAAGTGAATTAATTATTTATGTGCATCAAGAAATAGGTGCTGTTAAGAGAATGGCCAAGTATCTATGAGTTCCCAAATAAATCTTGGAGGTTATTTTGGGAGGTTTAGTCCTATCTTCAGAATTCCACATGTAATTCCTTTGTTCAAATCATATAAGAACTGTCCCATAAAGTCATGTGTATTTGACTATTCATAATAAAACACCAAGAGTTTCTCATTGCTCTAAGTTTTTTATAAAAAGAAATGTCTGCCTTTAAAAATAAGAAAGTGATAAAAGTTAATAGGAGTAAAAATTAAGAGTAAATAACATCTTTTTTAATCAGTATCTATACTTCTTCAAAAATCTCTTCAGATATTTTATAATGTTCTCTTGTATTATCTTTATTCAAAATGTAAAGAAACTAATATTAGAGCTGCATGATATTTGCTAATCAGAGGCAATCAACTGTAAATGAGAGAAAAGCAAGTTCAGATCCACGCATGCATAGCTTCATCTCACATGTGAAGTACATTATATAGCATTAAGAGACAAAATAATAATGTTAAGTTGTGACATAAATCAATTAAGTGAAGAAAGAATTAAGTTTGACAGTTTCTAACCGAGTCCACTGTACTTTGGTATTACCATACACATATGATACCTATAGGCACAAAGGAGCAGGAAAGGGCACTGTGTTAGACTTAGAAGTTAATTTCCTTGCTTTTGTTGGTTTATATTACCATCTAATATTACGTAAACAATCCGTTTCTAGGCAATTTATTTTCTCCTCTGCCATGATGAGCTGAGCTCATTTGGACACTAAACATCTTTCAACATATAAAATCTAGTCTAACAGCAATGGCAACAAAAGACATAAAAGAATGCCCTTTAAAAATAAAATTTACAAAAATATATGATATAGAATATTTGTTTAACTAGAAAGAACATTAATACTCAAATTTTATCACCTTTAAAATGTGAAGGTAATAGCACAACAGAATTTATTAATAAACAAATTATTTGCCTCAGAATACCTAGGGTTTATCAGTAAGTCTTATTTGGTCTTTCTAAAAATAAAGTGATTACCTGAAAACTTATGGCTCTAGATAAAAATCATTATAAGTGACTAACACAAGTTAGAGTCCAAGAATCAGAATATTAAGTGAATTTTTGGAAAGGCATCTCTGAGTTCAAAGCTCATCATCATATAATGGGGCAAAAATATAGTGGACAAATGTACTTTTCAATCACTGTGATCATGAGTACATTTCATCATCCTCTTATTCCAGTAAAAACAAATAGTCATTCTAGTATTTAAAATGAATAATCTATGTAATAAGTTCAATCTTAAAAACTGGCATTCCTAATAATGATGGCAATGCTTATATATCTTTAGTGTAATATGTACAAAAATGATTCTGAACTTAAAATATCAAGTACTAAAAGGAAATGAAGACTTACTAATCATAAACTATATATAATAGTGGAAATAGGATACTGGATTATACTGGAAACACTCCATGGAATATGTAAAACCACACTGTATGATTTTGTAAAATTAAAGAAGTAGAATTACAAGATAATATAAATATCATTTGGATACAATTATGATTGTGCAAGGTTCAAAGTTAACATTTTCTAAAGAAAAGGTTCCAAGTTAGCAAAACTCCTAAAGCTGTGCTCAGAGTTTTTCAAGACTATGAAATATATTCTAAAATATATATTTAATATGGCTGTGAGATAATAAACCTATTAGTGATATGCTTTTTATATTTCATTTTAAATATTAAGCAATAAATTATAGGATCTTTTAAAATGTGTCTATGAGTCACTAGGCAAGAGTGATTTTTCAAGATGCTTTTTTTTTTTTTTTGTTTCAGTTAAAATTAAAATCCATGCTGTCTAATCCTTGGAGTCAATTTGTAATTAAGGGGATTTGATGAGAGACCAGGCGCTGAATTAATGATAAAATTTAATATCTGTTTTAATGCATCAACATAACAGAAAAACTAACCAACACTGAACAACACAATAAAGTCATTTTGGTATAGAAGACAAACGACAGCTATGTCAATTTGCTAGTATTCATTTTCTTTAATAAAGTGTACATGCTCAAGTTCTGTAGATGCATTACTTAAAAACTACGTGTCTTAAAAAAACTCATGTCAAGTATGCTACTAGAACAAGGATTTGCTTGGTACAGGAAACTACATTGTTTAATGTAGTTAATTTTATTGAGAATTTTATGTAATCTCTAATGAAGTATTTAACTGCTTTCCATCATCATGCCTCAAATCACAAATACTTTTACTTAGTAGCCAAAGTAAATTAACTATATATGATAATCTAAAGTTTGTTTTGTAAATATAAATTTTTAGCCTGGAAAGAATATGTAATTTTTAAAAATCAATCAAAACAAATTTCATAGTATTTTAAATAACCATCTGGATTTTTGCACTATATTTTTCAAAGTTTTAGTGTACCTCAATTCACGGGAGAATTTAATACGTCCAAATTATTCCAAATCACTACAAGGTATAAACTTGTATAGAATCTGATTACGGGAAACACTAAAAATGAAAAAGAAAACTTTCATTTGGCCAGCACTCCTTATGTAGCTTCATCTAGCTTATCTCTAAAATGCAAGAAAGCACTTCAAAAAGACATAAAATTGAAAATGCCACCAAAATACTAACATCAAGTCAGTAGTGATATAATCAGTAAAAAAAAAATCAAGTTAAAAAAAAATGAAACAACGAAAATTGAAAGCACAGTGGACAGAAACAAATCTATCAATTTCAGAAGCAAAAAAATCCAAAGGCCTAAAAAGAGGTTGGGGAAATATTTTGTCTCTATTTTACTTCCAAATACCAAGTTTATCTACGTCAGCTATAATTCAGTGTTAAGATTTTCTAATTCAGAATGCTTTGGGTCAGGCCCAGATTTATTATTTTGCTAACATTCTTTTGATGATTCTAATGCATGCCTCTGTCAAGAACCATTAACCTATATTCATTACCTAACAACCAGTCAAGTGGACCTTTATTGCTTTTAAAGCTACCCAGGGTATCGTTTCCAACTATGTAACATGAATAACTTCTCTTCTATGTCTTGGCCCACTGTAATAGCAAAACTCAATAGGCTAGGAAAAAAGGGGAGGAGATACTGAGGTGAGAGCAGAAGGCAAAGGGGAACGCAGGACTGAAGGTACTGTTCATGTGACAGAGATAGGAAAGGTCTGGAGGAAATCCTGGCAGCACTGAGTTTTTCACATACTCCATTTCTTTTCAAATCAGTGCTTATTTTGATATTAAGACAATTTCATCCTACCATCCAAATACCTCTCTGGTTTGATGCCAGAGAAGAGGACTGTGGCCAAACTGAAGACAGGATGAGTAGATATTATCTGGGTAAAGGAGGGAGGGCAATAGGTGATGCAGGACATTTCAGTCAAAGGAAATACCAGTTCCAAAGATAAGGTGATACAAAGATTTAAAAAGGGTGCCCAGATCAATCTAAAGTCAGCTTACATAATGATAAATCGGCCTGCTGTGCTTAATATTTAGTCCCCTACTGAAAGTTTGTCATCATTCAAGTATTCATTTTTATTTTTATTTTTTTGTTACATCTTATACATTACAAAATGTACAAGGCAGGAATACACGCAATGTAATTTTCTATTTCTGTAACTATGTATCAAAATAAAATCTGAAACTCCTAAAATAATATTATGAAATGCAAAGTTAGAAAAACACTGGCATCCAATGTTAAAGAGCAATTAAATGTAAGAATTCACAAGTATTGCTTTCGTGATTTGCCAATGATAATCTCCACTGATAATGTACAGTTTCCCAAAGAAATTCAGTATTCCTTCCATGTAAGCGGTTATGGTTCACAGTTGTTTCATCTGAACCTCATCAATTTTTATTGTGTCTTGATGAACTTACACAGACTTTGATGATTTGGCTCTACCTGGTGCTAGAATCCACAGATCCACCCTTCAGCATTAACTGTGGCTTTCAGAGAGCCTGTAATGAATGCTGTCATAGCAATTCCCCATTTGGTATGCAAAGACCGTAAACCTGGTCTAGCTGCCAGTCCTGTGTGTTGTAAGGAAAGGCACTCTCTCAAGGAAAAATGTATTGTGTGAAAAACAAAGTCTGGTATGGGAACAGAATGCTGTTAGGAATCAGCGCACAATTTCTCTCCCCTTCCTTCACTCAGAATGTTGTGTTTTTAATACACCGGCTCCGACTTTTCCAACTGGCTGCTTCATAACTTCAGATTCCACACGGCCTATAGCAGGCTACCTGGCCCTAAGGCTACCTGAGGATCACTGGGCTCAGCATTCAAGACCGACTGGCCCATTCCCTCTCAGTTTCCCAATTCCAAATTATTAAATTATTATCTGACTAAGCAATCTTTCTGAACCAGGACATACAGGCTGCCATTAGCTAGCTTGAGGTTAGACAGCCACATATCGGACTTCTGACACAAGGAAAAGGACCGAGAAAATGTTTGCCATAATTTCCATCCTTTAAAATAAATCATCCCGATGTTCCATTCACATTACGTTCTAACCCTTGCACTTTTACTTCACAAATAAGCACCTCAAAAAATAGTTTATACATTTTCTGACTTTAAACTTTCCAATTACTTGGCAGTTTACTAGATTCAAGACCACCACCACAACTGCTAAACTGAAACTACAGTGACAAAGCTACCTCTGCGGAGAAAGGGGAACCCTCCTACACTGTTGGTGGGAATGCAAGCTGGTGCAGCCACTCTGGAAAACAGCATGGAGGTTCCTCAAAGTGTTGAAAATAGAACTGCCCTATGACCCAGCAATTGCACTATTGGGTATTTACCCTAAAGATACAAACGTAGTGATCCAAAGGGTCATGTGCACCCGAATGTTTATAGCAGCAATGTCCACAATAGCCAAACTATGGAAAGAACCTAGATGTCCATCAACAGATGAATGGATCAAGAAGATGTGGTATATATACACAATGGAATACTATGCAGCCATCAAAAGAAATGAAATCTTGCCATTTGCGACAACATGGATGGAACTAGAGCGTATCATGCTTAGCGAAATAAGTCAAGCAGAGAAAGACAACTATCATATGATCTCCCTGATATGAGGAAGTGGTGATGCAACATGGGGGCTTAAGTGGGTAGGAGAAGAATAAATGAAACAAGATGGGATTGGGAGGGAGACAAACCATAAGTGACTCTTAATCCCACAAAACAAACTGAGGGTTGATGGGGGGAGGGGGTTTGGGAGAAGGGGGTGTGATTATGGACATTGGGAAGGGTATGTGCTTTGGTGAGTGCTGTGAAGTGTGTAAACCTGGTGATTCACAGACCTGTACCCCTGGGGATAAAAATATATGTTTATAAAAAATAAAAAATTAAAAAAAACAAAAACTAAAAAAAAAAAAAAATCTTTTAAAAAAAGAAAAAAAAAAGCTACCTCTGCCCTCCTAATTGCCAAATCAAATGGATACTTTGATCTTATTTGACCTCTCTGTATTATTTAACACTGTGAACCACTCCCTTCATGGAGTTTTATCTATTCTGAATTGGGTCATAACATAATCTCTTGGTCATCTTCTTATCTATTTCTTCTCAGTCTCCTCTGTGAACCTCTTATTTCTGTGTACCAAGAGTCAAATGCTGGAAATCACTATTGTTCCACTTATCTCATGTCTTCTAAATATGACCTCTGAGTAGTCCCATATACTTCAATAATTTGAACTACAACTTGTACAAGATCTGGTATCATTCTCTCCCTTCTCAAACTAATTTCCTGCCACTATATTTCTCACTATGTCACTTATGTACCAAGCGATATATTGATAAATTACTCTATTTTTATTTAAAATACACTAATAATAATATATATATATTAAAAAAAGGGCCTGGAACCACAGGCTTCCAGTGGTACATAACCATTCCAATTCAATTTAAACTTGTTAAGACCACAATTAAAAGTAGAAAGTATGGGGCGCCTGGGTGGCTCAGTGGGTTAAAGCCTCTGCCTTCGGCTCAGGTCATGATCCCAGGGTAAACAGAGAGCCTGCTTCCCTTCCTCTTTCTCTCCCTGCCTGCTTCTCTGTCTACTCGTGATCTCTCTGTCAAATAAATAAATAAAATATAAAAAAAAAAGTAGAAATTATGCCATTCATTAAGCTACTAACATTAGCATCAAAACTGACAGCTAGAACAATCTTTAAAAAACAAAAACAAAGCTGGAATTAGACCCAGAACTAAACTCTCATGTATGTGGTCAAATGACTTTTGAGGAGGGTGTCAAGACAATCCAATAGGGAATCGTTTTTTGTTCTTTTTTTTTTTTTTTTTAAGATTTTATTTATTTATTTGACAGAGAGAGAGAGATCACAAGCAGGCAGAGAGGAAGGGGTAAGCAGGTTCCCTGCTGAGCAGAGAGCCTGATGTGGGGCTTGATGCCAGGACCCTGACATCATGACCCAAGCTGAAGGCAGAGGCTTTAACCCACTGAGCCACCTAGGTGCCCCATGGTTTTTTGGTTGGTTTGTTTGTTTCAGCAAATGGCATAGAGACAACTGGATAGCCACATGTAAAAGAAAGCATTTGAACCCTAACTTATACAATATCTCCTAATTGACTCAAAATTGGTCATAGATGTAAATGTTAAGAGTTAAAACTATAAAACCCCTAGAAGAAAACACAGATATAAATCTTTGTGATTTCAAGTTAGGTAAAGCCTTCTTAGATCAGAACCAAAAGCGTGAACAACCAAAAGAAAGAAATAGATATACTGAATTTAATCAAAATTAAAAGCTTTTGTTTGTTAAAGAACACCATCAAAAAAAGTGAAAAGACAACCCACAGAATGGGAAAACTATTTGCAAATCATACATCTAACAAGGGGCTTGTATCAAAAATATATAAAGGAAATCTTCTAACTCAACAATGAAAAGACAATAACCCAATTCAAAAATGGGCAAAAGACCTAACAGGTGTATCTCTAAAAATACAAATGGCCAATAGATACATGAAAAGATGGTCAACATCATTACTCATCAGGGAAATGCAGATAAAACCACAATGAGATACCACCTCACACCCACTAGGATGGCTACAACAGAAAAGACAAGACAATGTTGGTGAGTACATAGAAAGATTGGTAAGTATGTAAAATTGTGCAGTCGCTTAAAGAATGGTTTGGAAAAACTTCAAAATGCTCAACACAGAGTTACCATATGAGACCTAGCTGTTCCACTCTCAGGTATGTAACTAGGAAATATGAAAACATATGTCCAAATAAAAAATTATACACAAATGTTCATAACAACATTATTCATAATAGCCCCAAAGTAGAAACAACTAAATGTCTATGAGCTAACAAACTGATAATGGTATACGGTATACAACGAATATCATGTATCAATAGAAAGCAATGAAGTAATGACACGTGCTATGACATGCACAGACCTTGAAAATATTATGCCAAGGGAAGAAGCCAGTCATAAATTATCACATACTGCATGATTTCATTTACAAGAAATATCTACGATAGACTGATCTAAAGAGATAGAAAGCAGATTAGTGGTTGCATAGGACTAGGAGGAGGATGTTGGAAAGAATGGGGAAATGACAGCTAATGTGTGTGAGATGTTATTGGCTTATTTGAAAATTTTCTAAAGTCAGTTTGCAATGATGGAAGAACAACTCTGTGAATATACTAAAATAGAACACTTTAAAGTGAATTTTATGACTTATGAAATATGTATCCATAAAGTTGTAAAATGCAAAAAAAACAAAACAAAACTCAGGGACAAAAGACCAAGAAAAAGCAAACAAAAATCAAGAAAAAATGAGGAAAACTTATAAATAGACAAATACATAGACTTATTTATATTCACACACACACACACATTCACTGGACATATAAAAAAAATTCAAACTCATTCTTAACAAAACTCTGACAGCAAAAAACCAAAACAAAGCAAGAAGCTCCAGGTTAATTTAATTTATTCTTCAAGAGTATAAATTCTGGAGAGAGTTCAGATCTGTCTGGGGCTACTAATTATTACTAAATATAATATTGGTTAAGTTAGTTAAACCATATTCCTCAGTTTCTTCACCTATAAAATTAGTAATAGTCATAACACCTATCTCAGAGGATCACTTTGAGGTTTAAGTACTTTAACATATGTATAGTATTAATAAGAGTGCCTGGCACTAAGTGAATGCTACAGGAGGGCAGATGATTATAAATAATAATTTTTAAAAATTCTCAAAAAAACAATGACAAATCAAATCCAATAGTTTATTCTTCAAGGAATTGTTCCAACAATTTGAACAATTTGAATGATATGAAAAACAATATGAAACATTGTTTCATATGAAACAATATGAAAAACAATTTGAACAATAAATTTTATTGAGTTTGAACTCAATAAAATTTATTATATCCACTAATACAAACTAAAAAAATTCTAGAAAGAAGCTAGTTGAATATGACAAAACAGTATTTATCAAAATCCAAGTAGAGGTAATGCACATGACTATGATGTAGAAAGCTACAACTGTCATTCTATGTAAACTATAAGAAATGTTGTATAATGCACGGAGTCATAAAGTTTCTAGAGCTTATTAGAGAGCCAAGTTCACAAGGTAACCAGACAGTCTTAATTTCAATGAGGGACAAGACTCTAAGGAGAAATAGGATGCAGACTAGCTTACCTTGGGCAGAACCTGGGAAGAATGGCCAGCTATCACAGATAGCCCTCAGAAATCCCTGACAAAAGGGGTTTGGACTTATCAGTAGGCTCTTGCCCATATTGCTCCACTAGGTATACATGGAAAATATCAAGGCCAGGGTAGGAAATCAAATATAGCTTCCCTCTCAGTGTTGTACACATGCAAGGTACGTAGGAGCACAGACTGGTTGTAGTTATGGAAGGAGCAAATTCCTTCCCACCCGGCTCCACCTCCTAACTCCACCAACACCTTTCCAAGGACAAAGCGAAAGCCATCTATAGCTGAAAGAGCAGTCAACAGGATACAGGGAAAAAACCACTGCTTGGGATTGGTAAAAGAAAGAACTCCTATATCTGGGTTAGTGGCTGGAAATAGACCTGCCTCCAGGATTTTACACCAATACCATTAGATAGCTTCTAAAACTTGGTATAGGGCAGGAAGGTCTCTTCTACACAATATCGCCCAGAGATACAAGTCACAGTTTGGCTGCCACAGAAAAGAATTCTGAGAAAGCCCCACTCCAAATCCCAAGCATAAAGGGACTGTCTAAAGTTGAAGCAGAGGACTCTGATTCCTCCTACATCAGACTATAAATGGAATTTTACTGCTGGACAAAAGGAAAAAGGGTAGAGTGAGACACTCTCTGAGGTGTAAGCACATAGATTCAACTGAAAACGAAGGGTGGAACATAAACACTGAGAAAAATCCTCCAGCATCTGGGCTTGCATCTTGAGCACCAGGCAACAGCAACCTGTTACTAGAGCAATTTGAAACCTATGATGCAACAGCAACCTGTTACTAGAGCAATTTGAAACCTATGATGCACTAACAGTAACAATGCAACAACAAGCACAAATCTAGCTCAATTTCTGAGTAGATGAACTCAATGCTCATTTTACCGGCCTGAGAGAAAAACTATTATTCTACTGATAATGCCTAGCATTCAGGAAAAAATCATGAGGCACAGGAAAGCAAAAGCAAAGCAAAACAAAACAAAAATGTAAAGCAACAAAAGAATCACAAAACTAGACTCAGAGATGACCTACATTTTGTAACTATCAAACTGAGACTATGAAGGAAAAGGGAAAATCCCAGTGCAAATGTCAAACTAATTTAGCATGATGTAGAATCCATCCCCACTAAACTCAGGTAAAATCAAGGATATCCACTATTGTAATTCCTGGGATCGAGCCCCATATCGGGTTCTCTCCTCGGCAGGGAGCCTGCTTCCTTCTCTCTCTGCCTGCCTCTCTGTCTGTTTGTGATCTCTCTCTCTCTCTCTGTCAAATAAATAAATAAAATCTTAAAAAAAAATTGTTCCTTCTTATTGTTGAGTCACAGATGTGTCACAGTTTGTGTCAAGATTAATCTGGCAGGTCTGGGAACCATGAGAGAAAAAGGGGGATGTTATTAAAGTTTTCTTTATATATTTTAGCATTTATTTCACTGGCTATGGTGAGCATGTATAACTTTTTAAGTAACTTCCTATTTTTGCAATAATTCAAGGCCCACGAGAACCTGCAAAGAGTACAGAGTTCCTGCATAGCCTTCATCTAACTTCCTTCAGTGATAGCATATACGTACCATACTATATTGTGAAAACCAGGAAACTGACATTGATATAATACTATTAACTCAGATATATTACCTTATGTGGTTTTCACCTGTTTTTGTATCTTCCCTCCCAGCTTACCTTCCTGGTATATAATTCTATGCCATTTTATCTATTTATTTATTTATTTATTTATTTATTTAATTTATTATTATTTTTAAAAGATTTTATTTTTATTTATTTGACAGAGATCACAAGTAGGCAGAGAGGCAGGCAGAGAGAGAGAGAGGAGGAAGCAGGCTCCCCGTTGAGCAGAGAGCCCGATGCGGGACTCGATCCCAGGACCCCGAGATCATGACCTGAGCCGAAGGCAGCGGCTTAACCCACTGTGCCACCCAGGCGCCCCTAATATCATAAAGTTTGACTACAGAGCTGTTACAATACTACACAGAAACTCCCTGTTAGACTTTAATCGTCATACTAAAGCTCTTCCATCTAACTCCAAGAAACCACTGATCTGTTCTCCATCATAATGATTTTGTCACTTTAGGACTGTTATATAATTGGGATCATACAGATATAACCCTTTGATACTGGCTCTTCTCATTCAACATAATGAGAACCATCAAAGGTGTTGTATGTATCAGTAAGTTGTTCCTTCTTGGGGTGCCTGGGTGGCTCAGTGGGTTAAAACCTCTCCCTTCAGCTCAGGTCATGATCTTAGGGTCCTGGGATCGAGCCTCACATCGTGCTCTCTGTTCGGCAGGGAGCCCGCTTCCCTCTCTCTCTGCCTGCCTCTCATCTCTCTCTCTGTCAAATAAATAAATAAAATCTTAAAAAAAAAATAAGTTGCTCCTTCTTATTGATGAGTCACAGTTGATTTGTGCGGATACTGATCCACTGACCAACTAAAGGATATTTAGCTTCTTTCTAGTTTTGGTCAATTATAAATAAAGCTGCTGTGAACATTTCTGTACATCATTTTTGTGAATATAAATTTCATTTCTCTAGCATAAGACCCAGGAGTGTAATAGCTGGGTAATATGTTAAACATATTTCTTCTTTAAAAAAAAATATTTATTTATTGGTGAGAGAGAGAAAGAGAGAGAGCACACGGGAGTGCACAAAAGTGGAGGGGAGGGACAGAAGGAAAAGGAGAAGCAGACTCCCCGCTAAGCAGGGAGTCTGGCAAGAGACTTGATCCCAGGACCCTGGATCATGACATAAGCTGAGGGCAGATGCTTAACTGACTGAGCCATCCACATGCCCCTGTTAAATACATTTCTATAAGAAACTCATAAACTGTTTCCCAAGGTAGCTGTATCATTTTACATTTCTACCAGTAGTGTATGACAGATTGAGTTTCTGTACATATCATCAACATTTGGTATTATGAGTGTTTTTTTATTTAGCCATTCTAATAGGTATGACATGGTATCTCACTGTGGTTTTAATGGATGTATAAATTTTAGAAGAGAAATTCAATTTTTAGAAGTTTTAAAAACAATAAAAAATTTTAAAAACCAATATAATTAAAGCACAAGCTTTTTGGTCAAATATTATGCTTTGGTAACCCTGAAAGTGAGCCTAGGAATATAAATTTAAATGTTCATCCTGTTTTTCAAATACTCTGCTTCTAGAAATCTGTTTTGAAGAAATACCATAGAGTCTTTAAACATTTCATTCCTATGTATCCTTTCCAAGGAAACTATAAGAAAGTATTCTCCATCAGAATAAAGAGCATGACAAGCAGGAGAAAAATGAGATATAGGAAAGCAGGTGATCCAACATAGAAGAAACTAAAGGAAGCCACAGAATTACATTGAAGGTAGGTTCCAAGACCAGTAATGTCTTATAGGATAATCAGTTCAGATCATCAAAAAAAAAAAAAAAAAAAAAAAAAGTAATTGCTTTAGGTCACCTGAAACATTGAATGTAGTAACAAGATATTTATATCTAGTAGAGAATGTGTGGGTGTAATAGTGATGCATAACATACAAAGAAATCCAGACTATAATTCTGAGGAAGACAAAATATTGAAAAAGAAAGGAGCTGTGAAGGGTGTGAAGGATGAAATATTTCATCCTACTTGGAGGCTAACAAATTCGTCTGCCAGTTTCATGTATGCTGGCGGAAGGCAAGAATTCTGCATCCCAAAGAATTTTACTTAGACAACACTTAAGCTTCATGTTTGTATTGGTGGTCTTAGCTTCCCAATTCCCATAGGGGCAATGTGGAAGGGAACAGCTGGATACTGCACACACAGTGGGACTGCATTTCAGCTTAAGAAATCCAAACTCAGGGAAGCCAAAGTTTTTATAATATACTGCAAGCAAACTTACATAACCTCTGCTTCAGAGGGAGACTTTGTTTTTATTATATCGGACAGTAAACAAATCTGCCTCTGCTACAGAGGGAGACACTATCTCTATCTTCCAAGACTGTTTGCTAAGCAAATATCCTCTAGAACACGTTTTAGAACTGCACCTCTGCTCACAAAACATGAAGAAACACAAAAAGCCCATGGGAGAACTGTCATTTAGACAGTTCTAAACTGTAATTTAGAGGATCACAACCAGCATTAGGTTTCAAAAAAAAGTTAAACATAATTTAAAATGTTTGAATACAAATATGTCAATAGAGTATGTATTATTTCCTTACATTTTACTTTCCTTCAGTTTGATACCTGTATGTTTGCGTATTATCTGGGTCATGACATCAAATATAACTCTTGCTGAGATGTCTGAAGAATACTATATAGTCAGTTATGAATATTATAATAATGTAAATCCTAAGCACTAATCTAACAGAAAGTTAAACCTTCATCTGCACAGGAGGGAGTCAATTAATAATAATAAAAAATGAAAAATAACTATAAGCTTTCCACTTAGAAATAACAGTACAGATACAGAATAAGCAGTTGAAAGTGATTTTTTTTCCTGTGGAGCAGAAATCAGGAAAGTAATGAAAGACTGCCTTGTTTTTTATTAGAAGACTTATAGAATCATTTGGCATTTTTTTAAGGGTGGTGGGGCAGGGAGAAGGGCAGAGAGAGGAGAGAATCTCAAACAGGCTCCATACCCGATGCAGGGCCGGATCTCACGAGTCTGAGGTCATGACCTGAACTAAAATTAAGAGTCAGATGCTTAATTGACTGAGCCACCCAGGTACCCCTAGAATCATCTGGCTTTTAAAACTATCTGCTTTACTGAGGCACCTGGGTGGCTCAGTTGGTTAAGTGTCTGCCTTCGGCTCAGGTCATGATCCCAGGGTCCTGGGGTCGGGTTCCCTGCTCAGCAAGGAGACTGCTTTCCTCTTCCTCGGCCCCTCCACCTGCTTGTGGTCACTCTTTCTCTCTGTCAAATAAATAAAATCTTAAAAAAAAAATAACAAAACTATTCACTTTACTGAAAATAAAAATTTGAAAAACAAATTATTTGCTAAATATTATTAAATATAAAAATACACAAAACATTTAAAATATATGAAAATATTTTTCACAGTGATATTCTGAAGAATGCAAAGCACAAACAACTTAAATATTCAATATTAAGGGAAGAGTTAAAATTATGATGCATCTGTCTACTGCAAATTATGTAGTACATTAAGGTGATATTTATAGAGTGAGTATACTGGAAAATGCCTATGAAGTGGTAAGTAGGGGAAGCCAGATACTAAGTTGCATGTGTGGTATTCATTCACTTAAGAGATATTTATTCAGTGGCTACTATGTATACTTGTAGGAGATCCAATCAGAGGAGGTTTTCAGCTGCTATACATGGGAACAGCCATACAAATTATTGACAGTTGGCATCTTTTATGGCTCATCAGTATCTCTGATTTACTGTCAGATATTTTTTACATCATCAATAGATACAGAGGTGTACAATGTAAACAAAAATCCTTGATCATGGAACAGTCAAAATGCCTAATAAATGTACTAAGTAAAATGTATACTTCCTTGGAAGAGAAGTTCTCTGGAGTAAAAGCAGGGAAGGGGACAGAGAAAATGCTTGTAAAGACCTCACTGAAAGGAGGCATTTGAATAGACTTGAAAGAGTTAAAAAGCAAGCCATGTGAACATTTGGGGTGGGGGGGGCAAGCAATGCTTGGGAATGGGAACAGCAAGTACAAAGGCCTTCAGATGCAAGCATGCCTGGTATATCTCTGGGACAGCAAGAGAGTAGTGTGACTAAAGTGCAGGGTGGTACCAAGGAGGAGGGCCAAATCAAGAGGTCTTGTAGGTTTATCCTGAGTGAAATGGCAGGCCACTTAAAGGTTCGTAGCAGGGGAGCAATGTAATCTAATTTATATTTTAATAGTATGGTCCTCCAGGCTGTGTTCAGAATGGAGGAGGTAAGGATGGAAATAAGAAATCACTAGTAGGCTTTGCAATAATCCAGACAAGAGATGATGGAAGCCTGAAAGACAGGAGTAGCAGTCCTGGGAAGAGACTGATTCTTGATATGTACCAAAAGGAGAGATAAGAGAATTTGTTTACTGATGGAATAGGGGGTGTGTGTGTGAGAGAGAGAGAAATCAAGGCTAACTCCAGGATCTTGGCCTAAGCTGCCATTACGGTGAAGATGCTCTTTTCAGATAGAGCCTGCAGAATGAGCAGATTTTCAGGGTAAGATCATGAGTTTGGTTTTGAGCATATTAAACTGTGGTGTTTCCATACATCCAAGCTGTGATAGGCAGCCTTTAACATGGCATCTAACAATCCTCGCCTCCTGGTGTCCATGTCCTCGTGGAATTCCTCTCCTTGAGCATGAGGTGGATTAATGACTCACTTTTTAAAAAATGACTTTTTATTTTTAAATAACTATAAACTCAAAGGAAGTTAAAGAAAAAAGACATATGCACAGATCCCGTGCACCCTGTATCTGACCTCCTCTGATGGTTATTATCTTGCATAATAAGAGTATAATACTTAAACCAGGAAACGCACACTGCAGTACAGCCCGTGCAGCTTATTTAGACTTCACCAGCCTCACATGCACCTGTGTGTGTGTGTGTGTGTGTGTGTGTGTGTGTGTGTGTATAATTCTATGCAATTTTATCACATGCAGATATAAGCACCACCACAAGCAAAGACAGAACTGTTCCAGCACTACAGGATCCATTGTGCCACCCTCCCTTTGTAGCTACAATGCTTTGTCCTGATATAGTTTTTTTTTTTTAAAGATTTTATTTATTTATTTTACAGACAGAGATCACAAGTCGGCAGAGAGAGAGGAGGAAGCAGGCTCTCTGCTAAGCAGACAGCCCAATATGGGGCTCGATCCCAGGACTCTGGGATCATGACCGGAGCTGAAGGCAGAGGCTTTAACTCACTGAGCCACCCAGGCACTCCATGTCCTGGTATAATTTTTAATGATATTTCTTTTATTCTAAAAGATGTCTTCAGTTAAAGATAAATTATATTGTTCATACTACCTAAGACCATACTAGCTAAAAATGGACTGCTCTTTCCTTAATGCAGACACTATGTGGGCCTGAATTCATCATCCCATAGATATAGATATATATAGAGAGAGAGATAAATGTATACATCTATACAATACTACAAATTTATAAAATCGCATTTTCTAATTTAAATGACTCTGAATGTTACTTAACCTCCTTGTTTTTTTTTTTTTTTAATTTTTTATTTTTTATAAACATATATTTTTATCCCCAGGGGTACAGGTCTGTGAATCACCAGGTTTACACACTTCACAGCACTCACCAAATCACATACCCTCCCCAATGTCCATAATCCCACCCCCTTCTCCCAAACCCCCTCCCCCCGGCAACCCTCAGTTTGTTTTGTGAGATTAAGAGTCACTTATGGTTTGTCTCCCTCCCAATCCCATCTTGTTTCATTTATTCTTCTTCTACCCACTTAAGCCTCCATGTTGCATCACCACTTCCTCATATCAGGGAGATCATATGATAGTTGTCTTTCTCTGCTTGACTTATTTCGCTAAGCATGATACGCTCTAGTTCCATCCATGTTGTTGCAAATGGCAAGATTTCATTTCTTTTGATGGCTGCATAGTATTCCATTGTGTATATATACCACATCTTCTTGATCCATTCATCTGTTGATGGACATCTAGGTTCTTTCCATAGTTTGGCTATTGTGGACATTGCTGCTATAAACATTCGGGTGCATGTGTCCCTTTGGATCACTACATTTGTATCTTTAGGGTAAATACCCAATAGTGCAATTGCTGGATCATAGGGCAGTTCTATTTTCAACATTTTGAGGAACCTCCATGCTGTTTTCCAGAGTGGCTGCATCAGCTTGCATTCCCACCAACAGTGTAGGAGGGTTCCCCTTTCTCCGCATCCTCGCCAGCATCTGTCATTTCCTGACTTGTTGATTTTAGCCATTCTGACTGGTGTGAGGTGATATCTCATTGTGGTTTTGATTTGTATTTCCCTGATGCCGAGTGATATGGAGCACTTTTTCATGTGTCTGTTCGCCATCTGGATGTCTTCTTTGCAGAAATGTCTGTTCATGTCTTCTGCCCATTTCTTGATTGGATTATTTGTTCTTTGGGTGTTGAGTTTGCTAAGTTCTTTATAGATTCTGGACACTAGTCCTTTATCTGATATGTCGTTTGCAAATATCTTCTCCCATTCTGTCAGTTGTCTTTTGATTTTGTTAACTGTTTCCTTTGCTGTGCAAAAGCTTTTGATCTTGATGAAATCCCAGTAGTTCATTTTTGCCCTTGCTTCCCTTGCCTTTGGCGTTGTTCCTAGGAAGATGTTGCTGCGGCAGAGGTCGAAGAGGTTGCTGCCCGTGTTCTCCTCAAGGATTTTGATGGATTCCTTTCGTACATTGAGGTCCTTCATCCATTTTGAGTCTATTTTTGTGTGTGGTGTAAGGAAATGGTCCAATTTCATTTTTCTGCATGTGGCTGTCCAATTTTCCCAGCACCATTTATTGAAAAGGCTGTCTTTTTTCCATTGGACATTCTTTCCTGCTTTGTCGAAGATTAGTTGACCATAGAGTTGAGGGTCTATTTCTGGGCTCTCTATTCTGTTCCATTGATCTATGTGTCTGTTTTTTGTGCCAGTACCATGCTGTCTTGATGATGACAGCTTTGTAATAGAGCTTGAAGTCCGGAATTGTGATGCCACCAAACATTGGCTTTCTTTTTCAATATCCCTTTGGCTATTCGAGGTCTTTTCTGGTTCCATATAAATTTTTAGAATTATTTGTTCCATTTCTTTGAAAAAGATGGATGGTACTTTGATAGGAATTGCATTAAATGTGTAGATTGCTTTAGGTAGCATAGACATTTTCACAATATTTATTCTTCCAATCCAGGAGCATGGAACATTTTTCCATTTCTTTGTGTCTTCCTCAATTTCTTTCATGAGTACTTTATAGTTTTCTGAGTATAGATTCTGTGTCTCTTTGGTTAGGTTTATTCCTAGGTATCTTATGGTTTTGGATGCAATTGTAAATGGGATTGACTCCTTAATATCTCTTTCTTCTGTCTTGCTGTTGGTGTAGAGAAATGCAACTGATTTCTGTGCATTGATTTTATATCCTGACACTTTACTGAATTCCTGTATAAGTTCTAGCAGTTTGGGAGTGGAGTCTTTTGGGTTTTCCACATATAGTATCATATCATCTGCGAAGAGTGATAATTTGACTTCTTCTTTGCCGATTTGGATGCCTTTAATTTCCTTTTGTTGTCTGATTGCTGCGGCTAGGACCTCTAGTACAATGTTGAATAGCAGTGGTGATAATGGACATCCCTGCCGTGTTCCTGACCTTAGCGGAAAAGCTTTCAGTTTTTCTCCATTGAGAATGATATTTGCGGTGGGTTTTTCATAGATGGCTTTGATGATATTGAGGTATGTGCCCTCTATCCCTACACTTTGAAGAGTTTTGATGAGGAAGGGATGCGGTACTTTGTCAAATGCTTTTTCAGCATCTATTGAGAGTATCATATGGTTCTTGTTCTTTCTTTTATTGATGTGTTGTATCACATTGACTGATTTGCGGATGTTGAACCAACCTTGCAGCCCTGGAATAAATCCCACTTGGTCGTGGTGAATAATCTTTTTAATGTACTGTTGAATCCTATTGGCTAGTATTTTGTTGAGTATTTTCGCATCTGTGTTCATCAAGGATATCGGTCTATAGCTCTCTTTTTTGGTGGGATCCTTGTCTGGTTTTGGGATCAAGGTGATGCTGGCCTCATAAAATGAGTTTGGAAGTTTTCCTTCCATTTCTATTTTTTGGAACAGTTTCAGGAGAATAGGAATTAGTTCTTCTTTAAATGTTTGGTAGAATTCCCCCGGGAAGCCGTCTGGCCCTGGGCTTTTGTTTGTTTGGAGATTTTTAATGACTGTTTCAATCTCCTTACTGGTTATGGGTCTGTTCAGGCTTTCTATTTCTTCCTGGTTCAGTTGCGGTAGTTTATATGTTTCTAGGAATGCATCCATTTCTTCCAGATTGTCAAATTTATTGCCGTAGAGTTGCTCATAGTATGTTCTTATAATAGTTTGTATTTCTTTGGTGTTAGTTGTGATCTCTCCTCTTTCATTCATGATTTTATTTATTTGGGTCCTTTTCTCTTTTCTTTTTGATAAGTCGGGCCAGGGGTTTATCAATTTTATTAATTCTTTCAAAGAACCAGCTCCTAGTTTCGTTGATTTGTTCTATTGTTTTTTTTTGGTTTCTATTTCATTGATTTCTGCTCTGATCTTTATGATTTCTCTTCTCCTGCTGGGCTTAGGGTTTCTTTCTTGTTCTTTCTCCAGCTCCTTTAGGTGTAGGGTTAGGTTGTGTACCTGAGACCTTTCTTGTTTCTTGAGAAAGGCTTGTACCGCTATATATTTTCCTCTCAGGACTGCCTTTGTTGTGTCCCACAGATTTTGAACCGTTGTATTTTCATTATCATTTGTTTCCATGATTTTTTTCAATTCTTCTTTAATTTCCCGGTTGACCCATTCATTCTTTAGAAGGATACTGTTTAGTCTCCATGTATTTGGGTTCTTTCCAAACTTCCTTTTGTGGTTGAGTTCTAGCTTTAGAGCATTGTGGTCTGAAAATATGCAGGGAATGATCCCAATCTTTTGATACCGGTTGAGTCCTGATTTAGGACCGAGGATGTGATCTATTCTGGAGAATGTTCCATGTGCACTAGAGAAGAATGTGTATTCTGTTGCTTTGGGATGAAATATTCTGAATATATCTGTGATGTCCATCTGGTCCAGTGTGTCATTTAAGGCCTTTATTTCCTTGCTGATCTTTTGCTTGGATGACCTGTCCATTTCAGTGAGGGGAGTGTTAAAGTCCCCTACTATTATATTATTATTGTTGATGTGTTTCTTTGATTTTGTTATTAATTGGTTTATATAGTTGGCTGCTCCCACATTGCGGGCATAGATATTTAAAATTGTTAAATCTTCTTGTTGGACAGACCCTTTGAGTATGATATAGTGTCCTTCCTCATCTCTTATTATAGTCTTTGGCTTAAAATCTAATTGATCTGATATAAGGATTGCCACTCCTGCTTTCTTCTGATGTCCATTAGCATGGTAAATTCTTTTCCACCCCCTCACTTTAAATCTGGAGGTGTCTTCGGGCTTAAAATGAGTTTCTTGGAGGCAACATATAGATGGGTTTTGTTTTTTTATCCATTCTGATAGCCTGTGTCTTTTGACAGGGGCATTTAGCCCATTCACATTCAGGGTAACTATTGAGAGATAATGAATTTAGGGCCATTGTATTGCCTGTAAGGTGACTGTTAACTGTATATGGTCTCTGTTACTTTCTGATCTACCACTTGTAGGCTCTCTCTTTGCTTAGAGGACCCCTTTCAATATTTCCTGTAGAGCTGGTTTGGTATTTGCAAATTCTTTCAGTTGTTGTTTGTCCTGGAAGCTTTTAATCTCTCCTTCTATTTTCAATGATAGCCTAGCTGGATATAGTATTCTTGGCTGCATGTTTTTCTCGTTTAGTGCTCTGAAAATATCATGCCAGCTCTTTCTGGCCTGCCAGGTCTCTGTGGATAAGTCAGCTGCCAATCTAATATTTTTACCATTGTATGTTACAGACTTCTTTTCCCGGGCTGCTTTCAGGATTTTCTCTTTGTCATTGAGACTTGTAAATTTTACTATTAGGTGACGGGGTGTGGTCCTATTCTTATTGATTTTGAGGGGCATTCTCTGAACCTCCTGAATTTTGATGCTCGTTCCCTTTGCCATATTGGGGAAATTCTCCCCAATAATTCTCTCCAGTATACCTTCTGCTCCCCTCTCACTTTCTTCTTCTTCTGGAATCCCAATTATTCTAATGTTGTTTCGTCTTATGGTGTCACTTATCTCTCGAATTCTCCCCTCGTGGTCCAGTAGCTGTTTGTCCCTCTTTTGCTCAGCTTCTTTATTCTCTGTCATTTGGTCTTCTATATCACTAATTCTTTCTTCTGCCTCATTTATCCTAGCAGTTAGAGCCTCCATTTTTGATTGCACCTCATTAATAGCTTTTTTGATTTCACCTTGGTTAGATTTTAGTTCTTTTATTTCTCCAGAAAGGGCTTTTATATCTCTCGAGAGGGTTTCTCTAATATCTTCCATGCCTTTTTCGAGCCCGGCTAGAACCTTGAGAATTGTCATTCTGAACTCTAGATCTGACATATTACCGATGTCTGTATTGATTAGGTCCCTAGCCTTCGGTACTGCCTCTTGTTCTTTTTTTTGTGTTGAATTTTTACGTCTTGTCATTTTGTCCAGCTAAGAGTAAATGAAGGGGCAAGTAAAATACTAAAAGGGTGGCAACAACCCCAGGAAAATATGCTTTAACCAAATTAGAAGAGATCCAAAATCGTGAGTGGGGAGAAAGGGGATAAAAAGAGGTTCAAAAAGGAAGAAAGAAAAAAAAAAAAACAAAAAGAAAAGAAAAAGAAAAAAAAAAAGAAAAGAAAATAAAAGAATTTTTAAAAAAAGAAAACACCTAAGAAAAATGTAAAAAAAAAAAATATATATATTAGATAAACTAGTTAAAAAAGAAAAAGGTAACAGTTAAAAAAAAATTTTACCCGAAGGCGAGAAAAAAAAAAATGAAAAAGAAAAAATTAAATTAACTGCAAGACTAAAAAAAAATCACAGGAAAAATGCCATGAGTTCCGTGCTTGGCTTTCTCCTCCTCTGGAATTCTGCTGCTCTCTTTGGTATTGAAACCGCACTCCTTGGTAGGTGAACTTGGTCTCGGCTGGATTTCTTGTTGATCTTCTGGGGGAGGGGCCTGTTGTAGTGATTCTCAAGTGTCTTTGCCCCAGGCGGAATTACACCGCCCTTACCCGGGGCCGGGGTGAGTAATCTGCTCGGGTTTGCTTTCAGGAGCTTTTGTTCCCTGAGTGCTTTCCGTAGAGTTCCAGAGGACGGGAATACAAATGGCGGCCTCCTGGTCTCCGGCCCGGAGGAGCCGAGAGCCCAGGGCCCCACTCCTCAGTGCGCCCTCAGAGAACAGCGCCCAGTCACTCCCGTCTGCCTGACCTCCGGCCGTGCTCCGAGCTCACCGAGCCTGCGACCGGTTCAAGGTAACACGGAGCTGCGAGCTTACTGTCGGCTCTGTCTCTGTAGCCGGCTTTCCAATACCCGCAAGCTCTGCGACACTCAGACACCCCCGATCCTTCTGTGACCCTGCGGGACCTGAGGCCACGCTGACCCCGCGTGGGCTTCGCCCCGGTTTAGCCTCTGGAGCGATGTCCCTCAGTGGAACAGACTTTTAAAAGTCCTGATTTTGTGCGCGGTTGCTCCGCCGCTTGCCGGGAGCCGGTCCCTCCCCCCGGGGTCTATCTTCCCGTCGCTTTGGATTCACTTCTCTGCTGGTCCTACCTTTCAGAAAGTGGTTGTTTTTCTGTTTCCAGAATTACTGTTCTTCTTCTCTTCGATCTGCCGATGGATTTTCAGGTGTTTGCAATCTTTAGATAAGCTATCTAGCTGATCTCCGGCTAGCTGAAGCAGTCTCAGCCTGCTACTTCTCTGCCATCTTGACTCCTCCTAACCTCCTTGTTTTAAAGATGTAAATTAATTTGAAAAAATCATACAGTTGGTTTGTGGTACAGCAAAGACAAAAAAACAGGTGTCTGACATCTACACAAATGTTCTTTCTACTACCACACCGTATGGAATGATGTGTCCTACTTTATAGATTGTCCATACATCTTCTCAATTATTCAATATATTTGCTGTCATTATCTTACAAATGTAGAGATCAATGCTCAGGCTTTCGCTATTCTATATAGCTAGTAAATGGGGGAAATTTGGGATATTAAATTCAGGATCCATGACTGCAGTTTCCACTAGAAAATAATCTAAAGTCGTACCTCACAGACAGTTGAAAGCTAGTATCACCTGGGCATATCAAAGATAGTCCATTAGCATGGCCAATATAGGCACACGACTAATAACTCATCTCATATTTGATTTCATTGTAAGAAATTATATTATTGGGGCGCCTGGGTGGCTCAGTGGGTTAAAGCCTCTGCCTTCGGCTCAGGTCATGATCCCAGGGTCCTGGGATGGAGCCCCACATCGGGCTCTCTGCTCTGTAGGGAGCCTGCTTCCTCCTCTCTCTCTCTCTGCCTACTTGTATCTCTCTCTGTCAAATAAATAAATAAAATAAAATAAAATTATATTATTATTTACTATCAAATGTAATTAATAGTGCTTGCTATTTACTTAGTCCTCAAAAGAGCTTATCCTGCAGTGAACTCTAAATAGCAAAGAAAAAAAAAGGCATAAACAAAAATCTCTCCTATCGATATTTTTAAGCCAATAGTGAAAGACTAGAATTCCTGACACTGGATTATTCAATTCATGAATGAAGAAACTTTGGCACAAGACAGAAACCTTTCTAGAGAGTTTTAATTGGGCCCAGTTAGTGACTATAAAGATATTATTCCGGAATAATTTCATATTCTCTATGTCTTGAACTTAGTTTATACTTAATAAATATGTGGACTTCAACTATGATACATTAAAACTAATTTCTAATTTCAAAAACTTATTAATGTAATGAATTCAACAATGTGCTAAATTCCAAGAGAAAAGCAACCTGAAAAGGCTGTAATCCCTATGCTCAAGAAGTTTTTGATTTATCTATCTATCTATTTATTTATTTATTTTTGAGAGACAGAGTGAGAGTGAGAGAGAGAGAGCATGAGCGGGCAGGGAGGGAGAGGGAGAAGCAGACTCACCTGCTGAGCAAGGAGCTTGATCCCAGGACCCTGGAATCCTGACCTGAGCTGAAAGGCAGACACTTAACAGACTGAGCCACCCAGGCACCCTGAAGTTTTTGATTTAGAGATGGCACATAAGCAGTCAACTGATACTAGAGACAGAATTAAATAAAAGTCATAAAAGAAGTAAAGACTAGAGGAAATTAAAGACCTGACACTTTAGGAAGCAGTGGAAAGATGGTTAGGGTGTATTAAGACCATAAAGAGAGAAATAGTTAAAAAACCAAAAAGGAAAGTAAAAAAGAAAGTAAAACAAAGAAAACAGAAGTAAAAACACAGGCTAAAATTATAGGGTGGAGTCTTAAATTCTTAAGTCTTTTATTAGGAGGTTTGGATTATACTCTGCACATAACAGAAAGTAACTGAAGTTTTTTTTTTATTTATCTGACCATTATTTCAATCTTGCTCTTGACAATTAATTTCTCTCTACATATTTAACGAATTATTCCTATTGTTGCTTTCAGGGTATTTAAGAAATTATTCTATTATGATTATTAAGAAGTCAGTGAGTCTAAATGCCATTCCTTTGTTAAATATGTCTTTTCTAATGATTGTTCTTAAGAGCTTTAACTTCAATGTTCTGCAGTTTCTCCTAATTTGTCATAGTTGGAATTCATCTGGTATCCCTAGATCTAAGGCTTTCGTCATTTGACAATTCTGGAAGATGCTCAGTCATGATTTCTCTGTATATTGTCTTTTCCCTGTTCCCCATATCATCTACTCTAGAATTCTAAACAATTTATTTTAGATCTTTTCACTCTATCATTTGTGTCCTTTAACATCTATTTTATAAGTCTCATTTCTTCATCTTTCTGGCTTCCATTTCCATAGTTGGTTCAGATCCATCTTCCAGTTCACTAATAGTTTCTTACATTGAATGTAATCTGCTGTTAAATCTATCTGCTGCTTAATTTTAATTACTTTATTAATTTCTGCAAATTCAATCTCATTAGTTTTCCTAAATTCATGTGATCATTTTTGGTCATTTTCCTTGCTGCTATTTTCAAGGATCTATTTTTAAAGATATTACTTAAATACTTGTGTTATATTCTGTGACGAATAATTAAAAAATCTGAACTATTTGTGGCTGAAGTATATGGTTCTGCTGCCTATGTTTTCACTAACTTTCACTGGAAGTCCTATGTGTTTTTTGATAGCTCTGGGTCTTTGAAATTTTATCTATAAGAAATATTAAAGGGTAAATGGAAGGTAATTTGCTTTGGTTTGTTGTCTGTGGGCCCCTCCAGGATAGGACTACTTTAATTAAATCCTCAGCTTTTAGAACTACACATATATCAAGAATTCAGGTAACCTGTGTGGTTCTAAACCTGCCTACCTGAAAGCTGGCCAAGGAAGACAGATGAATTCTCAGCGATTTCACTCCCTTCACAGTCAAGAAAGTCAAAGTTCTTTGTTACCTTATTTTGTAGGAATGGCTTGACTCTTGTTCACCTGAACACTAATGGTGTGGCCATTAAGATACCAGCTTCAAGAAAGGCTATCTTATTACACTCTCTGGCTTAAACAGGCTCCAGGCTCTATCTCTCTTTGTCTTGCCCTTGAAACCATTAAAATGGAAAATTCACCAAGGTTTGACAAATGCTCTCAGGGTGAAAAAAAAACTTCAGGTAATCACTTACTTCTCATGTTCCCCTCCCCCCACCCCACCCCCATTTCTACTTTGTTTTAGGCCTTTGTAAATTCCTTATCTTCTGCCTTCTTTATAATGTTGTTGTAAAATATACTTAAATTGTAAATTTTAGCCATCCTTTTTCATTTTTTTTTAATCAGAAGGATCATTCAGGATATCTCTATTTTCTCATACTGTTGAAAATGCAAGACAGTGAAAGTTTCTGAGTAGCAAAGTGTCATTTGTGTTTTAGAATGATAGCAAATGAAAGTGACAACTGGTTAGAGAGGTAAGAAACTGAGGACAGAGAGTCTAGGAGGGAACAGATAGACTTCAGAAGCATTACGTGTTTGGTTCTAGACCTCTGCAATAAAGCGAATATTGCAATAGAGCAACTCAAGTGAATTTTTTTTTTAATCTCCCAGTGCATATAAAAGTTATGTTTAACTATACTATAGTCTATTAAGTGTGCAATAGCATTACGTCTAAAAAGACGAAATGTACATACATACCTTAATTAAAAAATACTTTATTGTTAAAAAATGATAACCATTATCTGAGCTTTCAGTGAGTTGTAATCACTGATCACAGATCACCGAACAAATAGAACACTAATGAAAAAGTGAAATATTGCACAACAGTTACCAAAATGTGACTCAGAGACACAAAGTGAGCAAATGCTGTTGAAAAAATGGCTCTGATAGCCTTGCCTGGCATAGGGTTGCCACTAACCTTCACTTTGTAAAAAATGTATTATATGTTAAGTGCAATAAAGTAAAGCACAATAAAATGAGCTATGTCTGTACTACTATCGTCTAGATCATGAACCCGACATAGGGGAAAGGTAAGATAATAAAAATAGGAGGGAAAATAGAAGAGGAATCATTGTTTCAGAATTGAAAATACTGTAAGTTCCACTGATTTATGGTGGCTCACAGCTTAAAAAGAATAAGAAAATTATGTCAACTGTATTGGTCTACATGTCTAAGGAGCATGATTATTAATTAATTATTAATCTATTATCATTGATTAATGGATATTAACTGATCAGTTTGGAAGTAAATACTGGAAAACTATTAAGAGCAATTTAAAATATAGGGCATGTCTATCAACAGAAAAAGAAATCAGGGCATGGGTGCTTAATGTTCTCCAAGCGGCTCATTGGCTAAGGGGCTCAACTGATGTTAATGGCCAGCTTCCCTTGGCATTTTCTTCATGGTTATAAAATGGCTACTGCACTTCCCAGCAGCAAGGAAGTGTTCAAGGTAATAAGAAGAAAAGGAATGGTGCCTGCTACACCCATCCTATGTGAGGAAAACAAAAACTTTTCCAGGGACACTCTAACATCTCTCTCCCCTGCTGCAGAATTCCTCTAATGCTACACTGGCAAAAAGAAAGGCTAAAAAAGTGTTTAACTTCTTCTGCTTCTATAATAAAGACAAACAAAGGAGAATATGATTGGGAATAAATGTTAAGTTATACAGTCAATAGTGTTAGTCTCAGGTCCTTACTTCTTTCCAGGGAGAAAAGGCTTAGGGAGTCAAATTAGGGATTTGTTTTCAAACTCATTGAGGTTAAGGAAACATTAAGATATCTAAGTGGAAGGGCAGAAGAGGTAGTCATTAGGATATAAATAATAGGTGATATTGTAGGAATGGAAGAAATTGGAACAAACAAGTCTACAATAAAAGAAACTCCACAAGCTAATGAGAAAGTGCAACAACAAAAACTCACTCATTACTGGAAGGAATGAAAAATGATACCGCTACTTTGGAAGACAGTTTCGTAATTTCTTACAAAACTAAATATATTCTTATCATACAATCAAGCAACTGCAGTCCTTGGTACTTATCTAAATGAGCTGAAAAGCTATGTCCAAAAAATTCTGCAACTGGATGTTCATAGCAACTTTATTCATATCTCCCCAAATCTGGAAGCAACCAAGATATCCTTCAGTAGGAGAGCAGATAAATAAACTGTGTACACCCAGAAAATGGAATACCAAACATTAAAACAGATGAGCTACAAAACCATCAAAATGTAGGGTAAAAGTTTAAATGAATACATACTGTATAAATGAATACATACTGTATAATTCCATGATACTGCATGACATTCTGGAAAAGGCAAAACTATGGAAATGGTAAAAAGATTAATGGCTGGCAGGTATTAGGAGGAGAGGAAATAAATAGGTAGAGCACAGAGGATTTTTAGAGTGAAATGGCTGTGTATGATACTATAATAGTAGATAAATGTCGTGTACATTTAATGTGAACTATGGACTGTGGGTTATACTGATACAGATTTGTGAACTGAAAACAAATATACCACTCTGGAGTTGGGTGCTGGGGGCATGTTCACGTGTGAAGGCAGGAGGTCTGTGGGAACTCTGCATTCTGCTCAATTCTGCTCTGAATCTTCAACTGCTCTAGTTTTGTTGTTGTTGTTTTTTAAAGAATAATAATGGCCTAATCACATAACTTGGGAATAGGTAGAAAAGGAGGCACCATCTAAAGCACAATAGTCAAAGAAAAAAATGATGAGTATATAGCAATAAAGAACTATAGGAAAGTTTTCAAAAGAGCAGGGCCAACAAAATGGAAGTGTTTTCTAGTTACATTGACAGAGATACTGAGTAGGAAAGATAAGAAGTTTCACAAGTTTAATCATCAGAGGTCACTTAAAATCTAAGAATGAATGGCTTTCAATGGAATTACAGTAGAGAAGCCCAACTGTAGGAAGTTAAAAATGTATGATAAAGAAGATAAATAAATAACACGAAAAAGGAAAAAAGGCAGTATATGTGAAATTTCTTATTAAGACTATGTCTGTATATTTATGATTAATGTAAATTTATTTAAAAACAGTAAATGTCCAAAACTGTGTGCTTCAAGAAACCAATTTTTTAACCTAAATAAGTAAAATTTATTTATTTGTTTTTAAGATTTTATTTAATTATTTGACAGACAGAGATCACAAGTAGGCAGAGAAGCAGGCAGAGAGAGAGGAGGAAGCAGGCTCCCTGCTGAGCAGAGAGCCCAATGTGGAACTCGATTCCAGGACCCTGAGATCATTACCCGAGCCGAAGGTAGAGGCTTTTAACTCACTGAGCCACCCAGGCGCCCCAGTAAAATTTATTTTAAATGAGACAATAAGCTCTTTTTTTTTTCCTTAAAGTAACTCTCAAGGTATAGACTAGTATCAGTATAAATTTAGTCCTTCATCCCATATGTACCATTGTGTTTTACTTTGTAGAGAAAACTGCAAACATTATAAAAATAGGGGGAAATGCCATGATAGCAAATTTAGCTAGTATAATTCCATGCTACTTCAAAAATAATGTTTACATGATCACCAAAAATCCAAATTTATGCTCAGCCATAAAAATAATTTAGAGTTTCCAGGTGACTAGAATAATTAAAGATTTATTATTTGAACAGCACTATAATATTAAAAAGTATTTCCTTGTATGATAATCAGGTATTTGTCATAATCAATTGGAAAGTTCTATATATGATCATTAGCTTGGATTTTTCCCAAACATTTCTTTTATGAAATGTTTCCTTTATGAATTTCAGCATTATACAATTAAATAAAGCATTAATTTTTCAGCTCTTATCCTAGTCAAATTTACCTTTTACTGATATCAATAATAGTATTATTCATAATAAAATACTAGAAATATTATTGACTGACTGAAAGCTCCTAGAGACAGTGACTCTTTTTAAAATTTCTTCATAAAGCTTATTTAGATACTAACTAAATACTGAATGAGTTAACAAAAAAAAGGTAAGTGGACTGTAAAAGACAGGCATACTGCTGAGAAAGGAGATGAAGAGATTCATCAGATAGCTTGGTAATACACTTATTATTCAGAAATTATAAGGCAACTTGAAAATATCAGTGTGCGATAACAGAAGCACCAAATAAAGAACATTAAAAAAATGATTGAGAATAAAGCAGATATAAATATATAATAAATTTGAGGTTTCTCATGAGAAAGTATAGCGTTAAATAACTAAAAAATGATTCAAAGCCAGTGTTATACAAGACAGACATTTTTAAAGAGCCAAAATGAATACTAGAGCTTTAAAACGGATTAAATTGATGAGTTTTAAAAAATTCTTTCTCCCATCCTTACTCTACAAAAAGCTCAAGTTGGCTAGTGAATGGATAAAGACAACAGGAAAATCTGACACTTTTGCAGAAAAAGGTGAGATACTAGAAAAGATTTTAAGACAGTTTATTTGTCAGGAGTAAAAATTTAGCTTTTCTTATATATTGTCTTATATAGTCTATAGTTTATAGAGATTCCTATTTTATAGGGATTTTGTTTTGTTTGGTTTTGAACTTCCTGGTTTTTTGGTCTACATCTAACCTTTTAATGACCTCATAGAAATGTGCATTTCTTTCTCTCCATAAATAGCAGGTGCCATTTAATTCAATTTAACACAAATACACAAAAAAGAAAGTGAGAATAAGGAGCGTGGTATTATCATGTACTTAACAAATTAGAATTTTAATTCTAGGTCTGTTTTTATATGGAAATAGCCATGTTACATACAGCACATGAAATCTGTCCCCTGATGCTGATAATAAATTGGCACTATTAGTGGAAGCTGCCTTTAAAATAAAGTTACTTTTGATCTGCAAGTATACCTTTGAAAAAAATTATACTAGATTTTAATCATATCATGGTAAATTCCTTATAGTAATTAAAAAGTGATCAAGAACCTTCATTTCCTTTCCTTCCAAGTTATTGTTCTAGTCTATAAATCTGAGAGAAAAGAAGAGAAAGCACATTGAACAACGGTAACAAAGTTACTACACCTTCCTAACTATTCACTGAGAATTTAAAAATGAAGCTAAACACATTTGTAGAAAAATCTGATTTCAACCAAACTTCACACTTTTTGGATAGATGAAAAATATTTTCCACTTCAAAATGTCACCATTATTCTCAATTTTGGTGGGTAATTCTGGTTTAGTGAGTTACACTGCTAATGCCATAATAGTCTCCTGTAATTTGTAGCAAAAATGGATTTAAGGCAACAAAGTACAATACAATATTCTTGATGGCACATTATTTCTTACTGCACAATCACAACAGGGATGAATCTTTTCTGTTTCTTGTGGATATGGCTTTGTTTTTATTTTTAATCAGTTATTGAGAAAGTAAGCGCCTTGAGGGCAGGAACCACTACTATGCCACAGGTGCTATGCTAGGAACTGGGACAGAGACAAAGAAGGAGAATAGAAAGTCATAAGTACCATAAGAAAAAATACATAATCAGTAGAATCAAAGTGACGTTCTTTTTCGTGATTATTGGATCTCTGTTAAAATGAAACAGAATCTCTTGTCATGAAAGATACACTTCACTTGTTTCAAGTTCTACCAGACTATATTTTCTTACTTTTCTTGTAATAAGTAACATTTTAAGAACTATTTCAATTCCCAAACATATTCACATACCCTTCAGGGATTGTCAGTTTGTGGGTGAATAATATCACAAGATTAGTGTAATAAATATTGATGCGAAGAAAAGGCTCATGGTTTAATTTTCTTCCCTTTTAGTGTGGCCACTTTTTACTAACTACAAAAGAGTATGGGACATCATAAAATCAGCAACAGAATGAACACATACCCAAAGTATTAATATAGCACCACTCAAAATTCAGAAAATATGTTGTTTTCATGTACACATACACGAAATAAAATAATACCATAACAGAAGGGTGCTGTATCTGTGTTTAAAGAAGGGGTTGTTGGCAAACACCACAGCTCACTTCTGCTGAAATGTACACAACTGATATATGCAGCCCAGAAAGCTGGCACCAAGGGCTTACAACCTTAATTTGCCTGTAAGAAGGAATGGAGATTTACCTTCAGAGCACGTTCCTGATTGTTTTCAGCAGTCAGATGTCTCATGTTGTTTGCTGAAGTCTGGTTCTGCTCTTTCAGATGATGAAGCTCCTGCTCTAGCCGTTTGCACTGCCACAGGGGAAGAATCCCATTAAGTAAAGGAGTTATAGCATTTTTTTTTCAAACAAGCCACATGAATTAATGTAAATAATACCACTGCATTCTCTAAAAGACAAGGTATCTTTTGCAACAAGAATAGTAAGTTAAAAGTAACGATGATTATGAACATAGGTTTATGGTAGTCTGGTAATTCAGCTGCAATTCCATTTGTCTTTTATTAATCTAAATACTACCATAAAATTAGAAAAATTCTTATTTTTTCATAAAATTAAGGTCAACCTACATTGAAAAATATTTTCTTCACTGATCAAATGGTTTTTATTGTATATCTTGGCTGAATAAACCATGCTTCTAAAAAGCAAATGGGTTCTACGTAAACCACATTATGGTATTCCGTGATGAATTTTTATGAAGTTTTTAAAAATAACAATTATCATAATATATACAGTAAGAGATTTTTCAGATTTTTAGAAACATCCAAAAGCATAATTGTGTATGGAAAAAAGTAATGACTATATAATGTTACAAGGTTTGGAAACAACTAAGGAAATAAGTATTTTTAATTTCTATTTTGACTAAACCTTGTTTTTAACTAAAACAAGTGATAACAAACATGAAATGACATTTTGACTTACTGGGAACACATGAAAATATAATTTTAAAAATGTTAAATAAAAGCATAAATGGGCAACTATGTTGAAAAAATAACTAAAATGCCATGCCATTTGAATACAAGATCTTCATAAAAATACAACAAACATTTTATACAATAATTGTACAGGACATAAAGTCATGTGTTGTAAGTCAGACCTACATGAAGATATTTGGGGGATTAGCTAGGAATACAGTACTAACCCCATCTTTCAGGAAAAAGTTAACAATCACTCCTCAAGTCATCTATTTTTTTTTTTCAAGTCATCTATTTTTAAATTAGAATATTTAAGGACTGCCTGGCCAGCTCAGTTCGATGGAGTATGTAACTCTTGATTTTGGGATCATGAGTTTGAGCCCCAAATTGGATGCAGAGATTATTAAAAAACAAAACTAAACTAAACTAAAAATTAGCATATTTAAGTAACAGCCAATAAGTAAATACACATATTGATTCAAGACCTAGATAAAATTTTAGATGATTTGAAAAATGGCTAGTTGTCCTAATGAATTAAAAATCATTATTTGACACATTCCGGATACAGTCATAATCCGAATTGGCATCTGACATTGATTTCTTTTGCCTCTGACCTGTATAATATTCTTTAGTCGATATCAGTATTTCTCTTGCTTGAGTAAGATATAAATCCATTTAATAGAAAAAGTTTACCAAACTGGTGATACTGACTTACACAATGATGTTTTAGAACTCTAACACAGAGTATACATGCCTGCATATGTAATTATAAAACCAAAATACATTCATAAATGAAGTAAAATAATCACAAAATGAAGACTTTAAAATATTAATTTAATTTAGCAGATAAAGTTTTATTGAAATTAAGTTCTGTAAATACAATAAAGTATTAACTGATATGGTGGTAGACCATTTCAGGTTGGGTTGCCGTGTCTATTCCAACATGTGCTGTGTGACAACTAAATTCACTTACCACATTTTAAAAAATTATTTGAGTGAAACCTTTATCACATGACATCATCTGGCCCTTATTTGGAAGGGACACATGATTTTTTACAAGTTAAACTCTATAGCTCCCTTTTAAGCCTGTAACAATTCAAATATTTGGTCACAAATGCAGCCAAAATACAAATGTGTTTTGTGAAGACACAAGTTATGAGGCATGAAAATGAATTAAGACATAGCAGTGAGCATCACAATCTAGTAGAAGTATTCTTTGCTAGAATTATCCTCTATATTTTCATTAATTTTAATATGAAATTATTACATATTAAGTACTTGAATGGAATGGCTAAACATGACCTATGATGTTACAAAGGTAGGGTAAGTAATTTGGCTATGGAATAAAAGAATGTTTCATGGAGCAGATGACATCTGAATTGGGCTTATTTGGGGAACCTGAATTTATAAGCTGAAAGAGGAGAAACAGGAAGAATACAGGAGAAAATGCAGAAACATCAAGAGTCTATCTGGAGAAAGTGAGAAATCATGGTTACAAGTCATCTGACCATCTATTTTTTATGTTCCTAAGTAAAAGACAAGGATAGAAACTTTTTTCCTACCTACATATACACAAAATGTGAAATACTATAGCCAAACAGAGAAGTATGGCTTAAGAACAATAAAGCTATTTTTGAACCGAGGACATTTGCCCACATTGGATACTTGAGCTCAGTTTTCAAGGCCATGAAGTACAAGAGGGATAGAAAATTAAGGTCCAGGTACCACTCAAACTAGCAAGTGTCCTAAAGGGTTACCCATTCAAGTGTTTAGTGATCCTACCTACTTTTATGAATGAAAAGAAACAAGACAAATGCTAGAGAAAATGTATGTCCTTAAATCAAGAAATATAGAATTTGGGGGCACTTGGGTGGCTCAGGCATTAAGTGTCTGCCTTCGGCTCAGGTCATGATCCCAGGGTCCTGAGATCATGACCTGAGCTGAAGGCAGAGGCTTTTACCCGCTGAGCCACCCAGGCGCCTCAAATAAATAAAATCTCACATTGGGCTGCCTGTTCAGCAAGGAGCCTGCTTCTCCCTCTCCCATTCCCCCTGCTTGTTCCCTCTCTCACTGTATCTCTCTCTGAAAAATAAATAAATAAAGCCTTTTTAAAAAAAATATTTTCTTTTTATTTATTTGACAGACAGAGATCACAAGTAGGCAGAGAGGCAGGCAGAGAGAGAGGAGGAAGCAGGCTCCCCGCTGAGCAGAGAGCCCGATGCAGGACTCGATCCCAGGACCCTGAGATCATGACCTGAGCCGAAGGCAGAGGCTTTAACCCGCTGAGCCACCCAGGTGCCCCAAATAAATAAAATCTTAAAAAAAAAAAGAAATATATAATTTGTGCTATGGTTTTAGAGTTTTATTTTGAAGTAACAATTAGGGTATTTGCTTTGGTGAGTGCTGTGAAGTGTGTAAACCTGGTGATTCACAGACCTGTACCCCTGGGGATAAAAATATATGTTTATAAAAAATAAAAAATTATATAAAAAAATTGGTAAAAAAAGAAATAAAAAGAAATTCACTAAAAAAAAAAAAAGTAACACAATACTTTCCTTGGTCATATTCTGCCAAGTATTAATATCCTTAAAAGTTCTAGTGAATAAATTGAGACCTAGGAGATTTCTGACATTTTTTATATTTTAAAATTTTTTTAATTTTTATTTTTTAAAAGATTTATTTATTTTATTTTACAGAGAGGGAGAGGGAGAGAAAGCATGCTTGAGTGGGGGGTGGGATGATAGGACAGGGAGACAAGCAGACTCCCCTCCCTGCAGTGCAGAGAGCCAGATGTGGCTTGATCCCAGGACCCTGAGATCATGAGCTAAGCCAAAATCAAGAGTCAGATGCTTAAGCAACTGAGCCACCCAGGTACCCCTTAAAAAATTTTTTTTACACTCAAATTGAACTTAAGTAAATGCTATCAGTATACTGTAACAGAGTCCTTGAGAACTAGAATTCTTATCATATGAGACCAAAGATAAAGATGAAAGATAAAACACCTTTTAGTTCAGAATTTGAACTGGAAGCGTCAGTACAAGGATACAAAGAATTTTATCTTTAAAAAATGTGTGTTTATGTATTTCCTACTTTTGCCCATTGAAAAGGGTAGAAATAACAGGTAACCAGTAGCAATGAGCACTCCCAGCACAATATCATGTGGGTCCGAGTACCATTTTTTTTTTAAAGATTTTATTTATTTATTTATTTGACAGATACCACAAGTAGGCAGAGGCAGGCAGAGAGAGAGAGGAGAAAGCAAGCTCCCCGTGGAGTGGAGAGCCCAATGTGGGGCTCAATCCCAGGACCCTGGGATCATTACCTGAGCTGGAGGCAGAGGCTTTAACCCACTGAGCCACTCAGGCGCCCCATCGAGTACCATTTCTTACTAAAGATATAGGACTGGATATATGGCTGACTCCAGCTCTGGGACAAGAAATGTACAATATGATCCAAGAATACATGTTCTTAGCAGAAGTTTTGTATTTAAAAATCAGTACAGAGTGCCTGGGTAGCTCAGTGGGTTAAAGCCTCTGCCTTGGGCTCAGGTCATGATCCCAGGGTCTTGGGATCCAGCCCTGCATCGGGCTCTCTGCTCAGCGGGGAGCCTGCTTCCTCCTCTCTCTCTGCCTGCCTCTCTGCCTACTTGTGATCTCTGTCAAATAAATAAAGTCTTTAAAAAAAAAAATCAGTACAAAGGAACTATCAGAGAGACTCAGAAAGCAAAGAGACTCAGAAAGGATTCAGGAGACAACCTAAAAAGTCCCCCACCAGCTAAAGAGAAGAGAATATGATCCTATAAGGATAGTAACTGAAATACATTGTAACACACATTATATGTTTAATTAGAGATCATAATGACAATGAAAATTTTAAAAAGCTAATTATATCACTGTTGGGGAATACTAGTAAGTCAAGAATTTATCTTCTATTTCTTATATAAACATTACCACTAGGTAAACAAACAATAGGTAAGAATATCACTACACAAGTATTCAAGCTAATAAAAAAAAGGGAATGTTAGAATACTACAATTATGAAATCATTCCTATAATGAGATCATTAATATAGCACTGAAACTGCTAGTAACATAGTTACTGATCAAGCTATAGATCAAATTGCCATACGTATAGAATAGAGAGGAACATATTAAATGACACTAAGGAGATGCAATGAATAAACACAGTAACTCTACAAGAAAAATGACTTGTTTTGTTTAAAAAATAAATTCCAAGGGGGTGTCAGGGTGGCTCAGTCAGTTAAGCGTATAGGTCTTTATCTCAGGATTGCGAGTTCAAGCCCTATGCTGGGCTCCATGCTGGGCGAGGAGCCTACTTTAAAAAATAAATAAATAAAATTTTAAAATTTAAGGGAAAAAAGAGATAGAAGGGGAATATATAAATTAAAAATAGTGTTAAGAATCAATTCAATCATCTGCAGTGTGTAGTTCCTATTAAATACAGATTCAAAATAAAGAAGAAAGTTACAGTATTTATGAGATCACTGGAATTTGAAAACTAATTGGATATTTCACAATATTCTTTATTTGTTAATATTTATGTGATAATGAAGTTATATTTTAAGCAACAGTTGATATCTTTTAGAAAGACACAATAAAATTTAGAGACAAAAAGGATATTATGTCTGGTAAAGTTCCTTCGAAACAACTTGAGAAGATAGAAATAAAAAAGCTGAACAGTTGTGGCAGAGTACAAATATGTCAAGGGCTCGGAGATCTATGGTTACTAAGTTCACTAATAAGAAAAGCATTACATTTTTCTCTACAACCAAAACTAATTCTACAGTGCAAGTGAACTAAACATACAAAACATAAAAATTGATAGCAAATTTTTATAAACTGAATTTGGCCCATATTTAATATAAGATCTGTTTTCAGCAGAAATTTCCTCTTACTTGCTATTGTAAATTTTGAAGAAGCAGACAATACATTGCTATGATTGTTTTTACTTTATGTGTACTTTCTGAAAGATTACCATGCCTTAAGTTTTTAACAAAAAGTTCTCTAATATTGTGTAAGTTTTTAACAGCTGCCATTTCTCCTGTGCAATCTGCTTTCAGTCACAGATCATTTTGATTGTACACAATCAAATGTCTTCCCCCCTGGATGCTATGCAATTCTTTCCTTTGCAGACAAAAAAATAATACCAGGCTCTTCCAGTCAAAACAGAAACTACACTTTGGTGTCAATGTGAATTATGTACTTTGAACTGCAGATGTTTAGAAGCACTTAGGATTATATAAATAAGTTTTTATTCTTCTTCATTTAGAAGAATCCTTAAAAATCACTTCACTTTAGCTTTAAAAACAATAACTAGAATGCATTTCTCACACTGCAATAACTTGGAATAAAGAGTTTTCAAATTCAAAGAGTAAATTGTTTCTTCAAAGCTCTGGAAAAATATCAGTAACTTGGTTTAAATAAATATTTATACAATACTCAGAGGTTTTAAAATACCAACAATTAAAAAAGAAAAACAATAATTATGTGAATGAGTCTCTAAAACCACATGTACTGTAGAAGATGTGTACATAAATACACAAATGCACACACATATAAAACATATAGAAAACATAGTTATTCAGCAAATATTCATTGAACACCCACTAGACAATATACCAGCAACCACCAGGCAACATGCCAGGAAATGACATGTTGCTACAGATTTATACATATAAAAATCTTAATTACATATACATATTTCAAAAACACCATAAGAAAGTAAATAACTAGGGATTTAAAAACAAATACACTAATTCATACTCTCTTTTTTTAAAGTAAGCTCCACACCAAGTGTGGAGCTCAACACAGGGCTTGAATTCACTGCCTTCAGATGGAGACCTGAGCTAAAATCAATGGTCAGACACTTAACCCACTGAGACACCCAGCTGCCCTCATACTCATTTTGAACTACTGAATTATTTGAAAAAAGATTAAAGAAACATTTTAAGTCACAAAGTAAAAAGGTTAGTAAAATGACAATTATTTTCAAAGGTATCAACATGTATGTAGGTATTTATTTAGTATGCTGTTATTAAAATATAATTTTTTAAAAACGTTTTATTTATTTATTTGACAGAGACACAGTGAGAGAGGGAACACAAATAGGGAGTGAGAGAGGGAGAAGCAGGCTTCCAGCTGAGCATGGAGCCCGGTATGGGGCTCAATTCCAGGACCCTGGGATCATGACCTAAGCTGAAGGCAGATGCCCAATGACTGAGCCACCCAGTTACTGCTAAAATATAATTTTTGTAATATTGTTTATTATATGAGTTGTATTCATAAAAAACTATTCATTAGAAGAAATCATGGTTTGCATCTCTATATCACAATAAAGATTAATACACATAATATTAATGATAATCACTCAACTCTTAGTGAAAATTAGTATGTGCCAGGCCCTGTCCTAAACACTTCATATGTCTTAATCAGCAAATTTCATGTGGACCCTATGAGTTAGATATTGTAATAATAGAACAAAAGGAAGTAGAAGCAGAGAGTAAAAATAACTTCTTCAAAGTCATGCAACTAATAAGGATTCAATGTCATGCAGTGTAATTCATGCAGTGTAGTTTCTCACAAAAATGTGTAACATGCACACATATGTCCCATAGCAAAAGGACTACAGAAAAAGTTAAAGATGATGACATTTTAAAATTGAATGTTGAACAATTAGAGATACAGATAATTTTTAAAGTAGTACATAGATCTGACATAAGAAAATATTCAACATAGATCAGAATGGAATATGGACTAGCCAGTATGTAGAATTATTATCTTTTTAAAAAAATATATTTTATTTATTTATTTGACAGAGAAAGAGAGAGAGAGAGATCACAAGCAGGCAGAGAGGCAGGCAGAGAGAGAGGGGGAAGCATTCTCCCTGCTGAGCAGAGAGCCTGATGCGGGGCTCGATCCCAGGACCCTGAGATCATGACCCGAGCAGTAGACAGAGGCTTAACCTACTGAGCCACCCAGGCACCCCTAGAATTATTATCTTTTAACACAATTCATTCATACCCAATGAGTGCATGTGTTTTCAGGTTGCATCTCAGAGCTAATAAATATTTCAGAGAGCTATTTCTAGAATACATCTCTGATTGATCACACTAACTCCTACCTAACATTTTGGTATCCTTTATTGGGTCTCCCATTACTTCCAGAATTAAAACCAAGTTTGGAAAATAACAGCAGAATTTCATGGCCCAGGTTCATTTAATATTTTCTCTTCCTCACCAACTGCACACTTTGGTCTAATTTGGATATGCTAAATTCTCCATCTGTCCCTCACATCCACTTATGATCCTGGGGCAAACCTAACACCTCGTTTATTGAAGCTATCTAATGCATGTTTATTAAATAAATAATGTGAATTTCATTGAAAGAATTCTAATTTTTTCATATTAATTTCCTTTCAAAATTAAAGGCATATGCGCTAAACAGTATTTAGGCAATCATATACCGACAAGCATAAATGCAGCATAAAAAATATCTGAAAAAATCAGAAAAAAGTATATAGAATTAAAAATAACTAATTTCTAAAATATAGAGAAAAGTAGCATTATTTATGTTTCCTAAGATGAAAAATTATAAATGTAAGCAATGACTATTTAACGATATGCCTTTCAACTACCTCCCAATTAAGAAGCATAAAGTCAACATCTTCAAAAGTTTGGGATACAGCAGCAGTATGATAATGCAAGTAGGGTCATAATAAGGAAAGAATAGTAGTAAGAGACCAAGATGCTAGATAGTTAAACAGGGCCAAAAAACCAGAGGAAAAACGACAGGGTTTTATTTTAGATGAAATTTATATAGAGCAAAATGCACAGATTTCAAGGGAATACTTCATTTATTTTTAGACAGATTTATAAATCTAGACAAATTTCAGCTAATCTACATTGAGAGCCATAAACTACCATTGTTTTGTTTTGAAATACCATGGATCATTTCACCTATTCTTTACCTTCATAAAAAACAATGTAACTTTTAAGTCTATAACCTTTTGTTTGACTTATTTCAATCAACTATATATTGTTAATTCATATATGTTTGTATGCCTCAATAGTTCATTCTTTTCTTGCAAAACAGTATTCCATTTATGAATATACTATAATCTACTTTCCTGTTAACGAAATGGCACTTGAGTTGTTTTCAGTATTTGGATATTTTGAATGAGCTCCTATAAACATTCCTCTAAAAGTCTTACAATGTACATTTATTTTCATTTTCCTTGGGTAAACATCTAGAAATGGAATTTGCTATGTTACAGAGTGGATATTGTTCCACTGTATAAGAGACTGCTGAGCAATTTTCAAAACAGGTTGTACCATCTTATACTCAGATTAGCAATGGTTTAGAATTTGGTTGCTGACATCCTCACCAATATTTGTTGTCAATTTTTTAATTTCAGATGCCATAGTATATGAGATAGAGTATCACATTTAAATTTATATTTTCCTATTCACAAATTATAATATTTTCATGTGTTTATTGGATATTTGTGAACTTTCTCCTTTAGTCTTCTGCCCATTTTTTGGGGGGGGTTGTTTATCTTCTTATTATCTATTTGTGGGAATTATTTAAAATTTAATATAAGTCCTTTGTCAGATATATGAATTATAAATATTTTCTCCCAGGTATGGCTTACCTTTTCATTTTCTTAAAAGTTGGCCTTTGAAGAGTATTAATTTTTAATTTTATTAAAGGCAGAATTATCAAATTTTTTCATTATGTTTAGAGCTATTTCCGTCTTTTAAAAAATGTCTGGCTATCCCAATGTAATAAAGACATTTTTCTAAATTTTCTAACTGTATCTCTCAAGTTTTAGCTTTCTTGTTTAGCTCTACAATCTACCTTGACTTTATTTTTGATTACAGCATGAAGAGTCCTTTTGGTTCCATACTGATATCCACCTATTGCACCACTATTTACTGACTTGCCTCTCCTCAGCAGACTGACCTGATGTCCTGGTCTAAAATCAATCAAGTGCCCCAAGCAAAAGCATGAAGTTAGACAACTTCTTAAGACATACAGAAAAATTAACATTGATCACAGAACTGAATGTAAAAGCCAAAACTATAAAAATCTTGGAGAAAACACCTTGGGAGTAAAAATTTATCTTAAGATAAAAAACTTAGGAGTAAATCTTAGTTGACACTGGGTTAACCATAACCTTCTAAGACCTCAAGTGACATTAAATAAAAAAATATAAAATGGACTTCATCACAATAAAAAACTTTTTGTCTCATATATCATAAAGTGAAAAATTTTACAAATGCTGTATGTGATAAAAAGCTTACATGTATAATATATAATATATAAAGAACTGTTACAACTCAAGAACACAAAGAATAAACACATAACTAAATAATGGTCAAAGGATTAGAATACAAACATTTCTCTAAAGAACATATACAAATGGAGTGCTGATGGGAACAAAGGCATAGTTTGGCTATTAAGTTGAATGTTGCTGAAAACAGTAGTAGACACCGTAGCTAATGAGAACTACGGGAGAACTGCAGAGCCTTAGATGTGTGGAATCAAGAAATTATTAGCAGAATACAGCTATAGATATCTAAGGCCCTACAAAGAAGCAAGTGTGAGACTCAAGGAAATTAAGGATGTTTAAAGCAACCAAGTACAGGGAAAAACTAAAAAAAAAAAAAAAAAAAAAGCATATATAGGCCCAGAGAAGATGCCTCTCCAGAAAAGGCCCAAGAAAACTTGAGACGTCACCTCATCTGATTAGCATAGAGCCAGTCCACAAAGACTGGGAGATATGCATATTTATTCAAATGATCAATTTTCAATGGCAAAAAAATCAGAAGGCATTCAAAGAAACAAGGAATCATGGCCTACTTGAAGGAACAAAATAAATCCTTAGAAGCCAACCCTAAAGAAACACAGGCCTTAAACTTATTGGGCAAAGACTTTAAACAACTGTCTTAAGTATGCTCAATGACATAGAGGAGAACATGAAAAGAAAATTAAACAATATCAGGACAGCAGTATATGAGCAGAATGAGGATACCAATAAATTAAAACAATTACTAAAAATAACAACAAACAACACAAAACAAAACAGACATTATGGAGCTGAAAAACACATTATCTGAATAGAAAAATTCACTAAAAGTGTTCAACTGCATACTCAAACAGACGGAATAAAGAACCAGTGAACCTAAACCAAGTTAATTTGAAATTATTGTCTGAGGAGCAAAAAGAAAAAATAATAAAGCCTAAGGGATTTATGGTCCTATCAAGTGGACTAGTATATTATAGGATTCAAAGAAAGTGGAAGAAGGAGAGAAAGGTGTCAGAGGGTTCATTTGAAAAAATAATGGCTGAAAATCTCCCAAATTTGAGAAAATACAGGATGTTAAAAATTACAGGAAATTCAACAAACTCCAAATAGGAGAACTCTAGAGAGACCCATAGTAAGATACATTATAATCAAGCCACTGAGAGTAAAAACCAAACAATCTTAGAAGCATCAAAAAAAAAAAAAAAAAAGAACTCTTTGTGTACAAGAGATGTTTAATAAGATTACCAGTAGGTATTCTTGCAGGCCAGACAGAAAGCAGTGGAATGATATATTTAAACTGGTGAATGGGTGGGGGGGAAAGTCCAATACCCTGTCAAATAAGAATTCCATATCTGGCAAAAATGTCTGTCAAAAATAAGGACAACAGGGGTGCCTGGGTGGCTCAGTAGGTTAAGCCGCTGCCTTCGGCTCTGGTCATGATCTCAGGGTCCTGGGATCTAGTCCTGCATCAGGCTCTCTGCTCAGCAGGGGGCCTGCTTCTCCCTCCCCCTCTGCCTACCTCTCTATTTGTAATCTCTCTCTATTGAAAATAAATAAATAAAATCTTTAAAAAACAAAAAATGAGGACAACACTAAGACATTCTCAGATAAACAAAAACTAAGGAAGTTTATTAACATTAATCTGCCCTAACAAGAAATGCTAAAAGGAGTCCTTCAAGATAAAATGAAAGGACATTAGACAATAAATAAAAGGCCATATGAGATTATAAGTTCTCTAGTAGAGGTAAACATATGGACAAGTACAAAAATCAGTATTACTGTAATTTTGGTTTATAAACCTACTTTTTATTCTTTTACAGAATTTAAAAACAAAAGCATAAAAATAATTATAAATCTACGTTTTGTTCTTTTACAGAATTTAAAGGTAAAGCATAAAAATAAATTTAAAAATTAATGAGTACCTGATATATAAAAATGTAATGTGTGACAACACAAAGTGTGGAGGCAGTAAAAGCATAATTTCTACTGAATGAGGTTATAAATTAAATTGCTATAACTTTTTAGAATACTTTATGTAATCACATGGAAAACTAAAAAGAAAATATCTACAGAATTAAACACAAAAGGAAATGAGTAGGGAATGATTTATTTTCATTCCCTGAAAACTAAGGCAGGCAGTAAGGGAGGAAATGTGGGCTGAAGAAACTATAAGCCTTTTAGAGAACAAGGAACAAAATAGTAACAGTGTGTCCTTCTCTATCAGTAATTACTTTAAATGTAACTGAAATAAATTCCTCAATCAAAGGACATTGACAGAATAGATTTAAAAAAAAAAAAAAAAAAGCAACAGGACCCAATTGTGGTCTGTGAGAGATTCACTTTACATCTAAGGACATAAAAAGGCTTAAAGTGAAGATGTAGAAAAAGATATTCCATACAAATAGGAGCCAAAAAAGAGCAGGAGTGGCTATAATAACATCAGGCAAGTAGATTTTAAGTCAAAAACTGTTACAAAGATAAAAGGGTCAATTCACCAATAAGACCTAACATATGCTGATTTCAAAACTCATACAAGGCTACAATAATCCAGAGTGTGGTACTGGCATAAAGGCAGACATGTAGACAGACCATAGAACAGAATAGAAAGTCCAGGAATAAACCACTGTATGTACCATCAAATAATCTTTCATAAGGGTGTTAAGACCATAGAGTGGAGGAAAGGAGAGTTTTTTCAAGAAATGGTATTAGGAAGACTGGATATCCACATGCAAAATAATGAAGTTGAACACTTACCTTATACCATATACAAAAATCAACTCAATACAGATCACATACATAAATATATGTAAGAGCTAAAATTACACAACTCTTAGACAAAAATATAAGGGAAAAGGTTCACATTAGGTTTGGCAATCATTTCCTGGATAGGATACCAAAAGCACATGCAACAAAACACAAAACAGATAAACTGGACTATATCAAAATTAAAAACTTTTCAAAGAACACAATCAACAGACTGAAAAGACACTTCATGGACCAGATGAAAATATCAGTAAATTACATATTTAGTGAGAGATTAGTATGTAGAATATTTCAAGGACTTCTATAACTCAAAAACAAAAAAATACATCTGATTAATAAGTGTGCAAAGAATAGGAAGAAGAATAGGAAGATATTTCTCCAAAGATGACATACAAATGGCCAATATATGTATGTAAAGATGTTTACCATCAGCAATCATTACAAAATTTCCAAGCAAAACCACAATAAGATACTCTCTCACACTCATTAGGATCGTATTATAAAAGAAAAAGAAAGACGAAAGAGAAAGAAAGAAAGAAAGAAAGAAAGAAAGAAAGAAAGAAAGAAAGAGAGAGAGAAAAAGAAAAGAGAAGAAAAGAAAAGAAAAGAAAGAGATGAAGGGAGGGAGGGAAGGAAAGCGAAGGGAAGGGAGACAAGGAAGAGGGAGAGAAAGAAAGGGAAAGAAAAGAAGAAAGAAAGAGAAAATAAGTGTCACTGATGATGTGGAGATACTGAGAGGCTTGCGCACCGTTCATGAGAATATAAAATGGTGTGGTTATAACAGTACTGCAGTTCCTCAAAAAAGTAAAAACAGAATTACTATATGATGCAGCAGATCCACTTCTGGGTATAAACTCAAAAGAACAAAAGCACAGTCTCAAAATATATTTGTACACCCATGTTCCTAGCAGCATTTTTCACAATAATCATAGGTAGAGGTAATCCAAGTGTCTACTGGTGGAAAAATAAACACAATGTGTTATATATTACCAGTGGAATATTATTCAGCCTTAAAGTGGAGGAAATTCTGATTCATTCTACAGTATTGAGCACATTACAGTAAAAAGTGAAATAAGCCAGGAACATAAAAACAAACAATAGCTCATCAGAATGTCAAACATACATAACTCCTGTTACCATATGATCCAAAAATTCTACTGCCAGGTATATACACAAAGAAAATATATCTCCACACAAAAACTTGTAAATGGATGTTCATGGTATCATTACTTAAAATAACCACAAAGTATAAGTTCAATTGTTCATCAACTGACCAATGAATAAACAAAATGTGGTATGTCCATTTAATTATTATTCAACAGAAGTATTAATTTAACAATTAAAGAACTAATACATGTTACCACATGGATGAACTTTAAATACATTATTTAAATAGAAAGAAGCAAGTCACAAAAACCACATACATGATTCCATTATATAAAATGTCCAGATTAAGCAAATCTATTGGGACAGATAGCAGGTTACTGGTTACATAGGTCTGGGGGAGGAGTAATTGGGGGGAATTAATAGGAATGACTAACTGTGGGTATGGGGTTTCCTTAGGGATTGATCAAAATATCCTAAAATTGTGGGAATGCACAATTCTGTAAATAAAATAAAAAATATTGAATTGTACATGAAATGTGTAAATGGCATTTGAATCTCAATATAGTTATTAAAATGAAAAAAATTAAGTGATTACATGTGAGTAGTTCTATTTCTGGGCTCTCTACACTGTCATACTGATTTGTATAGGCACAAGACTCATCTTGATTATTGCATTTTTTAAAAAAGATTTTATTTATTTATTTGACAGACAGAGATCACAAGTAGGCAGAGAGGGGCATGGGGATGGGGGTGGGAAGGGTTGGGAGCAGGCTCCCTGCTGAGCAGAGAGCCCAGGTGGGCACCTGGATCCTACAACTCTGAGATCATGACCTGAGCCAAAACCAAGAGTCAAACATTCAACTGACTGCGCCATCCAGGTGCCCCTGTAAGCTTGTTTTTACCAAATTTGAAAAGGCTTCAGAAATTCCTTTTTCAAATATTATTCTGCCTCACATTTTCTCTTCTTCAGGGACTCCATCTGCGTACATGTTAGACTGCTTGATATTGTACCACAGACCATTAAGGTTGTGTTCTTTTATTTTCATTTTTTCCTCTTTACTTCAGGTTGGATAATTTCTATTGACTGGTCTTCAAGTTCATTAGCCTTTTATTGTACAGTCTATAAATTTCTAAGTTTGTCCACCGAAATTTTTACTTCAGATGTTGCAGTTTTTACAGTTAGGTTCTTTCTAGAGTTTGTTTCCTTTCTGATATTTCCCATCAATTCACTCATTAGGATAATCTTTCTTTTCAGTCTTTGAAGAAATATAAAATGAGTACTTGCAATTTTTAACATATTTAAGTATGTCAAGATTTACTTCTATGGACTATTTTCTCTAGATTATGAGTCACATTTTCCTGCTTCTAGTATTTTTAATTTTATGCTAGACATTGTGGATGGTCTATGGTAAGACATCTAAGATATGCAGTTACCTCTCATTTAATATCATCTGCAAATTTCAGGTGCTTCAAGTACATAGATTTAATTTTCTTCCTTAGTGCAGTAATGCCAATGCTCTGCTTGAGTTCTACCTTCCTGAGTCAGGAAGAGTGACTGTAGGCACAATACCAGAGGAATCACTGAGTTCACTCTGTGAATTTCTGTGCCGCCTGTGGTTCAGACATTTTTTCCAATTTTATAATTGTTTTTTGAGGCATGGCAAGATTAGCAATAATGACTCTATCCTGGCAAGAACCCTCTACCATTTTTCAAGACAACAAAAGCAACTTTTCCTATTGAGAGAAAAATTGCTGCAAAAAAGAAACTGAATGATAAGTTTCATTTGTTCCAAATTGACGACAACCAATGGAATATTTGTTCCTTTCCAATTTTCTATAACTTTCAATATATCTTTTCTAATATCTGTGAACTTAAATTTCTAGAATGGTTAATAGGAAATGGAAGTGTGTATGCAAATTTCTAAACACTTCCTCAGCAGTGAACTCTTCCTCCACAGTGTGCCACAATGTTTTAGTGATAATAATTACTAAATTACAAGTAAATTAAAAATAAATTAGTGATAGTGTTTAATTACACAGCATCTAACAACTAGACAGTGCTAACCTATCAAATGTAGTTAGTCTGACAAAATACAGTTATTAGAGACTGCTAATTTACCAAATGTAGTTAGTCTAGCATAGCAGAGAGTTATTAAATCACCATTTTCAGATTTTAATTAGAATACATTTAGAAAGGATTCATAAGATATGAGCTGGTAGTAGCATAAAGAGCTAAAAGAACGTAAAAAATTCAATGTTTCGCAGATATCTGCTCCATTTTAGCTCTTTAAATGCAGCTAACACTTCCCTAATCACAAAATACAGGCAACACTAACATCACTTGTCCATTAAACCTACCCCTTTTTGATCTCGCTTTCCTAGTATCTCAGCTAATTCTATGGCTATGTATTATGGCACCTGGCTCTGGGATAAAAGAAAGGAAAGGCAAGGAAATAATCTAAACAGGTTGCCAAAAAATGAAATAGGGCCCAAAATAAACACCACCACAGTCCCTTGATTTCAGTAGTAGCTATTGTTCTGGCAAGAGGCAACCTTTTCACCATGCCCACATTGTCTCAGGATCTCAGTCGGCTAGGGTCCAAGAAGAAAATGGCAATCTAAACACCAAGATTGTATCTCACATTTAATGTATAGCTTGTATAGTTACAAATTATATGAATTCATAATTATACTCAATACATTAAAGCTGAATTAGAAATATGTTTGTATAAAATTTAATACTTGGTAGTATCAAGATGATCAGGATGGCCATCTAAAATCTTAAATAGACTTGAGATTATATAATTCTAATAGTTTAAGACTTGCAATTCATTAAGAACACTTTCTCTTCAATTTCAGTAACAGTTTCTGTAACTTCTACATTTTTGCTTTGATATGAATTATATCAGAAAAGTATTGAATTTCTGTAGTTTAATATGAGTAACTGGCAAGTAATTAAAATATGTAACAATATTTTATAACTAAAATAATATTAAAAATTACCAAATAAAAGAGGTCTGATTTAAGTTTATTTATTTTCTTTAATCTCTTCAGTGCTATAAAGACATTTATTTCTAAGATGATGACTTTACTTCTCTAGCTAATGCCACGGCTAGGATGTGGTATTTTGATCCTTTTTGTACAGTTATAACCTTGCAATGTCGAACCCTGTAGTTAGCTAATAGTCAGGAAAACAAAATTCAGTAAATAATACCATTGTAATGAGTTGGTTCTTAAGTAAACTTCAGTAGATTTTCTCAAAATCCATAAACAAACAACAGTATAACCTAAATGTTAAGTTGGCAGTTATTGCACATAAGGACAGGGATGCTTCTTACACTATTATAAAACACAAAGCAGAGTTCAGGAAATAGTAGTCACTGGATGATAGCCACAGTTTATAATACTTTATTAAGCTCTTTTTCAGTTATTGCATTCCTAGAATTACAGATGCCTCTTGGCTTGCAAACTTTGTTTGCTATTATAAATGTTGTAATCTCACTAGAGCTGTCAATTACTTAAGTGTTCATTCTTACTATTCTTCTATAAAATGCATTGTTCAAACATTTTAAAATTCTAACAGAAGCCACTCCAACTTCTGAGATTACAACAGAATAAAAACTAAAAAATTGTATGACAAATAAAAGTATCAAGAAGTTGAATATTCCTTAAGAAATAAGACTTTAATTACCTTTGAGTATGTAAATACAATAACTAGTATTCTCTATAAGACCCAGTAAATACTTGTGGACTAATTTATTAAATACTGTAACAATGGCTTTGGAAACTTGGGACAGTTCTCAGGAGACTCTCTACTTTTTCAATGAAGTGAATCATTTACACGTATTTTTTATTTAAATTTATAAATGTCCTTGTAATTGTTTTATTGATGTGTATATGCAAGGCCAGGAACATCATCCAAATACAGTGATTAACTTAAGAACAATCTCAGTGAAAAACGGTACTATATTCAACTTACTAAAATCAATGAGACCTCTAATTTTCGCTTAGCTCTCTCTTACCTACCCTCCTTGCACTTTTGAATCTGTGGCCTTTGGAGGTATCTCTTCATTAACAAGATACTTCCATTACAATCTTAAACTTAATCTCAGCTCAAAATGAAAACCACCCAACTCCCAGTGATGTGTTCCTCTGAACCATCTGAGTGTACTCCTTTCACATCTTGTTACTTCAGAGGCAAGAAGAAGGGACTTGCATTTTCCTGGTACCCAACTGTCATTTCTAATCATACTAAACAATCCTATTCATATTAAACAATCCTTTCAATTTTTAAGTTTCTGTTATCCAGTCAGAATGTGGGATCCAGGGGCTAGAAGTACTGGTTTGAAACTGACAGCAAGGAGGAGGAGTCAAGATGGTGAAGAAGTAGCAGGCTGAGACTACTTCAGCTAGCAGGAGATCAGCTAGATAGCTTATCTAAAGATTGCAAACACCTGAAAATCCATCGGCAGATCGAAGAGAAGAACAGCAATTCTGGAAACAGAAAAACAACCACTTTCTGAAAGGTAGGACCGGCAGAGAAGTGAATCCAAAGCGACGGGAAGATAGACCCTGGGGGGAGGGGCCGGCTCCCGGCAAGCGGCAGAGCAACCGCGCACAAAATCAGGACTTTTAAAAGTCTGTTCTGCTGAGGGACATCGCTCCAGAGGCTACCCGGGGCAAAGCCCACACGGGGTCAGTGTGGCCTCAGGTCCCGCAGGGTCACAGAAGGATCGGGAGTGTCTGAGTGTCGCAGAGCTTGCGGGTATTGGAACGGGAAAGCCGGCTACAGAGACAGAGCCGACAGAAAGCTCGCAGCTCGGTGTTACCTCGAACCGGTCGCAGGCTCGGTGAGCTCGGAGCGCGGCCAGAGGTCAGGCAGACGGGAGTAACTGGGCGCTGTTCTCTGAGGGCGCACTGAGGAGTGCAGCCCTGGGCTCTCCGCTCCTCCAGGCCGGAGACCAGGAGGCCGCCATTTGTATTCCCGTCCTCCGGAACTCTACGGAAAGCGCTCAGGGAACAAAAGCTCCTGAAAGCAAACCCGAGCGGATTACTCACCCCGGCCGAGGGTAAGGGCGGTGTAATTACGCGTGGGGCGGACACTTGAGAATCACTACAACAGGCCCCTCCCCCAGAAGATCAACAAGAAATCCAGCCGAGACCAAGTTCACCTACCAAGGAGTGCGGTTTCAATACCAAGGAGAGCAGCAGAATTCCAGAGGAGGAGAAAGCCAAGCACGGAACTCATGGCTTTTTCCCTGTGATTTTTTTTAGTCTTGCAGTTAATTTAATTTTTTTCTCGCCTTTGGGTAAAATTTTTTTTTGTTTAAACTGTTACTTTTTTCATTTTTAACGATTTTTTACTAGTTTAATATATATATTTTTTCTTTTTTATATTTTTCTTAGGTGTTTTCTTTTTTTTTTAATTTTTTTTTCTTGCTTTCTTCCTTTTTGAACCCTTTTTTATCCCCTTTCTCCCCCCTCACGATTTTGGATCTCTTCAAATTTGGTTAAAGCATATTTTCCTGGGGTTGTTGCCACCCTTTTAGTATTTTACTTGCCCCTTCATATACTATTATCTGGACAAAATGACAAGATGGAAAAATTCAACACAAAAAAAAGAACAAGAGGCAGTACCGAAGGCTAGGGACCTAATCAATACAGACATCGGTAATATGTCAGATCTAGAGTTCAGAATGACAATTCTCAAGGTTCTAGCCGGGCTCGAAAAAGGCATGGAAGATATGAGAGAAACCCTCTCGAGAGATATATAAAAGCCCTTTCTGGAGAAATAAAAGAACTAAAATCTAACCAAGTTGAAATAAAAAAAGCTATTAATGAGGTGCAATCAAAAATGGAGGATCTCACTGCTAGGATAAATGAGGCAGAAGAAAGAATTAGTGATATAGAAGACCAAATGACAGAGAATAAAGAAGCTGAGCAAAAGAGGGACAAACAGCTACTGGACCATGAGGGGAGAATTCGAGAGATAAGTGACACCATAAGACGAAACAACATTAGAATAATTGGGGTTCCAGAAGAAGAAGAAAGAGAGAGGGGAGCAGAAGGTATACTGGAGAGAATTATTGGGGAGAATTTCCCCAATATGGCAAAGGGAACGAGCATCAAAATTCAGGAGGTTCAGAGAACGCCCCTCAAAATCAATAAGAACAGGCCCACACCCCGTCACCTAATAGTAAAATTTACAAGTCTCAATGACAAAGAGAAAATCCTGAAAGCAGCCCGGGAAAAGAAGTCTGTAACATACAATGGTAAAAATATTAGATTGGCAGCTGACTTATCCACAGAGACCTGGCAGGCCAGAAAGAGCTGGCATGATATTTTCAGAGCACTAAACGAGAAAAACATGCAGCCAAGAATACTATATCCAGCTAGGCTATCATTGAAAATAGAAGGAGAGATTAAAAGCTTCCAGGACAAACAACAACTGAAAGAATTTGCAAATACCAAACCAGCTCTACAGGAAATATTGAAAGGGGTCCTCTAAGCAAAGAGAGAGCCTACAAGTGGTAGATCAGAAAGTAACAGAGACCATATACAGTTAACAGTCACCTTACAGGCAATACAATGGCCCTAAATTCATTATCTCTCAATAGTTACCCTGAATGTGAATGGGCTAAATGCCCCTGTCAAAAGACACAGGCTATCAGAATGGATAAAAAAACAAAACCCATCTATATGTTGCCTCCAAGAAACTCATTTTAAGCCCGAAGACACCTCCAGATTTAAAGTGAGGGGGTGGAAAAGAATTTACCATGCTAATGGACATCAGAAGAAAGCAGGAGTGGCAATCCTTATATCAGATCAATTAGATTTTAAGCCAAAGACTATAATAAGAGATGAGGAAGGACACTATATCATACTCAAAGGGTCTGTCCAACAAGAAGATTTAACAATTTTAAATATCTATGCCCCCAACGTGGGAGCAGCCAACTATATAAACCAATTAATAACAAAATCAAAGAAACACATCAACAATAATACAATAATAGTAGGGGACTTTAACACTCCCCTCACTGAAATGGACAGATCATTCAAGCAAAAGATCAGCAAGGAAATAAAGGCCTTAAACGACACACTGGACCAGATGGACATCACAGATATATTCAGAACATTTCATCCCAAAGCAACAGAATACACATTCTTCTCTAGTGCACATGGAACATTCTCCAGAATAGATCACATCCTTGGTCCTAAATCAGGACTCAACCGGTATCAAAAGATTGGGATCATTCCCTGCATATTTTCAGACCACAATGCTCTAAAGCTAGAACTCAACCACAAAAGGAAGTTTGAAAAGAACCCAAATACATGGAGACTAAACAGCATCCTTCTAAAGAATGAATGGGTCAACCGGGAAATTAAAGAAGAATTGAAAAAAATCATGGAAACAAATGATAATGAAAATACAACGGTTCAAAATCTGTGGGACACAACAAAGGCAGTCCTGAGAGGAAAATATATAGCGGTACAAGCCTTTCTCAAGAAACAAGAAAGGTCTCAGGTACACAACCTAACCCTACACCTAAAGGAGCTGGAGAAAGAACAAGAAAGAAACCCTAAGCCCAGCAGGAGAAGAGAAATCATAAAGATCAGAGCAGAAATCAATGAAATAGAAACCAAAAAAACAATAGAACAAATCAATGAAACTAGGAGCTGGTTCTTTGAAAGAATTAATAAAATTGATAAACCCCTGGCCAGACTTATCAAAAAGAAAAGAGAAAGGACCCAAATAAATAAAATCATGAATGAAAGAGGAGAGATCACAACTAACACCAAAGAAATACAAACTATTATAAGAACATACTATGAGCAACTCTACGCCAATAAATTTGACAATCTGGAAGAAATGGATGCATTCCTAGAAACATATAAACTACCACAACTGAACCAGGAAAAAATAGAAAGCCTGAACAGACCCATAACCAGTAAGGAGATTGAAACAGTCATTAAAAATCTCCAAACAAACAAAAGCCCAGGGCCAGACGGCTTCCCGGGGGAATTCTACCAAACATTTAAAGAAGAACTAATTCCTATTCTCCTGAAACTGTTCCAAAAAATAGAAATGGAAGGAAAACTTCCAAACTCATTTTATGAGGCCAGCATCACCTTGATCCCAAAACCAGACAGGGATCCCACCAAAAAAGAGAGCTATAGACCAATATCCTTGATGAACACAGATGCGAAAATACTCAACAAAATACTAGCCAATAGGATTCAACAGTACATTAAAAAGATTATTCACCATGACCAAGTGGGATTTATTCCAGGGCTGCAAGGTTGGTTCAACATCCGCAAATCAGTCAATGTGATACAACACATCAATAAAAGAAAGAACAAGAACCATATGATACTCTCAATAGATGCTTTTTGAAAAAGCATTTGACAAAGTACCACATCCCTTCCTCATCAAAACTCTTCAAAGTGTAGGGATAGAGGGCACATACCTCAATATCATCAAAGCCATCTATGAAAAACCCACTGCAAATATCATTCTCAATGGAGAAAAACTGAAAGCTTTTCCGCTAAGGTCAGGAACACGGCAGGGATGTCCATTATCACCACTGCTATTCAACATAGTACTAGAGGTCCTAGCCGCAGCAATCAGACAACAAAAGGAAATTAAAGGCATCCAAATCGGCAAAGAAGAAGTCAAATTATCACTCTTCGCAGATGATATGATACTATATGTGGAAAACCCAAAAGACTCCACTCCCAAACTGCTAGAACTTATACAGGAATTCAGTAAAGTGTCAGGATATAAAATCAATGCACAGAAATCAGTTGCATTTCTCTATACCAACAGCAAGACAGAAGAAAGAGAAATTAAGGAGTCAATCCCATTACAATTGCATCCAAACCATAAGATACCTAGGAATAAACCTAACCAAAGAGACACAGAATCTATACTCAGAAAACTATAAAGTACTCATGAAAGAAATTGAGGAAGACACAAAGAAATGGAAAAATGTTCCATGCTCCTGGATTGGAAGAATAAATATTGTGAAAATGTCTATGCTACCTAAAGCAATCTACACATTTAATGCAATTCCTATCAAAGTACCATCCATCTTTTTCAAAGAAATGGAACAAATAATTCTAAAATTTATATGGAACCAGAAAAGACCTCGAATAGCCAAAGGGATATTGAAAAAGAAAGCCAACGTTGGTGGCATCACAATTCCGGACTTCAAGCTCTATTACAAAGCTGTCATCATCAAGACAGCATGGTATTGGCACAAAAACAGACACATATCAATGGAACAGAATAGAGAGCCCAGAAATAGACCCTCAACTCTATGGTCAACTAATCTTCGACAAAAAAGGAAAGAATGTCCAATGGAAAAAAGACAGCCTTTTCAATAAATGGTGCTGGGAAAATTGGACAGCCACATGCAGAAAAATGAAATTGGACCATTTCCTTACACCACACACAAAAATAGACTCAAAATGGATGAAGGACCTCAATGTGCGACAGGAATCCATCAAAATCCTTGAGGAGAACACAGGCAGCAACCTCTTCGACCTCAGCCGTAGCAACATCTTCCTAGGAACAACGCAAAAGGCAAGGGAAGCAAGGGCAAAAATGAACTCTTGGGATTTCATCAAGATCAAAAGCTTTTGCACAGCAAAGGAAACAGTTAACAAAATCAAAAGACAACTGACAGAATGGGAGAAGATATTTGCAAACGACATATCAGATAAAGGACTAGTGTCCAGAATCTATAAAGAACTTAGCAAACTCAACACCCAAAGAACAAAGAATCCAATCAAGAAATGGGCAGAGGACATGAACAGACATTTCTGCAAAGAAGACATCCAGATGGCCAACAGACACATGAAAAAGTGCTCCATATCACTCGGCATCAGGGAAATACAAATCAAAACCACAATGCGATATCACCTCACACCAGTCAGAATGGCTAAAATCAACAAGTCAGGAAATGACAGATACTGGCGAGGATGCGGAGAAAGGGGAACCCTCCTACACTGTTGGTGGGAATGCAAGCTGGTGCAACCACTCTGGAAAAAAGCATGGAGGTTCCTCAAAGTGTTGAAAATAGAACTGCCCTATGACCCAGCAATTGCACTATTGGGTATTTACCCTAAAGATACAAACATAGTGATCCAAAGGGGCACGTGCACCCGAATGTTTATAGCAGCAATGTCCACAATAGCCAAACTATGGAAAGAACCTAGATGTCCATCTGTCCATCAACAGATGAATGGATCAAGAAGATGTGGTATATATACACAATGGAATACTATGCAGCCATCAAAAGAAATGAAATCTTGCCATTTGCGACAACATGGATGGAACTAGAGCGTATTATGCTTAGCGAAATAAGTCAAGCAGAGAAAGACAACCATCATATGATCTCCCTGATATGAGGAAGTGGTGATGCAACATGGGGGCTTAAGTGGGTACGAGAAGAATCAATGAAACAAGATGGGATTGGGAGGGAGACAAACCATAAGTGACTCAATCTTACAAAACAAACTGAGGGTTGCTGGAGGGAGGTGGTTAGGGAGAAGGGGGTGTGATTATGGACATTGGGGAGGGTATGTGCTTTGGTGAGTGCTGTGAAGTGTGTAAACCTGGTGATTCACAGACCTGTACCCCTGGGGATAAAAATAGATGTTTATAAAAAATAAAAAATTAAAAATTAAAAGTCAAAAAAAAAAAAAAGAAACTGACAGCAACATGAAGGTAGCACTAAAATTCAGAGGAAGCAATTAAACATTTTATAGAAAATTCAGAGCAATTGCATGGCTGTTTGAATCCAATAACAACAACAAAAAAAGGCATGGCTAAATTTTGCATCTATTTACTTTTTCTTTTTGAGTTTTTGGTAATTCATTTTATTATTCATATTTATTATTTTATAAAAGTAATGATACATAACATATTGTAAAATATTTTTAAAAAAACTGGTCCTTCACCAGACAGTTTGAAAAGCACTGATTCGGATAACTTGCTTCTCAACTGTGATCTTACAAACAAGGTTACCTTCTCACATTTTAAAAGAAAATATCTTTCTAATATTTTAGACAAAAGCAAGAGTCACCCATATAACACTCTTCCCTTACAATTTCTTTACTTGTTTGTTCTAATAATATTTATCTTTAAACAATACCCAAAGCAGTATCTAATTCGCAGTTCTCTTAAATCTTCTAAAACTCTACTCTTGAATTACAAACTTTTATTTTCTACTTTCTTACTAAAACTGCACTTTACTGTTCTTACTGGAATTAGCACTTTCTCTAAATATAGATTTGCCTTCCCTGAGTGCAGTGCTTATGCAAAAACAACCATCCATGGACTTAAAGAATACCACATGTACCAGCACAGTATTCCACACAGCATTGTTCTGGTCAAGATAATCATTTCACAGAAATCAGCAAATGAAGTACGGCAATATGGGTCCATGCTCATGGAATTCACTGATTTCACCATGTTTCCCCAACAGCTTGACACAGCTGGCTTGATAAAACAGGAATGGATTTTTGAAGACTTGGTTGTCATGTTAGGTGGCAATATCATGTGGAACTAGGGCAAGATTCTCCATAACAATGTGCATGTTCTATATCAGAGTATTATATATAATGGCTTCTCCCTTCATAACCAATATTCATGGGTCAGGGAATCAAGGGTAGAAATGGGGGGGGGGCTCATTCACTATTATTCGTAGTGGTCCACTAGCAAAAATTTGCTTCCTATCTCCGCTAACAGAGGTTCTGATAATCCACAGGTCTTAGCTCTAAAAGGAGAAAAATTTACACTTAATAGACATAACAAGAATTTAATTAAACTGGAAGCTGAAACTGCCACCTGGTTGCTTAGGGCTCCTCATGCCTCTGAATCAGTACGTAAGGAAAGGCATTACTGTACTTGCCGGAGTAAGTGATACTGACTACCAAGGGGAAACTGGGTTGCTACTATACAATGAAGGTAAGGAAGAGTATGTATGGAATACAGAGATCCCTTAGGGGATCTCTTATATTTATCTTATAATATTATATCCATCTATATCTAGTGAATATATCCTTAAAAGATGAGGGTGAAATAAAGATATATTCAGATAAATGAGAAATGAGTTCAACAACCGATGTGTATTAAAAGAGGAAAAAAGGGAAAGGAGGAGGGAGGAAGGGAGAGAAAAGAAGAGGAAAAGGAAGGAAATGCTAAAACATTCAAGTTTTTTGTTTGTTTGTTTTCCCCCCTCTTCTGTAGGAAAGAAATAAACGAAACTAAGATTCTTACAATTAAACCATAGTAGTAAGCTTATTAGAAAAAAATATGAACAAATTCAAATGTTGGGAGAATGAATAAGAAGTAAAATATGGAATATTATATGATGGAATATTACTTATCAACAAAAGAACAAACGATTGATTCAGAGAACAACATGGATGAATATCACAAATATAATGCGATCACTGTATAACTTGCACTTGTATGAAGTTCTAGAATAAGCAGAATAAATCTATTGTTTAAAATGTCAGAAAAGTGGTTTTGGTGGAGCTGAAGCAGGAATGATTGGCAGGGAAGGGAAATAAATGAGAAGACCGTCTTGGATTATGGAAATGTTATAGGTATTTGTCAAAACTCATCAAATTGCAGATTTAATATTTGTGTAGGTTTTTATATAAAACCAAAGTTGTCAACAAATAAAAGGTAAACATCAACAGTGGAAAAATTCTCAATTTTCAATGATCACTAAACCAAAACAACACACTCATAAAAATCTATAATATGCATATCTCTAGATATACTTATTGAAAAAGTATACAGATAAATTACAATTAAAAGCATATTTTATGATGTTTAACCTACTTATGAGATCATAATTTTTTACCACAATAGAATAAAAAATATTAATGATGACTTAATATATAATTATATAATTTTTCAAGGGATTATAATACTAAAACAGGCTACTAGGAACAATTAAAAGCATCTCCCCCTGAATTTTTCAAGGTATCAACATTAAATATTTAAATTAATTCTGAAAAGTGGTTTGGGAATCTGATCTTTTGTGATCTCAGAGCTTAGTATTATGACAGATGAGTCAAGTAGCAATTAATCAAACAAACCTGTATGCAAATGTACAAGCTCAGTCACAGAGTCATTTTCAGAAGAATGAAGGCCTGCTTTGATATAGTATGTTGACATTGCAAGTTTTATTTTAAAATGTCCCAAAGAAAGTAAGCAAATAAATGAATAAATTAATTAATGAATAAATTAATAAAGTGTCCTAGCACTTTGGACTAAAAAGACAAGGACTTTGCTGTAAATGATATATTCAGGTCTTTACATTCCTCCTATAACATCTGTTTGAGCATAGCAGATAAGCTATTTATTTGCATGTACTTCTGTAAAATTTAGCATAAATAAAAGTCCACTACAATGTTAACTGAAAAAATTGTTATGAAATTGGAGATGTACTAAAGAAACAAATCCATGGCAATTTTAATTTTTATGCCCAAATGATAATTCATGAAACCATCAAGTAGTTTTCTAAGAACGCTACTATAAAATTTCAGTTCCCTTTAAAAAGTCACATCTTTATTATTTTTTAAGATTTATTTATTTATTTTAGAAGGAGAGAGAGAGAGAGCATGCGCAGGAGGGGAAGAGGGAGGGGGAGAGAGAATCTCAAGCCGACTCCACATGGTGCCTGACGCAGGGCTTGATCTCATAACCCTGAGGTCACTGCTGGAGACGAAACCAAGAGTTAGATGTTTAACCAACTGCACCACCCAAGTGCCCCTAAAAAGTCACATCTTCAGAATTAAAGGTACTTCCAAACCAAGAAGTTTATAATATAGGTTCCCAAGACTTAGGGACATCTAGAAATTACCAAATGTTTCATAATGAGTTTATGGGTTAAATTCACATTTCTTGTAATCTTGCTACTAGAGAAACACTCCTTCTGGGAAATCAGAATGGGTTCACTATTACACTAAAGAGCAACCTATTAAAAACCATGGTATTATGTACTTAATACAGTTTAATGTATTTTATTTTATTTTTTAAAGATTCTATTTATTTATTTGACAGAAATCACAAGTCTGCAGAGAGGCAGGCAGAGAGAGAGAAAGAAGCAGGCTCTCCACCCAGCAGAGAGCCCGATGTGGGGCTCGATCCCAGGACCCTGAGATCATGACCTGAGCCGAAGGCAGAGGCTTTAACCCACTGAGCCACCCAGGCGCCCCTTGTTTAATGTATTTTAAATAGTGTTAGTCATAATGCTAGTGAAAATTAACTTTCTGGGAAATAATTTCAGTTTCTCATATCTTAAGATGGCAAAATGATGGAAGAACTATAGAAGTAATCATTCTAATCAAATGACCTGCAGGACTTAATACAAAGAAGAATAATAAAAGAATAATAAAATTCCTAGAATACTTAACAAAGAATGAAGAAAATCTTAAAAAAAAAAAATAGTCCTTAAGGGCAAGGTACACAAGAATGGGATACAAGCTTCGAAAAAGGTACATTTCTTACCTAGAAGAACAGTACACAGGAGTAACTGTGAACATCTTAGATATATTGTATCCCAAACACATGACTTTCTAAAAAAAGTATAACTAATTATTGATGTAAAAATATCAGATCAGTGATTGCTAGTAGGGGGTGGGAACATGAACTAAATAGAAAGAGCATGAAGGATCTTTCTGGGGTAATAGTAGTTACATAGCAGTATGCATTTGTCAAAATTTAGGGAAGGTATAATTGATGATTCTATATTTTGGTATAAGTTTTAAATCACAAGGAAAAACTGTAAAAGCATTGAACTCTAGTTAATGATTTTTTAAAAAGATTTATCTTAGAGAGAGGAAACATGCATAAGTTGTGGGGGGCAGAGGGAGAGCTAATGTCACGCAGACTCTATGCTGAGCACAGAGCCCAACACGAGGCTCAATCACTCGACCCTGAGATCATGACCTGAGCTGAAACCAAGAGCTGATTGCATAATTTGACTGAGCCACCCAGGAGTCCCTCTAGCTATGATAGTCTATGCCAAAGAATTTAGGGACCTTTGTACTTAAGCCTGCATCTACCTGAAATGCATCAAGTAAATGAGATAATTTGATAGAGGGAAGGATGGATAAATGCAGAAATAATGTAATAAATCAAGTTTAGAAAAATATTAACAATGGATCCCAGGCAGTGGGTAAGTAGATGTTTGTTGTAAAGTTCTTATGACTTTCCAATATGTTAGAAATATTTCATAATAAAATGCTGGAGAAAAAAGTATTAAAGTACAAGTGAAAAAGGTTATAAACTAAGATACTTAAGTAGACTTTAAGGTAAGAAATATAAAAAAGATAACAACATGGATGGATTTAGAGATTATTATTCTAAGTGAAATAAGTCAGTCAGAGAGAGTCAAATATCATATGATTTCACTCGTAGGTGGAATTCAAGAAATAAAACAAATGAACAAAGGGGGTAAAAAAAAAGAGAGAGTGATAGACAGATCAAGAAACAGACTCTGTTCCCAGAGGGGAAAGGGGTAAAGGGATGGGTGAAATAGGTGGTAGGGATTAAGGAGTGCGCTTGTTGTGATGATCCCAGGTGTTATACGGAAGCACTGAATCACAAATTATACAACTGAAACTAATATTACACTGTATGCTAACTGTACTGGAATTAAAATTTAAAAACTCAATAATAAAAACGAGATAAAAACAGACATTTCATAATAATAGGAAGAGGAAGATACAGTAATCCTAAAGATTTAAGTACTTAACATGGCTTCAAAATAAGTAGGACAAAAGTTGACAGAATTAAAAAGAGAGAAATTCATCATCGTCATGTGATAGTTTTATTTTTAACATCCTCTTTTTCTTTTTTTAAGTGGGCTCCACACCCAACATTGGGCTTGAACTCATGACCCCAAGATTAAGAGTCACATGCTCTACTGCCAGCCGGGTACCCTACCATTTGATAGTTTTAACATGTACCTCAGAAACTGATAGGACAAGAGACAATGAATCTATAAATACAGAATTGAAATACATGATTAATCTACTTTGCTTAAATAACCTATAGATAACAATACGATTTTCAGCAAATGCAAAATACACATTATTTTAAATAGTACATATCTAACAAACAGCCCATTTTGGGTCCTAATGCAATTGTCAAGTTTCTAAAAATTGAGATCGTTTGGTTTGTTTCCCCACCACCACATAACTAAATTCCAACTCAATGACAGAAAGATAAGCTCAAATTTCCTAATGTTTAAGTATTAAGCAACACATTTCTAAATGATTCATGGGTAAAGGAAGAAATCACAATTGGAAACTAAAAAAAAGTATTTTGTGGTATATAATAATGAGACACAACTTATCAAAAACTTGTGTGATGTAGCCAAAGCAGTGTATAAAGAAAAATTAATAGTTTTCATGAAAAGGCCAATGGTTTGGAAGGCTCAATACTGCTAAGATGAGAATCTTCCTTGAATTGATCTTTACAGTCAATGTAATTCCCATCAAAATAGTAGCAGATTTTTTTTAATGGAAAAATCACAAGCCGAATAAAGAACACAGAATAAGGAAAAACTGAAGAACAACAACACAGAAATCAAGACTTACTATAATGCTATAGGAATTAAGACACAGTATAGTATTAGTGCAGGTACAGAAATCTATACCAACAGAACAACAGAGTTCAGAAAGAAACCTGCAATTATTTCCTGTAATTCACTGGAGACAGCAGGGCAGTACATGATCTTTTTAATACATGATGTTGGGTCCAGTCAAGTGGGTATCCATATAAAGAAAATTATATACCTTGATCATATGAAAATTAAGTTGAAACAGATCAAAACCTATGTGAAAACTAAAATCATCAAGCTCCTAGAAGAAAGCATCCCAGAGCACATTCATTACTGCGGGAATAACAAGGGTTTCCTAAACAGACACAAAATGCATTAAGCATAAGAAGAAAAAAATGATAAACTTGATTTCATTAAATTAAGAGCCTAGAATCAATAAGAGAATAAAAATGGAAGCCACAGATGACACAAGTATCTGTATCCAGTTTATATAAACCAATAAGAAAAAACAGACTACAGAATTTAATATTAGGCAAAATCTTGAACAGACAGACACTTCACAAGGAAGGAAATCAAAATGGTCAATAAGTATATGAAAAGGTGTTCAACACCATTAGTCATTAGAGAAATGCAAATTAAAGCCTCAACAAAGACTATGAGTCCAATAAAATGACAGAAATTAAAATGAATAAAGATACCAAGTGTTGACTCTCACAACTGAACACAGCTCTCTAACACTGTTGGTATAAACTGGTGTAACATTGGGAAAATATTTGGAATTACTAGAGCTAAATATACGGAAGATACTCTCCTATGCACATGTCTATATATGTACCCAAAAGATTAAATTTTAACATCCACCAAAAAAATACAGGAACATCCAAAGTACTTCAACCATAATAGGTCAAAATTAAAAACAACCCATATTTCTATCAACTGTTGGATATGTAAATAAATCAGAGTATAATCATACAATGGAACATAACACTGTAATGAAAAAGATAAACTCTGATAAACAGATAAAAAATACAGGCATAAATATCATTGGGTGAAAGAAGTCAGACACAAGAGTATAAGGCATGATTCCTTTCATAAGAAGTTTAAAAACATGTAAAATGACCTATGGTGTTAGAAAAGAATAGTGATTATTCTTGACAACAAATTCTGACAGAGAAGAGATATGAAGGAACCTTTTGGAAAATTAACAAATGTTCTTTTATATATATATTAAAAAAACATTATATTACATTGTATTTGGTTTTTCAAATTATTTTTTTCTTGTGATGAGCACTTTTAAGATTTACTCTCTTAGGTGCAGAGAGAAGTAGAGTGGAAAGGTAACAGGTGTCTCCTGCCCTGGGGGGGGCGGGAGATCCAAGCAAACTATGTAACAGCTTTTCGGCCTCCCTGTCAGCAAGGGGGCTAGAAACAGACCCAGCACCCAGCTATAGCCCTGCCTTAGCCTCCAAATCCCAGGTGCCAACACAAATCCCAGGTGTGTGACCAGCTAAAACAACAGAGCACAGCAGAGTGTGTTCTCTGCAGGGACACTCACTTGAATGGAGCTGAACCAGTAAGCTTAGTTATTACCAAATTTACCGAACAGGCAAATCAGTCCATCTCCCTAGAAACAGTATTTTTAAGAAATGTCTACACCCAACAAAGGGCTTGAATTTACAACCCCAAGATCAAGAGTCACATCCTCTACCGACTGAGCCAGACAGGCATGTGGTAACATATTATCAATACTTCATTTCTTATTGCCAAAAACTATTCCATTGTGTCAACATACCACAGTTTATCTGTTCATCAGCTGATGGATATTTCAGTTGTTTCTACTTTTTTACTGTTGTGAATAATACCATTGTATAATCATTTCTATACAAGGCTTTTTTTCTTTTTTGGACACCTGCTTTCAATTCTTTTCAGTATATACCTAGAAGGTGGAATTTCTGGGTCGTAAGCATGTTTTTCACAGTTGTCATACCATTCTACATTCCCATGAGCAATGTATAAGGGTTCCAGTTTCTTGGTCTCAAGGTATGAAGTGGTATTTCATTGTGATTTTGATTTGCATTTATTTCCCTGATGGCTAATGAGCATCCTTTCCTGTGTTTATTGTCTGCTTGTATATCTTTTTTGGAGAAACGTCTATTCAGATACTTTGCCTGGTGGTGGATATTAAGGAGGGCATGTATTGCACGGAGCACTGGGTGTGGTATATAAAAATGAATCTTGGAACAGAAAAAATAAAATAAAATTTTAAAAAATATTCAAGAAAAAAAAGATCCTTTTCCCATTTTTAAATTGGATTATTTGTCTTTTCATGGAGTTGTTAGTTGCATTATTTTTATACTCAGAAAAAACTTTAGGGGTGTCTGTCTGGCTTAGTCAGTAGTTGGATATATGATGTGCAAATATCTTCTCCCATTCAGTAGACTGCCTTTTCATTTTGTTGATGCTTTTCTTTGCTGTGCAGAAGATTTTTCAGTTTGATGTAATCACACTTGCTTATTTTTGCTTTTGTTGTCTTTGCTTTTGGAGTCAGATCCAAAAATTCATAGCCAAGACCAATGTCAAGGACCTTACTGCCTATGTTTTCTTCTAGGAATTTTATGGTTTCACAATGGTCTTACATTAAAGGCTTCAATCAATTTTGAGTTAATTTTTATGTATGGTATAAAACAGTAGCTCAGATTCATCTTTATGATGTGATTGCCCAGTTTTCCCTACATCATTTATTTGAAGACAATGTCTTCTCTGAATTATATAATGACTGTTTTAATTGGTCATTTATGTGTTGGTGTACTTTTGGGTTCTCTATTCTACTGAGATTGAACAATTGTGTTCTACGTGTCTATTTTTATACCATTACCATACTGTTTTGAAAAATTGTAGCTTTGTAATATAGTTTGAAATCATGGACCACAAATGTTCTATATCTTTATCTGAGTACTGCTTTCATGGGTATATACATACATAAAAATTAATCAAATCTTTCACTTAAGATTTGTGCACTCTCCATTAAAATTTTTTTTTAAATACATGCTTGCTTTTTTTTTTAGATTTTATTATTTATTTGAGAGAGAGAGAGAGGGAGAGAGAGGGAGAGAGATCACAAGTGGGGGACAGGAAGAGGGGAAGCAGGCTCCCCACTGAGCAGGGAACCCGATGTGGGGCTTGATCCCAGAACCCTGAGATCATGACCGGAGCAGAAGGCAGATGCTTAACTAACTGAGCCACCCAGGCACCCCTAAAAATATATGTTTTCCTTCCACTGTGTTCATATCTATTCCTCTCTGATTTTTCTTGTTTAAACCCCCATTATCTCTTGTATGAATTACTATAATCGATTCCCAACAGTCTCCTCAGCCTTAGACTTAAACCTCTGAAGGTATACACTGGTTAGAGAATAAATTCTAAATTCCTTAGCATTTTATTCACTTAAAGCTCTCTTGAAAGAAACCTCAAGTAACATTTCTAGGTACATTTTTTTCTAAAAGGGCAATTTGAAAATATATACTTATTTTTAAATGTTTATGTTTTTTTAATCCAGCATTTCTATTTCTAGGACTTGTCTCTAAGGAAAAAACAGATATACATAGAAATTTAGCTATAAAAGTTTTCACAGTATCAAAAAATAGAAAAAAAATACCCAGCCAAACAGCAGATGAGTATGACAAATCTTAATATATCCAAATTATAAAATTATAAGACTTTCTGACAAAATATAATATCAAAGAGAAAAATTTGTTTATCAAGTAGTATGTATAATATTAATTAGAAAAAGAATTCGATATTATTTCTAGGAAATGAGTTTATAAGCAAATTTTACCTTCTTTTCTATCAATACTTTCCAAAGTTATCTACAGTTTGAAAAAGTTTGTAAAAATTTTATAGTAAGAACTAAGCAAAGTTATTGGAATAGATCAAATATAAATAAGACAATTTAGCAAGATTGACTGGAAAGAAAGAAAAAACACGCACAGGCAAATAATTATATGATAAGACAGGGAAGAAAATTAACAAACTGACAGGGGAAAAAATTAATAAAAATTTCCCAGTCACTATAATAAAGAATGTTAAACACGTTTTCTACTTTTCCTGAAAAGTAAAACCCTAAATGTTATGATTTATTTTTTCAAGGATGAGCTTTTTGTCGAACTTCTTTTTATTTATTTATTTATTTGACAGGCAGCCATCACCAGTAGGCAGAGAGGCAGGCAGAGAGAGAGAGCTGGACGCAGGCTCCCTGCTGGGCAGAGCCCCCGATGCAGGGCTCGATCTCAGGACCCTGGGACCATGACCTGAGCTGAAGGCAGAGGGTTTAAACACTGAGCCACCCAGGAACCCCTTTTTGTCAAATTTCTAATAACAAATCATTATTTTGAATCTATTATATGATAGGCACCATGCCAATCATAAGGAATACAAAGCGAAGGGAACACTGACACCAGACAGGTTAAGAAACAAGGCTATCCTTTCCTCTGTTAATGTGGAAAGTCACCTTTGATGCCTATATCATTGGCCAAGATTTTGGTTGTCCTCTTCAAGAGGATTTGTTAATTTATGCTACATTCCCTAATCCCAGTCTGCTTTTCGCAGTGACTTCTGTTCACACAGAATATCAAGGGATAAACTCATAACCAGGCCAAGATTATTCTAATGTGGACTTCTAGACTATGTGATACAATAAAGGGAGGGAATTCTTTCTATTTTCTAAATTACTTATACCTTTCCTTCAAATGTATTCCCATTCTTTTCCTGATTCTGAATCTGTTTTGCTGTGTGTTTAAAATATCCAACATTTAGTCCCCACACCCTCTTAAATCCATATAAAATTACACAGAAAAACATCTGAAATATATCGACTCCACTAATTATTATACCTTCAAAATCTTTATTTCAAGGTTCTTTTTCTCTTGACTGTAACTCATTCCCAGGAACAGCACTCCAAGATGAACAAAGAACTCCAATATATGGACTTAGCAGAATTTTACAGTTCAGGATCCTGCCTTCTGTGACAATATAGTTTCCTTAGTACCTTTTACATCACTCATAACCCCTCCTCCTCTTCATGGTAGGGATAGTCCATAGGCATCACTGTGGACTTCCTGGTCTCTCACCCATTATAACCCCATCTCTTATTAAATATCAACAATACCACACTGCGCTCAAGATGTGAATATTCCTAGAAGAAATCACACAACTTTCCTGACAGGTTTCACTTTAAATTCCTTACCTTAATTCTCAAATGGGCATTCTGCTTGCTCTACCTGGCCTTCTACATTTTTCTAGTTATATTTATTCACAAACGGACCAAGATGACTATTTCAAACTATCTCCTCTTTACAAAAATCTTCAGCACCATCCATCGACCCTGAGAATCTAAATTCAGACACGGCCAACCACCCCTAAACTTATCAACTTGCCAGGATGTGCAACCACCCCATTTTTTTGTTACAATGTTTTCTGTTACAATGAAAGCAGCTTCCCAGTTTCTAAAGACAACTCAACTCTTCCACTTACATTCTATCCCCTCTCAATCAACTTATCTACTCCAGGACCTTCCTACTACAATGATTTTTTTCTCTCCCTTAAAATCATCTTTTCTTTTTTCGTGGTTCATTTCTATCAACATACCAACAGCATGCCCTAGAATATCCCATTAAAAAAGAAAAACCCTCCCATGAACTGTAAGCCCCCTCTACATCTACTGCCAATTTCTCTAGCTCTATTACAAGGCTAAAAAGTTGTGTGCATTCACGTCTTCACTTTTACACTCTACAGTCTCTCATCAAACTGCTCCAATGTGGCTTCTGTCCTGGACAAAACTCTTGTTAAAGCCCTCAACATCTTCCATGTGGCCAAATTTGTAAGTAACCATTCCATCTTCACTTTGCTTGACCTCTCAACACCATTCAAGGGAACTGATCACTCTCATCTTTAACAAGCACTTTCTTGCCTTTTCTGGTACCACATTCTCTTCACTGTCCTACCTCATTCACCATCCCTTCCAGTCTTCTACGTGGGCCCCTTCTATTCTGGCCAACTACTAAATGTTGGCACATCACAGAACATGGTCCTAGGCCCTGTTCTTTCTCAATGATCTTTTCTCTGGGGGAGCCTGGGTGGCTCAGTGTGTTAAAGCCTCTGCCTTCGGCTCAGGTCATGATCTCAGTGTCCTAGGATGGAGCCCCGCATCGCATTGAGCTTTCTGCTCAGCAGAGAGCCTGCTTCCCCATACCTCTCTCTGCCTGCCCCTCTGCCTACTTGTGATCTGTGAAATAAATAAATAAAATATATTTTTTTAAAAATGATATTTTCTCTGTTTCATTCAGTCCCAAGCTTTAATTATGTACATGTTGATGGCTACAAGAGTCAAATGCCTGCTCAATATTTCCATGTGATTTTTTTTAGGAATCATCTCAAATAGATCTCCTCTGAGACTATGTAATTTCCCTCCCAAAATATGTTGACTACCTCCCCCAAGTTTGCCCATCACAATAAATGATGCAATATCTATAGTCTTCAAGCCCCAAATATTGGAGTCAGCTTTGATTTTTCCTGCTTCCTTATGCCCCAAAACAATGTGCTTTCAAGTTCTACTCACTGTACTATTGAAATACTTCCCATTGCCCACTTCTCTAAATCTACACTTGTTCATCTGAGCCATTATCAGTTTCACTTTTTGCATGGACTATAGCAACAGCCTTTTTCTTTCAATATTTTCTGCACTTAGATACACTTGTACTCCTTACCATGGCCTACATGACTTTACAAATTTGTCTGCTGCCTATCTTTTCTACCTCATCACTTATTACTATCTTTCTTCGCTCACTGTACTTCAATCACATTTAAATCTGGTAGTGTGTTCATATCAGTGTCTAAAGCACACTAAGCTTGTTCTCCCTCTCAGGGCACTACTGATTTATTATTTTCAGATGGGACACTCTTTCTATGGTTCTTTGCATAGCTAGATCCTCCTCCTCTTTCATGTTTCAGTTCAACTACATGTTGACAAAGAGGCCTGTCTTACTCAACATATTTAAAGTAACAACTCCACTACCAACTGTGGTCACTCTCCACTACATTACTACCACCACATTACTATCTGAAAGTATTTTATTCATTAGGTTACTTACTACCTATAGATTTCCATATTAAGATAAAAATCTCATAAAATAAAGAACCTTCTACTAGGAATTGCTGAGTTCCCAATATATGGCACATTACAGGTATGCAATAAAATATGAATGAATGAATATTATTTTACTAAATTCTTTTAGTACTGTGTACCTTGAAATTGATTTTAAATAACTTCAGCTTATTCATTAATTTAACAAACATATATTAAGTGTCTACACTGTCCTAGGGATAAAACTGTGACAGAAACATATAAAGAAAAATAGTTTTCTATCTTCATGCTAGTAGGGGAGATAGTATAATGCTGTGTGACAAGTACTTAAGTAGTAGTCTGCTTCAAATAGATGAGTGAGTGAGCAACAAGGAGAGAGAAAGCATGTTCCAGTGAAGGGAAACATACTTAACTGAAGGCAGAAAGAGTCATAAAACAACAGACCAATTATACTTTCTGTATGTTGGCCAGCTATCTTCCTAGAATTTTTTTTATTATATTATTGGAATGGATTCATATCTTCATCTTTTTTGGTTTATTTTTCATTCTGCTGGAGCTGTAGCTTAGTGCTTAGAATAGCCTACAGGCTACAGAGAACAAGGAACCTGACTACTAAAACATTAAATTGAGTTTTTTTAATTACTCTGATGATTACCCCTTGGTCTTTCCATGCTTTTTGCATTTGTCAGTTTGGGACCTGAAGGACTTCAGGATCTATACTTTTCATTATAGCATGTGATAAAAATGAAAAAGGTGTGCTAAGTATTAAAAGAGGCATATAAATGTTTCAGAAATAATTTCAACAAAAAACAATAAACAAGAGTGAGCAAATTAAAAGGACAGTTATTGATTTTAGATATTTGTAATGACTCAATTCCAAAAATAGTGGTGAATTAAGATTCTCTACATGGTGTTCAGGTTATAGAAATTTATGTCACTAATTCAGCCTTGATAGATCAACAACACAGTGAAACCAACATCTAGAAGACAACAAAGAAAAGGAAGCCCACAGAAAAGACAAAGGATGTTGCAATATTTAATCTGGGAGAGACAAAACAGAGCTAGTATCTGCTTTTGCCTGCCTATGCGCTAACCCTGTTTTTACCTTACAAGCTCCTTTTTACATAGTTTCATTGATCAAGCCTGACAATACAAAGTCTGATTCTTATCAGTAGGTGAGAATTAAGTGAGTTCAAGATCCATAAGCATATTATCCATTATGCCTGGAGTTGATTCCAAACACATACATAGAGAATTTACCAATTATCTTTGTTATATTCTAACTCTTTATGACAAGTCCTCTGCTTTGGTGTTTTGAATATATTTTGTCAATGCCCCTGGCCCATTTGGCCGAAGTCCATATCCCAACCTCCACACCCATGCCTAATTTATTCAGTTTTCAGGACTGGGCCCCTCACCTACGTCCCAGGTACCAGCTGGGGTCCAATAAATGAAAATCTCTGCAGGATTATCCTATCAACTGTAAGTATCAATGAGGCCCAGCGGCCTGATGCTAGGCCCTGCCCATATCTATGCTTGTACTTGGAAATCAAAAGTCTAAACTAGCCCAATTTAGCTAGAATGCCCTCCCCAATGTAAGTGGGCTTCCACATTCAATCCAATTGGAGGCCTGAAAAGAATAAAAGATTGAGTAAGAAAGAATTCTTTCTCTCTGATCTTTAAACTGGGATATTGGTCTTCTCTTGCTTTCAAACTTAGACTTGGACTAAAACTTACATCTTCAGTTCTCCTGATTTCTCAGGCCTTTGGACTCAGACTGGTATTAATCATTGGTTCTCCTGGGTATCTAGCTTACGGACCAAAGATGTCGAGCTCCTCTGTCTCTATAATCGCACAAACCAACTCTTTATAGAAATCTGTTTATATATATATGTATGTGTATATATATATACACATATGTATATGTATGTATATGTATATGTATGTGTGTGTGTGTGTGTATTTTTTTTGGGGGGGGGTTCTGTTTTCCTGGAGAAGCCAAACTAATACAAATGATTATTTGATTTACTCTAGCTTATAATAAGGTCAGGCCTCAAAGCTCATGAGTTGCCAATCCTGGCCAGTTCTATTCTGCTGCTTATTGATGTCCAGCCTGGACTCAACTGTGCCTCTAGCTGTATGTGCCAGAATTAGGACATTATTGCTCATGTAGATATTTGAATATAGTTGATGCAATATAACTTATCAGTCAAATGTTCTGAGGCTAATATGAGTACCAAAAGCAAGACATGAAGAGGAAATGAATATTTAGCTAAATCAAAAATCAGTCAGAGATAAGATTCCTCAATACTGGGTAGTTTAACTAGATAGCTTCTAGAGTTCTATGAAACTTAAGATCCCAGAAAAGTTAGTGAAGAAATGGAAGTTTCTAGCTTTATCCCATAATAACATGTATTTCTGCTATTTAAATAAACTATATGAGCACTAATGGGCCAAAAAATGATGAAGAAAAAAATTAAAGATTGGTTGGTAAGATAATTCTTTAATCAAACAAATACAAATTACAATTTTAATTTATCCTATAAAAGATTTTAAGGCACTCAGTTCTCAGCTTGTGATAGAAAAGATATGGGAGAAGAATTTGAATAAATAAGAGTATTAAGATTTATCAGAAAAAGATAGGATTTTAACAAGGCCAGTTCAAGTAAATAAATGATTTTAACTTGATTTGAAAAACAAAGTAAATTAGATTTTTATATACAAAAATCAAGAAATTCTCACTGAATCTGAAAATTTTTAGTAGCTACATAGAATGGGACTAAGGTAACCCTAGCAGGACACAGAAGATAGAGTGTAATTAGAAAACATTTGATGCCAAATAGCAGCTCTAAAATTACGGTCAAATCCCTATGGAATTCTTTTCCAAAACTCAAAATCTCAGCCAAATCGTAAGAAAATCATCAGATAAATCCGAATTCAGAGACATTCCACAGAATATCTGGCTAATACCCTCAAAACCGTCAAGGTCTTAAAGGAAAAAACGTTTTAAAAAAAGGAGTCCTAAGCTGTTACAGACTAGAGGAGACTGGAGAGACCTGGTAATTAAATGCAATGTGGTATCTTGGACTGAATCTTTAACAGGACTTTAATGGAAAACTGATAAAATCTGAATAATGTCTGGAGTTCGTGGCAATCTACCAATGTGGGTTTATTCATTCTGACAAACTTACCACAGTCGGGAGCAATGGCAAAAGCAGGGCAAACCAAAACTGGGTCAAAGGTATAGGGGGACTCCACAGTACACTATCTTTGAGACATTTCTGCAAATCTAAAACTGTGCCAAAATAAAAGGTTAATTTTTTAAAAATTAAGAAAAAAGTTCCCATTTAAACTATAAGTCAGTAATTCAAAAGTTCAATTTTGGAATGATTATGACATAAAAATTAGGATAAATACTATTGAGGCCAAAAAGCTTAAAAACTATGCAAATTAAGTTAATTAAAATAAACTGCTTCATAAAACATAATAACGACATGCAATAGATAAATAGATAAATAATAAATATACTGCAATGATGGATAATATCTATTTATAAATAAAGACATGTTGGTAAATATTGCCAAATGTTGATTTCTTGGTGTATCCTGAAAGGCAGCAGGCAAAGGATAGAGAAAGAAGGAAAGGGTAGCAGTCAATATTTAATTATGTTCTATGTATTCATTTTTAGTTAACCTAAGAAAATAAGTGATTAAAAAAAAATCAAATGTTTGAGTTCACACTGTAATTGCCTCCAAGCACTAAAAACCAGTTTGGCTATCTCTTCAACAATACACTGAATGACTCAAGATTGCATACTGTTGGTAGGATACAAAATGGTAAAAGAAGTTGCTCATTTTAGAAGCTTAAAGACTTTTTCCAAATCTAACCTGAAAATAAATGTCAGTTCTCCACATCCAGATAGGATGAAATCATTTGTGGCAAAACAGTGCTCCAGCCAAAAACAACAAAAGCCTGATTAAATTTAAAAATCCAGTTTAAAGACGTCAGAAGGAGGTGGCTGTGACAATGAGTGGAGTGGCCAAGATTCTGAAGAGGGTGGTTTGCAGATCTGGAAGTATTCTTTCCCCCCTTAGTTTTAAAGATTCTGGGCCTGGGCAAGGGCCTGGGAAGCCAGGCTTTGCACACAGGGCTCATGTCACAGGACAGAAAAATCATCGAAGATTTAGGTGGTTTTGCAGGGTGGAATTGACACAATTGGAGGTTTGAGACTTGTATCTATCTCAGATCATTTGATAAATCCCAAACCTGTACAGGGGTTGAAATTAAAAAGCTAAGCCCAAAACCCTTTGAAAAGCATAATGGAGTTTTCTACAGTCTTACAATGTTGAGGACATAAACACTGGAGTACAAGCTTTGCCAGGAATAGGGTGGTATTGAGTATCAGCTCTGTTTGGGAAGCCTTACCAAAAGGACCAGGTTGAGCCACAAGTAGACCAAGACTTATCAAAACTTCTATCCATTCTACATGGAAGACAGTAAAGCATCTTAGTGATGAAAATGAATTAATAGTAAAAAGTTTATGAAGTAGGAGAGAAAAGGGGCAATTGATTAGGTGATAACCTTAAGCAAGCAAGAAAAGACGGGAACTAATACAGAAATACGTTTCCCTTAAACAAGGGCACGTACAAAGTAAGAAATAAAATACAAAAGGCAGAGTATATGGGTACAAATGCAGGTAGGCTGGCAGATTAAAGTGGTCAGAAAAAGCAGAAGTTACTTTTTATACTGGAGAGGAGAGGTTGGATATCTAAGGAGCAAAAAGGGAGATAAAAGAGTCCTTTACAGGGGAGAGTTGAATGGACTAACAAAAGGCCAGAAAAATGGTGGGCAACATCAAGGGCCTACCTGAAGACAGTAATCATGAATTTAAGGGTTAGCTGGCAAATCTGTGTGATACTCCTCTCTATATAAAGCTGTGAAGGTGTTGAACAGGCAGAAGTTAAATTTATAAGGTTGAGGTTTTGCTTGGTGAGTAGGACAAGGGGCCAAGAGAACTGAGGTTATATTAAATGCAAATTGGTGGTAATTAGGTGAGCCCTGGAATCCAAGCTAGTTAAAAAGGGAAGTGGGAACAGGAGAGGTTTGAGAGAATAGAAAAACAAGCGGCAAAATCAACAGAAATGGGTGCCAGTGGAGCTGAATTTGCTAGTCAGAGTTCTGGAGTTAAAAAGTGGACTGGAAAGACAGCAAGTGCTGGTCAGAAACAGGATATGACCGTAGGGCAGATGGCAGAAGCAGAGCAGAACACAGGATCATGAGAGGAGAGAAATGCAAGAAGATGAAGAGGCCAGAATAGTGAAAGAATCATCTGTATAGATATTTAAATCACCAAGAATTGTTTTTCATAATTCAAAACCACAAGAGTAGGCTGAAGAAAGAGACCAGGAAATACGCCCTAAGATGTTCAAGAAGTGAGAGAAGCAGCACAGAAAGAAGTGTGCACAGGACTGTAATGGGAGGGCCTACTGGGCGGTACAATCGGGTGCACGAGCTTCAAAACTAGAGGTGTTTAGAGAGGGAAAAGGAACAGTGATGTAGAAACACTAATGCGGAACAATCCTGTAAGCCCACTGGTGTAACTGCTGCGGGAGGGAATACAATCACTACTTGAGAGGACTGTAAGTAGAAGCAGTATCCTCAGGGAGGTAATTAGGTTTCAGGTAGAGCAGGATGGTGTAAGTCGTGTTCAGAAAAGAACACACTAATAATTTGACTCATTTATCAGTGTTTACTAAAAGGCACTGAATTAGGCACTGGGAATAAAACAGTAATAAAGACATAATCTCAGCCCTCACAAAACTGCGACTCAAGTAAGGAGTTTCATATAAAAGTGATTACTTTAAAGAATATAACTAAATTCGTTTTTTAAATATAACTAAATTTCTATAACAACCTAACAGTTTTATTAAGAAACGAGGATGCATGTATTTGAAGAATGGTCTAACAAAATTTGTGACTATTTTAATGTATCTAATCATCGTGGTATTAATCATATGCTGAAAACCATTTGAATTAAGACCATGTGGGGAAAAGTCATTTTTTTAACAGTAAAGAAACAGGCGAAAATGCTTTTACAGTTACCTGAGACAAAGCAGCATCCCGCTCTTCTATCACTGCGTTCATTTCTTCTGCAGTTATTCTCTTTTTACATTCCTTGGTCTTGTAGATTCTATCCACAATTACAGCTCCATTCTCCTGAATAGCTATTCCTGTGTCTGCATTGTTTATTCTGTTCAGTAATTCCTGTAATGTCTACCAACACCATTATATGTTAGTCAGACATGAAGTTTTAATATATTTTATTTAATATAGGGTTTTAATTAATAGGCACATGTGAATTGTAAATTGACTGAGTGAAGTTATTGAATTTTCATATTGCAGCAAAGATGTACATTATTAGTGTGTCAATTCTTCTTTTTCCCACATCTTAGTTCTTGAAACCCACTCAATTGAACTTAAGCCTCTAAGATATAAGACTGACATCAAGAAATCTCCTCAGAGAATGGCTTACCATGTCATTTTCTTCAGGGTTAATATTTTCTAGCCTAGAAAAAAGGGACACAGAAAGCCTGATCAGTAGCATTTCCTTAGTGCAGCAAAATGAGTTCGCTTTTTAAATCTTTAGAACCTCAAGTAATTTCATTCGACTAGTCTTTAGAGTCAACCATGACACTGAACATATTAAAGTGCCACCTGCTCGACTCCATCTTTCAATAATGCTCCATATCTTCTGCACTGACTTCAGACTGTTAAGTTATTAATGTTTACTGCTATATATGACTACAAGGATCAATTGTTCATATGTGCTTAGATGAGGAAAGTTCCCTAGTGATAGAAGCACTACTTCTCATCATTATATTTATTCCTGGACTTTCAATTCTTACCAAAAACTGTATTTCCTCTGGTTTTTTTGACTTCATCACAAATAAAACAAGGCAAGTATTTTTATTGCAAAGTTTAACTATGTTCCCTCAAAAGCAAAGACAAATAATGACCACTAAATTTGAACTGAAAATCTCCTGCTGCTATTTGTTAAAACAAATATACTGTATAGAAAGGCTGACCAAAACTAGAGCACATGTTTTTAGATGACTAATGTTATTTTTCTCTTTCAATACATACTTAGAATTATTCAATCTAAAGCCTAAGGAAGTAAATTCATTCCTCTCATAAATGCATTTTGTCTTAGAAGAGTCATTGTACTTACTGAAATGTTTTTTGATGTTGGTGAATTGAACAAATGCAGGAACAATAAAGAAAGAAGCTCTAAATGAGTATCTTAGAAAATGCCAATAATGTAATTTAGGCAATCATTAAATTGGGTAAGTTAAATGAAAATCTGTAATGGATATTAATAAAATGATGTCGATTTTAGAAATAGCTCCATTATTTTTAAATTGTACTAAAATGTTTAGATATATAAGTTCCTGTTTTCTCATATCCCCAATTTCTGGGCTCCTATGATTTAATATTTACCACCATAAAAAAAGGTTACTTGGAAAAGATATAGAGAAGCAACAAATTTATTACAAAGCTGTTCCAAACTATAGTTCAATGAAATTGCTATATTCATGAAGAGAAATTTAGAAGACTGCATTTTTAATAGGAAAAAAATAAATATACATAAAAAACTATTTTTTAAAGAATTAATTTATTTTAGAGACAAAGTGAGAAAGAGCACAAGCAGAGGAAGTGGCAGAGGGAGAGGGAGAAGCAGGCTTCCCACTGGGCAGGGAGCCCAATGCTGGCGCTTGATCCCAGGACTCTGGGATCATGGCCCGAGCTGAAGGCAAACGCTTAACCAACTTGAGCCACCCAGGTGCCCCATCAAAAACTATTTCTACACATTCTTAAGTGGTCTAAATTTACAGTATGACATGGCAATTTTGAATTATATATACTTAATATATCTCAAACTAGTAATGTCCACTTAGATTCACATTTCTTCCAAAATAAATCAACAGTTTTCAAATTTCTGCTTCATAAAAGCTCGTTCTACAAAAACTCTGTAGATAATAATTTTTAATCAATTAAAAAACAGTGAAAAGCACAAGATAACAAAATTCTTACACTTAGGAATGCTCGCGTAAAAGTATTTGAAAAACATCAATAGTACTTAAACATCATTTTTAAGGAAGTCATATGTAGTGAAAAGTATTTACCTTAATGTTGTTCTTTTTAGATGAAATCAGACTAAGAGCTAATTACAGACTAAGAGCTAATTACAGCAGTTTCCAAAGAAGACTCAATTTAAATTCTTACAAATGTCATAATTAACTTATTAAATTCAATAATTTAAAATGAAAAGATACATGAAAGTAAACATTCAGATTAACAGATTACTGGAAATGCTTGCAAAAAAAAAAGTTTAGATCTCAAGGTTATAAATCTCCTTCTTTTGTTCCAAACAACTTCATATATGATTAGGAAGAAAATAACAGTATAGGAAGGATACCTAATTTGTACATTCAAAATAATCAACACAACAAAGAGTGTATGCAATTTCTATGTGATAACCTGTAAGGTTTCTTTAGGCATTGCAAGGTGAAGAATTATTACTTTAAGGAGAGACGAATGAGTCTGAATGTTTTAAATTATTATCTTTCAAGAGGGTATGGTTAAGAGAGTTATATTAGTTAAGATAGTTGTATTTAGTCTACTAACAAACTTCTCTGCTAACAAATACAATTTTTTAAAAAATAAAATTTTCTTGTCAAAGGTTATATTAAATCCTTTCCACATAAATTTAGCATTGCAGATATAAATAATGTATATGATTGCCCTTAGAAGTACATAATGTATAGTGATTTATCATTTTGCTGATGAGTGAATTTGAACATGTTTTAGTAGGTGTGCCAGGTTTGACATGCAGGGCATGAGGTTTAAGCCAATCATTTAGCATTTATTTAGATCTCAGTTTTGCTTTACTATTCTTCATAACTTTCTTAAAGATTTTACTATTTTGAATAACACAGAGGACTTTGGGTGAAGGAGAGGAGAAGTGAGTTGGGAGAAATTAGAGGGGGAGACGAACCATGAGAGACTGTGGATTCTGAGAAACAGGGTTTTGGAGGGGATGGGGCTCGGGGGGTTGGGAAGGCTTGGTGGTGGGTATTAAGGAGGGCATGTATTGCATGGAGCACTGGGTGTGGTGCATAAACAATAAATCTTGGAACACTGAAAAAATAAAATAAAATTTAAAAACAAAACAAAACAACAACAAAAATTTTACTTATTTATTTGAAAGAGAGTGAGCACAAACCAGGGCGGGGAAAGCTGAAGAGGGAGAAGCAGGCTCCTGCTGAGCAGGAAGCCCATTGTGGGACTCCATCCCCGGAGAGCAGACGCTTAAACAACTGAGCCACCCAGGCACCCCTAAACTTTAAAATTAATCTCAATTTTGCTCTATGGTTATCCCTGTAAGTACAGTGATAAATGGTCATTAAGAGAAAACCAAAACTTTAATGAAAATGAGCAAATGGTTAATCTGAGATACGAAAAATTCATACAAACAAGTAACTTTCAATATAAACATGAGTCTGGGAAGAGAAAAGGCTAATATTTATATTTTTCTATTTGTATTTCTTTAAAAGCTTCAGGAAGTACTTGTCATGGATATCAAAGATTAACTGCATCATAATTTAGTCTCAACCAGATTATTTGCAGGAGAGATCAGCAAACTTTCTGTAAACAGTCATATAATATTTTAGACTTTGCTGTATGTTCTCTGTTGCAGCTACTAAATGCTGCCTTTGTAGTACAAAAGCATCCAAAGATAATATGTAAATGAACAGGTGTGGCTGTGCTACCATAAAACTTTATTCACAAAAACAACAGGAAGGATGGATGTCCACCACAGGTCTTTACTTTGCACATCCCTGATATAGAGCACTGGAAAATGGGACGAGATCTTTGATGTTAAAACACTGTTTAAGTGCCAACTGTGACATATTTTTCTGAGTTGGATCACTCAATACCCAGTTAAAGACTAATCACCTAAAAATTTGGATTTTAGAAAATGAAATTCAGTCTTACTAGTACATCACCTACTATATTACTTAAGAAAACATAAAAATTAGACAAAATCCTACTTTTAGAAAAAAGAAGATAATTTGAAACAGTTTACCAGGTTTTCTATTTTCTATATAAAATGACTTGTTGGAGGTTTAAGGTTTATTAACAGCATGTGTAACTGGCTTAATAAAGACTTAAAGTAATAGTTGATGTTATATGTAATACAGCTAACAAGCTATAAATTATATATCATTAAATGGAAATTTGCAATTATACAAAAGAATATCATCCTTTTGGAAACTAAATTATGCCTTTAACAGTCTAACCAGACATAGTCATGATAATGAGTAAGAATTTTGCTGAAGTAAATGTCCATGGGCTCAAGTTTCAATTGATTTCCTATACCTTGCATATTCTGACTGACACCCCTGCACGCTAAGTGAGAAGACCCATGCATGAAATGTCACATTTCTTGATTTATCCCTAGATCAGTCGATATCGTGTCTTTCCTTTCTGAACCTATAGTCATTCACCTTGTTCAATGGGAAGAAGTTAAACTTTGACCTCAAATGATAAAAGGAACTAGTGATCACCCTAATCAAAAAACTCTGAATTGTTTATTTTTATTCTCTTTCATTTTTACACAGTATCACCTTAATATGTTAAAAAGAAAAACTGAAGACACTGAGTATCACATGACCTCAAAAGCCGGAATATACATACACAAATGTATCTGTATTAGTAAGTAAATTTTAGTCATTTTAACTTGAATCCTTTTTACTTTTTTCCTAGCTTTGGCTAAAAGTGAAAAGAAAAAAAGCACTGAAGATTCAAGGGGTAGGGGAAGGCAGACATGGCAGAATAGAAGAAAAAACAGACATCACAAAAAGACAGAAGTAGATCAGAACTGGCAAAGATGAAAAGAAAATGACAGAAAGAACTTGAAGATTATAGGAAGCAAGAAATAAGGAATTAAGACAAAAAGAGACAGGAAATAATGTGTATTATTTCAACTTATAACCTAGTGCCTCCAAATATGCTTTTCAGTCAAGCAAAGCTCAATTGGTTCTACCTTAAGGAATTCACCTAAAATGCACTACTAAAAGTTCAGAACCTACAGATGCCAACTGAGTAGAACGGAGCTTCCACAGTGACATTTAAAACTATGCTGACAGGGGCGCCTGGGTGGCTCAGTGGGTTAAAGCCTCTGCCTTCGGCTCAGGTCATGATCCCAGTGGGATCAAGCCCCAAGTCGGGCTCTCTGCTCAGCAGGGAGCCTGCTTCCTCCTCTCTCTCTGCCTGCCTCTCTGTCTACTTGTGGTCTCTGTCTGTCAAATAAATAAATAAAATCTTTAAAAAAAAACAACAACTATGCTGACATATGCAGACATAACAAGCTGTTGTTCTTCCCTCCTATGTATTTTTCCTGATCTCCCCAATCCGCACCCCTAGACTATAAAACTGTAGGAGTGGACTACAACATGTTCCAAAGAAACATTAATTATTCACATCAATTAATATTATTTTAAGAATTTATGCAGTTATTTCTTTAATGTCTGTCTTCTCAAGTATACTAGGATCATAATGCTGCATTCTGAGTAACCTGACAGTACACAGTCAATAATTTTTTTTAAAAAGATTTTATTTATTTGACAGACAGAGATCACAAGTAGGCAGAGAGGCAGGCAGAGAAAGGGGGAAGCAGGCTCCCTGCTAAGCATGAAAGCCCGATGTGGGGCTCGATTCTAGGACCCTGGGATCATGACCTGAGCCGAAGACAGAGGCTTTAACCCACTGAGCCACCAAGGTGCCCCTCAATAAATATTTATTGAATGGATTAAATAAACTAAAAGAAAAGGCTTGGGATTGAGTGTTTTTCTTTTCTCCCTTTCCCACTTCTCCCTTAATACAAATGCTACAAAGAACAAATGATAAAGGGTCTGCCTTGGGGAACCTTAATTTTAACATATTATAATAAAAACTGGAAACAAATGTATGCACAAATTAAAGTAGACAATTGAAGGTTAAAAAAATAGAAAAATAGAAAGAGAGATTCAAATTAAATTGAGCCATCGATTAAAGAGAGAATGAATAAAACTAAGAGACTAAATCAGTAGAGGCTCTAAGGAAAAAGTTTTGATTTGGGTACGTGGGCAGATGGTTGGGACAAGGGATCAAGGCAAAATAAGGTTTTTAAAAATGAATTAATATTTCCATTTGGTAAGTTTGAGTCACCTATGCAAGTCTGAGATAGATAAGTCCTACAATGTGTAATTGACTTTGACTCCTTGGGCAAGTGGTCAACCACTCAAAGTTTTTTCACCTATAAAGTATAAACATCATCCCCTTGAGGAGTTGACATTGTATAAAAAGCTGATTTGTTATCTTTGGGATGTGATTTTGATTTCTGAAAGAAACAAAATCTATTTAGAAGCAAATTTCATGAATAAAATTGGTAATGGGGGTGCCTGAGTGGCTCAGTCAGTTAACCATCTGCCTTCAGCTCAGGTCATGATCCCAGAGTCCTGGGATAGAAGCTGAACAGGGAGTCCGCTTCTCCCTTTGCCCCTGCTCCTCTCTCCCTCTCATGCTTTCTCTCCCTCCCTCTCTCAAATTAATAAATAAAATCTTTTAAAAAATTGGTAATCAACCGAGGTAACAAGATTCATAGTCATGAATTACATGTAAATACAGCACTGTGCAGCAGGTGATAAACTGAATGTAATAGTACTTCCAAATTTCCAAATTCCCAAAGAAGAGTCGTAAAGATATAATGAAAGTACTGAAGTACTGAAAGTACTGAAATAAAAAAGGCGTCTACTTTTTAAAGTTAAGTTTAAAAACATTTGGCCCCAGGCTCCTGGGTGGCTCAGTCAGTAAAGCATCTGTCTTTGGCTCAGATCATGATCCTTCTCTCTGCCTGCCACTTCCCCCGCTTGTGCTCTGTCAAATAAATAAAATCTTTAAAAAGTAAATAAATAAAAACATTTGACCCCAGCAAGTGTTTTTGTAGATATAAATAAACTGATTTTAAAAGGCATATGGAGGGACGCCTGGGTGGTTCAGTGGGTTAAGCCTCTGCCTTTGGCTCAGGTCATGGTCTCCGGGTCCTGGGATCGAGTTCTGAATCCGGGCTTTCTGCTTGGCAGGGAGACTGCTTCTTCTCTCTCTCTCTCTCTCTTTGCCTGCCTCTCTGCATACTTGTGATCTCTCTCTCTCTTTCTCTCTCTGTCAAATAAATAAATAAATAAATCTAAAAAAAAATAAAAAAAATCAAAGGCATATGGAAAAGTAAAGGTACTAGAATAGCCAAAACAATTCTGTAATAAAAGAGCAAAATTAGATGGCTCAACATTATCCGATTTCAGACACTATAAAGATTCAATAATCAATACCATTAGTATTGGCAAAGGAACAGATGCACAGATCAATGGAAGAGAAAATAAAGTCCAGAAATTAATCCATACAAATATAGTCAACTGAGTTTGAAAAAGGTGCAAGGAAACGTAATAGAGAAATGATGGCCTTTCCAACAAATGGTACTGGAATAAATGAATGTCCATATACAAAAAACAAGTACCATCTACCTTACACAAAAATTAACTCAAAATAAATCACAGATCTAAATGTAAAACATGAAACTTATAAGCTATAGAAGGATTTCAAAAAGCCTGTATAACCTTATATATAGCAATGAGTTTTAGATTCAATACAAAAGTACAATACATAAAAGAAAAAAAATCAATAAACTGAATTTCGTCAATATTTAAAACTTAGGTTCTGCTAAACACATCGTTAAGAGAACAAAAGCATTCACTGTTGATGGGAACACAAAATAGTGTAGTATAGCTACTCTGGAAGATATTGTGGCAGTCTCTTCTAAAGTTAACATAGATTAAATAGAGGCCCCAGAAATTATGTTACTAGGTTTAGCCAACTGATTTGAAAGCATATGTCCACACAAAACCTGTATGCAAATACTTATAGCAACTTTATTCAAATCATCAAAAATTAGAAAAAAGAAAAGAATCACCAGGAGGTGAGAGGATCGTAGGATAGTATGAAGACTATGAAAAAGTGCCCGAGTTTATTACAAACTATATTACATAACTTCACTGAAGGATTGGAAGGAAAAAAGAAGAGCCATTCTAAGTAACTTTGGAAAGTGGTACTTTGGAAACTGTAAGATTAAAGACAAAAGGAACTATATATGAATAGTGTACTCTAGTAAGAGAAGTTGTTTCTCATGGGGGTATACGTTAATGATTCTGAAAGAGTTATAACGTATATTGGGGTCGAAGAAATAAGGAAATGATGGATGGTGGAGATGGAAACCAGGTTTCTTATTGTTGGAGGAAATTATGCATAAGAAAAAGGAGAAAGCCAAAATGAACTATGTAGCACTGGATTAGTCAGAGAAATAAGTATAAACTCAAATTTAGCTTAATAAAGATCCAGATAGATACATAGATAAATATTTCATATATGTGCATGTATATCAATTAGTATACATATATATAAATTTTGTAGCTCTTTCCACTGATTGGGACTAAAAGTAGTCACACCAAGTAACAATGAGCACACCTAGCATCCCAATCTTGGTTTCTAATACCATTTTCCAATAAAAGGAATCACAGCCTTTTGAGGAATGGCTGAGTTTATGGATAAGGTACATCCCTATACATCCCTACACATCCCTATAAGACATGACCCCAGGGGCATTCTGTGGTGCCAGAGAAGTAAGTGTTTAAAAATCAAAAGGATGGGGAATGTGTCAAAGGGATATGGAGGTCAACCAGAAGAGCTTCCAATGGCCAAGCTGCAATACTTCAAGCGACAAAATAAACAACACAGTATTAGATTATAATCCAAAGTATTAAATGAGTACCCATGAAGTCTATACTAATACAAACAAACAAAAAAATAAATAAATGAAGGAGAAGAGACAAATCTCTTGTACTGAAGAATTATAAATAATTTGTGTAGATATTTTCCGTGAGGGAAGTAGAGCTCAATTAACATCTCAATCCACACCCTTTATCCCCACCTCAGAGTACGGGCTGCACTTAAGTAATCTGCAATTAAGTAATCTGAAATCTTTCATATTTCAAAGAATATGAAAGGGGAATGTTGGTAAGTAACATGGAGAAACATGGCAAGCACTACCTTGGCTAGGTGACCAAGATTAACATCACTGATGTTAAATCATGTTGATAGCATAATGTTGAAATAATATGATGAGAATGGCACTTTAGTCCTGTACTCTTGGTCTCCCCAAAACCCATACTTCAGTCTAACCACGTGAAAAAAATTCCTAAAAACCCAAATTGAATAATATTCCATCAAATGCCTGACTAATAATCCTGAAAACTGTCCAAGTCATCCAAAACGAGGGAAATCTGAGAAAATATGACTAGACTAGGCAAAGGAGACATAGCAACCAAGTTAATATGGGATCCTGGATGGGATCTTAGACATAAAAAGGACATGAGAAAAATTAGTGAAATCTAAAGAAAGTGTAGAGCTTAGTTACTAATTATGTACCACTGTGCTTTCTCCCCTGTGACATATGTAACCATGATAATGTAAGCCATTAACAAAAAGGAAAACTGGAGAGTGGTTGTATGGAAACTCCCCTGTACTATCTTTGCAAATTTTCTGTAAATCTAAAAGTATTCTAAAATAAAAGTTTATTGGGGGAAAAAAAGGAAGTCTAAGTAAAGACTGTGGAGTGAAATCTGAACACAGAAATCTGCCACATGAACAGAAGGTAAAAAATTAGTCAAACAGTAAAGGAAGTAAGACATCACATGGTAATTCTTAAAAGTAGGATAGAGAAATGATGATTTGGGCCAAGTTCACCAAACCTCCCCTTTTATACCTAAAAACAGGTATGGAGAAAAGACAATGAGTTCACCAAATCCTGAGAATTTTTCACTAATACCACACAGCTTAGAAATAACCTGAGAGACCAATGAGTTGAATATGCATAGATTGCCCAGAGAAAAGTAAAATCCTTCCTGAACAGAAGAATCCTGTATTACAGAAGACTCTTTACAAAGAAGGAAGAAGCATCAGAGTGGACCATTTTCCACTACACCAGTGGAACAAATAAAAGCCCTAAAGTAATACTCCACAGAACCTAGATATACACAAGAACAGGTAGAGTGAGCCCGTGGTCCACTCCAAGACACCTCACAAAACCTCTCAGGCAGTGCAGAACTTGCAACAAAAGGGGTATATAGCCTAAGGGAGAGTTTCCCATGCTCTCCACACATCCTCCAACCAACCCAGCCCATTGCCACAAGGACTGTACAGAAAGGTGACCAAAAGCAATGCCTTGCCAAGAAACTGTAGCTCTGAGGAGAAGGTAAATAGGTTTCAAATAATATGAAACGTTTATCGAGGAAATCTCACTTGCACTATATCAGAACAAAGAAAAGTTCTTGACAATTTACATTATGAGCAAGATGAAGAGAAGTGACATGGAAATTATGAATACACTACAAACACATGATAAATATAAAAAATAATATAAACCAAAGGAAAGAAGAAAAATTTCCAATCAGCGGTTGGTATCTTAGAAGAACATAATAAGAACATGAATTCAAGAAAGGAAAGTTCCAAGAGAAGATGCCAAACAAAAAAGTGAATGAAATGGGATGTTGAAAACTTAAGGGAATGTGCTGAGAACCATAAACAAATGAATATATAAAAATTTAATAAATGAACTAGAAAAAATAGGGACAGGAATAGTGACAATTGGAATTACTAGTATAAAGAAAAGGCTAGAGATGATCACAGTAAATGCAGAGGAAAAGAGAGGGATTCAAATAATTATTGAACAGATAATATATAAAGACAAAAGTGCCCCAATATACAAATAACTAGAGTCTCTAAAACAACCTAACAAATAGAATACAAACTTCACAAATCTAAAATTTCCATAACTAAAAGAAGCATATAGCCCTAGGAGAGGCATGCTGTGGGTTCCAAATATGTTATGAAAGACAAAGCAAAACGAATACCATGATTAAGTTCTTCTACTTCAAAAACAAAGAATCCTTCAGGTATCCAGGCAGAAAATAATCAAACACCAAAAACCAAAACAAGTCCCGATAAGGGAAAAAAACCTGTGACCTGACTTCTTTTTAGCCAAACTCAATCTCAAAAAATAAGGTAACATTTTTAAAATATTTTTTTTAAGATTTTATTTATTTATTGGACAGACAGAGATTACAAGTAGGCAGAGAGGCAGGCAGAGAGAGAGGAGGAAGCAGGCTCCCTGCTGAGCAGAGAGCCCGATGCGGGACTCGATCCCAGGACCCCGAGATCATGACCTGAGCCGAAGGCAGCGGCTTAACCCACTGAGCCACCCAGGCGCCCCCATTTTTACAATGTTTTGAACAAAATACTTAACTCAATAACTTTATTCATAACCAACTTGAATATAGGAATAACACAAAGCCAGTTTGAAGCATGCTAAATCTGAGAATAAAATATTTATTAGCCTTTCCTCAAAAAACTGAAAATGAAATTCAGTTATCCAGGGATTTCCCAGAATAAAGAAATCAGGTATAGGGGCGCCTACATGGCTCAGTGGGTTAAAGCCTCTGCCTTCGGCTCGGGTCATGATCTCAGGGTCCTAGGATAGAGCCCCACACAGGGCTCTCTGCTCAGCAGGGAGCCTGCTTCCTCCTCTCTCTCTACCTGCCTCTCTGCCTACTTGTGATTTCTGTCTGTCAAATAAATAAATAAAATCTTCAAAAAAAAAAAAAAAGAAATCAGGTATAAAATTTCATGTATAAAAAAAGTTGCAGATAATAACCATTCAACCATTTTAAATACAAAATCAAAATAAACATCAGGGTGATATTTTGGCTATAGAACCCAATATAATTTCTACAAAGATTTTAAAACTAAAACTTATAAGAAAAAAAGGAGTTTAAAGGTTATTTCATAGGTGAAAGTTATATGATACTGTTTAACTGAAACACTGCATGATTCAGAAAACTGAAAAGAACTAATGATTCCAACACCTTACTGTTTTTCAGTCTCTTTTCTTAAATTCTGAAGGATCTTTGGGGAATTAATACAGTTTACTATAAGAAAACTTTGCATAAAGTTCAAAAATTTCTTAGTTTCACTTCAATTATTACTCCCAAATTCAAGTTAACACACAGCACCAGCTATGAACCAGGTACTTTTCAATATTTATTAAATCATTTAGTCCTCATAACTTATACAAAGCAGGCACTATTTACCCATTTTGTAGGCAAAAAATTGAGTCCCAGGGACTCTGAGTAATTTGTCCACAGCTACACAGCTAGGAAGCAACAAAGTCAAGATTCAAATACAGATGTTTGGATCTGGATTCTGTGCTGTTAACCTCTACATGATATTGCCTCTCAAATAAAACAGCATGTAGAAAATTATATGATTTTTATCAAATTAGTTCTATGTCTACATCCATTCAACCACCAACCATCCATTCTGGTAGATAATAGTATTTAACTATATAAGCAAAAAAAATGTTTGGAATAATGTTTTTCTATTGATAAAGATAGTTATTTGGTAGTAGGTACTGGAGAATTCACGTAAATTTTTTTGCTTTCTTTGTTTCTATTATTCGATGAGTTTAATGCTTTATAATGAGTATCAGTCTTCAAAAAAAAAAAAAAAAAAAGAAGCCATTAATCTAAACAAAAAACAAACCACATTACCTAATCACAACTTGAACACTGTCATGTTAATTATTTAATGACTTTTTGTCTCCCTAATGAGCAATGTTTTAATTAGTACTTTACTATAATCCCCCAAAGAGCCTAGAACAATGTTGGGCAGAGCAAACACTCAATAAATATATTGATGGATCATCATAAAATATTACATTACTATATTGTACCTATCTTACAAGTAGTATATTTCTAGATGCTCTTGAGTCTTGACCTAAATCTGACTCCTTCAACTAGCATCATTTACATTATCAGGGAGCTTGAAGAAAAAGAGAATCTTAAGCTCCACACCATACTTACTAAATAAGAACGAACATTTTAACAAGATTTCCCAACTGCTTGAAGCCATACTAAAATTTGAGAATTTCTAGAGCATTATTTATCTAAGTGTGGTCCATTATTTACCTAAGTCAGAATCACCTAGGTTGCTTGGTAAAAATGTAGATTCTCGGGCTCTACACTATTTCAAGTATCATTAGAGTTTATGATACACCTAATAAAAGTAAAAAGTAGTAACAAATAGGAATGAGCATATTATGCAGAGAGCAATGGTAGAACCCACATAGTTTAAATAAATCAAGAAAGTGAGAATAAGAGAGGGAAGAAAAGAGGCATCTCTAAGGAAAGTAGAGTAAAGATATCAAGAGTAGGCTATGAAGAAGTAGAGTCATTGTACAGAGTGCTGTGTATTCCCCTGAACTCCCCTCTTTTTTTAAACTGTTATCCTGACATGCAAACTACTACAGCATGATTGTGAGAATGTGGAATTTACCCATGTATGCAGCAACCAATAACTTTTCTTAATATGTAAACACCACATAACGCATGCACTTATAAATGTTCCAAAAGTCACATATAGTTTCAAATGTATACTTACACTTTCAGAGACATTTCCATATGTTTGGCTCGAGCAATTGCTTCATCTCTCTCCTCATTGGCTAACCGCAGTCGAGACATAATAGCTTCATCACGTTCCTTCTGTGCAAAATACACTTCTTCAACCAGAGCTACCAAAATATATAATCCATAATTAATTAGAGAAAATTTAAAAATGCATACTTTCAGTAAAAATAAAAAGCAAATACAATTTTTATTTTACTAAATTAAATTAGTTTCAATTAATATTTGGAAAAACATTTTTAAAAGCTACTACAAAATTGAGATACATTTCATACCCATAAAAACACAAATTAAAAGGCCAAATAATAACAAATACTATTAGCTCATGAAATAAAGAAACTCACGCATACACTGCAGATAGGTATATATATTTCTACAGCCATTTGAAGGGCCATTTGGCAATATTTATTACAGTTAAAGATTTGTCTATAACCTGGCAAATCTCCTCTTTTGTATGAGGCCTAGAGAAATTCTTGTACATGTGCACAAGGAAACGTATATAAAATGTTTATTGCAGCATTATATTATAGCGAAAACTGAGAAGTAGCTCAAATGTCCAATAACAGGAGCAAGAATAAATAAATTACTAAACATTCAAAATGGAATACAACATTTAAAACTAATTAACTATGGACAAATGGACATATTTCAACAATAAAATTATGGCAAAAATTGCAAGGTACAAGGCAAAACAACTCTACCTATCATTATGGTCAATTAGTGAAAATACTAAAATAAATATGGCAATGATAATCATCAACTTCGGGACAGTAGTTATGTCCACAGCATAGTGAAAGGAAAGGAAAGAAAATGGGACCAAGGAAAAGGAAATGGGCAGAGCTGACCTCTTTAGCACTGAGCATCTCCAGGAGCATCGTTTATATAGATGGTAATACAAATGACCTCATCTAAATTTGTACAGCTCTATATAGGGAGATTTGATGTTATCTGAAATTGTCATTGCTCATGCATAATTTCTACCTGAAATCCTAAAACATAACTTTTAAAGTATCACTGCAACATTAGACAAAAAGGGGTTCAAATACCTAGGTCACTGAACCAAACTCTATTTACACTGTCAAACCACAAAAATAGGGAAGATGTTTGAAATGTTCTTGCTAACATTTGTCATAGATTATGCATAGCTAATCAAGAGTTATTCTTCTATTATTTAAATTATAACTGGTAGAAAAGAAACCCTGAGAGAAAGTCAACTATATATTTTCCATAGTAGAAGATAAGATGGAACATGTAACAGCAAAGCTAAAGTCAAAACCATTTCCAAGAAAGTGAGCCTAAGGGAAGAGAGATATATTCATTCATTTTTTTACTCATCCATTAATTTATTCTTTCATCAAATATTTATGAAATTCCTGTGTCAGTCACCTATCCAGTTTAAAGCAGTAGGACTACCACATTCTAAAAAGTCCTTACCTTCCTGGAGATGTATACATTCTATTATAGAGAGACTGACAGTAGAGAAAGAGCAGAGCCAAAATTAAACAGGAAGATAGATAGAAGTTAAAGTTTTGAAGGAAAATGAGGGTGTGTCAGAGAAAAAAAGAGTAATTTGGAAGGTGGGAAAAGAATAAACTAATTTAGAAAGGTGGCCAGAAAAGGGCTTTTTAAATAAATGACATTTCAATACATGCATGCGTGTGTGTGTGTGTGTGTGTGTGTGTATTTGAAAGTAAACTAATAAGCAGAATAAAAAGTAATACAAAGGCCCTAAAAGTATTAGACGAACAGCAGTAAGGCCAGGGTGTCTGAAGCACAGTGAGAAAGGGTGAGAGCTCTGGGAGATCATATATATATATGCCATCCTAGACTAGAGGAGATTATGCGGAGTGAAATAAGCCAAGCAGAGAAAGTCAATTATCACATGGTTTCACTTACTTGTGGAACATAAGGAATAGCATGGAGGACATTAGGAGAAAAAAAGGAAAAGTGAATTGGGGGAAATCGGAGGGGGAAACGAACCATGACAGACTGTGGACTCTGAGAAACAAAGAGAGTTTTGAAGGGGAGGGGGGGAAGGGAATGGGTGTGCCTGGTGGTGGGTATCGAGAAGGGCACGTAGTGCATGGAGCACTGGGTATGGTGCGTAAACAATGAATTTTGGAACACTGAAAAAATAAAATAAAATAATAAAAGTTGAAAAAAAAAAGATGAAGTAATAGGATCTGGATTTGTCCTTCCACTTAAATCAATTTTTTAAAAAGATTTTACCTATTTATTTGAGAAAGAGAGAGAAAAAGAGAGCGTGTGCACACACTTGGGGATAAGGACAGAGAGAGAGAGAAAAGAAGACTCCACAATGAGCAGGAACCCAATGCAGGGGCTTGATCCCAGGACCCTGGGATTACGACCTGAGCTGAAGGCAGACTCTTAACCAACTGAGCTACCCAGGTGTCCCAAAACAATTTTTAAAAATGGACAAAATATATAGAATGACAGCTTTCAAGACTGTAAGGAAACAAAGAACAGTGAGTGACATGAGGAAACAAATGAGTTGAGCCTATGATTGGCCCTGCTTAATACCCTGAAAGAAATTCCAGAATATGACACAGGAAAAGAAGAATCGAGGACAAGCCCAGCTGATTCCACAATTTTGGAGGGTAGAGATATAATATGGGGAAACCAAAGCAGTTGAAATTCACAAGAGACTATTAGAAGAAAAACAGTGGCAAAGAAAGAAAATTTTGGAGACGTCTTCCTCAAAAAGTCAGCTGAACATGTGTGCACGTGTGTAAGTAAACTACTCCATACAGGGGAAAGAGAAACCTAAGAGGATTAGAGGCAACAGTGCCCTGGGTGCCACAAAACCAGATATAAAGTATGTTGTTCCCACCAGCCAGATCAGAAAATTACAAGATTCATGAGGTACTGCATAGAGTACTCAGAAGGGTCTTGCCTCAGTAGTGGGGATTAATTAACCCTAAACACTGCTCTGGTAACATCTAGCATATCTTTAAAACAAGACCCAAAAGGAGAAACCTGTTTCCAAAAAACATAAGTACAACTGATAAGAAAGCTCAAAAATATTTTATAAGAATACAAAATAGCTTCCAAAATGTTAAAATTCATCATGGTATCCAAATGCCAGGCATGCAAACAAGCACCAAAATTAGGACAAATGACAAAACAAAAATCAGCCAACTAATACATAACCCTGTTTTACATGTGTTTCTGTTTAAAGATACTTGTTTAACATATACTATTGATTTAATAACATTGAATCCAAAGCCAAGAGCACTGTATAACTCATTCCTGAACAAAACTTACCTATTACATGTTTTCTCCATAACTCAACCTCATAGCCTTCTTGTACACAGGGAACACTAGACAGGATTTCAGCACTACACTTGGGGGCTGTTTGAAACTGGGAAATCACCAGTAAAAGGCACAAAAATGAAGTAATTCTAACACTAAATAAGCTTTAAAAAACCCACTAATTTACAGGATAAGAGCTGAAACAAGAAGGTAGTATATGGCCTTGAATGGGATTATAATGGCTTTGCTTTTCTTAGTTTGTTATTTTAGTAATTTTTATTAATTTTTAAAGGTAAAATAACCTTTCATTCCACAAGACGAATACAAAGCCTAAAACTATAAACAGTCTGGGAGAGAACCATGAATTTAGGTAGGTAAAGCTTTCTTGACCATAGTACCAAAGCATAGCCCATTTTTAAAAATTGATAAACTGGACTTTAATCTAACTCAATTAAAAATCTCCACTCTTCAAAAAACATGGATAAGAAAGTTAAACAAGTCACAGAAAGAAAAAGATAATTGCAAAGCATATATCTGATAAAAGACTTGCATCCAGTCATAATTTTTAAAACTCTCAAACCTCAGTAATAAGAAAACAACAACAACAAAAAAACCCAATTAAAAATGGGCAAAAGCCTTAGACACTTTATCAAAGCAGACATATTGATGATAAATAAGCACAAGAAAAGGTGCTCAACATCTTCAGTCATTAGAGAAATGTAAATTAAAACTACGAGATAACTACCACATACCTATTACAAAGGCTAGAATGAAAGCATGATTAAAGCTGCTGGGAAGAAGGGAGAGCAAATGAAATCCTCATTCACTGCCCATGGGAATACAGGATGGTGCAATCACAGTTGGTCGGCTTCTCAAAAAGTTAAACACGCACCTACTGAAAGACTCAGCTATTTAACTCACAGGTATTGATCCAAGACAAATTAAAGCATATGTCCATACAAAGACACACAGATATTCACAGTGTCTTTATTTATACTAGCCCCAAACTAGAAACAAAAATTTCTATCCACAGATGACTAGATAAACAAACTCTATGGAAAACTGTGCTAAACTAACTGGATATCCACTTGCATAAAATCAAAAGCTTTTAATCAACAGTTAGATAAGGTTAATAAATTCTTGTAATGAACATAGCTTTTAGAAGAACCTGTACTTTCCAGCACAATTTTCATAGGTTGTTTTTTTTTTTTTAAAGGTAGTATCATTAATACTATGTGGCTTTCTGTAGCTCTACTCATTCTGCGCCTATGTATGTATTAATTCATCAAATAGAAGTTTCTATTTTGAAAGAAACTTCTGCCCATGATATACTATATAATAATGAGTTTTAATCCTCCCTGATAATTGTATGCAATTTTCTTCCAGGAAGGATACTCATAACAGCCTAGAGAAAGCAACATTGTGTGTTAGGAAGAATGTGGGCTTTGATTCAGATCCAAAGTGTCAACATACTAAAGTTAGGTCACCTGCTTTTGTGTATTTTTAAGTTATTTTAATCTCAGAGCAGGTGCATAAAATGTATATGATACCTCTATTTATGGTTGTTAGGGAAAAATTAAGTGAGATAATATATGAAAGCTCTTGGCCAAATAAGTAGATTCTCAACAAACACTGGTTCCATGCCACCATTACCATTACCACTCTCAATCCACAGATTCACCATGTGGCTCATTTCTAGATATATTAAAGAGATGATTTTGATTAATTTGGACCATCTATATACATGTATGTATACCTATATATACCCATACACATATACGTATATACATACATGTGCATATTTTGTTGGCATTCAAAAATTACACATGGGAACTGAAAGAAAAATTATTTAGAACTCATTCTATATTGTATATTGTGCACTATAATGACATAATAATTTGTACAAAACATCACAATATTCTAAGATATTTCATATTATAAAACACTTCTAATTTCACTCTTATGTTTACTGCAACATTATTTATAAAACCCAAGATATGGAAGCAACCCATGTCCACTGATAGATGAATGGGAAGGAAGATGCATATATATACACACACACACACACACACACACACACACACACACACACACAATTTACTATTACTCAGCTACAAAAAAGAATGAAATCTTGCCATTTGTGACAACATGGATGGACCTAGAGGGTATTATGCTGAGTAAAATAAGTCAGAAAAAGAAAGAACAAATATCATATGATTTTACTTATACACAGAATCTAAAAACAAAACAAAATTGGAAAAAAATTAACAAAAAACAGAAATTATTCCATTAACAGAGAATAAACTGGTGGGTACTAAATGGGGATGTCATGGGAGAATGGGCAAAATGGGTGATGGGGAGTGGGAGATACAGGCTTCCAATTATGGAATGAATATGTCATAAGGATGAAAGATACAGCATAGATAATGTAGTCATTGGTATTAGTGGTATTTAATAGTGTTGTATGGTGAAAGATGATAGTCATTACTTGTGGTGAACAAAGCATAACATGAAGGGTTGTTGAATCACTATGCTGTACACCTGAAACTAACCTAACATGTGTCAACTACACAGCAATGAAAAAAAATTTTTTTTAACACTGCCAAAAAAAAAAAAAAAAAAACCTACTTCTAATTTGTAGGTCAGTTAGGATGGACAAAATGATGCTACACAATGACCTAAGTACAGATAAACATGTATGTCATGCCCTGAAATATTCTGACATATCAAAAGGTTAAGATACTAATTACTAAACTTTAAATGCCAACAGGCTTCCTATCGCTTCTGTAGAGTATGATAAGATGTTACAAAGTGACATTTAATGTAAGCTGGGTTCCACTTTATATATAATAACACTTTAATGAAAGAGGTAGGACTAGCAAAGTCAGGGGCTTGAAGAGTAAGTATAGTTATCTTTATGCTTAAACAATTTACACCAAGGTCTTATTTGGTCCTGTGTTAGTCAACAGAAAACATTTTTTCCCTCTATAATGCTCTCAACTCTAAAGAGGTAAATAATGTGTATATTAAAGGAGATTGCCCACTGGTTAAGTTTTAAAGTGCCATAAAGCACACACACATAAAATCTGATTACACATTTTATAAATGCTAAGAAGTATTTCCAAAATTAATTTTTTAACATCTATCAGGTTATATGTGAAATTTGATTATGAAAAACCCGATTCTTTCTAGAATTCAGTACTTTTAAAGGATCAATATGCAACTCTCAAACATTTTTAGTAAAGAAAACTTAATTGTAAACACTGAGCTTTTCCAAGGTAGATGACTATTACAAAGTTCACTAGAAAATCAATATAGCATTTTAGTTGGAATTTGCTCATTAAACACCCACAGCTCTAATGCAAATTATGATGGAATGAATAAAGCAAATACGCATGCTTCTTTCTTTTTATTAAATGTAAAATCTACTGTTAATTGCATCTCGTATGTCATACAAACTTTTCTCCTTAACTATTAAATAGAAGCTTTAACAAAAGTCATTAGAGATTCTCTTTCTTTGACTTGAATAAATTTCAATATTTGTTCAGTAAAGGTTCACAGCAGTTAAATTACATTAACAAATATTATTAGCTACTATGTAAGCCAACCAAGTAAAATACTTATATTGTAGGTAAAACAAATCATTGGGTGTTTACAATAATATTTGGATATCTCCATTTTTAAACATGGTTATCAAATATCCTATAATTCTTAGGCAAATTCGAGGAAGATTCAGAGAAGATCACCCCCCCTCAACACCAAATACTCAAATTTGTTTAGTAAGCTAATTGTTTTCTAATATGGGCAAGAGTAAATATGAAGAAGCTGAACCACACCAAGTATGAGTTTATTGAGTCAAGACAGAGTACATATTTTCTTAGTAGAACCCGAGTCTATTGACAATCCTATATTCTACACTTCTCATACTACTTTTAAAATAAAATAGAAGTGAGGCAGTGTATTGGAAAACATTCTAGTTTAAACACTGGATCATGATTCCCTAAATAACATAATTTGGAGGATAGACATTTACCAAGAAAAAGAATCCATTTGTTAACATCCTCAAGGTAGTTATATAAATAGAGAAAAGGCTGAACTAAAGTGAAGGAAAAAGATATCATCAGGATTTGAAACATAAAATAATCACTCATTATAATTCATGTTGAAAAATTCTAAGCAACAAATACAGACATGTCCTATAAAAGACAGGTTTTTATTATATTTGAAACAATTTCAAATTGTCTGGATATCTATTTCTTTACTTGTTAAATGGATTCCTTGCAAATATGCTAGTGTTTTATGAAACTACCAATATATATTCTAGAACCATAAACATTATACTATGTCTTTTAATTTCCTTAGAAATTATAATTTCTCTCTTTGCATAAATCAGTTATTGGAAATTTAAACATAGATGGTAAATACTCTACAACAATGGAAAATTAACCAACCTACTCCGAGTAGTTTGATGCCTCTATTTTTGATGCCTCTATTAAAACAGACCAGACTATTAAGTTTTTCTAAAACTGTATTTGAATGTTTATATGATATTCTATAAATAACCTTTTCTGATTAAAATAATACAGGCTCACTCTAAAAATATAGAAGACAGAAATAAGTTACATAATCTTGTAACTTTCTGTGTATACTTAAACAGAATATGTTCCTATATTCTTTAGTATTATTTATAAATATGAAATAGTACCTGGGATTTTATCATTTAGACATGCCATATTTGATAGAACTAAGATGCTCCTAGTATAAGATTTTACACTGTTATCACTTATTCACTATATAAATAAAACTGTAATGAACATCTTTGTACAGAAATTTCTATGTATATACACAGCTAAATACTGAGGAAAATTCCAAGAAGTATGGTTACTGCATTAAATAGCAGCTTCTTAAGCTCCTAACATACACTTTCCAATTTTCCTCTGTAAAGTTGCTAATACGTTTATACTTATCAACAGTACAGAAACTGTTAAAAATTCATTAGAAAAATATACAAGAAAGTTTTATTAGCAAAATTATAAAATAAGAAATTTTTTTGCAAAACACTGAATTATTATATACATGTACTTAGTGCAGAAAACAGAGTATATAAAAATACTTTCTAAGAATATCCTATTTACATTTAAACATTAAATATATTTGAAACTAGAGCTAAAACTGTTAATGTGAAAGAGATAAGCTTATACCAGAAGTATTAAAACCACTATCAATTATTTTATGTACTTCTGAAATACAATTTTAAGAGGTACTTACTTTTTGCATAGAATATCTACTTTAAATTTTAATTAAATACCAATATGAAAATTCTATAAAATATAACTACTGGAGCCCCTGGGTGGCTCAGTCATTAAGCGTCTGCCTTTGGCTTAGGTTATGATCCCAGGGCCCTGGGATTGGCCCCATATCTGGCTCCCTGCTTGGCAGGAGGCCTGCTTCTCCCTCTCCCAGCCTCCCTGCTTGTGTTCCTCCCTTGCTGTGTGTCTCTGTCTGTCAAATAAATGAATAAAATTAAAAAAAAAATATATATATATATATATATATTTGCTACCTAAGTTCTTCCGGGGCACCTGGGTGGCTCAGTGGGTTAAGCCGCTGCCTTTGGCTTGGGTCATGATCTCAGGGTCCTGGGATCGAGTCCCGCATCGGGCTCTCTGCTCAGCAGGGAGCCTGCTTCCTCCTCTCTCTCTGCCTGCCTCTCTGCCTGCTTGTGATCTCTCTCTGTCAAATAAATAAATAAAAAATCTTTAACAACAACAAAAAAGAATCATTTTCTGCAAATTTTTATTACTCTAATTAGATGATATGCTCTCAACTACTTGACACCACAGTAAATTTCATAGTATACTAGACATAATTAAATATTTCAATTGTTGGTCATTGTTATGCATAATGCTTTCTTTGTTCACCCAATGTTTATTTCATTTTTTCTAGAAAAGTACAAACTTTCCTAGGAATAGAGCTTACAAAATTGGCCATACTCTACCCTCAAGCATTATTTCACTTGGCACTCATCATAATCCTGATTCACAACCAAAGGATTCCGCAGCCAAAGATAATATAATGAACACTCTACCCATCAGTATTTCTAATTGCTATATTTCACAGAATTGGGCTTTTTGTTTTTATCTGAAACAATTGGTCATATTTTTGAAATCCTTTTTCCTTCCAAACTAAAAGATGATATGGATATGTAAAAATTGATGTAGGGGCACCTGGTGGCTCAGATGATTAAGCCTCTACCTTTGGCTCAGGTCATGATCTCCAGGTCCTGGGATCAAGACCCATGTTGGGCTCCCAGCTCAGTGGGGAATCTCCATCTCCTTCTCCCTCTGCCTCTCTCCCTGTTTGTGCTCTCTGTCTCAGTCTCTCTCTCTCTCTCTCTCTCTCAAATAAATAAAATCTTAGAACAAGACTGATATATGTGAACTGCTCCATTATAATACTGTTAATACATCTCAGTGTTAAAGGCTATCACATTTTAATAATGCCCATTATATACACAGAAAAATAGTATTCTAACATGTACTTTTTTAAACTACATATTATATTATCTTCCTTTGATATATAAAACTCACTCTTGCTCTTAGTCATTAGATGGTCAATATCATCTGAGTTATGGTATACAGTAATGAATACTTATGAAAAGAGAATAATGTAAATGTTTTCTATTACACAACTTCTATTTTTCAATGTTAACTGGCTGTAATGTCTTCATGTACTTGCTATAATGGTTACATATCTATACTTTTAACATTTACATGTTAACCTAGAAAAACTTAAGTTGCAAGTTTCACGGATTCTATGTTCTGATGCTTTGGGCAATCACAATTAAACTCCTCTCCTTCCTACCAAAAACAAATGAACACTCTCTGTAATAAGAAGAGCTTGACAATATATTTTTTTTAATTTATAAAATATCAGTCTAAATTTGGGTACAGAGAAAAGAATCTATATTTAAAGAGATAAGCTGTAAAAAGCAGATTAAATGCTTACAGAATCAGTATAGCAAGATAAGCAAATAATGTAGCCATTGAATTATATGTAAAATGTAACTAAGATAGATAGATGGACAGAGAGAGAGAGACAGAGAGAGAGAGAGAGATTTATAAACACAAGACTTAGGAACTAAGGCGTTCTTTTGGCTAAAACCCAATATTGGCCTTATTTCAGTTTAATTGGAAGAGGATCTCAAATTCATCTTCTCCATGAGATATCAGGAACCTGGATTTCTCTTTGTACCAAAGGTTAATAAGAAATGTGTCTGCAAAAGTCAAACAGCATTAAATACCAAAAACTGATTATTATTCTACAGGAGTTGTTCTGTCATTCATAATCTCTCCATGCTCCAACCTTCCACAGCTAATCTTTAATGGATGACATGCAAGAAAGAAAAATAACTAACATATAAAGCAGACTCTAAAGTGAGCATTTAAGAAATAGAAAAAATAAGGCTTTTAAAGAAATATATTTTAAATATCGTAAAATTACATAAAAAACTAAATATTCTTATGTAAAAATTTAAACATCATCTGTATTCTGTAAATGGAATACAGTAATAAAAATTAAGAGACATTACACTACATAATGCCCACTGAGCCTATTTAGGAAAACTGAAAGATTTAACTGAACAAGCTATTTATAAACTTATAACTACATTGCTGACCTAAGAGTAAATTAATGGTTGCAACAGGCCAGGCAATACTATCTGTCACTGTCAAACTCAAAACAAATTTTGAAGTATTTGTGATCTAAATATTCTATTTAGATGAAAATAAATAGAAAAAAACAGTCAATATTTCTGCTGTGCTTCTCTAAAATATCCCGTAGTATTTAAAGGTCGTATATATCAATAATTTTCAAATACTCTTATCCACATGTACAATTTGGTGAGTTAAACACAGTAAAAGGTCCTAAATAGCTCCAATGAGATAAATTTTTCCCAGTGTTAATAAATAGGAAATGACATGGTCATTTCATCTTTTGTTAAGTAAGTAAGACTCACTTACTATATATTTTTCCTTTCCTTTCTTTTTTTTTAATATTTTATTTATTTATTTGACAGACAGAGATCGCAAGTAGGCAGAGAGGCAGCAGAGAGGTGGGGGAAGCAGGCTCCCCACCGAGCAGAGAGCACAATACGGGGGCTCAATTCCAGGCCCCTGAGCCAAAGGTGAAGGCAGAGGGTTTAACCCACTGAGCCACCCAGGTGTCCTTTTTTCCTTTATTTTCTTTTTTGTAAAGATTAAAAAAATAATTTTCATATTCTCAAACTTTTTAAGTAAGGTTAAATCTTAAAATCAAGAGAAATTTGAAAACTGTGGGGATAAATGAAATAAAAAGACTTGGTAAATTTAAAAAAAGAAGTATTTATCAATCCTTTGAGAAACAAAGCCATATATAAATAGTTGTAAGTATATAAGTAACTCCTTATATAACTACCTATATAACCGTATAAGTAACAACTTATATTGGGTACACTTTGAATATATCCCCTATTAAATCAAGGAGTCTTGAGAAAACAAGATGATGGCCTCATCATCTTATCTATTGAGTGCCCTCTATGGGTTAAATGCTTCATAAACATCATCTCACTTAAATGTCACAGTAACCTACAAAATAAGCTTTAACCAAAGCTTAGAGAGGCTGTCACTTACACATGATAAGTGGTAAAAAGATTAGAACAAAGGTCTGAATCCAAAGTCTGAACAATTAACCACTATTAATAATATACTATTTCAATAGTGTATTATGAAGGAAAAGTGATTGCAGTCTAAAAGAAACCTCTGAAATCCCAAATCTTTCTTATTTCCAGGGCCTAACACAATACCTAGTACATAATGACCCTTCAATAAATATTTCTTGTTTGACTTTTAAAGAAGCTAGTTTAGTTCCTATAAAGTGCCTAATAAAAATAGTAATGATGGTAATGGTGATATCAAAAAAGAAGAGGGTAAAGGGTCAACCATTTGAGATTTTATCACAATAAAGGAAACAACTGAGTTTCAAACCCTCCTGGGATTACATCAGAATGACAGTATTCACATTATGTAAAACCAACAGGGAAGTAAAGGAAATAGGCATAACAGTATTTTAACAGATTGCCTGAAAGTTTATTATAGGTATACATTAGATTAAAGCCCAAATCATTTGTATCCCATTTCTTTTATTTTGGATTTACATTTAAGTAAAATGTATTTTAATTAAAAGCCATAGAACAAAAATCTTTTCATGACTTCTTTTTTTTCCTTCATTTTATTTTTTTATTATAAATTTTTTTCATTTTATTTCTTTTCAGTGTTCCAGAATTCATTGTTTATGCACCACACCCAGTGTTCCAATGACTTATGATTATTATTAAAGATTTAAGAATTTTATAAAGCTAGAAATAACCAGTATTACTATTAGCTGCAACTTACTGAGTACCAGTTATATATTAGGTGCTTTTATAAATTATCTATAATCCTTAAAATTATCTGGTAAATTAGTTAACATTTACATCTTACATGGGAGAATATAAACCTGATGAAGCTAGTAAGTAACTTGGCCAAAGGCACAAAACTGGTATTAAGTATCAAAGCTGTGATTTGAACCTCGGTCAATTTGACTCCAAGATTTTTGGATTTCCCATTATTTCAACGTGTCTTACAGACAATTGGGCACCTTGTTTTATGTGGTTTTGACTATGCCAGATTTTTTTTTTTTTAAAGACTTTATTTGTCAGGAAGAGAGAGAGAGCACAAGCTGGGGAGCAGCAGGCAGAGGTAGAAGTAGGCTTCCCACTGAGCAGAGAGCCCAATGTGACACTCAATCCCAGGACCCTGGGATCATGACCTGAGCCAAAGGCAGACGCTTAACCACTTAACCAACCAAGCCACCCCAAGGAACCCGACAACACCAGATTCATATTCTTATATTCAATCAGGTGAGAAGAAAAGATGGACTAATACATACATAAGTTACATAATACACATATAGACAAAAACAAATGAGAAAATCTGAAAGACAACAAAAATGGCATAGGTAAATAATAAGATTTGATCACAGCCATCATATTAGATTTCATAAAACTTTGGTTTATGTGGTCTTTATATATCAAACCTATCACAAGAGTCATTTTTAGATTAGAAAGCAAGTAACTTTTTAAAAAAAATCATATCTTTAGTGATTAGTAATACTAATCTCTAATCATAGTAGTACTACTAAATCTAATCCACAATCATTCTAGAAAACCTGAAAGGGCAGAAAACTTAATTGAAACATTAATATATCCATTAATACTACCAAAATTTGCCTTTTGTTTCATATAACACACATGTATAGATATATTTAACAAAATTAAATTATAGTTTTCCTCTACTTTTCACTTAATGTTGTCATGAAGATTTTCTCATTGCACCAATTATTCAGAAATGGTTTTTAGTTACTTCATGATGTCTGACAGTATAAACATATCTTAATTTATTTAATCATTCTCTTAGTGTTTGATTTTAACTTTTGGCTATCATAACTAATACTGATATGAATATTCTTATATAGAAATGGCTCCTAATTCCTTTGAGTACCTCATATATTAATTAGTATTTTATTTGAAAAAATCTATGAACATACATTTTGTATCTTATTTGCAATTTCCAATGTTTAGCTTAGAGTTTTTTTTTTTAATTTTATTTATTTATTTGACACAAAGAGAGAGATCACAAGTATGCAGAGGCAGGCAGAGGGGGGCGGGGAAGCAGGTTCCCTGCTGAGCAGAGAGCCTGATGCAGGGCTCATCCCAGGACCCTGAGATCATGACCTGAGCCGAAGGCAGAACCTTTACCCCACTGAGCCACCCAGGCGCCCAAGTTTAGAGATGTTTTTGCATGTATTTCTTTTTATGTGGGATATCTTCATTTTTTTAAACATTTATATTCTGCTTAAGTACATTATAATACATAAATGTGGTACATATTCATAATATACTTAACTAAGTACACTTTTTATTTTGAATATAAAAATGAGCAAATGATAGAAACAAACATTACTATTCATGTGGATTTCTTTGTTCTTGTTATATGGATTATTATCCTTCCATAAGATACTAAATAAAACATTTTTCACATGTAATCATATTCCTATAATGTCCCTCTTTCTATTAAGGTACTGGCATAGTTGTTTTTGTTACTGTGTTTTGCTTTTTGACTACACTTATAACCAGTCAGGTAGGAAATAAGCTATTTAAGACTGTATGTATGAAAAAATATGAAAGAATCATGAGTCTATCAAGAATCACTCTTGGGGCGCCTGGGTGGCTCAGTGGTTGGGCCGCTGCCCTTCGGCTCGGGTCATGATCTCAGGGTCCTGGGATCGAGCCCCACATCGGGCTCTCTGCTCAGCGGGGAGCCTGCTTCCTCCTCTCTCTCTGCCTGCCTCTCTGCCTGCTTGTGATCTCTCTGTCAAATAAATAAATAAAAACTTAAAAAAAAAAAAGAATCACTCTAGCAGTTTCAAACTAATGGATTTCTTTTTTTTTATTTTTTTATAAACATATATTTTTATCCCCAGGGTACAGGTCTGTGAATCGCCAGGTTTACATACTAAACCAATGGATTTCTTAAGCAATTCAGTTTTTTAAAAAAATTTGACATATTACAATGATTCTCTCTAATGTCATAAGTAAAATATCTTTAATCTTTTTTAAAAGGTAGAACTGAAACATTTCAAAGATACACACTGAAAATTTATACTTTCAAAAAACTTCAGAGGATTTTCATTTTTGTCATTTTTGTAACTAAGAGGTTGGATGTATCTCTTTTAACTAGATTGCTTTGTTCCAGAGAAACTATAGCCCTGCTATTTTCATCAACTTAGGAGGCTGCAAAAAAATACTACACATTTCAAACATTTACTAAAATAATATTGTATAATTAATGAGAAATACGTGATTAACAAGAATCATAAAGTGACCAAATTCTTTCTAATTTATGTATGCATGATTCATACTATTTAGTCAAGGGGAAGTCTTAAATATATACAAATAAGTAAATATTTGAAGTAGATGATTACCTATATCATACAGTAGTTTTAAGAGTAGATAACACTATTTAATGACTTTTCCCCTCCAACACATAAATGATCTATGCAGACATAACAATCCATGCTTTTCACCAGTGAAATGGCCTAACTGGCCTAAATCTTATCAAATTCCTCCTATAAGACGCATGCAAAGTCATATTATAACACAAACACCTTCAAACAAATGTACTTCTTATAATACCTTCTTAGCAGTTAATATATACATATTTGATTATAAAAAAACCAAGACACTTCCAAATTGTTCCAAATTTTTATCTGAATTATTCATTTTTAATGTATGTTTAATTTCCCTTAAAATATATTAGCCTCTTTTTTTTTTAATTTTTTATTTTTTTATAAACATGTATTTTTATCCCCAGGAGTACAGGTCTGTGAATCGCCAGGTTTACACACTTCATATTTCTCTACTAAATAAGAAACAAAACATCCATGGTTCTTGAACATTAACTGAAAAGCAACCATTTGTTATTTTAGCTCGAGTATTTATTTATAGTAATTTTGGTTATATTTTCATCGTGATGTTTAGCTGTATTTTGCATTGTGATATTCTAAAGACAGGCTCTACCAGTGAATGTCTCTGACCTAAGATACCAGAATTCTTCCATATATGCAACCAGCTTAATGTAGCTCATAAAATATGATTATAGCTTCAAACTAATCATGAAATACAATTTTTCTTAAAATCATTCCAATTGATAAAAAACACTAAAATAAATAGCCTTTAAAATGCCTCTGCATGTTAATTTCTATTATACTGTGAGATTTCTATCCTTAACATAAAACAGTGTGAGGAAGAGAGTAACAGACTATTGACAATCATCTGATCTGATCTGTAATATATCACAGATACATTAAAAAAAATTTCTCCTTGCAAATACCTGTGAGTAAAGATAGACTCCAAAACATATTTAAGGCAGTCATTTATATTCTTAAACTCTGGCAACCTTTCATTTTAATCTTCTCAGTGAAAATACTAACTCCATCATCCACATCATCAGATGAAAATTTATTAATTGCACAAAACAGATTTTTGAATCAAATATAGGTTTCTATTGGCAATGAATATATGACTATCTTCACACAGAACAGAAGTATTTCCTCTCAACGAGCTAAAACAATAAGTGGTATTTGAACTGCTGGTTGAAAGGTAGAGGCACTGGTAATCATTATTTCCCCTTGTTTGTTCAGGCCCTTCCAACAAAACAAACAACCTTTTTGTGATTGGATTGACATGGTGTTAACAATGCGTTTAATGCCCAAATCAGTATGAATACAGGTAAAGCTCTCACTAATACCAGTACCAGGATGTTAAAGCCACCTATTTTCTATGCAGCCAAAAAAAAAAAAAAAAAGACAGAGCCTCCCCTCCTTTGGCAAATAAGCTAGTATGCTCGTATTCACCAAAGCCACCTCATATAATAACCTTATGTATGATTCTTAAGACTGTATGTTAATAACCATCTACTATACCTGCTGTCTTTTCAGCAATATGAGCTTCTGTTGCTTTCTCCTGGAGTTCCAGCGTAAGCTTTAGTTTTCTCTGTTCCTTATCTTCTTTAGTCAATTTTTCCTGAAGCTGAAACACATTGAAAAAACACAGATTCCTATTTGATAAATTTCCTGCAGAAATATAATTAATCCCAAAGTAGAAATTATTTTTTTTCTAAGCCCTTCTATATTACATGTAATTGCCTAAATACGTAACTCTGGGGTTGGCGGTGGGGGAGGGAACCCCATAATATTTAAAATTTTAAGACATCTCATAAAGTAATAATTACCTATAATGATATAGAAATTATAAAAACATTATGATATACACTTAATTTGTATGTGTGTGTACAGGCCAATGAAATTAAAGAAGGAATGACATAATTATTAAAAATAACTATTGCAAAAAGCAATCTGATCTGTTCTTTTGTCTTAAAGCAAAGGACTTGGAAGGCACTATCCTAATAAAATAACGAACAGCACAGCTTTACAGCTTCTCTTAGTAAATCTAATATTTTGAAACAAAATTAATTAAGATAATAATCTTAATATGTGAAACAAATCTCTTTTGAGAATGCTATCCCATCATATTCCATTTAAATTAGCGTTGGTACCTGATTTATAACAGGCATATAATAAATAATTGCTAAATGAAAATACAGAAAATATCTCCTACTTTCATACAGAACCCCTCAACTGTTTTTTGTTTTTTGTTTTTCAATTCCTCCCTTGGCTTTTGTCATTTGTGTTCTTTTCTGTCAGGCATGATCAATATTCCTAACATCGCGCTTCAGTATGATTAGGTCAAAAAACTAGAATATTAAAATCAGAAAGGTATGTAGAGGTATGCAGAGGTTAAAAAAACAGAAAACATAAAATATGAACATTATTTAATAAAATTATTTATAGCTCAAAGAAATGCAACTAGAAAGAGTCCGGAAAGATAAAACATGACATGACAAAATGGACTGGACAAATGCGATGGTACATAACAACACAAGGAATGTGACAATATTGCCAAGCCTTATGACTTTAAATTATATATATTATTGAGGTAAAATATAGGGCACCGATACTAATAAAAAAAGAAAAAAAAGTTAAGTAACACAAAATCAGTACATTGTATTTCTCACTTTCCATAATACTGAAGTAAACTTTTACTACAATAAAACTTGAACCTTCTTTTTAGGTACCTACTCCAGGTACCATCGTTCTATGAAAAAGAAGTGATATCACGGGCCAGCCAGGGAGGAAATAAAAGAATTTGCTTTTCATAGCCACTGTCTCAGTCATTATCTGATGCCATGGTATGGCAACAATATAGAGCTATACAGCTATAGAGCTGTATACAGCTATAGAGCTATTAAAGGATGAAAATACAGCATGAAACTGAATTATGATGGGCAACAAAGCAAACTTAGAAGGTCAACAGCTAAATGCACAGTGTACAATGATCAGACTTCCTATATTGTACCTTTTTATTGTTCGCTCTGAGAATGTCCAATTCTTTTAGAAGAAATGCTATTTTCTTCTCTTTATCTAAGTCTGAAGTTACTTGACAAGGGATCGTACATTCACACCGCAAATCATTTTCTCTATGTTCCATAATGCTGTAATAAAAAAACTATTAACAATATATACATATAATTTCTACTATACAGGATCTATAAATTTTAGAATGCGAATGAGGGAATTTAACAAAAAATAAGTTTAACAAAAAATAAGTAAAGTTACTTAATTTTAAATTTCTTTTGTTATGCACCGTTAAGACAATACTATGGATCAAAAAGAATAAATACATCAATTTTACAGAGGTTCTAATTTATCAACTAAGAGAACTAAATCTGTGGAAAGCATTTATTAACTTCTACAGAGATTCATGGTTCAGTACACTTAAAGAATTCAGGTTTTAAGGGTTGTGACTTTTGGTCAGGATTCTAGAAACATATCTCACTTTTTGGAAAATGGGAACAACATTCATACTTTTTTTCAATTTGGTTGACAGAATATCATTTTTTCATTATTAAACTCAAAACAAATTAAAAATGAAAACCTACTCCTGTGACATTTAATGGTAAGTAATCTTTTTTGACATTTTGTATGCTATTTGAGAACAATATCGACTTGTTAGCATGTAGTATAAAGAAGGGAAGGGAGGGGTGCCTGAGTGGCTCAGTCAGTTGGGCAATTGCCTTCAGCTCGGGTCATGATCTTAGGGTCCTGGGATCGAGCCTCGCGTCAGGCTCCCTGCTCAGAAGGGAGTCTGCTTCTCCAGCTGTCCCTCCCTATTCCTTGTGCTCTCTCTCTCTCTCTCTCAGTCTCTCTCACATTAATAAATAAATCTTTTTAAAATTTAAGAAAAAAAAGAAGGGAAGGGAAAAGAGATGGATCATTTTTGAAGGCATCATATTAAAGTTGTAAACATAGGTAAATCTTAGAGTTTCTAAGAAGTTAATCAGTGAGGTCTGGGACAGTCCCTGCAGTTCTACCTATCATGTATTTCTTCTGTTGCAATTACATTAGATATTTCATACTGAGGTTTTAGCCCAATCTCTACTATTTGTCCCATGTGGTTAAAAAATGTTTATCACTTCTTCATTCATCCCTACTCTTATTCCCCAAAAGTATATTCGAAATCTGCACTTTAGTAATGATCTATTTGCCAAGAAGTAAAAACACATTAATAATACATAAATTATATATTAATGTTCATTAATATATCTACTAAATAATTTTTAAATAATCATTTTACTTATTTAGCTGTTCTTATGCAAAACTATAAAAATATATAAGATTTTGTTTGGACTGAATATATAAGTGTCACTGAAATTTTTACAATTCTGCAGTATTTTCAAAATATAAGACTAATTATCAAAATACTTTAATCCATTGGGGCGCCTGGGTGGCTCAGTGGGTTAGGCCGCTGCCTTCGGCTCAGGTCATGATCTCGGGGTCCTGGGATCGAGTCCCGCATCGGGTTCTCTGCTCAGCGGGGAGCCTGCTTCTCTCTCTCTCTCTCTGCCTGCCTCTCTGCCTCTCTGTCTACTTGTGATCTACTTGTGATCTCTCTCTGTGAAATAAATAAATAAAATCTTTAAAAAAAAAAAAATACTTTAATCCATAGAGCTAAAAGTCACAGGTGTCACAAAGTCAAATCTCTTCCTGGGATAAGTAGGTAAGGTGAATGTTAAAAGCTGCAGAAAAGAAAATAATAAGGAAGACAAATGGGAGAGAGTACAAGGCCTTTCTAGAAGCATTCAAATTCACTTAAATAATAAATCATGCTAACCAAAACCAAAACACACCTTTGAGCTTATTTTGTCCTAGAACTGCCAGTTTAGGATTCTGATGAATAATTTCCCTTTTGTGTCACCTTAACAGTTATTTCCAGATCCAAAATGAAAGGACACAGGCGGGTACCTGGGTGGCTCAGTGGTTAAAGCCTCTGCCTGCGGCTCAGGTCATGATCCCAGGGTCCTGGGATCAAGCCTCACATCAGGCTCTCTGCTCAGCAGGGAGCCTGCCTCCTTCTCCTCTCTCTTTGCCTGCCTCTCTGCCTACTTCTGATCTTTCTGTCAAATAAATAAAAAAATCTTTAAAAAAAAAAAAGAAAAAGGACACAGGCAATAATATTCAACTTTGCCTTCATTAAAACTCACCTTGTGCTTTTTAGCACACCCATGTAAAGAAAACAGTAGAAAACTCCAGTAGGTTGCCTAAATTCCAGTAAGTTAATGATATGTCCAATTTAGCCCACGCCAAAAAGAAACGGAGGGATGAATGGAGGAAGGAGGAAGGGAAGAAGAAAGAGTTTTCTCAATCTTATTTCCTAAATTTAAGTCTGCCAGCACTTACTTGGATTTTTTAGTAGTGCAGTCAGCTCTCTCATCACCTGGATAAGGTAAATTCCTTGATCTCTGCCCTGGCAGTTCTGTGTCCTCATGGGTGTCTTCATTGACTAATTCATTGGATTTCTGATGCATGCCTTCCTTGGAATTCACAGTTGGTAGTTCATCCGACTCCGTACTTTTATTTCTCCCTGTAGTCTTTTGTTCAAGATAACTATGAGCTATCTCTGTATTTAAAACAAAACAAAAACAAATGATATGTGAAATGTCATAGCTACATATTAAATCATTCAGATGAAAGTTTTTGTGGAAATAGGTGCTCTCATAGCTTTAAACATGTACTTACTATTCTTACTCCTACTATAATCAACTAAGCATGTACAGTATAGTTTTTCCACTTCTGGTAGGTACTCAGGGCAATGGTTTACAACCTTGACTGCAGGTTGAAATAACCTGAGGAGTTTCTGGAAATTCTTAGTCCAGAACACATCTTATATTAATTAAATCAAGATCTGTCAGAGTGTCCAAATAACTCCAGCATAAAATTAAAGCTGAGAAACACAGGTGTAGGAACATTATTTTCTAGATTCCAAAAAATAGGATACAATAAGTTAATAATTATAGGGAAGTGATAATATGCATGCAACTCTGGTATCAGACTGCCTGGGTTAGAATTTCAGCTTTGCCAAGGGCGTAACTTTGGTCAAGTTAACTTACCCATGCAAGCCTAAGTTTCTTTTTTGTAAAATGAGAACATAGTCACACTTTTGCTTGAGTTATTTTGATGCAAAGTACTTGGCCTAGTGTTTGGCACATCAGTAAATGTTAGATATTATTTTTATCATCAGAATATTAAAATTAACACAATATAGGCATTATTTTTAACTCCCATTTTTATCAGATATATATTATACATTAGAAAATCTATTTTGTAAAGCCTGGCTATCTCATAAAAGTTATTTTAAGCTGTAACTAATAAATAATAGCTATTTCAAAGGAAAAGTATATCTGATGATTTAGTGAAATTTTTGGAAGTAAACGACACACACACACAAGTACCTAAAATAAACTCCCTTACCAGTAAATCACACCAACAGACAAATACTGATTGTAACAAATACTTTATTATTTCCAGCATCATTAATGTTTGAACTTTAAAAAGCAGGTGAATCTCACCTGTCTGTTGATGATGCCTTTTCCAACCTGTCAAACTTAAAATCCTTTTAAGAAGAAAAGCAGAGGACATAGGGTTTTTTTTTTTTAAATTTATTTATTTATTTATTTGACAGACAGAGATCACAAGTAGGCAGAGAGGCAGGCAGAAAGAGAGGGTGAAGCAGGCTCCCCGCTGAGCAGAGAGCCAGATGCGGGGCTCGATCCTAGGACCCTGGGATCATGACCGGAGCTGAAGGCAGAGGCTTTAACGCACTGAGCCACCCTGGCGCCCCAAGGACAGTAGTTTTAGAATAAAAACAAAATACGGGCACTTATAAATAAGTGATCTTTCACAAAGTATTCATTCCTTAAGGAGAAATCCTTTGCCTGTAGATATGCTAAAGTTAGGTGTGACCAGTTATAAACTCCAAGTCCTGGACATGATCATGGTGGCTGAAGCTAAATTAGAAACCACTTGTTTTTAGCAAATTCCTCTCAATTTCATTTTGTTTGAGTAAACAAATAGGGAGAATGTGCTATCATAATTATATACTGTAAGCTATGAAATTTCAACATCATATTGTTTTGGTTTAAACTCTAACAATTCCAGGTATCTGAGGATTATTTGTTGGTTTTTGACATTTCAAAATGTCTACATCGTGTGCTTCAGACATTCATCATGCTACTTTTTTTTTTTTTTTAAGATTTTATTTTTATTTATTTGACAGAGAGAGTAAGAGAGCACAAGCAGGGGGAGCAGAGAGGGAGTGAAAAGCAGACTCCCTGCTGAGCAGAAAGCCCGATGTGGACTCATCTGAGGACCCTGGGATCATGACCTGAGCTGAAGGCAGACATTTAACCACCCAGGGGCCCATCATGCTAACTTTTCTACAAGAGGCGGGTATTAGTAGAATGGAAACTCCAAAATCTAAATTAGGGAATTTTATAAATGGACATTAAAGAATACCACTATATCATCAATAAACCATGCTTTCTAACACTACCATGTAACTTTAAAAGTATGGTTGACCCTTGAACACATGGCTCTGAACTGCACAGTTCCACTTACCCATGAATTTTTTTCGATAAGTACAGTAGAGTAGTATAAAGGTATTTTTTCTTATGATTTTCTTAGCGACATTTTCTTTCCCTAGCTTACGTTATTGTAAGAATGCATATAACATGCAAAATACATGTTAATCGACTATATTACTGGTAAGTCTTTTCCGCTATTTAATAGTTACATTTTGGGGGAGTCAACAGTTATATGTGAATTTTTGACCTAGGGTTGATGCCCCTAACTCCCAGATTGTTCAAGGATCAATCGTAACGAAAATGTAAGATAATTAAAAGTAGTTACTGATAGCAATATCAAAATAACAAAACTTGTGCCCAGGAATATATCAGAAAGTTACTATTAAGGCCTATATTATTCTCCAGTTTATGAGGTACAAAGATTCCCCAAAAGGTAAAAACATGAGCCATGGAGCACTTGCAGCTATAAAAATTCCCCAGTGTTTTATGACAATACCATACCAACTGCTTCAGAATCTTAAGTCTTGACTCTCTGATCTGTTTCCCATCACATACATTACCATTATCTTACCACTACATACATCTTGTCCCATATTTTTACCTCTCTATTTCTGGGTCTAGTTCAGCATCTTTCTGCTTTCAGTTTTTTATTTCTAACCTCCTAGTGTTTACTCTCCTCCATCCCTGGTATCTATACTTGCTATCTGCTTAATATATTTATAGCACTCTTCCTTATTTCAGCTTATCAGATGTCAAGTTTTAAGATCTGCTGAGCTCTTGGTAAATCAGTGCCTTTTCACCTGGAACTGTCCAATCTTCCTCAAACTCAGAGCAGATGTGTGACCTTCCCAATAAAAGGACTCTTTATAGATCCCTCCTGGATTATAGTAATTATAATCCCTTACAGTATTATTGAAATAAACTCAGCAAGTCCTAATGTACTTCTGGATTTGAAGTCAAAATGTTTGATATTTTTGAAGAACCCCATACTGTGTGGCTTGGCTCTGATTAATTCTAGATCTTCCTAATCTTGCTCTGTACTAAAAGCTTTTAGATTCTCAACTGTAACTGTCTACACTTGGAGCCTCCTCTGCAAATTAATATCTATACTCTTCTACTAAGAATTTAATTTTATTTTAAGGCAACAAGGCTGATGTATAAAATTTTTCTTTCGTCTATGTTCTTGACCAACTATCATAGTAAATGTTGCTTAAATCCTCTCTCAATGCTTTTCTACTCTACCATGTTGCATTATCCTATATCAAAATTCAACCTCTGTATAGAAAATTTGACCCCTCGGGGCACCTGGGTGGCTCAGTGGGTTAAGCCTCTGCCTTTGGCTCAGGTCATGATCTCAGGGTCCTGGAATCGAGCCCCACATCAGGCTCTCTGCTTGGTGGGGAGTCTGCTTCCTCCTCTCTCTCTGCCTGCCTCTCTGCCTACTTGTGATCTCTCTCTCTCTGTGTCAAATAAATAAATAAAATATTAAAAAAAAAAAAGAAAACTTGACCCCTCTAATTAACCTATTTATTCATTAATTTAATAATCCATGGAAAACCTCCAATGTGATATGCTGGATGAAATTATTGGGAAAAACAAAGACAAGTGGGAAATGACTCTCCCTTCAAGGACTCTATAGTACAGTGAGGAAGGCAAACTGGTCTAATGATTTGAATACAATATAAAAGGACTCTACTAGAGCTATAGAGACCAAATATAAGACATGTTAGACATAGTGATGCTCAACTAGAAGACTCTGGGAAGATTTCACAAAGACATTTGTTATAATAAAAGACAAGTAGGGATATGGAAAGCCATCAACCACCAAAGGGTTCAAGTTAGATGATATAAAGAAAAAGTTGACAGACTGTAAGAATAAGAGAACGGGGGGGGGGAGAAGCATGGATACAGAAAAGGAATAGCTTTTGGAAAAACGAAACATTTCTTGTATGTCTTTCTTGCAATGACAAGATGTTATAGTGAGGGAGTTAAAATCTTTAAAGATGTGGCTCATCTGGGAATGGATTAACGAAACAGATTGATGGTGAAGGTACTTGGAGAAGAAAAAAATCAAGGAATCAAGGTACTAAGTGTCACCTATTAAGACACGGAAATCATTCAGAAAAAAAAAGGCAAGAAAAGAAAGGAGAAATGAGAGTCCAGACTTCACTGACTGCATGAACATGCTGAAGACAGAGACAGGTGAGAGAGCTGAGAGGAACTGATTGTAAGTCTTTTTTTTTCAGTCTTTTTTTTTTTTTCTGAATTACCACAAAAATTTTTAATTTTTTTTCAGTCTTATAAAAAAGTTGCAAAAACAGTACAAAGAATTCCTTTATACTGGACGAAGGCACCCAGATTCTCCAGATGTTAACATTTTACCACATTTGCTTTATTATTCATTCTCTCCAACTCTACCTACCTGCCCATCTACACATGTACTTTTTCCCATAACACTTGAGAGTAACTTACAGGCATGATGTACTTTTGACTTTTCAAGTCAGAATTTAAGAAACTGCTATACCATATTGCATTTTGCCAAGTTTTCTTTACCCTTTTCAAAGCCTGACTTAAATTCAGTTTCTGAGTTAGTACTGTCTCCAATCAATAGAAGATGATATCACTTACTGACTCTACCTCAATCTTCAGTTGTCTTCCCTAAACTCTCCAGCCCAGAAGAAAGGCCATTCATTATGAAGTGATAAGTGGGTGACGCTACTAAAAGCTTCAGTTGAGCTATTCGGATTGCCCCATCACCTGAGGGTGATGCATAGAAAGGCACTGCATATAGAAATATAAGTATCTAAGGCAATACAGTGCAACAAAAAGGGACGTTATAGGTCTGTTTTGCACAACAGTCAATTAGAAAGATAAATGTTTAAAAGAAAAAATCATATTCACTTCTGATTCAAACTCTTATCTCTAGGCAGATGAAAGCTTAAAACTAAAATTATCCTATTAATTCCTCTCTTCCACATGGTTTAAATGGAAACTCTATAACTTTCTTTAGTAATCTGCTTCAGCGTTTAATCAATGTCCTTGTTAACTGTTCTATCATTATGATGAACATAATTAATACTATTTAAATACATTTCTCCATATGGACTTAGAGAATAAATTATCAATCTCTTCTTCATACTTCATAAGATGCTGAAGTCTTTCTTTCCTAAGAGTTAAACGACAGGGAATTTTTATAACTACTATCAATTCCTTTATTTACTTTATTTGCTCTTCTGTGAGCACACTATATTACTGGACATGAGAAAATGACTACTTCAAACCAAATATATTTCCTAAATTTTGCTATTAATATCACTACCATATAAACTTATCCTATGGCCATTTGAAAATTATGTTACAGAGGATCACTACTAGGTATTCCTCAAATTGCTGTTGTTTGTTAAAGACAGTTTATTCATCTGGGCAAAATGGGTGGATTTCATTAAGATTTGGGGGGAATGTTAATACTTAATACATGTGCCTGGCTACCTGCAACATATATTTGAAGACCTTATGTCACTCCAGTGACTTTCATGCTGTTTCCAATGGATGATTTTCACGATCTAACAAATTCTCTTTATTTCTGGAGGTATTAGTATCGTCAACTCTCTCAATGCTAGCATTGCTATTAAATTCTCAATTCCTTATTCTAAAAAAATTGACAATATTATACCATTTCCTACTCTAGGAAAGAAATCTCTAAGATCCCCCTTGAGTTCGATTCTCTAGACAACTGTACATTAGTTAATGTATAATACACTCAGTTAAACTGATGCTACTCAACAAATCATGACTCATGGCCAAAAATAACTGTTATTTCCCAACTACTACACAGAAGGGAGGAGGTGGCTAGAATCAAATAGGGATTCTTAAAGGCTGGGAAATTCTGTTCTGTCTGGCTTTGTAAATAGTTTGTGACAACTGGTATCTGTGTAAACGGATTTGATGGTCCCCTGGGGGGGTCAATACTGTTTACAGAGCTGTTTCTTCAGAGTGGTTGAGCTAGAATTGTCTCTAGGGATCCCTACCAGGGTTACTCAGAATAGCAACATGCCAGCTACCTGAGAGCTCAGGAACAGAAAAGAAAAAAGGCAATAGAAATATTATAAGCAAGTATATTCAAAGAAATGGATCTCTTGCACCTTCAGATGCAGGTGTTACTTAGGGAAATTTATACCTGACATGAACCATAAAGGAGGCAATCTGCTAATGTGCTCTCTTGATGCTTGCTCACATAATTGGTCCCACTGCTTTAAACACTTTTTTTGGAGAGGACAGATGATTACTTATACTATAGCATGTAATTTTATAAATTTAAAAAGAACAAAAATCTCATGCTTATTGCTTCTTTCTTCTGTATACTGTCCATTACCACCATATGTAACAACATCAAAATGACATGACACTAAATAAGACTGTAAATAAGTCTTTTGCTACTAAATAAGACTGTAAAATTGATGTAATGATGTAATTAATATGGTAGCCCCATATTTTAAACAAAAGATGTTGTCTTTTTTCAATGGTTAAGGATTTCTCTAAGTGAACATTAGTTTCAACATAATCAGAACAAAAGTATCAGTTAGTGGCTCCAAATAACTTCTACCAATCCCTTAAGTAAGTTAAATGTAGGTTATCTGTGTGTGTGTGCGTGTGTGTGTGTGTACAAATACTATTTATTTCCTTTACTAAATAATGCTGTTTCCTTTTTTATGCAGAGAAGGGTTAGTTTTCCACACAGATGCATACAAGTGCTTTCCTGCTCCCCACCAAACATAAAAGAAAAAGACATCAGAAAATTGGGCCATATCAAAGTGGTCTCACCTACTATGAGTGCGTACAAGAGAAAAGGTTAGACCCTCCAAGTAGAACACTGGTGTATTTAGATCTTCCAAGCAAAACCACAGTGCATGAGCTAAAGACAAACGGCAGGGTTTAAATTCTGGCTCCACCACATGGCTGTATGACCTTTAGCAAATTACTTCCCTACCAATAAAAGTATATAATAACAGCACCTATCTCAAAAGGTTGTTATAATGATTAAATTATTTAAATTATATAATCTCTTGGAAAAGTGTCAGCACAGAGTACACACTCAATAAATGTTAGCTATTGTTATCTGCAAAATTCTGCTTGGCTAAAAGCAAAAGTCTTTTTTTTTTTTTTAAGCAAAAGATTTTTAAATTAAAATACAAAAAGAATAAATAAAATATAATTTTAAATTTCTTATTAAAATATCCAAAGACATGGATATAAAAATAAATATAATGCTAGCTCATTGGATGAGAAATATACAATATAATGAGAAAATATTTAATGAGGTTAAAACTTATAGTTAACACCTACTGATTTAACAAAGCACATATCAGATTATAAAACTAGTAAGTTACAGGAGTAATAGGACTTTGAAATTTAGAAATCCTGACACTAGGAAAAGATCCTGAAAGAAAACTCATTGTACAGAAAGAAAATTCAACAGTATATTTCTGTAGATTCAATCCCATAGCAAGAAAATAAGAAATTTTGGGTGCCTGGATGGCTCAGTGGGTTAAAGCCCCTGCCTTCAGCTCAGGTCATGGTCTCAGGGTTATGGGATCGAGCCCCGCATCAGACTCTCTGCTCAGCAGGGAGCCTGCTTCCTCCTCTCTCTCTGCCTGCTTCTCTGCCTACTTGTGATCTTTGCCTGTCAAATAAATGAATAAAATCCTTAAAAAAAATAGTGGTTTAAACATACATTTAAAAAAAATGAGAAATTTAAATAGCCTGTTTCTGCAACACAACTTAAGCATTCACTATATTGGCACAATATTAGATATAATCAGGACTATAGCTAGTAGTGCACAGGCAGTTATCCTTCAGAAATTCTAACTTGGGAGTCACAAGAAATTAGATAACTTCTGGATCTCTCTGGCTTAAAAAAATGCAAATCTGTCAAACTGTATACTCTCTCAGGTTTTAATATAATTTGGCTTGAGCAGCAATACGAAGTAAAAGGAAGTATAACTTTCATTTTTCATTGGTCTACATAAACACTGCCCACATTTCAAGTGCTCATAGCCACACACAGCCAGTGGCTACCATGTTGGAAAGCACAGATACAAAGTCTTATGTAGTTCTATTAAGGGTGTAATATATATAATGAGAAGTCAAAAACATATCAGGGGCAGAGGCAGCATATAGCTATCGGATTTTGAAGTAAGAGTTTACAAAGGTTTATAAAGTCGGAAAATCACGACACCTGCCAATATCACATAATTTATTCATTTGCACATGAAGGTTCAACATTCAAAATGAGCTACATCTTTTATATTCCTATATGTGGTTACATATTTAGAATAAATATCAAAAAGAATTGGTGAGGTTGAGGTTATTTCATCTTTGATTAAGACAACTGATGACTTATTTCAAATTATCCACTGGCTAGAGCCTGAAAATTATTTTACTGGAATTTTGTTATTTGTTTTATTATGAAAAGGCTATTTTAAGTGGTGATACTATACCAAATTTTAAAAAGTGTTTGCTTTATCAAGTCCAAATAGTCAAAAGCACATCAAAATTCACTCTATTGGAGAAGAGATCAGATTTCTGTGTAAGAACTAAATTCTATTACAATGTTTCAGATTCTAAATTTTAACATCCTTCACTGTGTGAAAACCATGAACACAGTATAATAGTGTAATCTCCTAAAGCTTAGGCTACCTAATTAACTTATGAACATATCACATAAATTAAAGCTCTGTAAACTTGTACCATCTTATTGAAACCACTGCAAATACTATCTAGGTTGAAATAATTGTGAAAACTGTCCTAAAATTTTATTAATTAACACAAGTGGTATTTATCCCTTTTTTGCCTCAATGATATGAATTATTTTGCTACCTACTATACATTTCTAACCCTTTCGGTCTTTCTAAATTTTTGTTATAAGAATAATTTATATAAAGCAATAAAAAATATGAACAAACTAGGTTAAGTCTTAAATTTTCACAACTACAAGTAAAATAGGTTTCATAATTTCCTAGTTTTTGTTTGTTAAGTATGAACACATACCTACTGTCCATGAATTCAACAATTTCATAAAACACTTACAGATGCTAACTTTTCCAATAACCAAAACAGATTTTCTTCACTTGTGCCTTTCATTTTATTTAAGAGCATTTTTAAACTTGAAAAACAAAACAGAAGAATCACCCGTCAGACACTAAGTGGAAATCACTGAAACACAATGTTAGTTCTAATGGATGGATGATTGTGTTTGGTCTTTTGAAACTTTGAAGTATAGGTAAGTCTTGATCACACAAATTAATAAATCCTAAAGCTGGAGTTAACAATAACCATTACACCCAAATTCTGCAGCTTAGCCCAGCCAATTTTTCAAAAGGTCAGGTTGTGAACTGGAGAAGATCAGGGAGGTCCACCGCATAGCTTTGTTGCCAGGCATCTCTCGTCTGGATTGTTGCAGGCATTTATTAGTATTCGTCAGCAGACTCAACAGAGCAAACAAGAAATTCAAGCACGAATAATAAAATGAAATGCTGCTATATAACCCTTTGTCATTCAGCAAATATGGGACTTTTTAGCTACATTGTTCCTAAACCTGGGTTACTACTTTAATTTTTCTCCACAGTGCTGACTGAATGAGTATGCATGTGTGTTAAATGCAGAGCTCCCCTAACAACTGCAGGACTGCCATTTAATCTGTTGGTAGATGGACCATTTCCTGTGGGAACCCTAGCTATGATTTCCAGATCCACCAAATAAATCTCAGATTAAGATTCCAAATGAAACCTGCCTTTGGCAGATAAAAAATGTCAAGATGGATATAAACAGTAAAATTATAAATTATCTAGGTGTTGCATGACAAACCAATGTTCAATTTTTTTTGTTGACATGTGCCCAGATATCAAAACTATATGAGACATTCATCAAATGTCACACTTTCATAATATTGGAGGCATCATTAAAACTGTTTGACTAAGGACCTCAAAGTGTTTAAGCAGTAGCTCAAAAGTATATTTGTGCAAAGTAGAAGAATAAATTTACATATCAGCAGCAGCTCATAAGGGATGGGTAAATATTCTGTTTATCTCTCATTGTAATTCAGGTTACTTTAAATACAAGGTTTTAGGAAATCATTATACTCTATATGGCATCATTACATAACTTTCTATGCAAATGATGTGTTTTATTCAAATTTACCATTTGTTTCTCTAGGAAAACAAAACAAAACAAAACAAAACAAAACCCAAAGCATGAAAGGAAAAGGTAGGGGACTCCCATTTCATCAGTCAACCATGACTACTGTAGTAGTGCCCTGTTAGTCAGTTATACTATAGTGTCATCAGCCCCATACCAGAGTTAACATTCGTAACTTTAAAAAGAAGAAAAAAAAAAAAAGGCACTAAATATCTAAGCAAAAAAAAAAAAAAAGCTCGAGAAAAGTAAAAAAAAAATTATATTTTCATTGCAAATGACTTAAGGAAGAAGAGACTTCAAAAAAAAAAAAAAACCTAATAAAAGACCAATACAGAACATCTTAGAGAGCAAATAGCCTATTAAAAATGCAGAGGAAGTCTCTATGGCATTCTCAGGGGATCAAGTATTGGCTTTTTAATGAAAATTTTGTTTTATATTTGGTCTTCTTACCTGGACTAATGCAGCCTGTCCTGGTCTATACTCTATACTAGTTGACTACAATATATGGACACTGAAGATTTCTAAAAGGAAACAGATTTGCTAAAACGAAATCATTACTTAACTTTACACACTTAAAAACGATTGTGTAAAAGGCTTCAGTGACTCCAAATTTGCAACATTTGATTTTTAAACAAAAATTCAAAAATATCTAATCTACTTAAAATAGGAATTCTTTCCATAAATTCATTAATCTGTGGAAAGAATCCAGAATACTCTATACTCCATATTCCAAATGCTTATACACAAGCCTGATACTAAAGATTATGTGTTTGTTCTATCTTTCCTACCATATTTCCCCTAATACATATTGTTGGTTCAAGAAAACTAATGCTTAATAAAACCTATCTATCCTAATCTGATCAATATTAATCTGAAAATTTTGAATGGGGGGAGAAATAAAAAAGATATTAAAGAAAGAAATCAGGTGTATCTTGCCTAATTTTTATTTATTTATTTATTTATTTATGTTTAATGCTTGTAGCAAGAATTACTATCAAACTCTACTCATTAGGCCAGAGACCCTTGTGGAATTAGTGAAAGACGGGACAGTACGTAGCACACTACCTACACTTCCCAGTTCATCGGCCAACCAGAGGCCTCAACTCTAAGCTCTAATAATGTGCATGTGCTCAATTTTTATTATATTTCTATACTAAAATCGCTCAAAATCCATAAACATTACTGTGTTTTGGCATGTCAAATTATCCTAGGTACAGCCAATGGAGCGACATTAAAAAAGAGAATTTAATTTTAATTTTAAAAATGCTTAATTAGCAAAAACTAATATACTCTGTATCTATTTAACAAGTATAATTATATAATAATATATAATTCAATATGAAATGATCACTTTTAATTTTTCACCCATTAGCAGCATCCTGATTGTAAAGTACCAGAAAGTTTCCATATATAAAGACTAGACTCTCAAAAATGAAAAATGAAAGTCAAACAGGATTTTTTAAAAATAATTATTTTAATTTACATCTTATTAGCACAGTTTTACTCTTTGGCAAATAATTATTGAATTTACCCCAAAGCTACAAATTAGAATATTTTTAATTAGTCATTTAGACTATGAAATTTCAAAATTTTGTGGCCTGATTTGTTGTTTGCTTTTCATATTCCCTGAGAAAAAACAAAAAACACAAAAGGCAAAATCGCAAAGAAAACCTGCATCTGAAACTACTCCCCAAAAGATAATAATGTCCCATATGGTAGGTTGTTCTGAATTACACACACACACACACACACACACACACACACACACAGTTGGAGTATTTAGTGACCCCCCAATTTTTTATTCAATTACCAGATTTATTGATAACCAAAACTAGTGAGTAAATGTAGTCACATCAGTGCTACTCTATAAATAGCCAGTCAACCTGGACCCACTGTGTAAATGGCTATAATTTCAGTCTATACACCAATGTGTATTGATTCAGATCTCCAAAATCAACAAAATGCCAATGTACACCCAGGACTTTATAATGATCACACTAAAGGTGAAAAATACAGCCACTAGGAAGACCACAATGGTTATCTTAAATACGATAAGCTAAAATCTTAATTTCTAAAAAAAAAATTAAAGATTCAGTAACATTGTATTAAGATACGTGTTGTAACTGTGTGTTCCAAAAAGTCCTTTAGCATGAAAGGGCCGTAACCAGAAATCAATGAGGATTTTTATCAAAGATCTCAGAATCTTAAGGATGGAGAATTTAAAACAAAGCAAAAAACTTTTGAAAAATTCAGGTAATTTTTTCTATTTCAAAAAAAATTCATAGTTTCATGGCCACAAATAAATCTGATAGTACTTACACATAAAAGTAGAGTTGGATTTCCTTAAATCAAAGAAATAGTTACAAGTTGTACAAAGAGAGGATCATACCAATAGTACAGAAATAATGGGGGAGAATGAAACTTACTAAAAAAAAGAAATTTACCACTCTTTGTGCTTAATCTTAATAATTATCATTTTTAAAAATGAAGGACCAAAGGTGTAATGAGAATTCCACATGAAGAGTATTGCCTGAACTGATTTAAAACACTTGAATAAAAACAAAACAAAACAAAATAAAAGATGAGACTTCCACCATCCCGCAAACTTTTTCCCTTATTCAGAATTTATAGGTAGGTTCAATTGTAGCAAATGTTCCACTACAGTGGGGATGTTGATGGTGGGAAAGGTCGCGCGTGTGTGTGTGTGTGTGTGTATATGTGTGTGTGTGTGTTGGGGGATAGAGGGATAAGGAGTAAGGGGTATAGTGGGAACTCTGCATTTTCCTCTCAATTTTGTTGCGAACCTAAAACTCCTCTACAAAATAAAGTCTATTTAAAAACTGCAAAAAAATAAAGGAAAAAAATACAACTTAAGGCATAAATTCGCAAGTGTGAATAATTCATATCATAAGCAGTGAATCTCAAAATACCATACGTAACCTTATAACCAGTTAGAAAACTTAAGTTGCTCTTGTAAACGTTTTTTTTTATTCCGTTTTTCAATGGAGGCCAATACTAGTTAATGGAATCATTCATATCAAACTTAAAAATAAAGACACAAAGAATCACATTTATTTAAATAAAGTTATTTAAAATAAGAGAAAAAAAAATTTTTTATGGAAGAGTAGAGCCTCAATCATTCTTTTAAGAGTAGCCTTAGCATTTCCTCTGTAAATGAATCAGTCCTTGTTGACCAGCTGTCAGTTGTCCTAAAACCACTCTTCGAAAATATTCTAGATGGTCATGTGTGGGAAGCTACCACACTCTACTACCTTAGGTCCTACAGAGTTAAGTAATAAATTTAATCAGACCAAGAACATGTTCTTTTTTAACTCTTCTACAGCACATTTGCCAAAAGGAAACGGAAGGTACATTGTGTGGTGCCACTAGTCTGAAGATTTTTATTGCAATTCGGATTTCAATAGAGACAAAATTAGACTCAACCCTAAATGAAGATTATTGATTTTATATTCTATTCTAACAAACATAAACATAGCAATACAAGCTATGCTGCTTTGAAAAATCAAGTTTCTAGTGGTATTGTGGACATGATATTTGAAAAGAATATTTTTATAAAACTAATAATAACTATTTCAAATACCACTGTTTCTGTTTCTTAATAGTTGTGAAATTTTTTAATAGATCTACCTTTGACAGCTGGGTAGAATAACAATGAAAACAATTACCACCATTTATTTAGGTCCTGTTAAGTATGTTATCAATCTTTTTTTTTTTTAAGCATCTGTAAAAAACCATCACCATCACACTGGTGAAAATAATCATTCTGGTACGTGAAATACGGATTAGATAAATTAATCTTTTTCAGGTGTTGTTGTAGCGCTTTTACATACATAATCCCTAATCTCCAAAACAGTCCTAAAGAAATCACCTCCCTATTCCATACACAGGAAAACTCAGGCTTAAAATTATGAAATTTTTGCTCAAGTCTAGGAGGTAGCAAGTGGAAGATCAAAAACCTGAAACCCAGCTCTGTCTAGCTCCAAAATTTGTGTTCCTTCTCCTTTTAACATTTTATTGAAATTATTAAACACACTGGTTCTCCATAAAATTTACCTTCTGCTATGAAACAAACAAAAACATGTAATACTTTTTAAGGAAAATATGTCATTACTTAATAGAAAGCCAATTATTAAACATAATTCAAGTTCTGTAATTTAACAAGGAATGATTATCTAGATTTTAAAACTCTGAGTTTCAAATAGTGTCTAATCATATTGCCTAGGAATCTCATTTTTTTTTCCTACCAGCTACTTTGCTGGTAGAAATGGATGGCCATTCTATGCAACTCACCATTTTCTTCTTCTCTGCTTTAAAAAGAAAGTTTATGAAAATGATGTGAGATTCTATACTCATATTTAAGTCACAATGATCAGACATTTAAAATCATGCTAGATGTTCTTCTATAGTATTTCTAAAGATGTCTCCCTTTATAAAATACTTACAAATCACGCAATAGTTTTAGTATAATTCAATTACAGAACAACAGATGGACAAAAGGTAAAAAGAATACGTACTTTGTGAAAAGACAGAAAGATAGATGAACCAATAATAAAAGAGGCTGATCGTGACACACAGGTTCCAAGTGCCAAGCAAAAATAAACAGTATTGTGACTCAATAAGAAACTAACAAATCACTGACAAGTTACCTTTTGCTGGGTTTTACTTGTTTATTTTGCTTAGTAGAGAAACCATCAGAATCATGGATATAAAAGATAATTGTTAGCCTAATTCTAAAGTAAAGAGGACAGTTGCTTTTTACTTAAATTCAGTAAGTTAAGATTTTTAAAAATTTGCTGGCCTCCAGTAAACTACAATATGAAAGGACTCGAAGCACTTCTAGCAGTGGCTTTTTATCTCAAGTTTCAAATGACAAAGTTTCCACAACAATTTAGAATCATGTTGGTTTTGTAAGCTTAAAAGAAAATAGTTTAAAAACACATGATTCATATCTAAATTGAGATAATACATATAAGTAAAAATAACTATGCATAAACTACATATTAAATACAATTACCTAAAATAGTAAACCTAAAAATCATATTGAAGAAACCTGTAAAATTCAAAGGTTTTTGTCTGAAGCTTCTTCAAGCTATATGATTCTTACCATTTCTTGCCTTCATTTGGTAAGAAATATTTAAAATACAGTAGACTTAATATTTAATTTGGGTAGGCACAGTAACCTTTTTTAACCTTTCTTAGGGAACACTGACCCCTAAAGGTTTTAAATTTAAATAAGTTTCACCATATTCTAAATTTAAATGGCGTCCAGATTTTTCCCGATATTATTATAGATACGTATCCTTATGGCAGACAAGTTTGTTTATAAATATGTAAGCTATTTTCCATGGACTGTTGTGCACTCTAAATATTAAACAACTAAACCATGTGTCTGCTAATTGAATAAAAAACAACAAAATGTAATAAGAAACATCCAGAAATTTATCATACTTTTCCAAAAAGTTACAAAGATTTCTGACTCTCGTGCCTTTTTTCTAACATAGTTAAGTAAATAAATAAGTAAATGCTTAAAAGGGTGCAACAACCAATCAAAAGAATCACATAACAACTCACTCTAGGGGGCAAACTTTACATACATCCTTTGATTTTAACATTCCATTTTTTTTTCTTCCTGAAAAAGCAGAAACAAGAAAAACCCTGACAAACAGAAAGTTTTCACAAAAGGGCAAGACCTCATTTATTTCTTAAGAAACCAGAAGACGTTACCAATGCTCACTTGGCAACACATGCTGATTCACTCACGCGTTGCTTCCAACAACACCAAACATCCTCCACCTGGACACGTTCTGTAGATGCCCTCACCCATTCTACCTACCAACCACAGCTTTATATTTTCTAAACTGTCAATACTGACAAAAACAGTAAACGGTTTCATCTGTTCACATTATATACCGCATCAACTGGCATGTCAAATATTTCAGCAATGTTTCTACAATAGAGCTAGGAAAAGAAGATATACTGTAGCATTCCTTATAATAAAAAGAATAAGGTAACATGAAGACATATCGGTGTAATACAAGTTTTTAGTTGGCTCCATTTCTTTAAAAAAAAAACAAGTAAAATAATATTAAATAAAATAACTAATTACCCAAGCAGACTATGAATACTAGTTTAAGAAACAGCTTTGAAGCAATCTGTGCTTTATAACTCCTGTGAATCTTAATGTCAAGGCAATGACCATGTTAGATTTTAAATATATCAATTATATCACAAAATTCAAAAGACATTATATTTACCTATTTAATTTTATTCCTCAGTAATGTTTCATTAATAGGCCTTTATATAAAGGAATGCCTTATTCCTATTTCTGATGTTAAAAAAAAAAAACTGTAAAAATGCAAATTTTCTTAATGATGTTTCAGTCACATCTATTGTGGTCTGTGCCTTCTGCAAACTATTTATGAATCTATATCTTTAGCCCTAAAACCTTCCTTTCTGTAGGTGTCCTACAGCTTTAGCAGTTCCCTTCCTTAACTTCTTTCCTGGTTATTCTATACTTATGAAAAGTATTCCCTCCACAGTCTGTAGCTTTAGATATAGTAAAAATAATTCCTTTCGTTCCGTAGAGATCCTTTTGTCTATAATGTGAACAACATGACTTCCACAGCAATGTGACCTCTGAATAGGGAACAAAAATAACAGGGGCATCATTATTTACTTCCTCTTTCCTTATTATTGTACATAAATTGAGTAAACTGCTTTGAGCCCTTGAAAAGAAGAATGTTTCTTGTTTATTTGCATAAATGAATAAAAACAGCTACCAAAAATTAGTTCCCTGCTTCACACCAGCACAAACTTGAATATAAAGAAAACAGATGGAAATTAAGTGTCATAAAGCCCATTCACTAAAACCATAAACTTTGAATTAAATACCTATAACTACCTCACCCAGATATTACTTGTTATTACTTTGTACGCAATTCAATCAGCTACCTGGATTCTAAAATCATAACAAACAGTCTAGAGAAAGCTTGTTAATGGTAGGTAGAAACTGCAAAAAAAATTTGTACATGTGGAAATCAAAAACAAGTGCAGAAATCAGAAAAAATTATACTCAGAAAGCAGAGCATCTTCCTATAATTCAAAGGAATATGTAACTATTAACATATATAATAAAATGGTAATAGAATAGTACCCCAAAATGGTCTTTAACCTTCTGAAAATGGTAACTGTGTGGTTGATATATGGTGGAAGAAGACCCCTGTTGGGGGAGGGGAATCAAAAAAGGGAGACATGTCTGCATGTTTCAGTAATAATCTAATTTTTAATAGAAAATTAAGAGGAAATAAAAACAATGTACACAGAGCTTTAACTACATGCAACACTATATTCAGAATAATCGTTTCCTAGGGATTCCAGATTTGCAATATTTTACTATAAGAGATCTCAGTTAAAAAATCTAACATTAAAAAAAAAACTAACATTTTTTAAACCTCTCTCTTTATGGCTCTCTATATTGCTCTTTAGGGAGACAGCTGTGCCTTACCAGCCTGCCCTGCTTACCTATGTGTGTGTCTGTCTGTCTTCTGTCTGTCCGTCTGTCTATCTATCTATCATCTCTCTTTGCTTTTCAGACCGTCTTTCAGTCTGTGTGTCTTTTAAACTGTGTTTCATCTCTGGCTGTTCTCTCCCTTTGCCTGTGCATCTTCTGTCTCTCTTCTTGTCTGGGATTCTGTCTTCCCGTCTCTCTCTGTCTCTGTCTAGGAGGGTCTTTCTCTGTCTCCATCTGCACATCTCTGCCATGTCTCTGTTGGCTCTACCTCAGGCCCCTTGGGTCCATCTCTCTTCGGGTGTCTCTGAGTGCATTTTTCAGTGCACACCTATCTCCACATGTCTCTGTATCTGAACGTGTCTTGCTCTGTTTCTCTGAGTGCAGCTGTCTTTCTCCACATATATGTGTCTCTTTCTATCTGTGTGCATCTTCATCTTTCACTGTGTGTCTGTCTTTCTGTGTGTGTATGTGTGTTTTCCCTTGTCTCTCTCATTGTATGTCTCTCTTTCTACTGTGTTCTTTTACCCTGCTGTCTCCTCTGTGCATCTCAGTGCGTGTATCCTTGTGTTTGTGCTTCCACATGTGTGTCTGTGCCTCCCTCTTTGACTTTTGTATCTCCCTCCCTGTGTCTATGTCTCTTTGTTTGTGTTTCTTTCTCTGAGGGTGGCCCTCTGTATGCATCTCTATATCAGTCCTTCTCTCAGTCTCCTCTCTCCATCACTTTGTGTGTATGTGTGTTTCTTTCTCTCTCCCTGCGTCTCTGTTTCCCTCTTTCTCTCTCAGTATCTCTTCCTCTGTGTGTTTCTCTTTCTCTGTGTGTTTTTCTTTGTGTCTCTTTTACAGTATGTGGGTCTCTTTGTATATGCCTCCTTCTTTGTATGTGTGTGTGTGTGTGTGTGTGTGTGTGCGCGCACGCGTGCACGCTTGTCTGCCTCCGTCTAATATATTGGTTAGAACAAACACACTTCATTCAGTGCCTTGAACTCGCACAACACCTGGGGTTTGGTATTAATACCTTAAAAGTCCTTACCTTTTGACCAGTCCTCCATTTGTACTTCTGTTCTTGTTTGCTCTGGCAATGTCTCTGGTTTTTGCTCCAAGATTTGAAGCTAAAATAAAGCCAACTCTAGATAAATAAACTTAAAACAATATATCAGAACACAGCTAAACCTTACCTTTGTTTAACAGAGAATTTATAGGATAAATGGTTTTCTAAAACATTTATAATGGGACTATTAACTGTATATTTCAACAGGTGAAATTAAATCTTTTTTCTCAGAGAAAGGTTCTTTCTTTCACACTTACATTTTAGTAAATACAGTTCAGGTTAAGCTTCTAGACATTCTTGTTCCTTTGGTTAGAGAACCATTTATTTTATCTAACTTGAGCTTTTTCTAACTCCAACAATTTAAGAAAAATAAAATGTATACTCTATATGTCATAAACTTCATACCAAAAATTTCAAATTTATTGATTTGAATTTACAATGTATATTTTGAAATGAAACATTTTATACTTATAAAAATAATTTAAGACTACTATTTGAATTTTTTTAAACATAATGACTATTATTCTTATGGAATTATTGATATTTGTCTTGCATTTGTTTTCATAATAAACATGACAAAGGGTATACAAGGGTTTTTTTTTCCCTTGGCATGCTTTTTAAGGAGAATAAAATTTGATTTACCTCACAGCTAGAACTCTGCGTTCTTTTAAAAAGTCCTCAAATAAAGCTGTAGTAAGCTTCTCCTTTTCCAATTTTCTCTAAATATGTTGATCTGGAGTTGGCAATCTTTTTCTAAGTTCCTCATTTACTTTTGGATTAGCTGAAAATATAGGAAGTTATTAATATCAAAGAAATATGTCCCAGTCAATGAAGCCATTTCCCTACATATTGCCCAAAAAGGTTAATAATAATTGCAGTCTTTTAATAAGAGATTCATATAGCAAGACATGTAGAAAATACAGTCTTTAATAACCTCTGGAGTATTTTAAAACATGTCTTACAGGCCTTAATGTGCTTAGTAATATACTATTTAAAACCATAATTTTATCCCTCTGCAATATACAGTCACTCTTCCTCATCATTTACCCAGCTAATGAATGCCAGCAATTAGTAAAATGTAATCCCACTGCACAATCATTTTAATGCTTTTAGCACTCAGAAAAGTAAACACCAAATTAATACTGCTCAAGCCATATCAGATCCTAGTTGGAAGCAAGCAATTATAGTTCAGCTCCTCAGGTGTAATTAAATGATTGAAATGATTTAGTTCCATAAATGCAAGTTAATTCATAAGCAAGCAACAAATATACTGGGAGTAATTACAAGAAACATTGACAGTCTAAGCAGGGCTAATTTTTTATGAGCCTGAGATAGTAAAATGCTGCCCTCTCCTGGACATGTAAGTGAATATCTCAGAGCCAAAAAACAAAACAAAAACTACTTCCCCAAACCTACTACCTTTTAAAAAGCTACTAGAAGAAATAATAAAAACGAATATATCAATCAATTTGATTTCACTCCTTACACAGAAAAATTAACATATAGTTTATACTGTGATCATTTCTGGTTATTAATGCTTTTTCTAATCAAAACTCTGAATATGAGTCCTAAAACATACTAGGCAATTCCTGTTAGGTCTAATGAAACAAAATCGCTCATATATAACACTGACAGGCTACAAGTGAAACTTCTGGTATCCGTCTGAACTGCCAGGCGAATGCCTATATTCTCTCATTGGTAAACCTTAAGTGGACTGTTGCAGATAATAACTCAACTATGGTTTTTATAAGTACTAAAATTTTCATGAAAAATAATCTCTGAAAAATAGAAAACAAAAATACTGTGTGATTATAATTATACATAATGGTCTAAAATTAATTGTTTTTAATGAACGTTAATAATAAAATAAAAACTAGAGAGCTGGTATAATGCCACTAGAAGCACATTTGAAAACAAAGAGTAACAGGTGGTACACAAAATCAAATCATTCCACTTTTACTTAACACCATTCCCAATTTTTTACTTCTGCAGGCTAAAATTCAGAACAAATTCATTCGTACACTACTCAGAAGGATCTTGGCTAAATTTCTCACACTAAACTCTAAGAAGTTTATTTATTATACATTTAAGTTATGTTATAATCAACAAATCTGTGTTAACACATAAGTATTTGAATCACTAAACCCAATCAGAATCATCGCTTTGACTGTCTATAAAATTGAATATATTCTCGGATATTACCAATAGCACAACAAATGCTTACTTCTCTATGAAATGCAAATAATACCTGCAGAGGGTAATGTTTAATACTACCAATATTTTTGTGGAGGGAGGAAGCATCATTGCTCTACTAATACGTTTTCGAATGTGTTAAAATAACCATATTCTAAGTCACATCCTATCTAAACTATAAAAATAAAATAAACCAAAATATTAAAAAGTCCTGCCACTAAGTTTAAAATGTACAGCACATTTTCTTTGCCCTTGATGTCACAGTCTTATTTTTCAATTCTTATCTTGTACACTGTAAGTTAATTGCTTTTGGAAAGTACTTATTATTCATGTAAAAATTAATGTGCCAATGTGTTTAAATCCTCTTAAATGACCATTCATGCATCTTTCTTCTTTAAGTACCAATGAAATCTGTCAAAAGACATCAATGCAAAATGGTCTTAAAGAAAGTTCTAATAGAGATTTTTTTTCTGCTAACACAAGATTTTCATATTCACCAACTTTACTTAAATTCCATTAATTTTTTAAGCTACTTTTAATAAATTCACCAAGTAAAATTTTTAGGCCCCATAGTCTGTCATTTGTGTTCCAGCTGACATTATGAATATTAATAACAGTGTTATCCTGATTAAATAGGCTTCATATGAAATCCCTGTGAATCCTATAGCTCAGACATCTCATTTTTCCAACTCTTTATGAATTTGGATTCAGACATTAAACTGGAAAAATCTTAAAAAACAGATTTAATGGCATATTTGCATATCGTCAAGCAAAAATTAGATGTTCTAGTGATTCAAACAATTACAACTTATATATCTACATATTGTAAAAGGAATAGAAGATTTCTGTAAACATGCAACATATTTTATATTTCTGTTCATTTTAGGACAAAAGATAAGACTAATAAAATACTAATTCCTTTCCTGACCCTCACCTTAAAGGTTTGGTATCAAGAATTTATCTCAATTAAAAATTATATATTTCTGTTAAAACTAGCTGGATGATTTTACAGTAGACACCAGATAAATTAGCCTCCTTAATCAAAATATTAACTTATCAGGGTGCCTGGGTGGCTCAGTGGGTTAAGCCGCTGCCTTCGGCTCGGGTCATGATCTCAGGGTCCTGGGATCGAGTTCCACATCCGGCTCTCTGCTCAGCAGGGAGCCTGCTTCTTCCTCTCTCTCTCTCTCCGCCTGCCTCTCTGCCTACTTGTGATTTCTCTCTGTCAAATATATAAATAAAATCTTAAAAAAAAATTAACTTATCATACCACATACAAAATATAAGTTAACTGCTTTATCATTACTAATGTATACCAGGTTCAAGTAGCACAATAAAAATGATTTCCAACTAGAGTTCATTTATAAGTTTTGTTGGGAAAAATTACTTAGGTTAAAAAAAGATTTTAAAAATCTTTAATAGAACAGACCGCATTGGCATCTGTTAAGATCTTTTCCATCACAGATTCCTAAACTCATTCCTTCAAGTTCTTTCTAACTTTCAAAGGAAATGGTCTTATTACATAGAAAAGAGGAAAAATAAATCATAATTAAGGAAACTGCATACCCCCTTCTCTCTCTAGGTACATGGTAATCTGGATGTACCCGCCAGAATTTCCTAACTTCAGCCTATCAAAAAAATAAAGATTGAAAAAACTTAAACAAATATCTCTATGATCTCAAATGTGACTTGACCCTGTTTACTCAACAGCAAAACACCTCATGAAACAAAAATGTGTTCTTTGACAGTCTAAAATTTCTAATCTGACCCCAAAATTATGTGATTCTGACATTTCTCCTTTAAAATTAAAACAATGCCTTTTTGATAGAGAGGTATTTTATTTAAAAATGGGATTCACCAATGTAACAATACCCAGGATTTTTAAAAACTTATTTTAAATAGGAGAAGCTCTTCCTGCCTTCTTCCATAAAAGCCATATTATAGCAAAGATTTTTTTACCGACTTTGGTTAATGGCATAACACATCTTTAATTTAATCACAAATTTTTGTAAATTGAATCCAATAGTGTCAAAGTAGGAAATCATTTGTAATACTGCCTCGTATCCAATAATAACTGAAAAAACTCGGAATTTTTTATTTCCTAGTTGTGAAAGTAGAGATAATTTCTGTATTGAAATGATTTCTGTATTGAATGTACTGAAATGATTTCATTAAAAGGCAAAAGGAGAGCCCTGTTATTTCTAAGAGCCAAATATTTTATCACAGAACTCAACATACACAATTTATGCATATGTTCCACTACTGGATTTTCATCGTATCAGACAAAAGTCTCTCAAACATTCACAGTTCCCAGCACATTCTCTTCTAAAAGGAATTCCTTTCACTCGCTGTGCCTCATTTCACAGTCCATTCCCTATCAAGCTGTAGACAACCCAAGCTCTTCAGTGCCAGGGAGAGTAAGAAGAGGTTTAGGGAGAAAGGATAAGAGAGAAGAGAGGTCCCACCCCACAGTTATCAAAATGTAAAATGCATATATACTATTTAATCCCTCAGTTTTACCACTAAGAGGATTTAGAAAAATATATACAATATATCTTTATGTACAAAGACACTCACTGAACCAGTATTTATTTGTAAGAGAAAATATACTCTAGTCATACTGGATTTCTTTCTGTTTCTTGAACTTACCAAGCTTATTCTTACCTCAGAGCTTTTACACTTACTAGTTCCTCTGACTAGAATTCTCTTCTCTAGCTCTTTGAACTATTTTTTCTCATATTTTAGTCTGCCTTTCTTTGTTTATTTCATTTGCCTGGCCATCCTACCTAAAGTAGAAACTTCTCTCTCATCATATTACCAATGCCACTGCCTTCATGAAACTAATTTGTTTAGGTTTTATTTCATTGTTTTTGACATATCTCAACCAACTATGCATATGTTAGTTACAAGCAAGCAGAGCTCAGGATTTATTATTCCTTCATCTGCATCCCTACAAGGTGTGTGGCATACAGTAAGTACTCAGTATATATCTGATGAACAGGCAGGTGCACGGATGGATGAATGGATGGATGTATGGATCACTGACTGGAAGAAAACAGACCTAACATAAATGTTCATCAACAGAAAATTGGTAATATAAAATGTGGTATAATGATAAAACAAATCTATAAAGTCTGTACTATGTAAATACATGCATGTACTATGTGTGGAAGATTCTTTCAACAAGCATTTGTTAAGCACTAATATATTAGGTGTCAGACATTATTCTAGGAGATAGCTATAAAATAATGAGTAGGACAAATAACTTTGCTACCCAGAATATGTCTTTAGCCAAAATAATGCAGGCATAAACATAAATACAGTGAAATAGAGAGAATTGTAAAATTATACTTACATATGCATACATGCTTGAATGGGCATAGCAAACACATAGGAAGTTATTACCAGTGGTTACTCTAAAAAAAGGACCTAAGAGTTGAGGTGGGGGGACTGAGGAATGAGAGAAGGAAGTATTTTATTTCATTTAATATCTATCTGTATAATTTGATGTTTTTAATATGCGCATGTATTATTTTTAACTTAGTAAATATTTATTAATAACCTTTGAATTAAACAAGAAACTTTGAAACTATTTGTACCTATTACTCCTGAGAGATCTCAAATGAATAAAGGACATAATCCTTACGACGCCCTTGAAACTTTGAAAAAATTATTATTGGCTAATTAATCTTTTATAATTATACTTTATTATGGTTGCTTACTTGGTTTAAGTGAAAAGTTAAAATTTAATATAGGAATTTTTTTGAAAAGTTTAAAATAAATGAGTTTCTAAGAGTTAGGCAAACAGTGTTCAGGATTTTTTTTTTTAAAGATTTTATTTATTTATTTGTCAGAGAGAGAGAGAGAGAGAGCAAGCGAGCACAGGCAGACAGAATGGCAGGCAGAGGCAGAGAGAGAAGCAGGCTCCCTGCCGAGCAAGGAGCCCGATGTGGGACTCGATCCCAGGACGCCGGGATCATGACCTGAGCTGAATGAAGGCAGCTGCTTAACCAACTGAGCCACCCAGGCGTCCCCAGTGTTCAGGATTTTAAAGTTTAAAAGTTTATAATAAAAATAACTTTTTCTATATTATGAATATTATATATTTGTTTCACATAGTTCCCCCATGTTAAATGCTTTAGTAATCAAGAAATTACAATTACTCCTCATCATTGAAGATCACAGAAGGACATCAAATTAAGAAGAAATAACTATTTGGTTTAAATAATGGCTCTCAAATAAAATTAAAATAAAATAAAAAATAGGGCGCTCACGTTTTTGAAACTTGGAGGGCAAAACAATATACCACTTGGAACACTGCAATTATTCTCAGTGCCAGTTACAAATGACACTTTGATAATAGAAATGGCATTGCATAGCCTACTGATAAATTTTTAAAAAGCAAAACTTAAAAACTAGTATTATTTTCAGAGAGCTAATCACATCTAGGATTTTCCAAAATATCCTGAAACGTTTTGCCCTAGGCTAAACTAAACTTAATCTAGCACAGAACAGAATATAAAAACAAAGTCAGCTTATAGAATAGTTTCTCTAGGGAACAAACAGCTTGTTTTCATAAGATTCATGTGGGTGCCAAATTCTGATGCAATTACCTACTGCTTCACACAAAGGCTTGCATTTCCACACAACCAATTGAAGTTCTTGGCATATCAAAGGTAAAAAGTATAAGAGCAAGTTAAATCAATCCACAATGACAACTGGTAAGAGCAGCCCCTTGAAATCAAATGAAATAACAGCTATCAGAAAATGTCTTTCTAAAATAAAGTATAAGTAACCACATAAACTCTTAATTAATTCATTAGGCATCATAATGATTACTAACAGATTGTATCAAAAAGCTATTTAATAATTTGTACTAAGACATTAACAAATAGAGGCACACATATGAGAATCAACATATTTCAATATAAACAGCTGTACTCTGGTGTTTTGAACACTTAAGAGCAATTCACACATTGTATAATTAGTAAATGTTTACTCCATTTGCTAAAATTATACTACCTTATCTTTCTCAGTGACAGTGCTGCATGCAAACTGTGTATTTTGCTTTTTTAAATTGGGATGTTAAAGACTTCTAGGCTGCAAAATACAATTACTAGGACAGAATCTTTAAATAGTAAAATAAACGTTAGGCTTAGAGCTCTAACTTCTTGTTCAATATCTAGGAAATCACAGCTTCCTTTTGCACAACTGCAAAAGCTTAGGTAATTTCTTAAGAGTTATTCTTACTAAATGTTTTCATTAATGATAAAACTATGGTCCTAAAATAGATATTCCATAGTTAAAATAAATACACATAAAATACATAAATAATACATAAATAAAATACATAATACATAAATAAAATACATAAAAACACATAAATATACATAAAATAAAAATACAGCATGAAAAGAAAAAAAATAAGCCAAACTATATGTAGCAATTTTCTTCAAGAAACACTTTTGTTCTTCTTCCATTTAAAATTATAATTTCCACTATAAATTATATATAAGTATTGCACTATCTCTTTTCATGACCATACTATAAAGAGTTTCTTAGGATCAGAAGTCCACGTTCACTATCTGTTTTAGAAAACACATTTAAAAAAAAATCCCAAATGGCAAATCAACTGAATTAAAAATATTATTTACAAAATTAATAGTAATACAGTTGTACAGTGATCTAAACCATTAAATAAATAAAGCAGTGTGATTTTAATTTTTAAAGACATTTTTCAAGGGGGCGCCTGGGTGGCTCAGTGGGTTAAAGCCTCTGCCTTCAGCTCAGGTCATGATCCCAGGGTTCTAGGATCAAACCTCTCATTGGGCTCTCTGCAGCAAGGAGCCTGCTTCCTCTTCTCTCTCTGCCTGCCTCTCTGCCTACTTGTGATCTTTGTTTATCAAATAAATAAATAAGATCTTTAAAAAAAAAAAGACATTTTTTTCAAAAAACACTGATGATCTTACATTTCAAAATGTAAGACTTCCACTTCTTTCAAGAAAAATGCATCTCTACAATGTGTTGATTACTAAAAAATAGTTATATAAATAATTTGATATTTTACACCATTATATAAAAACTTTTATAAACTGAGAAGAAAATGAAGAGAATCCCAAAACTGCCAAAAATATTCAAAGTATTACAAAACAACAGCCAAACATAAGCCTACTAGTGAAAGTACGTAACACAAACTCGTATGTATCATCTTGGGGTGGAGGAAGGGAAGGTAGAGACGGGGGGAGCAATGGGAGCAGGATTCATAGGACAGGAAGAATAAGATGGAACAAGATGAACGAAAATCAACAAGAAGGACAACTGTTGAAGTTGTGTAGTGCGTACATAGGAGTTCACTGTTTCTCTACACTTGTAGCATAGCAGTTTAAAACATACATTCATAATACAAGAGAATATACAGCATTTTTTACTTGCTAGCAAAAGCCATTAAACAATCTTTCACAGGATCAGCAATAAGGATTTCATTTTATATAAGTGTTATCAAAACCCCATCAATCTCATGCCTGATATATATGCATACACTGTATCATGCAACAGAACTGCACATTTTCCACAAACATATATACTCACACCCCATATTCTATATTGCATGTTATCTAGAGAAAAGCCTACAAATTTCATCTCAGTACGCAGGAACTGAAAAGAAAATATTATAAGCTAAGGAATATGTACTTTATTTATTAAAATGCTTTGGAATTACTACCTGACCTTAAATTTAACAACTTCCTGAAGCTAAGACCTTATGTTACCAATGACCTAGTGCATATGGGAAATAGGGTAGGTACACTCTGTCACCTTTAGCAAACATTTTCCTCACCAAGCTACTTACAGGCCATCTGCCATACCCTGAAGCAACATCCTAGTTAGCTACTGCTACTTACTGACTTGCAATATAAGTAACCAAGTTTATGATTTGCTAAAGTCATAATTATATAAATTTGAAATTTTCTCTAGTTTTACTTTACAGAATATTTATTTCTATTCCTGGGAATGTTTCCCATTTGTAGAATAGTCATATTTCTTTGTAAAGGCATAATAATTTCAACAAAGAAGGTGACTTATACAGATGACTCATAAGCAGAAATAGAGATAATGACTATAACACCATGTCTCAAAATTTCAACACTTGTCACCATTGAAGAGGTGTTAAGTCTATACTTGAACAAACAAATTTAGGTAAGTTTTATACCTCATCACAATGTTTAAAATAAAATTATTTTACTAAATAATAACTTCATATTGGTGAAATAAATAAATATATCTGTAATCTTTAAGGTGAAATGACAGCTAGTTACAGATCAGGTCCTACAACCAGTTTAATTCTTTGTTGACCCTGTATTTTGAGGAACTGCAAACCCAAATTCATCCTGATTGAAATAATTAAGTATCTGCTGGAATGCCTTCTGTTATCTACCATTCCAAACTTTAAAATACTAAAACTTTTTTTTTTTTTAAAGGGAGATGGAGAGTGCAAGTGGCGGGGGGTGGATATAAGCAGGCTCCACGCCTGGCATGGAGCTGGACATGGGGCTTGATCTCACAACCCTGAGATCATGGCCTAAGCAAAAAATCAAGAGTCAGCCACTTAACCAACTGAGCCACCCAGGAGCCCTATGACTAAAATATTTTTAAATAAATATGTTAAACCACAGATGAGCTCAAAAGGAAGAAAGATAAACATTTCACACGTCAAAATCAAACCATAAATTAGAGTAGGACTTGAAGCCAAGTAGTCCATGAAAATGTTGAGACCAAATTGGCTTAAAGGCTAAAGTTCAACTACAACGACTTTCCCCTTCCATAAATAGCAATCAGATAATCTCCAACCACCTGCTCAATACCTTAGCCAGACACAAGGCATCTGCCAAACTGGGTGAAAAAGTTAACTAACTACCCAAGATCAAAACCAAAAGCCTTCACCTAGGTGGGTAAGGAATCCAAATCTGCACTTAAAACCAAGTAACTAACCTAACAACTTGACATCATATAGTCCAGACAGAAATTTAAAAGGAAAAAAAAAGTAGGTCATGATCTAGATTCATTTACAAGATAAAATCTTTTGAAAATAAGCTTACAGCCATTAAAAAACAACAACAACAAAAAAAAAAAACACAAACTATGAAATACACAAAAGAATCTGTTGTTAAGAAAAAATAGTACAGGGGCATCTGGGTGGCTCAGTGGGTTAAAGCCTCTGCCTTCGGCTCAGGTCGTGATCCCAGGGTCCTGGGTCCTCTGCTCGGCAGGGAGCCTGCTTCCTCCTCTCTCTCTCTCTCTGCCTGCCTCTCTGCCTACTTGTAATCTCTGTCTATCAAATAAATAAATAAAATCTTAAAAAAAAAAGGAAAAAAAATAGTACAGACATACAAAAAGGGAGGGGGGATTCACACTTGAATTAGAGAAAACAAAGCAATCTGAAATCAATCTTCAAAATAGGTATAATTTTTAAAGCACCAGATAAAGCAATACAGCTATTAAATATGAGCGGGCAGTTACTGAATAAGCATAGATAGATATAAAAAAGAACCAAGAAGAAATCACAGAAATGAGAAATACGTTCATTAAAGTTGAAATGATAGATAAAGTGAAAATGGAAAACACTGGAAATGAAAATTAATGACTTGGTGGCAAAAGGGAAGAAACTTCCTAGAATGCAGCACAGAGTAATAGAGTTGGAAATAGGAGAAAGAAGAACCATGGAAGATAAGATAAAAAGCTCTAACATATATCTAATAAGGGTTAGAGAAGGGGAGAACAGAAAAAAGAAAGGAAAAGCAAAATAATTTTACTCAAATTAGTACAGATAATGTGTCCCTGGAAAAGAAAAGCTGAATCAGAGTTACACAGTATCAGTATCACATAATTCCAATAGAGATGCATTCCCAATACCGTATTTGGCAATGAACTTTTGTTTTCTTTAAATCCCTGAAATTATGGCACACCTACCTTGTTTTGTTAGTTACAAATCAGAGTGATACATATATACCCTTCATAATATCAAGATGTTTAATAATGTTAAGCCTGCTGATCCTTACCCTTCCTTTTCCTCAACTTTTACATGAAAGCACTGGAATCACCAATATAATTGCTTGTTAACATACAGCATGATACTATTTCTCCATTTTTTAATAGTCTAGCATTATTAGCTGCACATCTCTTGTTACCAACTTGTTCAAAACTGTTTGCTAAAGATCAAAATAAATGGCAGAATGCAATGCCTGAGTGCATGTAGCACAGTCTGCAGTCTTAGTTCTGGCCAAGCGCATATGATAACACTCAGGCTCAAATATAGGAAAAATGTGTATTAGCAAAGTTATATAAAGTATTTTTATTTATTTATTTATTTTTAATGTTTCCCTTTTTTAAAAAAAGATTTTATTTATTTATTTGACAGAAAGAGAGATCACAAGTAGGCAGAGAGGCAGGCAGAGAGAGAGGGGAAAGCAGGCTCCCTGCTGAGCAGTGAGCCCAACGTGGAGCTCGATCTCAGGACCCTGAGATCATGATCTGAGCCGAAGGTAGAGGCTTAACCCACTGAGCCACCCAGGCACCCTATAAGGTATTTTTTTTTAATATTTTTATTTATTTATTTGAGAAAGAGAAAGCAAGAGCAGAGCACGAGTGGAGGGGGAGGAGCAGAGGCAGAAGGAGAAGCAGACTCCCATAGCTGAGCAGGAAGCCCAATGTGGGGCTCGATCCCAACATCCTGGGATCATGACCTAAGCCAAAGGCAGACACTTAACCAACTGAGCCACCCAGGTGCCCCTAAAGTATTTCTTCATAGAAACAGAAATGAGTAGAACTCAAAAAGCAAACATCACCTCACCCTACCTTTACATTCCTTCTCAGGAAGCTGGTAGAGACTGTGCTCCACCAAAACAAGGGAGTAAAACATGAATGAAGCAGACCCTGATTTTAGAAAACAGAGGTCCATCTCAGGAAAGAGATAAAGACTACATAAGGTCACAGTGACGGAAATACCAGACATGAAGGAATTCATTCAAAGTTGACAGCATTAAGAAAATTCCAGGCATCTGAAGAGATTCAAATAAACATGTTACACATGTTTACACATATAGTTTCACATTTTAGTTATACTCTAGTCCTATTCCTAATTTATAGTTAAAAATCATGAGTAAGAGTAAACATATAAATATTTTCACTAGTACACTCTGGATTCAACTAAACCATTTAAAAAAATTTTTTTTACTTTTAAAATAAAATTTGAGATATAATTTGCATCATGCAAAACTGCAGCTACTTTAGGGGTGCCTGGGTGGCTCAGTGGGTTAAAGCCTCTGCCTCCGGCTCAGGTCATGATCCTGGGTCCTGGGATCGAGCCCCGCATGGAGTTCTCTGCTCGGCAGGGAGCCTGCTTCCCTCCCTCTCTCTTTCTCTGCCTGCCTCTCTGACTACTTGTGATCTCTGTCTTTCAAATAAATAAATAAAATAAATAAATAAAACAAAATAAAATAAATAAATAAATAAATAAAAACAAAAACAAAATCTGCAGCTACTTTAAGTGGCTTTAAGTGTGTTTTGACAACTGTCTACAATGGTGTAACAATAAACCCTATTAGAAAGTTACCTTATGCCCCTTTGCAATCTACCCAACTCCTCAATCCCAGGCAACCACTAATGTGTGTTCCTTTACTATATAAATTAGATGCAACTTCCAGAGTTTTGTATAAATTGGCTCATACAATGAATACTTGAGGAGTCCAGCTCCTGGCCAAAAACCAGTGTGTGATTTTGTAAACCCAACCCAACAGGCAATTACAAAGCCTTCATCTGGCAGTCCTCACAGGAAGAAGCTGCTCTCCCCACAGGAGACTTTGCACCACCAACGCACTGCAGAATCCAAAGGGAGTTGCAGTCAAGAACTCAGTCTGCTGTGGCCAGCCATGCTCTTAGGCACACCTGCATCTCTAGTCATTCAGAGAGTCTTTATTCAGAATCATTCAGAGTCTTTATTCGGACCCTCCCTCAGGAGACCTCCCTAGGGCTAGGGAGAGAGGATGCTTCTCTCCACTTTGGCTTACAGAACAGTACTTTTCCACTTCTAGTCTTTCACTCTTTCCTTTTTCCCTGTGCCCCACCTCCACTCCCTGAATCTCCCACTGGCCAACCTGGGCCCATAAAAGTACAGGAGCTTTTCTTTCGGGTCTCCCGAGGCAGTGAGATGATCCCCATGTCTGTGCTGGTCCACCTGACCCTCAAACTGGTGCATCATTCCATGGAAAAAATGGAATAATGAGAAGGTTAGTACTTTCTCCATTTTTTTTTAAGATTTTATTTGTTTATTTGTCAGAGAGAGAGAGCACACAAGCAGGAGGAGTAGCAGGGAGAGGGAAAGGCAGGCTTCCCACTGGGCAAGGAGCCCAATGCAGGACTTGATCCCAGGATCCTGGGATCGTGACCTGAGCCGAAGGCAGATGTTTAACCGACTGAGCCACCCAGGTGTCCTGAGTGCTTTCTCCATTTAGTCTCTTGCTTATACTATCATAGAAGTGATTAAAGACTTGACAGTTGATTTCATTTTGGCTTATTGTTTTAAACTGCAACTCTGACACTGAGCCAATCAGCTTTCTCCAGCTCAGCTGAGCCCCTAACAATATCTTCTGTATCTGAATAATTTCACTTAGCACAAATTTTTGAGATTCATGTTGTATAAAACAGTAGTTCCTTTCTATTGCTCAGTAATATTTTATTGTACTGTGTGAACATACTGTAATTTGTTTATCCATTCACCTATAAACTGGTACTTGGGTTGTTTCTAATTGCTGGTCATTATGAATAAAATAGTAATGTGCTGGTATAAACCTTCTTATAGACATAGGTTTTCGAATTCTCTTGGATAAATATCAAGAGTGTAATTGTTGGATCCTACTAACTTTGAAAGAAATAGCCAAACTGTTTCCTAAAGTGGTTAAGTATTTTACACATCTACCAGCTGTGTGTGAGAATTCCAGATGCTCCACAATCTAACATTTAGTATGGACAAACTTTCAACAAATATAAATATGTAAATTTATATATATACATGTCTTTTATTATTCATTGTAGCTGATATGGAACAACCTGGAAAAGACAAAAAAGAGAATGTGTTTTGTTTAACCAGTTTTTTTTTTTTTGAGATATAACTGACATATAAAATTATATTAGTTTCAGGTATACAATATAATGATTTGATGTTTGTGTATATCGTTAAATGATCACAATGCCTAGTTAACATCCATCACCAAATGTAGTTATAAAATTTTTTGTTGCTGTGATGAGAACTTCTAAGATCTAATCTTTGTAGCTTTCAAATATACAATACAGTATTATTAACTACAGTCACCATGCTGTATATTACACCCCATGACTTATTTCAGTCTTCTTGATTTTAGTCATTTTCTTGCAGATACAGTTATAGCCTATGATTTTAATCTGCATAACTTGTTTAATGATGATATGCATCATTTCAAATGTGTATTGATTGGTCATTCATACATCTTTTCACGTGAAGCTGTTTAACTCTTTTCTTTTGCTCATTTTTTTTTAAGATTTTATTTATTTATTTGACAGAGATCACAAGTAGGCAGAGAGGCAGGCAGAGAGAGAGGGGGGGAAGCAGGCTCAGCCCTATGACTCTGAGATCATGACCTGAGCCAAAGGCAGAGGCTTAACTAAGTGGTAAGAATTCTTACCACTTACCAGTCTGAAAACAAGTCCTCTGCCAGATATATGTATTGTAAATATTTTCTTTCAGCCTGTGGCTTGTCTGTTCATTTTAGTTAATAGTATCATATGGGGAAATATTTTTATCTTAATAAAGTCCAATTTGTCATCTTTCTTCTTTCGAGCTTAACATTTTTTATGGTCTAAGAAATATTTACCAACTCTAAGATTCACAGCTATTGTCTTTTCTGTTTTCTCCTATAAATTCTATAGTTATAGGATTTATATTTAGATCAACAATTTATTTCAAATTTTGTATAGAGTGGTAAGGCAAAGATCAAAGTTCACTTTTTTCCTGTTATTCCAGTACCATTTGAAAAGACTTTCTTTTCTCCATCGAGTTACATTGGCACCTATTTGAAAATCAGTTGACTATATATGTGTGGGTATATCTTTGGGCTCTTTTAGTATTCCATGTCTAACCTTTTACTAATATCAAACTGCCTTCATTACATGAGATTTGCAGTAAGTCTTGAAAGTAGGTAGTGTAAGTCTTACAACTTTGTTATTCTTTTAAAGTATTACTTGGCTAGGCCCTGAGCATTTTCATGTAAATATTGGAATTGGTTTGTAAATTTCTTTCTAAAGAGCATGCTGGAATTTTTGATGGAGATAAATGAATTAAGAAGGAATTAAAAGTTTAATCATCTAATCCATGAATATGGCACACTTCTTTATTCATGTCATCTTTAATTTCTCTCAGCAATGCTTTACAATTTTCAGTATAAAGGTCTTGCACATATTTTGTAAAGTTTAACCCCAGTATTTAATGCTTTATGACGCTACTATAAATGTAATTTATAGTTTTATTTCACCTTTTCAATGTTCTTTGCTATATACAGAAAAACAATTGATTTTTGTATTGGACTTGAATCTTACAATCTCACCAAATTCACTTATAAACTCTGCTCATCTTAGTGTAGAGGCTTCAGGATGTGCTGCATGTATGATTGTTATTTGCTAATAAAGACATTTTTTATTTTTCTTCCCAGTACATATGTTTTTATTTCTATTATGTCAAGTAATTAAGGGAGTGTGATACTGGTGCAAGAATAAGGAAAAATTGAGTGGAACAGAATACAGAAACAGACCCTCACCACACACAACCACACGTACCTGCACACACACACACAAACAAACACTTATACACATACCTGATTTATAGCAAATAATCCACAGTAGTGAGAAAAAGCTAATCTTTTCAGTAAATGATGCAGAATCAAGTGGATATCCAGACAGAAGAAATTACCTCAGTCCCTACTTCATACTGTACTAAAAACTTAATCTGAGCTAGATCACAGATCTAAAAGTAGACTCTTTTTTTATACATTTAGAAAGAGATTATTCAAGAGTGGAGTGGGGATGGGGGAGGGGCGGGAGAGGGAGAGGGAGAATCTCAAGCAGACTCCCCACTGAGTGCAGAGCCTGAGATGGGACTCGATCTGAAGACCCTGAGATCATGACCTGAGCTGAAATCAAGAGATGGCAGCTTAACCAAGTGAGCCACCCAAGTGCACTAAAAGTAGAACCTAAAACAATCAAGCTTCTAAAAGAAAACAGGGAAGAACATCTAAATGACCTTGAATCTTACATGAATGAACATAGATTATTTAAAAAGCACACATAAAACACTAATTACAAATGATTGACAAATTAGACTTCATTAAAATTAAGATTTTTCTCCTCATCAAAAGATTACATTATGGGAACGAAAAGGCAAATAACACACTGTGAGAAGTTCGCAACATGTTTAATGATAACAGACTCATATTAAAAAAAAAATGTTTGTAAAAGATCCTACAAATCTATACAAGAAAGACAGTACTTTGTTTTAAATGGGCAAATAAACAGAACATCCATTTGACAAGAGTTTTTTGTTTTGTTTTGTTTGAAGTGTTAGAAGCATGTAAGTATTCCCAGAGTTACTGGTCATCAAAGAATAATTAAAGCCAAATCAGATTTCACACATTACACATCCATTGGTGTGGCCCATAACTAAGAGCTCTAACAAGGCAAACGGGCGGAGAAGATGTGAAACAATGGAATTCTTCTGCATTCTCACTCATGGGACATAAATCTTGGCTAATAAAACCTAACTAAACCTCAAGGCCAGGCCCAACCTGTGAAATTTTGGGGAATAACGTTTGTGAGAAACACCAAGGCCATCCTTAGTCTTGGAAAAAAAATTTTCGTATTCCTTATGACCCTTCCCTAGACAGACACCCCACACTAGTGGGACTATCTGGGCTTTGGCCAAGCAATGTCTTCCATTTAAACATACTGCTGAGCCTCTTTGTTAAGTCAGGAAAAAGAAATCTGAATATGAGGAAGGCCCTCTGCCAAAGTAATCAATAAAAGATTTACAAAGGATTGTCTCCCAGGCAGTGCCTCTAGGTCCTAGAGTCTAGAACATTACGATCTCAGTGCTCAAACTATTTTAGGAATATCTTCAAAACTGACACATGAAGGAAGACAGGAGCCTTGGGCGGAAACGGATGATCACACCTCAGATGATCACACCTCACACCTCACATCTCAGGAGATCACTAAAGACTTGAAAGCTACCCGAAGCGACTGTTAAAGATAGATCTTTTTAAAGACTACAGCTATCTTATTATTGGATGTTGGTAGACAGTGCACCTATCATCGAAGGTCATCAAATAGTCCTGAGGTAGGAAATACCCGTGATGTCCTAGATGCTGTAAAGAATCATTCAAATAAGCAGAAGGCTGCTCAGAGAGAGGGGCGAGGACAGAAATGTCCTGTGCAAGACTGTATTCTAGGGGTAAGTTCAGGAGGAGTTCACTGCTTTCACATGTGGGCCTATTCACCATTTTGAAGCCACTGACATAAATGTCCCCTCAGGACCTCCCAGTTTGGATTGCTGTACAATGTGAACCCTACGATTCTCAGCCAAAGCAAAATATACCACTTGTTTTAACAACGCAAGTTCTTAACTGTAATGGAATCCATTACAGCCTGCAAGAGGAATTTTTCTCTATCCAACTCTAAGGTCAGAGATGCCATGTTTTTAGTCTGAAATGCAGTATATAAACAGAAAAGAAGAAGAAGAAGCAGAAGCAGAAGCAGAAGCAGCAGCAGCCGCAGCCACAGCAGCAACAGCAATAAATAAGGATGATTTTTTTTTTTTTTTTTTTGCCCGAGAGTCCATCCCTTACCGTTACTAGCACACCACTGTGGGCTTGAGAGCTGCAGTGTTTTTGAAAATCAGCCATATATAGCCTGCAGATAGTAAAACCATGGTAGAGGGTAGTAAAGGAAAATCTGTTAAATGGGCCTCTGGGGTTAAAATCTGGATATTCACAAAATCTTGGGTCATTCTAGTACAGTATGGCAAAAGGCCCTATATGACTGGGTAATTAAGTATATATGGAGTCTTTGGCTATCTCTACAAAACCTTATCAAAGAAGTAAAGTGCTAGCTCAGAGTAGGGCTGAAATGCTGAGGCAAATGCTCCAGACCTCTAGAACTAGCCTCCTACATTCATAGAATGAGCAAGCACTGGATGACACATGTAAAACAAAGATAGAACAAATGATATTATTTGTTCTGCACTGAATAAAACTACATTAAAAATCAGTAGGCAGAGTGACAGCAAAATGGCAAACTAGAAAGCTCCAAGCTCTCATTACCCAAAAGAAACAACAAAATAACCCAGAAGGAACTGTCTAAACCAACTTCGCTGGAACTCTAGAAAACAGCCAAAAGTTAACAGCAACCAAACAAATCCCCTAATCAAGAAAAAGCCATCTTCAAAGTGTTAAGAGAGCTTTGTGGCATTTTCTCCTTACTGTTCCCCTGCCCAATCCTTAGTGCAATGGTGGTCTTGTTCTTAAAGCAGTGGCAGCATGGTTCCCAACCTGTTCTAACCTGTCTGGGGGATACCTGAAGAACTGATGCAAGGCACCTGCCTCCATGTCACCTAACTTGGAACTTAAAGCAGTGGCAGCATGGTTCCCAATCTGTTCTAACCTGTCTGGGGGATACCTGAAGAACTGATGCAAGGCACCTGCCTCCATGTCACCTAACTTGGAACTTAGGTAGGTAAAGGAGCAAACATTGCTTGTAAAAGTTGCAAGGCAAGTACGGACCCACTGACACCCAGGGTAAGAAGAATGGAGATGCACAAGAGACCATCTAAAGCCTAGAGGAGAAGCTCAGGGGAGACTCCGGGAAATTAAGACATGCATAGCATCTAAGTATACAGGGGAATTTAGAAAGCCACCTGCATGTTCAAGAAAGACCCAAGATCACCTTAAGCTTTCATTTCAGGCTGATCACTAGGCTCAGAGCAAGGGTTAAAGGAGTACTTTGAGAACAGACACAATATGCAAGGATGGGAAGTGTTTCTAACATTCAAGGCAACTGTAAAAATACTAGCTGAACATGAGCTAAAGGGACAGGGACAACAGTGATCACACACAACAAAGAATAGTCTACAACAATAATCTGGAAAAGTCTCAAAACAAACGGGCTACAACAGCCTTCAACAGTTTAAAAAACAAAAAGACATAGGACTTGAATAGATATTTCTTCTAAGGTTACATACAAAGAACTTATAAACACATGAAAAAATGATCAACATCACTAGCCATTAGTACATTCCAAATGAAAACCACTCACTTCGTACCCTACAGGGTATGTATGTACCCTACGTACACCCTTCGTACCCCTATAGGGTAAATATTTTCAAAAACTAAAAATACAAATGTAGAGGAATTAAAACCCATGTGCACTGCTGATAGGAATGTAAAAATTATGCAGCTGCTGTAGAAAATAATTTGGCAGTTCCTCAAAGAGTTAAACATAGAGCCCGCAGGGACTCCTGGGAGGCTGAGCCTTTGGCTCAGGTCATGATCCCAGCGTCCTGGGATCAAGTCCCACATCAGGCTCCTTGCTCAGCAAGGAGTCTGCTTCTCCCTCTGCCTCTGCCTGCCACTCTGCCTGCCTATGCTCTCACTCTCACTCTCTCTGACAAATAAATAAATAAAACCTTAAAAAAAAAAAATAAAAATAAAGCCTGCAATTCCACTGCCAGGTGCCAAAAGAATTGACAGCAGGGACTCAAACATTGATGCCTATAAGTGAATGTTCCTAACATTATTCACAATACCAAAAAGTGCAAACAAACCAAGCGTCATCTCAATGGCAAACAAAATGTGTTACATACATCCAATGGAATATTATTCAACCTTAAAAAAAAGGAAATTCTGACACATGAAAAACATGAATGAACCTGAGGACACTACGCTAAAAGTAAAATAAACCAGACACAAAAGGACAAATATTGTATGGTTCCACTTATATAAGACACCTGGAAGAGGCAAATTCAGAGACAGAAAGAATAGAGGTTACTGGGGGTTGGGGAAGGAGAGAATGGGGAGCTATTATCTAATGGGTACAGAGTTTCTATTTGAGATAATGATACCATCTGGAAATGCAGAGTAGTAATGGTTATATAACACTGTGAGTATACTTAATACCACTTAAAAATGACTAACATGCAAAATTTTATGTTATGTGTCCCCATGCGCTCGCGCGCACACACACACACACAGACACACGTAGAATGAATGGATGTTATCTGTGATTAATGAATAATCCTCTAATTATAACACACACACATACAGAGTCAACATTAATGCTTAAAAATGGTTTTAGAACTATTGTTCCCAAATTGAGACCCAAAGTATCCAAACACTACAACAAATACTGACGGGTTCCATGAATATTTTAAATTTTCAAAGAAAATAGCAACATCTGTTGAATAACTTATGAACTAGTTCCAGGAGTTTCATTGTTAGAACATTAGATCTCACTACATTCTTTTCAATGATTTCGTATGTTTGCATTGCTGGGATAAAAAGCAAATACCATGCAAAAATCAATGTGGAGGAACAGAAGGGGGCAGCTTAGAAGCACCATGAACGGGCGCCTGAGTGGCTCAGTAGGTTGGGCGTCTGCTTGGCTTAGGTCGTGATCCCAGGATCCTGGAATCGAGCCCCGGTACAGGCTCCCTGCTCAGTAAGGAGCCTGCTTCTCCTTCTCTGCTGCTCCTCACACCTTGTGCTCTCTTTGTCAAATAAATAAAAATCTTAGTAAAAAAAGACACCATGAAAATATTATTAAGGCACTAAAGACATCATGAAAAAATGTGGGGGGCAAGTGGGGGTGCGTGGTTGGCTCAGTAGACGGCAGAGCATGCAACTCTTGATCACGGGGTCATGAGTTTAAGCCTGGAGTTAAGTATAGAGCCCACTTTAAAACAAAAAAAGCAAAAACAAAAAGCAGCAAGTGGACCATATTAGACCTCTACCAGTACTGCAGGGACTTAACAAATGAGTAGTGATTAGAACTGACCCCTACTGTATTCTAGGCTCTGCTCATACTATAAAGAAAGCAACTGCCAAGAATTCAATTAAAGGAAGAGAATCACATCAGTTTCAACACCTGCGTATGTTTCCTCTGACTGTTACCTATTTACAAAAATGGGCAAGGAAATAAAATATTATCACCCTCACAGTAATGATCTCATTAAAAGTTGGAATTGCAATTAAAATACCTATTACTTAAATGATGGGTGTATCGGCATCAAGGACTGGCTAACTTGACTGAGGAACTGTATTCTAAAATTAAATATGAGAGGCAGTAAGAGGGGACTCTTACTGGAAAAGTTTCTAGGAACCAGAACAGCAGTGAGGGGATGAACATGATGCAGTTCACAATTTTATCTTTTCTACCTCACAAATGTTTCTTTCAACTTCCCAGACCAATATACACCAACAAAAGGATAGCAGTCCCAGATGGGGGAAAGAGTGCTGCACAAGAAAAGTTATTCATATCCCAGGGTCCTGGGATTGAGCCCCGCATCGGGCTCTCTGCTCAATGGGGAGCCTGCTTCCTCCTCTCTCTCTGCCTGCCTCTCTGCCTGCTTGTGATCTCTGTCTGTCAAATAAATAAATAAAATATTTAAAAAAAAAGTTATTCATAACACACAATTTGTACCTGTTCCTAAGGAAACTTTGCAGTGGCTCATGATTTCACCCCACAAAGCTAAATTAAGATTAATCATAAGTACTACTTCATTACCAAATAAGAGATAGTCCTATAATTCTTGATTCATCAAATTGTACAAAATCTTCCCAGGAACAAACTTTCTGAGAAAGGTCCAGCAAGTCTGCTTTAACTGTCTGCTGTACAGACAGGCAGCGTGACCAAATCAGAGCATTCCACAGGGGAGGAAAAGTACAGGCTAAAATAATAAGAACTGGTAACAGAAATAAACAGTGCCAATAGTAAGGGAGTGGAGAAATGGGCTATGACACAAGAAAGGATGCTATTATTCTTTTGCCAACAAGAACTTCTCAGAGCAAGAAAATCAGGTGCCTAAGGCTGGGAGAAAGTGTTTGACCTATAATCTCTAGCAAATGCTGACTTACGACAACAACGTTAAGTGATGTAGAGAGAAGATATCAAGGAAAATCCTCGTAATGACTCATCTAAATGGTAGTAAATTAGAATTGTCATTTGAGTCATGTTTGTGTTGGTTATGTTTGTCACAATGGTTCCTTTGTGGTGCTTAACAAAGATTTTACCTTGGGTTCAGGTGGGATGACTGTAAGAGGTAGCAGCTGGTGTACCATATTGCCACCAATCAAGATCACTCCCTCCTAAGAAAGTAACTGGATTATGAGAGCAAAAATATTGCTGCAGCTTAGTTACTGTGTAAATAGTCAGCTGCTTTGTTCTTTTGATTATAAAAGGTGTGAATGCAAATGGAACAGCATTCATGGGATAAAAATGGTCTCTAAAAGAGTGAATATGATACAATATGGTGGCTACATATCACACACAGATGCACGCCCAGAATTCAGAAAAGGGCTGCTGTAGTGAACCCGGGGCTTACACAGACTAAACTTAATCTGAAAGTGAAACACATCCAATTGACTAGTTCTTGGGGCACAAAATATATTTGGATGTGTATATTATATTTAAATTACACTCAAGCCACAGGCACTCAATGCCAACGGATTTGTAATAGCTCTGTCAACATTGGCCCCAACAATCAAGGAGCAATTGAAGAGCCCTAGGGATGGATTCAGATTATTGAACCAAGCCCAAACGGTGTTCTGAGAAGCACCTCTTCAGGATGAAATACTTGTTACACCAAATAGGAACACTAGAGGGTGCTCTCTTCTAGAAGAGTGGTCAAGACTGGCAGTCAGCTGAGAAACATGAATCTACACCAAGAGTGGACTGGATACCTCACTAGTGTAGTAAAACAGTACACACCTCCACTACACTAAAGACTTATATCTTTACTCAGGAAGGGCTACTGAATATTTTAATCACCATGGAACCCACAGTGTTAAACTGGCCATAAGATTTTAATCTTTCTGCCATTATGTTATGATGTAACACTGGGATTATAGGTTCATTAAAAGAATTAAATGAAAACTAAACTCACTTGATCTCCAGGATTTAAAAAAATGGGACAGTTAAAGGAAATACTCTAAAAGAAAATATAAAAATCAGACTGGAACACTAAAAACTGTCTAAAGTTCACCCTATAAGAAATGGCTAAATGAAGTTTGATACATCCAGACCATATTAGCAGCCAATATTTTCTGGGAAATATTATTTGGATGTGCCTATTATATATTAAGTGCCTATTATATATTAATAGGCCTATTATATATTAAGTAATATGCTAATATAAAAATATTTAAAAAGTCATTCACTAAATGAGGTAAATCAATATGGACTGACATAAAGGGATATCCTATAATACACACAAAAAATGAAAGAAATATCAGAAAAACATGTACAGAAGCCTGAAAACTGTACATGTTTTTGACATCTGGACATGTGTTTATAAAACTGAATACATAGAAATGAGTCTGGTAAAATTCACAGCTACTTTTAACAGAGGTTAACACAGAAAAGACAAATGAGATTAAGAGTGGGGTAAAACAGAAAACATTTATGCCAAATCTGGGTAGCTCAATAAGATTTATTATTCTCTGTATTTTTCTGGATACGTGATACATTTCATAACACAAGATGCTATTAATGGGTACATAAATGTAAATGCCTAATAAATAATGGTAATTATTAATTGCAAAAAAATGAAGTAAAGGCTTCTTAGGTGCTTGAGGTTCTATGGAAAAGAAAAATGTCTGCTGATATCTTCATCTCCATTTCCTACTCCACATGAAATATCAGAAGCCCAGGCTGGGGAAGACAAAATTAAGAGCAATATTGCTAAAGAAAAGAAAAGTTTAAAAAGTTACACACTGGGGTGCCCAGGTGGCTCAGCAGGTTAATGCTTCTGCCTTCGGCTCAGGTCATGATCTCAGGGTCCTGGGATCGAGCCCTGCATCAGGCTCTCTGCTCGGCAGGGAGCCTGCTTCCTCCTCTCTCTCTGCCTGCCTCTTTGACTACTTGTGATCTCTGTCTGTCAAATAAATAAATAAAAATCCTTAAAAAAATAAAAAATAAATCAAAAAAAGTTATACACTATAACTGGTATTGTAACTACATGTTAGAGAGACAGGCTACTGGGTTCTTGGTTGCTTAACAATACTTAATGAAAATGTTAGAGAATTAGTAACTGATAGTTGCTAGATCTGACAGGCTATCTGTTACCATTCACAAGAACTTATCTAGAATGTTCTGACAGTTGAGTTTTTCATTATTTTGAATATGCTAAATTCCTCCTAATTCATTATGACAATGATCCAGCTTATATCACTTTCATATTGAGAAATTAAGAGAAATAACCTAAAGTAAAATGTTACTAATTCTCTGCATAATAAATGGACTTCATTGAGAATTTCTTAATAACTTCCATTTTTGTTTTGAAATTTATTTGAGAGGGAGAGCGTGCAAACGAGAGCATGAGCTGAGGGTGGAAAAGAGAGGGAGAAGTTGATTCCCTGCTGGAACAGGGAGCCCGACAGAGGGCTTGATTCCAGGACCTCAGAACCTGAGCAGACAGCACGCACATAACCGACTGAGTCATGCGGGTGCCCCAATAACTGTCCTTTTACAAAAAAAATGGATTACTGGGTTTCTTTCTAAATTACCACACTTTTCAGAATCATTTCATAAGAAACTGACTGACCATAGAGAAACAAAGAACAAAAAGCTTAAGTCGAAGTATTAATCACCAGTGGCAAAGTAAAATCTATTAAGACAGTTCTACTACATTTCACAATGTATGTGTATATAAAATCATCACTTGTACACCTTAAAAAACATTCACACTGTACAACCTAAATATATACAATATTTATTAGTCAACCATACATCAATAAAGCTGGGAAAATATAAATGTAATTTACAACACAGTAAAGCAAAGCTGGAAAAAGGAGTTCTGTCTTACATAAGAAGTTAATCCAAGTTGGTCCTCATAATATAACAAACAGCAGCATTTGGACTAACCTTGAAAACAAGAACAAAAATACTGGATAAAACAAAAATAAAAAGAACCTATGATCTGAAAAGAAATTATAAGGCCAGTAAATAGCTAAAGCAAGAATTCAGGGGCGCCTGGGTGGCTCAGTGGGTTAAAGCCTCTGCCTTCGGCTCAGGTCATGATCCCAGGGTCCTGGGATCAAGCCCCACATTGGGCTCTCTGCTCAGCAGGGAGCCTGCTTCCTCCTCGTTCTGCCTGCCTCTCTGCCTACTGGTGCTCTCTGACAAATAAATAAATAAAATCTTAAAAAAAAAAAAAAAGAATTCAGAGGAGAAACTACAGTGGATGCTATAGTACATAATTCAGTACCGAGGCTATAATTCCCCCAGTTGGTTAAGAGTGAGGCTGCTGAAGGCTCCCAGCTAAGTCCTTTACAAAGACCAGCCCCCAGACAAAAAGAGCAACCTCATCCAGAATCATGCCTCCTCCCTCAGAGCGGCCTGCATTCAGTGTGGAGGTGGATTTGGGCGTATAAAAGTCAACCCCTTTGCTCAAGATGAGATACCTCCAAAGGACAAAAAGACTGACTGAAATCTTTCCTGTGACTGACTACAGTTCAACTTTTCCTTCTGCTCACTCCTGCTTCTCTCATCCCTCACAGCTGTGTTCCTGACAATTCCTCCAGCAAAACTCCTACACACAAATCTCAAGGTCTCAAAGTTTGTTTCACAGAGAATCTAACCTACGAGAGAAGCTAAGCACAAAAATCTGATTTAGTCTACGGATGTTAGCCAAATATAAGTAACTGAGCTACAGATTTTTCTATCTTTTTGAGGATCTATAAAGGACAAATCCCAAGGTAAAATATACTGGACCATTGCTTCCATACAGCTATGACCCCAAATGTTATAAAGTTCCAAAGAAGGAAAAAAATGCAAAGACATCACAGAAATAAACTTAATCCATCACTCAGAGGACTGGAGGGAAATCTTCCCTGGTATTGATCAGAGCAAGAAAAAGGGTCCTTAAGAAATTTTTACAATGAGCCAGGCCTTTAAAAGGTCTGCAACTCAAATTCACATCAGCTGGATGGTCCAAAAAATGTCAAACACTGAATTTAGATTCAAATAGAACAGAATGGTAGAAGTAAAAGCAAATCTTCTCTGGAGAAAGGTAATTTCATTCCAGGAATCCAAGTCCCACATACAAAAATAAATAAATAAATAAATAAATAAATAAAATAAAATATTTTGAAATAAGTAGCACACAGTCAAAAATACCCAAGCACACAAAGAAGTAATGAACTAAAATGAAGAGTCACCATTTTAAAAAGGGGTTGCACAAACAAACCACAAATACTTCAGCCTTCGGGGTTGTCAGTCACAAATAACAAAACCATTCATATTAAATTTTAAAAAATAAGAACAGGTTTGAAATATATGCAGAGAACATGAAGTAACAAAAAGTGAACTGTGAATTAACATATATGAAATGGAAATAAGTGAAGATTCTATAAATAAAACATAACTGAAATGTAAAATTTAATGTGTGCTAACTTCTGGTAACGGCAACACAGTGAAGTACTTAAATGAGCCTTCCCATGGATAATAACTATGAAATCTAGACAAAATTAAGTCAATGGGAAGCAGCCTGACATAGAAAAAAGAGGAACCTGAGTGACTCAGTCGGTTGAGCATCTGTCCTTGATTTTGGCTCATGATCTTGGGATCCTGGGATTGAGCCCTGCATCAAGCTCCATGCTCAGCTTGTAGTCTGCTTGTCCCTCTCCCTTTGCTCCTCCCCCTGCTTATGCCTGCTCATGTGCTCTTCTCTTTCTCTAAAACAAATAAATAAAATCTTAAAAAAAAAAAAAGACAAAAATTTCTTCTTGAAAAATTGAAACTTCGAAGAAAATTCCCCAATCCCCACAACTCCATCAACAGAACATTGATCACAGCTGGCTTGAGATGGTAGAGAACAGAGGTCAGAACTAGAAGATGAGATGGAAATACAAGGGTAAGATTCTGAAATAAGAATATCAGAGAGCCAGTAAAGCCCAAAAATCTGAGTATAAATACTGCCCAAACCTCTGGTGCACCACAAAACTGTGCATGCTCAGGGGGAAACCCCAGCATGTTCATCGAACAAAAACAACACACCAGAAGCAGTCTACCCTTGAAAGACAAAGATGAAATATGTGAATTTTATGACTCTGCTGTTGTATTAAGTGAATGAGTTCCCCAAACAGTAGGCAGTACGGGCACCAAAGAGCTGAGGCCTCTCATATGTCCTATGAGAGCCCACAGGTTAACGTATGCCAGAATGTGGAAAATTAATGAAAAGGTTCCCAGAAACAAGGAAGATACAAAAACCATAAGCCCCCAAATCTGATTATAAGTGCTACCCAAATCCTTGGCTGACCATCAAACTATACAGGCATACCAGAGAATGCGGCTATCAAAAAAGCAGAAAGTGAAAGATTAAAAATGATAGCAGCTAATGTGATGTTGGAAAGCCAAGGTTTATAATTTATGTTTATATAAGTTAACTGTCTCTGAAGAAAAAATAAGGATGATAACCTATAAAAGAATAAAACAGGGGCGCCCGTTGGCTCAGTCAGTAGAGCATGTGACTCTTGATCTCAGGGTCATGAGTTCAAGCACCACGCTGGGTATGGAGCCTACTTAAAATACAGATAATAAATAAATAAATATGTAAATAAATAAAATAATAAATAATAAAAGAATAAAACATAATTCTTAAACAGGCAAAGAAACAGTACCCCAAGCAAATAAAAACTAAAACCCCATAGATCCAGAAAGTTCAAAAAACTACAAGCCTTTAGAAATGGCACCAAAAGCATGATCCATAAATGAAAAAAATGGTAACATGGATCTTACCAAAATTTACAATTCCTGCTCTGTCAACGGACTGACAAATTTATTATAAGACAAGTTACAAACTGGGAAAAAATATGTGGAAATTACATATCTGACAAAGGACTTGTATCCAGAATATATCCAGAACCATCAAATTCAACAATAAAATGGACTTGAATAGACACCAGTCTAATGAGAATATAGGGACGGCAAATAAGCATATACAGATAATTCAACATAATGACTAATTAGTGAAATACTATTAAAACCATGATAACTCCTATACACATTTGAAAGACTGAATTAAAAAATGCTGACAGTGTCAGGGCGCCTGAATGGCTCAGTTGTTAAGCGGCTGCCTTTGGCTCAGGTCATGATCCCAGGGTCCTGGAATCAAGCTCCGCATAGGGCTCTCAGCAGAAAGCCTGCTTCTCCCTCCCCTCTCCCTCTGCTTATTAGTCCCTCTCTCGCTGTGTCTCTCGTCAAATAAATAAATAAATTTTTAAAAGATTTTATTTATTTGACACAGAAAGTGAGATCACAAGTAGGCAGAGAAGCAGGCAGAGAGAGGGAGAGAAGTAGGCTCTCTGCTGAGCAGAGAGCCTGATGCAGGGCTCGATCCCAGGACCCTGAGATCATGATTTGAGCCGAAGACATAGGCCTAACCCACTGAGTCACCCAGGTGCCCCAATAAATAAAATCTTAAAAACAAAAATACTGACAGTATCAAATGCTAATGAGGAACAACTAGAATTCTCACACATTGCTAGTGGACATGCATAACAGCAGTCACTCTGGAAAAGGGCCTGGCAATTTATTACAGAGTTAAACACTCAGCATCTGACCCAGCAATCTCACTGCTGCATATTTACCCTTAACATGAACATTCATGTCCACACAAATATCTCCAGCCCCAAACTCAAAACAACTGTATTAGCCTTCAACCCATGAATGGCAAACAAACTGCTACATACATACAAACATACATACATACATATATACATACACTACTTACTAATAAAAAAGAACAAACTTGATCCAACAACTTGGATGAATCTTAAAGACATTAAGCTGATTGGAAGCTGCCAGTTTCAAAAAACTGCACATGTATGATTCCATTTATATAACCTTCTTAGAATGACATGACTATAGCTAAGGACAAGAGATCAGAGCTTGCCAAGGAGAGTCAGTAGAGGGAACATACAACTAAAAAAACAGCACCAGGGTTTTTTTGAGGTGATAGAAAATTGCTCTGTATTCTGATATGGAGGTAATGATATGAATCCTTACTTGTGTTAAAATTCATAGGACTGTACAAGTTCATAGCAGCTTTATTCATAATAGTGACAAGATGGGAACAATTCTATTGTCCATCAAGAGATGGAGTGATAAAAAAATGCAGGAAGAAGATACAAGGTAATATTATTCAGTTTTGAAAATGAATGAAATTTTGATAGATGCTACAAATTGGATGAACCTTAAAAATATTATACTAAGAGAAATTAAGCCAGAAACAAAAGAATATTGTATGATTCCACTTAGGTGAGGCCAAATGCATAAAGAAAGTCACATTCATAAAGAATGTCAGAATATTCAAATTCAGGGTGCCCGGGTGGCTCAGTGGGTTAAGCTTCTGCCTTCGCCTCAGGTCCTGGTCTCATGGTCCTAGGATCAAGCCCCGCATCAGGTTCTCTGCTTGGCAGGGAGCCTGCTTCCCCCTGTCTCTCTCTCTGCCTGTCTCTCTGTCTGCTTATGATCTCTCTCTCTCTGTCAAATAAATAAAATCTTAAAAAAAAAAAAAAAAAAAAAAAAAATAGTCAAACTCATAAAGAAAGAAAGCAGAACAGTTACTAGCCAGGGCTGAGGGAAGGAAGAGTAAGATGTTATTGTTTAATGGGTACAAAGTTTCTGTTTGGGATAAATAAAAAATTGTAGAGATGGATCATGGTCATGGGATACAACAATGTGCATGTAGTTCTGTTTAGCTTTTTTTTTTTTTTTAAAGATTTTATTCATTTATTTAGCAGAGAGAGAAACAGTGAGAGAGGGAACACAAGCCTGGGAGTGGGAGAGGGAGAAGCAGGCTTCCCACAGAGCAGGGAGCCCAACATGGGACTTGATATTGAGCTTGATCCTGGGACCCTGGGATCATGACTTGAGCCAAAGGCTGACGTCTAACAACTGAACCACCCAGGTGAGCCAATGTTAATGTAGTTAATGCCACAAAATTGTATACTTAAAAAATGGTGAACAATAAAATGTTATGTATACTTTACCACAACATAAAATATTCATAGGGACATATACCAAATGAAAAAGAAGTCAATCTACGTAATTCAGAAGGTAAATTTAAAAAGAAATTGTCAGGATGCTTGGGCGGCTCAGGGGGTTAAACTTCTGCCTTCGGCTCAGGTCAAGATCTTAGGGTCCTGGGATCGCGTCTCTGCTCAGCAGGGAGCCGGCTTCCCCCCGACCCCTGTCTGCATCTCTACGTCTCTGTGATCTCTCTCTGTCAAATAAATAAATAAAATCTTTTATTAAAAAAATAAATAAAAAGAAATTGTCAGACTAGATTTTAAAAAATTCATCTACATGTTTACAACAGACTCATCTAAAGTGAAAAAAACAGGGGTGCCTGGATGGCTTCATCAGTGAAGCCTCCAATTCTTGGTTTCAGCTCAGGTCTTGATCTCAGGGTCATGGGATCAAGCGTAGCGTCAGGGTCCACATTCAGCAAGGAAGTCGGCTTAAGACTCTCCCACTCTCCCTCTGCCTCTCTCCCCACTCACACATATGTGTGTATGTCTGCATGTGTACCACCTCTCTCTCTATGTCTCTAAAATAAAATAAAATCTTTAAAAATAAAATAATCAGAAAAGTTGAACAAAAAAGGGTATAAAAATGCATACCATGCAAATATTAAGCAAGAACCATTAAGTTATATTAACATGAGGAGAAAACAAATTTTAAGGCAGAAAAAGGGTCACATTATAATGATAAGAGTTTCAATTCACAAGGACAATACAAAAGTTTTAAATGTATACAAACCTAATAAATAGGCTTTATATAGGTATAATAGAAACCAACAAAACCATGAGGAGAAACTGGATAACCCACAATGATGGAACAAAACAAAAAAAAACTCAGTAAGTATACAGATGATTTATAGAATGCCATTAACAAACTTGATCAAACAAATCTGAACATAAACTAATGTTCTACCCAACCTCCAGAATACATTCTTTTTAAGCACATGCACTATTACAATATTGACCATATTCTGGGATACAAAGCAAGTAGAATCAAATTTCAAAGAATTAAAACTTGATGGAGCATCTTCTCTAACAACAATGTAAAGTTAGAAATTGATAACAAAAAGAAAATCATCATTAGGAAATTAAAATATCCATATGTTCAGAAGTTAAAAGTTCCCATTGCTTAGAAATTAATAACTCAAGTCAATGAAAACAAAACAATCTTTTTTAAAAAATTCTTTTTTTTTAATTTTTAGGAAGGGTGGAGGAGAGGAACAAAAAATGAGCATGGAAATTGACATGGGGCTTGATCTCATGACCCAGAGAACAAGACCTGAGCTAAAATCAAGAGGCAGATGCTTAACCAACCAAGTCACTCAGGTGCCCCACAAAGTTAATGAAAAAAATCTTAATGACAATTAGAAAATATTTTGGGGCGCTGGGTGGCTCAGTGGGTTAAGCTGCTGCCTTCGGCTCAGGTCATGATCTCAGGGTCCTGGGATCGAGTCCCACATCGGGCTCTCTGCTCAGCAGGGAGCCTGCTTCCTCATCTCTCTCTCTCTGCCTACCTCTCTGCCTACTTGTGATCTCTCTCTGTCAAATAAATAAATAAAATCTTTAAAAAAAAAAAGATTTAAAAAATAAAAATAAAAAAAGAAAATATTTTGAATTCCATAATAACAACTTCCACAAAGCAAAACTCGTGCAATGCAGCTAAATTACTACTTAGAGGCAAATTTATATCCTTCTATACATATATTAGAAAAGAAAACTGAAAATTAATGAGCTAAGCACCCATCATATGAAATCAGATCTAAAGCAAAATAAGACCAAAAGACTAGAAGAGAAAAAAATTAAGAGAAATTAATTAAATAGGCAAGTAAAAGCCAAAAGTTGGTTCTTTAAAAATATTGAAAAATTGACAAGCTGAGAAAACTGATCAAAAAGAAAAGAGAAAAATATACAAACAATATGAAGAATAGTAAGAGGATATTACTAACATCTTTATGGCAATATATTTGAAAATGGAGCTTTAACAGAAACATTCCCCAAAAAAATACATTTTACCAAAACTGATTTGGTACACATAAAAAACTTGAATAAGCCTGTAATTTTCAAAGAAATTAACCAGGAGTAAAAAATATTCCTGGGAAGTAGCACATTCCAGAAATTATTATTACTCCAGTCTCATTTGGAATTAGTCTAATGTTACCTTAAGATCTCCAGAGAGTAAAAGATAGCAAAATCTTTAGGAAGATAGCAAACCTATGTGAGAATAGCATAAGAAGCAAATTTTATTAGTGAACACACATGTAAAAATCCTAAAATATTAGCAGGCAGAAAAGTAGCAATGTATTGTGACTAAACTGCATTATCTCATTGTAGGTTTATTCAATATTTGAAAAGAAATAAATATTCACTACTTTAACATAAAAAAAATTAAAAAATCTAGAGATGAAGCAGCTGATAAAATTCAACATGTATTTCTTAAAAAAAGTCTTTGCATTCTAAAAATACAATAATCTGATAACAGGTAAAACAAACAAATAAGAAAAATCCTGTAAGAACGGTAAAACACTTAAATATGTTCCTTTGATACTGGAACAAATCAAGAATCTTGGCTATTCACACTTCTTTCACCCTACATTTGAGGTCTTTGCATAAGAATTACAAAAATGCAAAACTCCTAGGGAAAGATAATACTACTTCACTGAGAGTTATAAAGAAGACCTAAATAAAAGGAAATATTTACTGTGGTCACAGACTGGAAAACTCAAAATTATATAAGTGTCAGTTCTGTTCATGGTGACTGTAGGCAAGCCAGTTGGCATTCAGGAATAGAGCTGGAGAGTACAGCAATCTGTGAGGGTCATTAAAACACCATTGGAATAAATTAGAAGTATGATCTCCGTTAACTAAGGTTTCTGTATGTTGCTCTTAACTGGAAATTTAAAAGCATTCCTCAACAATATCTACCACACATGTAGTTTCACTGAATTAAAATTCAGAAAATAATCCATGGCACTTCTCTGGCAACTTACATTATTATCTAATTTTGAAATTTATAAATGTGCTTTCCATGAAACTGTGGAGAAGTGAAAAACAGAAGCTACAAAAAACTGAAAAAGATTTTTGCAGAACTTTTTCAGAACTGTTTTACTCAACTAGTGAGAGAAAATTAATTTTTAATCAGTTTCTGCATAATAATTTTAAAAATAAAATCTGTTTCTTCCTATCTCCACCAAATAAAAGTTTAACCCATATTTCCAGGTTTAAAGGGGCATTCATTTGTTTCTGTCCAGGCCTGCTTCTGTCGGATACTTGTCACAGTATATTTTAATTATTTACTTATCTGTTCCTTCCAATTAGGCAACCTGAATGAAAGGAGGCTTATAGTTCTCATTGTTGTGCCTCACTTATAACACTCAAGAAATGTGTGTAGAAAGAAAAAAAAAAGTGTGTTGGATTAATAAAATCTCATAGATAGGGTTCTAAGAGAAATTAATTGACCAGGTTATATATTCAAAACTAATAAGCAGAAAATTACTCATTCATTTATTTATTTGGCAATTATTTATTGTTCTAGGTCCCAGATTCCAGGATTAAAACCTAGGCCTTCTGATTCCTTCCTGTTCTTTTTATAAAAGTAGAAAAAAAATTCTTTTGCCTTTTTTTAATTATAAAATTTCTCTCATAGGATTATAACAGAGGAAGAGAAACTCTTATTAGAGAGGAAATCACTACTGAACCCCAAATCGCCAGTTTTATATATGTGGAGGAAGACAATCCATTGCTAGCTCAACATGAAGAGGTCAGACAAACTAGGGACCAAATTTCAAACTTTTGGCTAAAAAAACAATTCAAGAAATCATAAAATCTGGAATAACAGAAAGATAAAAATCACTACATTAACTCAAAAGTAAGACTGAAAAAGCTACAATATTTGATAAACTGTGCATCTGGAGTCTTTCATAAACCACTGGTTTTATTTTCTTCTATCTAAATATATTCTGTATTCTAATTAATACTTTTTATTTGGATAGATAATAATCAGCTAAAACAATCACAGAAAGCTATAGCAAGATAGTCTAACATTAAGAGAGAAGCGAATTCTAAAGTCATTAAGCACTTAAGTAAAAAAAACTTTCAGGACATTTGGCATTTTCAAGTAAAAGTTGCTTGGAGAATTATTTCTCAATTGTAACTTTCAAAATATGAAACTTGTACATTTGTAATCACAGCGTTAAATAACAGCACCTTTTGTACAGAACTTACAGAATCCCAAGCATTTTGGCCCCACAAACATGTGCAAAAGCTAGTTTTTTTTTCACAGCTTTTTCATTCAAATTCAAAAATCACTATCTCATTGATAGTATTTTTTTTTTAAGCAATTCACCTTTCTTGCAAATCATTCACCTTAAGTTTTCACAGGAGGAACATTTTCTACAAATATTTTCATTAGCTTACACAGATTTTATTTAAATTATAGAATTACGACCACAGATACAACCGGTATATACAGGTTTGGGGACAAACACTAGTGATTCTTGGTAAGTATATAAATCAACTCAACTAGTAGGAGTAGAAGCATCTACAAGAGATCAAGGTACTAACCTAAGCATTGAGCATACCATAGGCATCAGTCAGTATGTTTACACCAAAAGAAATGCAGAACCTTAGTTACGCAGGAAAATCATTAAGTGGAAGCCATTTAAAGTAATTTTAACTATACTGAAAATTTTTATTATTTTTGGCCATTAGGATATCAGCAAAGTATAAGAATAGACCAAGAGAAACAACAACTATCAGAAAAATCAGGTGTATACATTCCCCAGAATGACTGGAAAACATTTTTATATGTAAGGGATAAAATTATATTTTACCTTTATTTATGCAACAAAGACACCAATTATTTAGCTGTTTTAATATATGGGTTACTTAAGTTTAACCTTAGTATTATGTGATGAGATACATGCCCTTGCTTGCTATAGGACAATATCTAGTGTACAGCTCCATCTAGTGGAGAAATAGACAAACATTTCCAGAGCATTTTCAGTCCTAAAAAATTTCACATTAACCCAAACAAAACTGACTTATAAAAAGGCCAGCTTTTCACTCATACTGTGTAATAATGACATTTTATGTAATCAATATTCTAACCAACATTTTCTATTTGAACAGAGATATTTTTGAATATTTGGGATTTCTTCAACATCTTCTAACCGTTTTTTCATATGACAAAAATTATATAAGTTGGTTTTTCAAAAAAAAAAACAAAAACAAAACAAAAAAACCTTAGTATTCATACTGCTCATTTAAAGAGGATAAAAAACACAAAAGTCACTCCATAAGGATGAAGCGACATTCTGCAAGCAAATGTCAATGTAAAACTATCTTCAAAGTTCCTATGGTCATGATAAACAGCTAGGGAGATATAGACAAAACATAAGCAGGGTTTATAAATACTTCATTGACATTTCCCCAATGATAAATAACAATGAAAAATTTTTGTATTTTTAAAAAAATTTGATGAAATTCTTCAATGTTATAGCAGACTTTGAAAATGACAATTTCCCCTTTAATATTTTTAAATACATTTTTAAAACAATATAAAAACATTTATGGGACACCTGGGTGGCTCAGTTGGTTAAGCAGCTGCCTTCGGCTCAGGTCATGATCCCAGCATTCTGGGATTGAGTCCCACATTGGGCTCCTTGCTCTGCAGGGAGCCTGCTTCTCCCTCTGCCTCTGCCTATCACTCTGCCTGTGCTCAGGTGTTCTCTCTCTAACAAATAAATAAATAAAATCTTTAAAAATAATACAACAACATTTTAATCACTGATGTAACTAAATTTCAAATCAAACTTATTTTTAAATCATGATACAAAACATACAACTTTAACTTAATAAAAACTCACTAAAATCAGGCACCAACATGAAGAGGGATACAATCAGTAGTAACATTGAAAGATTATTTCCTCTTATTACAATTTCCATATGTCTGCATAAACTCAATACAGAATTTAAGTGTATTTTTCTAAGTGGTTAATTTACTCAAAATTAGTGTTAGTCTACAACTCTGTAACATTAATTCATATGAATAGAGTTATCATACATTAATCTTTTAACAATGTCTAAGGATTTAATACTGCAGTAATTCCTATCTCTAATGCCTGTTGAGCACAAAACTGAGCAGAGGAATATATACGTATTAAATGAATAATCCAATGTAAATAGATTTAATGAGACTGCCAGCTTATTTTGAAAACCTAACAAAAATGTTCAACTTTGTATCTCTTCTTTACTGGTTAAGGTGCTCATTTTATCAAATCTAATTCTTTTATATTTTTCTTCCTTTTATATGCCATGAGAGGCTAAAATTTGATGCAATGTTCTTACTTTGATGAAATGGTTTATAAATTATTATTTGAAACCTTCAACCTGACCTGAGGAGAGTAGCGGAGAATACCATCAACAGTTGGGAGGGAATATACTTGCTAAACAAGAATCATGACCCCAGGTATCCAAAACAAAGTTTTCTACTATCCTTGGTCACTATCAAATACTTGAAATTACTGGTTTATCAAAATTATCACCACATCCCTGGGTGGCTCAGTTGGTTAAGTGTCTGCCTTCGGCTCAGGTCATGATGCCAGTCCAGGCTCCCTGCTCAGTAGGGAGTCTGCTTTTCCCTCTGCCCCTTCCCATGACTGTGCTCACGCACTTGCTCTGTCTGTCTCTCTCTCTCTCTCTCCCTCTCACACTATAAAAAAATAAAACAAAAGTCATCATCTTACCCTGGCCCTATGGACTGTTTATTCTATTTATTGGGACAAGAAATGAAACTGCTTCCTTCTCAGTTAAAAACCAGAAAAGTGAAAGGGAATATGGGACCTGGGGAACTCATCAAAAATTTCATGGAGGGGAGGGGGGTAGGGAGAGGGTGGTGGGATTATAGACATTGGGGAGGGTATGTGTTATGGTAAGTGCTGTGAAGTCTGTAAACCTGGCAATTCACAGACCTATACCCCTGGGGCTAATAATACATTATATGTTTATAAAAAAATTTTTAAATTATTTAAAAAAATTCATGTCATCCATGTTTCAGAGAAAGTTGCATGGCTCTTACTCTCCCTGTGTTGCATTAGGATAAGTCCTGTCTCTCCCACCAATACAGAAATCGGTAGCAATAACCCAAGCTGCAAGTGCCATCGGGTAATGTCAAGGCAGGGCAAAAGTCCTATTAGGAAATGAAAAGGAGTAAGATTTTAGACCATTTGGGCTGCTTTAATAAAAATACCATAGACGGAATGGTATTGTCACAATCAACAGAAATTTATTTCTCACAGTTCTGGAAGCTACAAGTCTGAGATCAGGCTTGAATCAGCAAAGTTGAATTCCGGTGAGAGTCCTTTCCTGGGTTGCAGACTACCAACTTCTTACTGTATTCTTGCATGGCAGGAACAGATAGGGGAAGCAAACTCCTTCATGACTCTTATAAAGACACTTACCCCATTCAATGAGAGCAGAGCCCTCATGACATTTATTGCACTCTAATTACCTCCTAAAGGCCTCACCTCTCATAACATCATATTGATGGGTAGGGTTTCAACATTTAGGCAGTGGGGGGGATACACAAACATTTAGTTCATAAAAGACGTAACCATCATCTACTCTTCTATCTCTTCTCCAAAACCTAGGCTTGTTGGATTATAATCATAGCAGCTCCTATTCCCAAGTGTGAAGGAAAAATGAATTTTATAATCTTCTTAACATCTGGGTCAGGTTATGGGGTTAAAGCCACAGCCATAAAAGCAGAAGTGACATAAGTCGATTTCTGGACTCACCCTTAGAGGAATTCTGTGAGATCCTCCAGCCCTCTCTTCCCCTCTTGTAACAACCTTGAAAACCCCAATATAAGATGGTGGTATCACAAGATAAAAGGGATGCTGACCTCTAAGCCAACCACTGTATGAGTGAGAAATAAATTAGTGTTGTATTAAGTCATGACATAGGGAGTTATTAGTGCACCATAGCCTCTCTTAACCTAATATACAACTTAGAGAGTTCCACTCTCCCACCTCCAATCCTGACCAGAGAAGCTCCCTGGTGCAGTAACAACAAATGTCAACAGTATTCTGTGGTTCCTAAAATTCTAACCCCAAGCTCACCCCACCCATCCCCTTCTGAAAATACACACACGCACACACACACACTCTTTCACACATACACATTCACACACATTTCATTTTTTTAGACTGTGTTTATGTCTCAATTCAGTTCCATCACCAATGCCAAATCCCAGATATGGTAAGAGATGGTAGATACTGACCAAGTACTGGTTGAATAAAATGACTACAGCTGACCCTGAACAATACAAGTTTAAACATAAGCAGATGTTTTTATAAATATAGTACAGTCCTATAAATGTATTTTCTCTTATGATTTTTTCTTTTTTTAAAGATTTTATTTTTAAGTAATCTCTACATCCATAGAACACATAAAATGAGTATCTGGATACAGGTGTTGGCATTTATCAACTCTGATTATAGTAATCAATCTTGAACTAGTTACAGGAAGTGACTGAGGGAAAGAGAGCTCTGTTTTAAAAATGTTTAAATCCTTCATCTACGGGACGCCTGGGTGGCTCAGTTGTTTAAGCAGCTGCCTTCGGCTCAGGTCATGATCCCAGCGTCCTGGGATCGAGTCCCACATCGGGCTCTTTGCTCCGCAGGGAGCCTGCTTCTCCCTCTGACTCTGCCTTCCACTCTGTCTGCCTATGCTCGCTCTCGCTCACTCTCTCTCTGACAAATAAATCTTTAAAAAAAAAAAAAAGAAGAAAAAAATAAATCCTTCATCTAATACATGGCTCATCTGGGTTAGGTCTCTCTCCTGGGTAGTATGAGAAATAATCCTTCTAGGGAAAGTGAAGATAAACTTTAGAGCAGGTTCCTGATCATCAAGAATAATTGACTTAAAAAAAAAACAGAAGGAACCACCTTCGATAATCATAAAATAAAGAACATTTCAGCAGAACATACCTTCAAAAAAGACAAGCCTTTAAACTGAGTAAATTTAACTTTGTAAAAAAGCCAGGAAGATTCTGGGAAGACTGTGGTGGAATCACCAGTTTTTTAATCTCCCCAACCATTTTCATAAAAACAGAGCAACCAGGAGAGCAAAATGAAACCATAAACAAAATATCTACCAGAAAACTAGGTAAATATCAACATACAATACCAACAACTATGACACCTGAATGATATCCAGCATCTGTGCAGGAAGGAGGAGAGGGAAAACAACAGGGAGCAACGTGATATCGAAAAGTCATGAAAATCTCTTTAAGTAGCAGGTATGCTCTCAGCAAGCAAATAAGGGTGTAAAAGGTTTGAAGTGAAGCAGCTGGAACAATCCAGCCTTATGAACTGTCCAAACGTTTGAACAAAGTTTCTTATATGCTGAAGAGAAACTGGAAATAGAGTCTAAATTTGTAGGGAAGACAATATGGTCAAAATAAAAATAAAGTCCAGGTGAAAGCCAGGGAAGGGAACGTGATACAGCCAAAAGATCTTAAAGTTACTGGTAATTCTTTAAAACTTCTCAAATACAACAGGAAACATTTTTCTAACTAATTACTTACATTTAAGTAAGTACATTCCTTAAGTATGTAAGTTAAGTAATAGGTACATTACATTATCTTTTGAAAACTCACTTGGAAGGTTTCAAAAGGCATAAAAATCATTATATTCTGGTACAAGCAGATTACAATTAATCAGGAGAAGTCGGAGCTGATCCAATGTTAAATGTTAAATGATGCTGAGTTGCTGATTTGGTAAAAAAAAATTCACTGATAATAGAAAAAAAGTTCCACTGAGATCATTCTAGGCACTGCCCAAATGACCTCATCTCTAGCAAAACAGTCCAACATACACTAAAACAAAAATAGAAAGAAGGAAAAAAGATCACCCATTACATTCACCACCAAAATATAAAATACTCTTAAAGTCCTAGTATGTTCCCCTTTGACATTCTTTACATATTTATTTGTGTAATCCATATCTACACATATTTAATTTTTTCACAATAAAATATCAGAGGCATTTTTCTTCAAAACACATCAATAACCACTGACTTTAATATTCCACTGGATGGCACATCATTATTTTCTGTTACAAAAAGCACTGGAAGGAACATCTTTGTGGCAGCTTTTTTTTAAAGATGTTATTTATTCATCCAACAGAGAGATCACAAGTAGGCAGAGAGGCAGGTTGGGGGGGGGGGCGGTGCGGGGAGCAGGCGCCCTGCTGAGCAGAGAGACCAATGTGGGCCTTGATCCCAGGACCCTGGGATCATGACCTGAGCCAAAGGAAGAGGCTTTAACCCACTGAGCCACCCAGGTGCCCCTTTTTGAAAACTTATTATTAAATGTGGCAGTGTTAAATACTAGTCTAAATTTTTATCCAATAATAGGCAAAACAACTTTTTGCTTTTTCATAAAGTAATTCCTAAAAGTAGGAACATATTCTAGAAGAAAAACTATTCCAAAAAACTTTAGTGAAGAAAATAATTTCTCTAATTCTTAAGGTATATTTGCATAACAAACATGAGCCTTCAGAATCAACTGGTTAGTAATCATGCGACCAACTATTTTGAGATTTTAATACTAAAACGACTAACAAAAATATAGGCATTTTAAAGATGTGTACATAGGTTTTACTTTAAACTAAGATGGAAATTAGTCACCTGCATGAAATAAAGACAGGAGAAATAAGCCAATGAAATACTAAACTGAGTTTCTTACCAGTAAAGAATCACAAAGAAACTCACAGCAAGTTTTTGTACGTGAACTTCCTAAATTACTGTTCACCTACCCAAGTGAATTACAATAATCTTGCCCACTGTGCCAGCTCATGCCACTGAATAAAATGTTCTACTTTGGGATATCGTATGCTATATCACACAGCATCTGTAGCTCCCATGCTGGTAATAAGCTGTTTGACATAAATTAAGGAAATGGTTTTGATTTACATTAAATTTAAAAGATAATAAAAGTATTAGAGTACTAATTAGTATCAAGACATGCTGCTTAAAGAAGAGGTATGTCATAATTCAGAAAATACTTCATTAAAATGAATAAATTGAAAAGTTTAAATTTTGGGGGGTTTATATGTATATGGTTGAGACTTAATGCAAAACAGCATTTTAACATCTGAATGCAAATAGAATCTGTAAAAAAATTACCTTTCAAATTCCCCCCAAGAAGTGGAGTAAGAATGCAAAAATTTTACTAATTTTTTGATGATCTTTGCATCTTAACACAAAATTACATGATATTAGGTCACACTTGCTAAGAAATTACTCGCTAAAATCAAAACATTATTTAAAATAAAAATAAATAATGAAATAGACACTGTAGGGGAGGGAAAACTTTTCCTCCATCCTCTTAGGGTTCCTGGCTGGATCTGAATAGTAAACTGACAAAGACTGATTAATAGGAGAAAAGCAGACAAATTCATTTAATGTAAGTTTTATGTGATATGGGAACCTTCACAAGGAAATGAAGACCTGAAGAAAGAGTGAGCCTGAGCATTTTTATACTAGATATGATGAAGAGTAGAAAGTCATGGAAAAATGGGAAGGACAAAAAGGTATATACCAAGGACAATAAAATAAGGAAAACTCAGCAAGCCACATTCACTTGGATTCCTCTTGGTAGCTCCCCATCTTTGGAGATAAGGATGTTCTTTTCCTCCAGGTACAGGGAGAGCACCTCTCACATGAAGGTCTTATGACTCATTTCTGGGGAGAAGGGGGATGCACCTGCTATTTCTCAAAATCCTTCAGCTTAAAATATTCAATATGCCAAAATGCCATATTTGGGGTAGCTTGTTGTAAACCCCACCAACACAAAATGAAAATATCTTATAAATTACCCTTTACTAACTGTTTATTTTTTAGGATAACAGAACGCAGTAAAAAAAAAAATGCATATCCTAATCAAAAGAAAGTAGCAGTGGCTATATCAACTCCAAACAAAGTAAAACAAGAAATATTACTGAGACTAAGTACATTTAGGGGTTTATTTAACAGGTCCTAAACAATCCTAAATATGTAAGCAATTCACAACAGTGTCAACATACCTGCGGTAAAAACTGATGAAAGGAGCAATAGACAAATCCATAATTATAGCTGGATATTTCACTACACCCTTCTCAATAATCAGAATAAGAACTCAGAGACTCAGCAATGTAGAAGATTCAGTACTATCAACAAACTTCACCTAATTGACATTTATAGAAAACCCCAACCAACATGGCAGAATACACAATCTTTTCAAGTACACATGGCACATCTACCAAAAAAGATCCTATCCTGGTCCATTAAACAAACAAACAAACAAAAATCAAAAAAACCCTTTAACACATAAGAATTGAAACCATACAGGGGTGCCTGAGTAGCTCAATGGGTTAAAGCCTCTGCCTCTGGCTCAGGTCATGATCTCAGGGTCCTGGGATAGAGCCCCTCATAGGGCTCTCTGCTTAGCAGGGAGCCTGCTTCCCCCCCTCCACCCCCGTCCACTTGTGATCTCTGTCAAATAAATAAATAAAATCTTTAAAAACAACAACAACAACAAAGAACTGAAACCATACAAATCATGTTATTTTACTACAACAGAAATAAACTTGAAATCAGTTAACAGAAAGGGACCTCAAAAATTCCCAAACACTTTGCAACAATCCATGGTTCAAAAAAGAAGGAATTAAGGGAGATTTTTAAATATTCTGAACTGTATAACAGAAACACAATATGTGGGATGTAACTAGATTAGCGCTTAGAGGGATATTTATAGTACCAAATGCATATTTAAAAAAAAATTTTTGGGGGGGGGATATAAAAAACACTATTGCTTTATTAACTACCAGCAGGACTGGCCTGCACAGAGGTAGAGAGGCAGGCAGAGAGAGAAGGGGGGAAGCAGGCTCCCTGCCGAGCAGAGAGCCCGATGCAGAACTCGATCCCAGGACCCTGAGATCATGACCTGAGCCGAAGGCAGAGGCTTAACCCACTGAGCCACCCAGGCGCCCAAAAAAAATTTTTTTAAAGGGAGGAAGACCTCTTATTAATACTTATGCTTCTACTTTTAAAAAATACAAAATTAAGAAAAAATTAAATATGAAGTAAGCAGTATGAAAGAAACCATAAACAGCAAAAATCAATGAAACTGGAAATATAAATTCAACATAGAAAATGAATGAAACCAGGGTGCCTCAGTGGCACAGTCACTTAAATGTCCAAATCTTGATTTCAGTTCAGGTCAGCGTCATGAGATCAAGCCCTGTCAGGCTCCACGCTGAGTGTGGAGTCTGCCCGTGATTCTTCCTCTCCCTCTGGCCCCTCCTCATACTCACTCTCTCTGGCTCTTAAATAAATAAATCTAAATAACAACAACAACAACAACAAACCAATGAAACCCAAAGCTGGTTGGGGGGGGGGGGCGGGGGGAGTGGTGGTGGTGAATCAAAGGAATTGGTAAGCTTCTTGCCAGACTGGTCAAAATAAAAATAAAGAAGACATAAGTTGTCAGTATCAGGAAGAAGAGGACATTAAAGTAATCCCAAAGGCATGAAAAAGATAAAAAGGGAATAAATATGACAAACAAATTCATACCTACAAATCTGACAAAATCCTTGAAAGACACAATCTACCAAAGTTAATGCAGTGAGAGTAAATACTCAGAAAAGTCCTGTTTCTATTAAAGAAATTGAATTCATAGTTTTAAAAACCTCCCAACAGAGAAAACTCCAGGTTTTCACGATATGTATCTCTGAAATCGTCTTTCTCTCCTGAAAACCTCCTTCCTAAGTGGGCTTTTCTCCTTAAATCTGCACTGTATGTTCTCCAGGCCAGCTATACAGCTGTGCCTCCTAGAGAACATCATTTCACTGTGCTCCCCCATTAGATTTACTGTTTCCTATATTCCACACCTTTCTTTCACTTCTTCATTTTGCTTGAGCATAACTTCTGAGGCTTTCCAGGTTTGAAAATATCTTGCTTTTATTTTTTATTTTTATTTTTTTAAAGATTTTATTTATTTACTTGACAGAGATCACAAGTAGGCATGGGGCTCGAGATCACCCGACATGGGGCTCGATCCCAGGACCTTAGGATCATAACCTGAGCCGAAGGCAGAGGCTTTAACCCCTGAGCCACCCAGGTGCCCCAGAAAATATCTTGTTTTTAAAGATTCTTTTATTTGAGAGGGAAAGAGAGAGCATGCACGCATAAGCAGGAAGGGCAGAGGGAGAGAGAAACCCAAGCAGATTCCACTCTGAGTGCCAAACCCCATGTGGGGCTCCATCTCATGACCCTGAGATCACGACCTGAGCCAAAACCAAGAGTGTGATGCTTAACTGACTGTGCCACCCAGGCACCCCTGAAAACACCTTTGTTCTATTTCCATACGTCATTGTTAAATAGCCATAATTCTGTCAAGACTGATGTTCATATGTTCAATTCTTTTTTCTATTTTTCTATTTTTGTTTTCTCTGGAAACCTTCAAGATTTTTTGTATTTTTTTTTTCATTCTTGGTGCTATAAAATTTTGTATTTTTTTTTTCATTCTTGGTTTTGTATTTTTTTTTCATTCTTGGTGCTATAAAATTTCACAAACATGTGCTTACAGGTAGGCTTTTTTTGTTTGTTTTTCAATATGATCACTCTTAGGAACAGAAACAGAATGCTATACACCTGATTTTTAATGAAGGTTGCTTTGGTTGGGTGATAGAATTGGGGGTAATGTTTCAGTCACCTTTTTATGTTGGTTGAAAGAGTTTATAATAGCCATAAATTTTTATAAAAGCTCTTCCATTAAAAAATAACAAGAACATCCCATAATGTCAATGAAAGCTTTAATTGTTGCAAACTCTGATTCCACAATTCTACTTCTAGAACTCTATGTTCTAGCAAAGGGTTCAAAATGTCCAAAATATGTATGACAGTGCTGTTTATACCATTAAAAAATTGGAAACAGCATATATATCTACCAGTTAGGGTCTAGTTAAACAAACTATGGTGTACACACACACACACACACTATCCACACTATGTGTGTGTTATAATATACACTGAAATAGAAAGATGTATAAAATCTCACTAAATAAAAGGGCTGCTATAAAATAATAAAGCATTACCACTGTCATATTAAAATAAAAAAGCAAACAAGCAAAACCATGTGTTTGGGTACACACACACACACACACACGCACGCACATGCATGTAAGGAAATGCAAAAAGGTCTGAAAAGATACATTCCAAGATTCAGTAGCTTCTACAAAAGAACGGTAAAGCATATATAATTTCCATAGCTGAAAATTGAAAATGGAGTAATATAAAATACAAATGAATTTAATGATCCAGTTACCAAATGCTCCACTGTCAGACAAAGATGTCCCACCGAATTTTCAAAAATCCAATTCTATGCACACATTAACCAAAAGAAGGCTGTCACAGCTATATCAAAATTCATAAGAGGTCATGGATGGGAGAGGACTCAGGAAACGCGATAACTAAATGCAACATAGGATCTGGATTGGGTCCTAGAACAAGAAAAAATTAATGGAAAAAATAGTAATACTTGGATAAAGTGTATAATTTAGTGAATAATATTATAGCAATATTAATTTCTTGGCTTTGATCATTATACTCTGATCATGCATTGTGTTAACATTAGTAGCAGGGTGAAGAGTCTACAGGAAATCTCTACTATTTCTGCAACTTTTCAGTAAGTCTAAAACTGTTTCAAAATAAGGTTTTTTTTTAAAAAACAGACTAGACTTTTTAGTCTAGTAATTTAGTAATTTGTCTCGACATTTAGTAATGCCTAGACAAAGAAATAAATCTATGATTACACAAAGATTGTGTAATACACTGCAAATTCTCAGTATTCACCAATCACATGAACACGCATACACGCACAGACACATACACATAAAAATCAGTAAGGAAAGAGATTTTAACAATGGCATTAACAAATTTCACCTAACAGACATATAAAGCATTGCACCAGACCACAGTATTCACATCTCTCTGTCTTTCTCTCTCACACACATGCCCATTCATATTCAGAAGCATTATGAAAAAAACAAAACCGTATACAAAGCAAGGACTTAAACATTTCAATGATTATTCAATTCAAGATATTTTGATGGTAGTCACATGGCTGTTAACTTTTTAATTACTCACTTAACTGTCCAGCTTAGCACAGTGGCAGTACCGTAGCCAATGAGGTTTATCCGAGTCACAATTATTGCTATTATTACATTTCACAAAAAAGTTTTTAAAGTTCACTGATCTATATCAGTTATTTATCTAAGTCATTTATTTATTATAAATAATATATTATTTACTTATTTCTCCCTAGTAGTTTCTATCTTTTTTTTTCAGTTTTTCAACATTTAATTCCGCAGCAGCAAAATTTCCAAGATAAAATTATGAAGAGGGGACATTGGTATACTTCAACAGAAAACAAAACAAGATTCAGAATTAAGGATTCCAGCAAAATAATCCCTGTTGTACTCCAGCAGCTTCCAAAATTTATAAATCCAGGAATATTAAAGGCAATTCTCAAAATAGTATATATATACAATCAAATCACCATAATGCAAAACTACAGATAAATAAGAGTAGATGGCCTGAGTGTATACATCCTAAACAGTAAGCAATATAAGTGAAAAATACCTTCAATACAGACAGTAACTGAATCAAAGGTGTTCGTGTCAACTGCCAAAAGCAGTTCTATGGTAACTTTGTCTCATCAATCATCCACTTTAATGAAACCTTGAACTAAAGTAGTAATTCTCAACTTTCAAAGTATTATCATCTCTTTATTGTTGCCAGTTTTGAGATCAAACAAATACACAGCAATTACGTTATAACTAAAACAAATACAGAACAGTTAAGTGATTAATATTTTAATTTTTAGAAAGTAAAAATAACATATTCCCAAATATGTTTAAAATGACAAAAACTGAAGTTATGTTCACAAAAACTTCAGGGTGAATTATTTCTTTTATTAAAAATGTTCTTTTTGTTAAAAATTTGTTAAAAATTAAAAATTACTAAGAGCAGTTTATTACTTATTTGTTGCTGCTAAACAAATTACCCCAAAACTTAGCAGGTTAAAACAACACACATCTGTTATTTCAGATCCTGAGGAATCTTAGGTGTTGGCTTTGCTAGGTCCTCCAATTCAGGTTTTCCTCAGGCAGGGCTATAGTCATTTCAAGGTTTAACTGGGACAACATCTAACATCAGTCAGTGGTTGTTGGTAGGATTCAGTTCCCAGAGGGTTACTGAACTTTCTCTGTGGACTATTGGCCAAAGGCTCCCCTCAATTCTTGACGGGTGAGTCCTTCTATATGTCAGCTCATGATATAGCAGATAGGTTTCATCAAGGTAAGCAAGCAAGAAAGGGCCAGCAGAAAGAAAGTTATAGTTTCTTATAACATAATCTCTTAAGTGACATCCTACTACTTCTGTCATATCCTATTAGAAGTGAGCCTCTTGGTAGTCCCCCTTAAGGGAAAAGGATTACACAAGAGGATGAATACTAGGGTTATCTTAGAAGGTTGACTCTTTCAAGTAGCTTAGGGAAAAGGCAAGTGGAACATATCAAGAGAACCGGATTCTAGTAACTATGTGACTAAATATAATCTCTGAAGGCCTCGGTGTTCTCACAGAGCAAAACTGAGAGAATAGCCTAAATGACCTCTAGGAACATTTAAATTCTAAATCCTGTGCTTCTTTACCATGTCTTTTGGAAAGAATTACCAAAGATTAGAGCTATTTGGTTAAAATGACTCCTTTTACAAAAGACAGCCAAATTCCAGGAAAGGTTAATACAGACAGGCAGGAAACCACACTTATTCTGTTCTTATGCCCAGGGCTCTTTCCACTATATAGCATGTTGCTTTTGCAATAAATGCCCTTAAAAAGCCCTATCCCCTCTTTATAATAGTGTCAAAATCCAAGAAACAGAAAAGGAATTTGAGAGTACTCAAATACTCTAAAAGAGCAGTAAAAATTGATGTTACGCATTACCTTTTCCTTTCATAAACCCTAAAGCTATCTCTGTAGGTGGCCTATGAGATGAAAATGAGCCATCTTCTGCCCATCCCCAGTCCCAGATATTTAAACAGACTAGTAATGAATCTGCTGAAAGGGAAGTATAAAAGCAATAAATAACAGGTTGTAGCAGAGAAATACAGTCACCTTAAAGAAAAGAAGATTAAATATAACCTAATTGAAGTGTCTAAAAATAGAAACTGCACCCAGAAAAGGCAAGGTTTGTCCCCACTGGAATACAGAAAAATACAGAGTCCCAGAGGTCAACAATAACAATATGATACAGGCAATGTCCAGGGGAGTAGGTACTCTAGGAAGCTAATGACAACCTCTGTACTGATAGACATATCGTACCATTAAACATTTGTACTACATAAATACCCTACTTATTCCCTACGAGGTCTACTTTATAACCTTTACCAACATAATAACTTGTAATGACTCCAACCCTGGTTCAAGGAGCATGGTGAAAACAGTGCATATAGGGGCGCCTGGGTGGCTCAGTGGGTTAAGCCGCTGCCTTCAGCTCAGGTCATGATCTCAGAGTCCTGGGATCGAGTCCCGCATCGGGCTCTCTGCTTGGCAGAGAGCCTGCTTCCCTCTCTCTCTCTCTGGCTGCCTCTCTGTCTACTTGTGATTTCTCTCTGTCAAATTAATAAATAAAAAAATCTTTAAAAAAAAAAAAAAACAGTGCATATAAGTACAATTGTTTTGTGTGGCAGTCATAAAGCAGTAAGATATTTGTATTTGTCAAGATATGTGTGAATATGTGTATCTAAACAAATGTATATAAATGCATAACTGGATCGAGAATTTCTATGTAAGAAAGGCTTCAGGACAGCAGTGGTTCGTGGTAGAAGCTAGGCCTAATGTCTTATCATAAATCTGTGTTTGCATAACAATCAAGTAAGAATGACCAAAACTCAATTATCTATCTCTTTTTTTTTTTTTAAGATTTTATTTATTTATTTGAGAGAGAAAGACAGTGAGAGAGAACATGAGCGAGGAGAAGGTCAGAGGGAGAAGCAGACTCCCCGCGGAGCTGGGAGCCCGATGTGGGACTCGATCCCGGGACTCCAGGATCATGACCTGAGCCGAAGGCAGTCGTCCAACCAACTGAGCCACCCAGGCACCCCTCAATTATCTGTCTCAAAGAAAAGATCGAGTTGATGGAGATTACCCTTAAGTCTCTCATTAGTATTAGTGTATATCTAAATATATTCCTAAATTCACTTCTATAAAACACCTAAAAAAACTGTTAGCTAAAAATGTTAACATAGACTGAAATAGTAGTCAAAGAAAGTTCTAACACTTTCAAAAGTTTTTTTTTATATTTTTTAGTACTGAGTGAAGGACAGGGGGCCCAAAGTAAGAGAAGATGAACTATACAGCCCCATGAGGCATCTAAAAAAGAGAGGATCCCCACAATAGGCAGGGATGCCGCAATTGAGTTTCATGGCCCAAGCCACTGGCTATTATTACCTTCCAAATTATGAGTATATTCAATCAGGTAGATATAAATTTTAATCAAGCCATCCCACAATAGAACAGTTCAAAAGACAGTACTCAGGGGTGCCTGGGTGGTTCAGTGGGTTAAGAGTCTGCCTTCGGCCCAGGTAATGATCTCAGGGTCCTGGGATCAAGCCCTGCATCAGGCTCTCTGTTTCTCAGGGATCCTGCTTCCCCCTCTCTCTCTGCCTTATGATCTCTCTCTCTCTCCCTGTCAAATAAAGAAAATCTTAAAAAAAAAAAAAAAAGACAGGGCACCTGGGTGGCTCAGTGGGTTAAAGCTTCTGCCCTCAGCTCAGGTCATGACCTCAGGGTCCTGGGATCAAGCCCCACATGGGGCTCTCTGTTCAGCAGGGAGTCTGCTTCCCCCTCTCTCTCTGCCTGCCTCTCTGCCTATTTGTGATCTCTGTCAAATAAATAAATAAAATATTTTTTTAAAAAAACACTATCTCAAAGTATTGCAGAAGGAATTTATTGCTTTTTATACTTGTTTACTCATGTCCAGAATTGTTTGGATATTCAAACCTTCCCTGCCTTTAGGGACTATCAGAATATCAAAATATCAGAAAAGAGTTTTATCTCCTTTCTTTTCTCACCTACTTAACTCTCTTTTGTTCACCCGCTTTAAAGGGATGGGAAAAAGTAAGAGTAATAAGAACAGTTTAGAGAAGCCTGAAAATAGCCTTGAGGTAAAACTGGTAAGAAGCAAAGGAAGTATGCTTAGAGATCTCAAATTTAACTCCAAAATGGTATACCACATGCTGCTTAATACTATTATTTAACCTCAAAACACTACAGCACACAACACTTAACACTATTATGTATTTAGATTTTTTTCAATTAATAATTTCACTACCACCAATGGGCTGAAGATTGAGCTTTTTTAAAAAATCAATTTATTTATTTGAGAGAGAGAGAATGCGCAAGAGTGCACATGCCGGGGGAGGGGCAGAGGGAGAGAGAGTTTCTTGAGCAGATTGTTTGCTGAGCAGCAGCCTGACAGGGGGCTTGATCTCACCACCCTGAGATCATGACCTGAGCTGAAATCAAGAGCTGAACGCTTAACTGACCGAGCCACCCAAGGTGCCCCTGAACTGCCATTTTTAAAGAGTCATTTTTCAACATAGTAGGTTTTAGCAATCTATGAAACAAGAATGAAAGGCAGGTGGAAGGGAGGGAGGAAGGGAGGAAGACGGAGAAGGAGGGAAGGCAAGCAAATAACCAGACAGGCAAGAAACAAAGAAAAAAAGGAAGAAAGCAGCAAGGAAAGGAAGGAAGGGAGAAAATACAACAGAGACTGTATACGATCTGCAAAGTCTAAATGATAAGCAGTCCTAGCTTTACACAGTACTGCATTAAATGAAACTCCACAAAAGCAAGGACTGCCTATATTTATTATCTAGCCTCTTAGAGAAAAATTTAATGACCTCTGAAATAGAGGTTACCTAAATAAGCAAACATGAAGAGGTTTAAATATTACTAGTCATTAGGGAAATGAGGGAAAAATCCCAATGTGGTATCACTATAAATCCACCAGAATGGTTAAAATGAAAAAGACAACACTATGTGTTGCAAGTTTTTGGAGGAGCCAGAATTCTTAAGCAATGCTGATAGGAGTGCTGACACAACTAATTTGAAAAAATTTTTGGTAGTGTATAACAAAAATAAAAAACCTGTATACCCTATAATATAGCCATTTCACCAATAGGTATATGTATATCCAACAGAAATGTACATATATATTCACCAATATACAACTGACTCTTGAATAATGCAGGAGTTAGAAGCACCAATCCCACACAGCGAAAAATCCAAATTTAACTTTGGACTCCCTAAGAATTTGATTACTAATAGCCTACTGTTGACTAGAAGCCTTATCTATAACAGAAAGTCTATTTATACACACTTTATATTATGTATTATATACTATATTTTTATAATGAAACATCCTAAAGAAAATGTTCAGAAAATCATAAGGAAAAGCATATACATTTTCAGTAGTGTTCTGTATTTATTGTAAAAAAAAATCTATGCATAAGTGGACTCCTACAGTACAAATGCATGTTGTTCAAGGGTCAAACAGTACTTATAAAATGTTCATAGAAGCTCTATTCATAATAACCAGAAACTGATGGAATACTATACAGCATAAGAACTACTGCTACAGAACTTGTATAAATCTCACAAATACAATATTGAGCAAAAGTGAGGCTCAAAGACTATTTACTGTATGATTCCATTTATATAGAGTCAGTAACAGGTAAATTCATAGATGACTTTAGAACGCGACATAATAGTTACCTGTGGAAATAGGTCACACAAAGTGGGGTTTCTAAGATGCAAGTAATCTTTTTTTTTTTTTAAGATTTTATTTTATTCATTTGACAGACAGAGATCACAAGTAGGCAGAGAGGCAGGCAGAGAGAGAGGAAGAGAAGCAGGCTCTCTGCTGAGCAGAGAGACCAATGCAGCTCCTGATGATGAGGGGCTTGATTCCAGGACCCCAGGATCATGACCTGAGGTGAAGGCAGAGGCTTTAACCCACTGAGCCACTCAGGCACCCCAGTAATGCTCCTTCTTGATCTATGTACTGGAAACATGAGTTTATACACTGTGAAAACTCAATGAGCTGTACACTTAAGGTTTATGTGATTTTCTCTAAGTCCATTATACCCTAAAAATTAACACACTAAAAAGATTTTTATAAAATCTATGCTTTTAAAAGAAAATTGTGTACACCCCCCTTTCATTTTTCTGACTTGCCGTCATTAATTACTTTTCATCAATGGGGTACTTAATTTGTTATCTTATGTAGAAGTCATCTTCATTTTAATTAATTTCCTTGGTATACTATTGCACAGGACACCCAAATGATTACGTAACTGTCACCTTCAGTTAGTACCACACTAGATCCCAAGGAGAAACTGTGAAAAGCCAATTATTTATGATAATATGTTAGAGTCACCTGGAGGGCGGGGGGGGGGGGGGGGAAGGGTTGAAATGTGATTTCGTTTGGCCCCTTTGTTTTGGTTTACCTTTGTCTACTTCCACAGTGATGTACCCTGCATAACATGCTCAAAGGAGCTTTTCAAAAAAGCCTGTTCTTGTAGAGGAAAAAAATTTTTTTCTACCATCCTGTCTAATAATGCTGCTGCTACCTTGTGTTATCCAGTTCCTTCCATCCCTGGAACTTAAAATATTTCACAAATACTGTTGCGTGGTGTCACCTTCCAGAGAAATGTGGGCTCAGAGACACTGTGAACCTCAAAACTAATAGTATCTTTCTACAGCACGGCCCTCTGCGAAGCATCGCACTCTGCCGAAACTTACCAGCACGAGAACTGAAACACACAATTATTAAGTGACTCTCAAGGACAGTCCATCACAGCTTGAGCCAGGACCTGAATGAACTCTTCAACTAACCGACCCTTAAGGAAAAAACAAAAATCTGCACCCTTGAATAAATGCTCAGCTGCTGAACCCTTGTCATAGGAAACGGGAGGATGCCGACATAATCCCAGAAAGAGGACCTGCGGGTTCCACGACGCTGACCTTTGCGTGAGCCCCCGCACTCCCGACCGTGCGGGGCCGACATTCACTGGGTGCAAATTCCGCGTAGCCCCTTCTCTGGCGCCAAGGAGGCTGAGGCCGGAAATTCCAGGGCTGAATCTAAGCCCACCCCTCCTTTTCTCCGGCCACCCACAACCTCCCAGCCTACCTGTTTACCTGAGATGCGCCTGGCACTCCTGGAGAGCTGACTCTGCGCGCTCGCCCAGAGTTTCTGAGGCCGGACGCGCGGCCACCACGTCAGCCAATCGACTTTCGCTCGGACTTTCCCTCCTGACCCTGGGGCCCACCCGCCTGAGGAGGTGCGCGCGCCCGCAAACGACCGGGAGGGGGGCCGTGAGGGAGGAAGCCAGCCGCACGCAGCGCGCCCGTGCCACGGGGAACCGAGGCGGAACGGGCGCCCGGCAGGGGTAGGCGGCGCGCACCGGGCATGCGCAAACCGCGGCGCCAAAGACGCGGGGCGGGGCTTCTAGACAACCCGGGAGCTTGCAAAGTACTTGTGGAAGTTCCGAGGAAAAAGAACGCTGTTTTAGTGATTTTCGGTGGCTGCAGCGGGAGGACGCTATGGTAGTCGGCTCCGAGACGACGGGCGCGTTTTGCCAGAGCGAAATATTGTCCGGACAAAACGTAATCGAGCTAGAAGAAGGAAACCATGTGGTTAAAAATGTGTTTTGTGGCCTCAGAGTTGGGGTTGCACTCTCCAAGAAGCTGGAGGAACTGTGGTTTCCTGGTTGGTTTGCCTGTGGTCTGGGGTAGAAGGACACTGGGGAGAGGGGGGCATGTCGTGAAGTGATGGTTGAATGGAAAGAGCTGAAGTGGATTCCAGTTGGGTGAGCAAAAAGCAATACGTTAACTCCTGGCCTGGGAACGTTTACAACCCAAAACTTGGAGGTAGTAAACTTTTTGACTGAAGTGCTATAGAACGAGATCTGGATGCTTATGTTCAACCAATGAATTTTTTAAGACACAATGTTGAATCTTCCAGAATTAAACAAAGAATTCAGTCCTCAATTCGTGTACCTCTGTGTTGAAACAAGAAAGGACTGGCATAATTAAATAGCAGCTAGTAATTCAAATGTGGCTTTCTTGTTCCACATAACGGTATTGCTTTTATAAATGTCACCTTAATTCCTTCAGACACCCAATAATTACTGAGTACATACTATATGCCTGGTACTCTTCTGGGTGTTTGTTAAGTAATGATAATGGTTTTCTGGGTTTGGGGTTTTTGTTTTTTTTTACACATCCCTAGAGAATAGGAATACAATGAAGTGTTGACAGTTCCCCAAGTTAATTGAAGGAATTTACACTTTAGTAAGTGCAAAAAAAAAAAAAAAAGGAAATGAAAAAGACAAAAAAATTGAACATAAATTGGTTGGAACAGGGGTGACTGCTGGCTCAGTTGGTTCAGCGGGGTGGTGATCTTAGGTCCTGAGATCAAGTCCCCCGTGGGGCTCCCCATACTCAGAAGGGGTCTGCTTAGGATTCTGTCTCTCCTTCTGCCCCTCCCCTTGCCCTCTCTCTCTCTCTAAAATAAATAAATAAAATCCTCTTTAAAAATGGTCAGAACAAAATAGATTATAATATTCCCAAACTCTTAGCTATTATAGTGTAATGAACAGAGAGTGCTCTAAAGAGGTTTGTTACAGATTCAAAAATGAAATACATTTTTTCCTTACTTCAGTCAAGGTCTGAATCAGTATTTACAGACACAAAGTACCACTGAATATATTGAGATAAAAAGAGGAGTGGTATAATTTGTTAGAGTAGTGGGAAGCGCACTCCAATCAAGAATGTCCTCTGAAGGGGCACCTGGGTGGCACAGTTGGTTAAGCGACTGCCTTCGGCTCAGGTCATGATCCTGGAGTCCTGGGATCGAGTCCCACATCGGACTCCCTTCTCAGCAGGGAGTCTGCTTCTCCTGCTGACCTCTCTCCTCTCATGCTTGCTCTCTCTCTCTCTCAAATAAATAAAGTCATTTAAAAAATTATTAAAAAAAAAAAAAAAGAATGTCCTCTGAAAAGGTTTAGGGCCAACTCAGCATGTGCAAAAGGAAGGAAAGAAAGTTGCTTTTCCTAGCTAAGGATAAGAAATGGGGGAGAGTGACCACAACATTGAGAAAACTCAAACCTAATAATGGATTCATACCTTAAATTTAAAGAAAGTGATTATACTATTTTTCTATAGGTAAAGGTACATTAACCCTAGTTTTTTAAAGCTCATCTGGGTGCTAAAAGCCTCCCACGTAATAAGAAAACCCCACGTTTTCTTTCCCTTTAGTAACTCGTTTTTTCTTCCACCTTTGGTATCCAGTGAGTTCAAACATTAGGACTTTTCTCCCTAGCCCCTCCTCTAACTTACCTGAAGTAACTCTTTAATGTTCTTTTCCTGAATGTTTCAGGCCTCAATAGCTAATTTTTCCCCAAATCTCTTCCACACCACAGTCACTCATATACACATTTTTTTTAATGATTTTATTTATTTATTTGACATAGACAGCGAGAGAGGGAATACAAGCAGGGGAGTGGGAGAGGGAGAAGCAGGCTTCACTCCGACCAGGGAACCCAATGAGGGCCAATCCTAGGACTCGGGGATCACAACCTGAGCCAAAGGCAGACACAATGAGTGAGCCACCCAGGTGCCCCCATATACACATTTCTTTATTCTTTATCCTAACAGTTGCGAGCCTATAGGAAATCAAAGAGACCAATTAGAGCCTTCTTTCCTGTTCTCAAGCTAATTATCAAAGATGCCTATGCCTTCGTCCCTCTTATAAGTTGGGCTTTTGCAGAAATTTGGCTAAGGATGAGAGGGAAAAGAAAATGAACTCTTTCTTTACAGAGAACAAAAGAATGTCTGATCATGAATGCTTTCAAGTCCCCAAGTGTGCCAGGTACTCTACAATCAGTTCTGGAAATAAAATAATGAATAAAAATTATGCTTACAAGTACCTGAGGATGTCATGTGTGTTTAGTCAGGGTTCTTTAGAGAAACAGAGCAAGATTTTATATCTTCATAAATCAATTGTGTTTCTATACACTAACAATAACCAATCTGAAAAGGAAATCCATTTACATTATCATCAACAAGGATAAAAGGAAGAAAGGCTCAGCATTAAACTGAGGAGGTAACTTTTACACTGAAAACTATAACACATTGCTAAAAGAAGATACAAATAAATGGAAAAACATCACATTTGTGAATTGGAAGACAATATTCTTAAAATGTCTATACTACCCAAAATGATCTACAGATTTAGTGCAATCCCTATCAAAATCCCAGTCGTATTTTTTGCACAAATAGGAAAGGAAAATCCTAAAATTCACATGGAACCATGAAACACCCTGGATAGCCAAAGCAAACTTGATAAAGAACAAAGTGGAGGCCTTACAGCTCCTGATTTCAAAACATGCTATAGACCATAATGGTCAAGTGGCATTTTCATGTCTCTTCATATAGTTTTCCTTCTGTGCATGCCTGTCTCTGTCTCTAAATTTCCCCTTTTTTATAAAGATATAATCATATTGGATTAGGATCACCCTAATGACTTCATTATAATTTTTCTGTAAAGACCTTATTTCTAAATAATGTCTTATTCTGATGTCTTAGGGGCTAGACTTTGCATCTTTTTTGAGGAGACACAATCCAACCCATAACAACACCTTGAGAAACATGAATATGAAAACACAACAAAAAAAAAAAAACAAAAGTAATGGAATGGAGTGAAAGCAGTGCTAAGAGGGAAATTCATAGTAGTGGATGATTATACTAAAAAAGACTTCTGAAATCAACAACTTTATATCTTAAGGAAGTAGAAAAAGAGCAAACAAAACCCCAAACCAGCAGAAGGAAGGAAATAATAAAGATTACAGCCAAGAGACCTGAATATTTAAAAATTCTCATAACTTTAAGTAGATTGATTTAAAAAAAAAAGTGAAGATATAAATAAAATTAGAAGTGAAAGTAAGGACATTACTAGTCACTTTACATAAATTAAAAGACTTATAAGAGAATATTAACATTTGCATACCAACAAGTAATGAGGCGGAATGGACACATTCCTGAAACACACACATTACCAAAACTTACTCTAGAAGAAATAGAAAAATCTGAATAGACTTATAACAAGTAGAGATTGAATCCGTAATTAAAATAAAAATAAATGCAGGACCAACTGGCTTCATTGGGAAATCCTACATTAAAAGAAGAATTAACAGTTTTACTCAAACTTTTTCAAAAAACAGAAGAGGAGGAAATGCTCCCTGATATACTCTATGAGTTCAGCATTATCCTGTCACCAAAGTCAGACAAAGCTATCACAAGAAAACTACAGACAAGTATCCCTTATGATGCAAAATTCCCCCCAAATTACTATCAAGCCAAATTCAAAAGCACATTAAAAGGATTAAACAGGGGGGCACCTGGGTAGCTCAGTCTTGCCCATCCTCTTGATTTTGGTTGTGATGTCTGGGTGGGATCAGGCCCAGTGGCAGGCTCCCAGCTCAGCACGGAGTCTAATCTCTCTCTCCCTTTGCTTCTCTCCTTGCCCCTGCTCAGACACTCTCTCTTTCTGTCTTTTTCCTTAATTAAATAAATAAATACAATATTTTTTTTTAAAGATTTTTTATTTATTTATCAGAGAGAGAGAGGGAGAGAGCGAGCACAGGCAGACAGAATGGCAGACAGAGGCAGAGGGAGAAGCAGGCTCCCTGCTGAGCAAGGAGCCCGATGTGGGGACTCGATCCCAGGACGCCGGGATCATGACCTGAGCCGAAGGCAGCTGCTTAACCAACTGAGCCACCCAGGCGTCCCAATAAATACAATATTTTTAAAAAGGATTAAATACCATGAATAAAGTGGGATTTATTCCAGAAATACAAGGGCGGTTCAACATAATCCATGTAACACATTATATTAATATAACAAAGGAAAAATACTCACATGACCATTTCAATAGATTATAGAAAAAGCAAAATTGACAAAACTTGACAAAATTCAACTTCCTTTCATGATAAAATACTTAGCAAAACAGGAATAGATGAGAACTGCCTTGACATGATAAAAAAAAATTCATGAAAAATCCACATATAACATTCAATGATATAAGACTGAAAGCTTTTCCTCTAAGGTCAAGAACAAGACAATGATGCCTAATATCATCACTGCTATTCATCATTGTACTGGAAAATATTAGACAGAACAATTATGCAAGAAAAAGAAATAAAGGCATCCATATTGGAAGGGAAGAAGTAAAACTATCCTTATTTGAAATGGCATGATTCTATATAGAGAAAATCCCCAAAAATCTGCCAAAAAATTAACACATGAATTCAACAGAGCTGTAAGTCACAAGATCAGTATACAAAAATCAATTGTTTCTGTATACCAGCAATAAATAATCTAAAAAGGAAGTAAAACAATTACTTTACTACAACACCCAAAAGAATAAAATGAGTAATAAATTTAATCAAGGTTTGTACAAGGAGATTTGTACACTAAAAACTACAGAAACAATGCTGAAATTAAAGACCTAATTAAATGGAAAGGGTATTCTAAGTTCACAGATTAAAAGACCACACAACTAAAATGCACTGCTCTCTAAAGTGATCTACAGATTGACTGCAATCCCTATAAAAATTCTAATGTCCTTTCTCTCATAAATCTATTAAACTAATCCTCAAGTTCATATGGAATTGCAAGAGGCCTCAAATAGTCAAGACAATACAGAAAAAGTTAAAGCTGGAGGATATACATGTTCTGATTTCAAAATTTACTACAAAGTGACATTAAAGTGGGGTACAAACATGAGTAAACATATAGACCAATGGAAAGAATAGAAAGCCCTTGAAGAAACCCAAATACCTATGGCCAGTTGATTTTTGACAAGGATACCAAGACCATTCAATGGGGGGAAAAAGCAGTCTCTTTAACAGATGGTGCTGGGATAGCTGGATAATATATGCAAATGAATGATTTGATGCCTGTTTCGCTCTATATGCAGGCATACTTCATTTTGTTGCACTTTGCTTTATTGCATTTCACAGATAGTGTTTTTACAAATTGAAGATTTGTGGCAACTCTACATCACGTAAGTTTATTGGTGCCATTTTCCCAACAACATTTGCTCACTTTGTGTCTCTGTCATATTTTGGTAATTCTTGCAATATTTCAAACTTTTTCATTATTTATCATTCAGATCTGTGATCGATGATCTTTGATGTTACCACTATAATTATTTTGGAGGCATCATGAAACATGCCCATGTAAGATAACAAATTTAATCATTAAATGTTGTATATGTTCTGACTAGTCCACCAACCAGCCATTCTTCCATCTCTATCCCTCTCTCTAGGCCTCCCTATTTCCTAAGAGACAACAATATTTAAATTATACCAATTAATAGCTTTATAATCTCCTCTAAGTGTTCAAGTGGAATGAAGAGTCACATGCCTCTCACTTTAAAACAAAGGCTAGATTCTTAGTGAGGAAGACATGATGAAAAGCCAACATCAGCTGAAAGCTAGGACTCTAGAGCCAAAAGGCCAAGTTGTGAATACAAAGGAAAAGTTCTTGAAAGAAATAAAAGCTCTACTCCAGGGAACATAGGAACAAAAGCAAAGCAGTCTTATCTCTGAAATGAAAAAAATCGTAGTGGTCTGGATAGAAGATCAAATCAGACACAACATTCCTTTAAGCCATAGCCCAATCCAGAACAAGACCCTAACTCTCTTCAGTTCTATGAAGCCTGAGAGACATGAGGAAGCTGCAGAAGAAAAGCCTGAGTATAAGATGGCACCTCAGATGGCACCTTTGGCTCAGGTCATGATCTTCAGGTCCTGGGATCTAGCCCCATGTTGAGCTTCCAGCTCATTGGGGATTCTGCTTCTTTCTCTCCCTCAGCCTCTCCCCCTGCTTGTGCTCTCTCTGTCTCTTTCACTCTCTCTCAAATGGATAAATAAGATCTTTGAAGAAGGTGGAGGAGGTGGAGGAGGAGGAAGAAGAAGGAGGAGGAGGAAGGAAGAAGAAGTAGAAGAAGAAGAAGGAGGAGGAGGAGGAGGAAGAAGGAGGAGGAGGAGGAGGAGGAGGAAGGAAGAAGAAGAAAGAAGAAGAAGGAGGAGGAGGAAGGAGGAAGAAGAAGGAGGAGGAAGAAGGAGGAAGAAGGAAAAAGAAGGAAGAAGGAGGAAGAAGGAGGAAGAAGGAGGCGGCGGTGGTGGCAGCAGCATCTCCATAACATAAAAGCACATGGTGAAGCAGCAACATATCCAGAAGATCTAGCTAATTAATGAAGGTAGCTGCACTAAACAAATATTCAAGGCAAATGAAACAACCTGTTGGAAGAAGATACCACCTAGGATTTTCATAGATAGAAGTCAATGCCTAGCTTCTAAAGCTTCAAAGAACAGGCTAACTCTCTTATTAGGGTCTAATGCAGCTGGTGACATTAAATTGAAGCTAAAGCTCACTCAGCATTCTACAGTTCCTAGAGCCCTTAAGAATTAAGCTGTATCTACTCTGCCTGTGCTTTAGAATGTAGCAACAAAACCTGGCTGATAGTGCATCTGTTTATAACATGGTTTACTGAATATTTTAAGCCCACCGTTGAGACCTGCTGCCCAGAAAAAAGAATTTCTTTTAAAATATTATAACTCATTCACAATGCACCTGGTTGCCTTAGAGCTCTGATGGAGATATACAGTGAGATTAATGTTGGTTTTTTTCATGCCTAACACAACATCTATTTTGTAGCCCACAGATCAAGAAGTATTTTTAACTTTCAAGTCTTACTATTTAAGAAATACATTTTATAAGGCCATAGAAGCCATAGGTAGTGACTCCTTTGATGGATCTGGGCAAAGTAAATTGAAAACTTTTTGGAAAGGAGTCACCGGTCTGGATGTCATTAAGAATATTTGTGATTCATGGTAAGAGGTCAAAATATAAACATTAACAGGAGCTTGGAAGAAGCTGATTTCAACCCTCAATGATAACTTTGAAGGATTTAAGACCTCAGTGGAAGAAGTAACTATAGATGTGGTGGACAGATGTTTGTGACATTGAAGTTAGTGCTTTTCTAACTTCAGATAGAATTCAAAGTGGAGCCTGATGATGTGACTGACTTGTTGCAATCTTGTGATCAAACTTTATCAGATAAGTTACTTCTTACAGATGAAAAAGAAAAAAAAAAAAGAAGTGGCTTCTTGAGATGGAATCTACTCCTAATAAAGATGCTGTGAAGATTGTTGAAGTGAAAAACAAAGGATTTAACATAGGACACAAACTTAGTTGATAAAGCAGTAGCAGGGTTTGAGAAGATTGACTTTAATCTGCTGTGGTTAAAATGCTGTCAAAGAACTTTGCATGCTACAGAGAAATCATTTGTGAGAGGAGGAGTCACTAGATGTGGCAAATGTTATTATCTTATTTTAAGAAATTGCCACAACCACCCAATCTTCAGCAAACAAGGTCCTAATCAGTCAGCAGCCATTAACACTGAGGCAGGATCCTCTACCAGCAAAGAGATTAAGACTTGCTGAAAGCATAGATGATGGTTAGCATTTTTAGCAATAAAGTATTTTTCAATGAATGCATGTATGTTGTTTTTTAGACATAATGCTATTGCACATTTAATAGAGTATAGTATAATGTAAACATAACTTTTCCATGCACTGGGTGACCAAAAAATTCATTTAACTTTATTGTGACATTTGCTTTATTATGTTGGTCTGGAAATGAACCCACAATATCTCAGTGGTATGACTATACAAAAATTAACACAGAATTGACCAACAAACTAAATAAAGGCTAAAATTATAAAGCTATTACAGGCAAATATCAGATTAAGTCTTTACTACCTTGGATTTGGCAGCAGATTCTTTGTTTGGCACCAAAAGCATAAAGAACAAAAGAACAAATAGATAAATTGGATTTCATCAAAATCAAAAACTTTTGTGCATCAAAGGACATTATCAAGAAAGAAAACTCACAGAATTGGAGAAACATTGGCTAAACATATATCTGATAAGAGTTTAATATCCAGAATATATAAAGAATTCTTACAATACAGTAATAAAGACAACCCAATGAAAAAATGAGCAATAGACTGGAATAGATATCTCACCAAAGAAGATATATAAATGGTCAACAAGCCTGTGAAAAAGATAGCCAACTTCATTGGTCATTGAGGAAATATAAATTAAAGCCACAAATGTGATACCACCTCCTCACACAGACTAGGATGGCTATAATTAAAAAAAAAAAAAAGCAGGACAGTAAGTTTGAGAGAAATGTGGAGAAGTAGGAAGGCTTTACATTTCTTTGGATATATAAAATAGTATAGTCACTGCTGGGGCACCTGTGTGGCTCTGTTGGTTAAATGTCTGACTCTTGATTTCAACTCAGGTCATGATCTCAGGGTTTTAGGGTCAGGCCTTGCATAGAGCCTGCTTAAAATTCTCTCTCTCTGCTCTTTCCACCTCAGTCTCCTAAACTGTCAAATAAGGCATCGATTAAAGTCTTCCAGGTTTGTCATCTTATGATTCTAAAAAGTTAAAATAGGCTCCACTTACATGAGTTCTTTTTTACTTAAGCCCATGATTCTCCACTCAGGACATTTTTGCCCTGAAGGGAACATTTAGCAATGTCTGGAGACATTTCTGTTTGTCACAACTGGGGATAGAGTTGCTACTGGCAGCTAATGGGTACAGGCTAGGGATGCTGCTAAAAATACTGCACTGCACAGGACAGTCTCCCACAGCAAAGAATTATGTGGCCCAAAATGTTAATGGTGCCATTGCTGAGATACCCTGACTAAACGAACAGAAAATTCATACCAGTCTCACATATGCAATTTGTGACACTGAAGTTAGTGCTTTTCTAACTTCAGATATATAAAATTCCAGATCCAGCTAATCAATTCCTTGTTTGCCAAAGTCAAGGATGCTACAAACTACTTACTCTGAATGATTTTACATTTTGATTTTTTCATATGGGTAGAAAAGCTAAAATTAAAATTAGAACATAATAACAACATAACTAGTAATTCAGAAAGAGGTGCTCTAAATTATACTTAGGTTCAAATAATAGCTCAAATTCTCAGTATGACTTCAGGCAAGTTACTGAACTAACCAATATAAGAATATTTCTGTCACAGGGATATTGTGAATGAGATAATGGGTTATAAGTAAGCATTAAATGAAGGTTTTTGTTATTCCAATTTGCTAGGCAGGCTAAATACGGCTGGAAAGTTGCAGGCTGCTCTTTACTTTTCAAGAATTTCCCTGATATCCCTCTTCCCAATTCTCTTTTAAGTTCTTCTTTCTAATCTGCTGTGAACCAAGATATTAGACTTCTACGCTACCAACCTTTTTAGAACTGGGTCTAAGCTCTATGTGAAGTCCTAGAATGCTCCTAAGAGCAAAGTGCATGGCTTTCTGCATGTTGACTGGTTAGAGGCCTTAACTTCTAGGTTCCCAGCTATGTCCCAAATAATAGAAGTCTGTTATATATATGACCTATTATATCACAATAAAATATTGAAAAAGTTCCCCAAATAATTATTTTGTTTATTCTGTCCAGCAAAGTCCCTTGGAATTTAGAAATGAAAATCTAATGCACCAGAACCTAAGATCTGTCCTAAAAGTACAATACCTTGGTATTTGTAAGGTATAAACCACTGAGAGCTTAAAGTGCTGATAATCAGACCTACAAATTTTAAAACCTGTCTTTCACTTACAAATAGCATTGCTTCAATATTTGTAATACTTCTGTAAAAGAATATTATGGAATAATAGATCTTTTCACTAGTTTGAGTTACAATCTCGTCTATCCATCAAGATTTCTTAATCTTGTGTCCATAAACATTCTTTCCAACTTTCCACTCTATTCTATGGATGGACTCCATGTGTGTCAAATTCTACATTTGTGTGACTGTGTTTTGACACCTAAATAAAAGAATCTATGGATGGGGCACCTGGGTGGATCAGTGGGTTAAGCCTCTGCCTTTGGCTCAGGTCATGATCCCAGGGTCCTGGGATCGAGCCCAGCATTTGGCTCTCTGCTCCGCGGGAAGCCTGCTTCCCCCTCTCTCTCTGCCTGCTTGTGATCTCTGTCAAATAAATAAATAAAATCTTAAAAAAAAAAAAAAAAGAATCTATGGGCCTACAGTGGCTATGTATCTTTCAATGAATGGTATTTTAAAATGTGGGTCCAGTCATGGTACAAGTATCATGGGGTTATACTGTATTTTCTAGTTAGACACTGATGAAGTAAACTTTAAGTTTGAGGAAAACAAAATTTTTCAAATGAGCAAATATTGTCATTTAATTTATTTATCTATTTATTTTTCTGTGACTCCACATTTATTAGTTAAAGCGCTGCCATTTTAAATATAATTCTTCATTCCTTAACCTATCCCCCAAATGGCAGACACTGCTGATTTTTTCCCAATATGTTCTCCCCTTCTTCCATGATGTTTGTTTTTGTTTTTTCCCTAGACTTACTGCCACACAGCATAATACTACTTCCCAATTTCCCTTGTATCCCTTATGTCCAAGTTCTGACCAATGAGATCTATGTAATTTCCAGCGCTTTCCTTTTTTTTTCTTTTTAAAGATTTTATTTATTTATTTGACAGAGAGAGATCACAAGTAGGCAGACAGAGAGAGAGGGAGAAGCAGACTCCCTGCTGGGCAGAGAGCCTGACCCTGACACAGGGCTCTATCCCAGGACCCTGGGATCATGACCTGAACTGAAGGCAGAAGCTTAACTCACTGAGCCACCCAGGCACCCCAATTTCCAGGGCTTTCTTTACCCTTATCTTTCTCCTCTTTCTGCTGGCTGGAACCTTATTCATGGGTTACAACTGGGCTTGCATAAGAAGGAAAATAAATTTCTATCTTATTTAAGCCACTATTAGTTTGGTCTTAAATAGTAGCTAATCTAATGACCTAATACAAAAACATAATCCCCAAAAAACACTGAACAATTTGTCAGATATTTAAGTTCAGTGAGGATTTTAAGGCTCCTGACAATTTGGTTTCTAGCCATTCTACAAACTGATAGATAAATCAATACTTTAATTACATAGTTCTCAACAAAGATTAGATGATCAATAATGTAAAAGTATAAGCTTGGGGTGTCTCAGTGGTAGAGTTGGTTAAACATCCAGCTTTTGGTTTGGGCTCAGGTCACGATCTCAGGGTCGTGAAAACAGCTCTGCCTCAGGGGAGTCTGCCTAAGAATCTCTTCCTTTCCACTTACCCCACCTTTTTACCCTCCCCCCATCCATGTGCAGGGTCTCTCTTTCCAATAGATCCTAAAAAAAAATAATAAAATAAAAATATAAGCTTGATACTTCAGCAGTTTTGCTCTAATATCAGGACATTACAGCTTTATATAAAATAACAATAGAAAGAGTAATTGTGATGGATTAAGCCTAGGGTATCCGAGTCTAGGTCAAATAAATTTTACCTTTTTTTTTTCCCTTAGGGCTAAACTTCGCAGCATTCTGATCCCTGGCCATAGACAAATTGGGCTGCAGATAAGAGATACATCCCATAATAAGAGCTCTCAGAATAATGGGTATTTGTTGACTCTGGATGGACACTGGCTAACTTCCAAGCTTCAGAATATTTTTACACCTAGACCCTATACCCTCAACTACTCTAGAGGCATAGGACTAGATTACACGTGACATCAAGCTTTGCTTTTTTTTTTTTTTTAACTCAATAAAATCAGTTCAAAGAGGCTAAAAATTGGTAGCAATTTTCTAACGGTATTTGGAACTATGTCTAGGAGAGTCTTCTCACTAAATTTACAGGTATTGAGAGACAAAGGTCTTAGTGAGGCCACAAATCTGCATCCACCTCCTCAGGATAAGATATTCAGAGATCAATGCACTGACAGAATTGGCTAAAAGTCTATCTTTACACTGATACAACTGTAAAAAAATATATATATATAATCTTTAAATCTTGACCTGGGACTATTATTGTATTTCCTAAATTATAACCTGTGGCCAATATTTAAATCTATAATCCCACTGCAGTTAGAAGAGGGAATCCTGGAATCAAATCCCAGCAATATTATTAACTCATTTATGATGCTGGGAAACTCAGTTTCCACATTGGAAAATGAGAGAAACATTTTCTGAGGTCTGAAATTCTAATTTTAGTGCCCACTATCTAATAGGTTCTCAAAATTTGTTAAGTGACTCTATATTGCACTCCGGACTGCAAATTTAATTAGTCAAAAGCTGAAACATTCCTCAAAAGCTTTTATTTTAGTTAAACCGCAAACATTTCTCTAAACTATTTCTTTGTAAACATTTCAAACTTAGCTATTTAGTCAAATATTTAATCAAATATGAGAAAATTTATTTTGGTATTAACTGATCCATAAGCAGCAAGTCTACCCAATATCTTACTTTTAACAATTTGCCCATCAGATATCTAATATTAACAGCTTTTAATTGCTCAGACTCAGAAATAAAAACAAAACTATTGTATTTTGCATTTAATTGGAAAGCATATATATTAAGTTTTAACCATATTACACCCCCGATATTCAACTGTTTTTGGTTTTCAAAATTGGCAATATTATATGGTTCAAACTGAATATATTTAGTATTAAATACAAAGTTTAAGAAAAATATGACAATAGGAGTTCCAAATCTTCTCATTCTGCCTTTTACTAGGATCATTTCCTACCTGTTAGGGGTGGGGCAGGTATTTTTCTAAAATTTCATAATGGGCTCAGCACGCTTCTGCTGCACAACTCTGCTTCTAAAATTTCATAACATTGTGTCTCTTCTGCATAGCATTTGTAGCTTGTGGTTTAAAAAATAGTATAAATTATTACGTTTTGCCAAATATTCCAAAGGGCTGGTACGAATAATTAAATGTTTTAGAGAAAGAAAATGCTGATAGTTGCTTAATATTCCTTGATTATTTAGCTCTGTGGTTCACAACCTTTAACGTTCCTAAGCCCGGGAGAACTTACTAAAACACAGGTTTCTGAGCCCTATAACCAGAGATTCTGATTCAGTACATTGGGGTTGGCCATGAATTTGCCTTTCTTACAAACTCTCCCGTTAGGCTTACGTTGCCGGATCTTAAGCTCATACTTCCAGAAACACTGATGTGGAGTCCCGAAGACACTTCTTTGTAACAAGGCCTCTTCTTTATTTTGGTCATTCAGTAAATAAAACTCAAGCTGATTAGGTGTGATAAATTCCCTTACGCCAGAACCCTTTCTTTGTAAAGGGTTACTTAATTGTAAGGTAATTATGAATTGATATGCTCTGACCCAGTCTCTACAGCCCACAGCTGCAGGACAGCTAACTCCGAAGGACGCATTCACCTGTCCGGCCTTGAGAACCTCCCAGAGCGCTGGCTTGCGGGGAGGGCAAGGGTCGCCCCAGCGCCGCTGCAAGGCCAGGCTCGCTTTTTTGCAAGCTTTATCAGAGGCCGCCCGTCCAGCTAGACAAACTGCAGGAGAGTCCTGATAGGGAAGCGCGTGGGCGCCAATCTAGAAGACCAAACCCGACCCACCGCGGGCGGCCCACCCAACCCCATCCGGGAGTCTTCTCTCCGCCAGGGTCCTTCTTGGAGCCCACGAAGCCTAGCAGGGGTGACAGAGAGCCCCTCGAAGGGGTGCAGCGGGCAGGTGCCGACCCGCCGGAGATCACGCAGCGAGCCTGCGCCTTGAGCCGCCACCTCCGAGCAGTCGCCGGATTGCCGCTTCCCCGGGAGCCACTTGGCGCTAGGACCTACCCAGAGTCGGCTCGGTCAGGATCCGAGGAATTCCTACAGGCCCGCACAGAGGCCGGCGAGCTCGCCCACTCCTCGCGGCCCACTCCCTCCTGCCCCGCTAGTGAAGATGTCCGCCAAGCCCGACGCCGGCTTCGTGAAAGAGGCTTCACGCCAGATCCTGGCCGGAGGTTCCGCTGGTAAGGTCGCCCCGCCCCGCCGCGGGCCTGTTGCTTTTCCCTTCGCGTGTCCCGAAAACTTGACTCAGGCCAGTCTCCCTAGAGAAGTTTCTCCCCTGAATTCCGCGCTGCGCCGAGGCAGCGCGGAGCCCGCCGTGGGCAAAAGCAAAGGAGGCCGGGAGCGGGCGGTGGACGCTGGGCGCCCCAGGTCAAGTCCCCTCCGCCCCGCGCCGCCGCTCTCCGGGGCCCCGCCCCCCGGGTCGTGAGCGGGGGAAACAGGCGAGGGAGCCTCAAGGCCTGTAGCGTGGAGGAGGCCTTTCTGCCTGCCTGGTTACTTTACTTGAAAAGATCCAGTTGCGCTCAGACTTCCTCTTGCTCTCAGTTGTAGGAGCTTTTTTGTTGTAGGAGCTTTTTTGTTCTGGGTAATTCAGGTCTTACATAACTCCTGTCTCCCTCATTCAGTACCCGCCTCAGGACTCCACAGGTCTTCTCCTTGCAGGGGTGCTTGCTGGGTGGTGGTGGTGGGGGGGCTCTTTGCGCCTGAAATGGGCATATTAAAATTCATATGTTAACACAGATAAACACGTTTGGTATAATCGGCTCACGTTAATTTATGGAGAGTTATGCTGTGGGGAAAAAACCTTCAGAAAACGTTTGTTAGAACGAATCGTGGAAATAGTTACTAAGTGTGGCTGGAGAAAGTCACCAACCCATGAGATTATGTTGTGTGAATGTGTGTTAAAGATATTTTAAAACAAATTATGAGTTAATTGAAAAATTAATTTTTCCTAACTCTGCATTTTATTATAAATTTATAAAGTAATTACTGTAATTCACTCATCACCATAAAACATTTTTATAAATGTAGAGAGTCTGTTAATAATTTGTACTGTGGCAACTGTAGTAAATCATATTAAGAGAGTGACTAGATATCCACTGTTTAACATCAACTAGTAAAATTTATTTTCAAACTTGGACTTTTTATAAAGGCCTATTATAAATTATGACTAGTTATCAGTATGTCATGGACTGCTTGCATCTCAGGAGTACCACAGGCAGCCAGATGTTTCAGTTACCGTCTGTACACTTTCCTAAAGATATTTCATTAATATGACAGTTAAGGCATTCATATCTTGTATGTGTCTACTTTTTTAGTTGTTTCCCCAGAGGGATGTTGAATTTTCACCAATTTACTCACCATTTGGCCAATTTCACAATGTTCAAGACTCTGCCAGCTGTTCCCAACTTAGTTGATTTAAAGTCCACAACCCTGATCAAAGAAAACTTAGCTGTCCCAACAGGACAATAAGGCTAATTGGTGAACATCCTACCCTATGACTAATGATTCAGAAACATCTGTAATTGTCTTGGATGATCATACTCTATTTTGGACACAGCTAAATTCAGGGGAGAAGTGTAGATCAAACTGTAATCCTGCTTACACTGTTTTGGATGATAAACATCTGGCACAAATATGTGTGATTCCATCATGTTCTTACAGTTGTAACTAATCTGAATGAAAATTAATACATTTCTAAGAGAGTAAACATAGTTTAGTTGATTTATATATTTTGTACTATGTAATTTTGATAAATGACAATAATTTATACTTACATCATAGTGTAGAAAAAGAGTCCTGTTTTCTTCTATTTGGATAATATTTCATAAAATTTTATATTTATCAGACTTTAATAAATGCATACTGATCATATTATATATACTAGGCCAAGGGCCAAAAAGAAATTAATATACAAGAGAGGTGGAATTTTAATAAATACAGAAAATGCATTTGAATCTCTAGGGCTGGGGTTCTGATGAGATAATGTCATCAAAAGCAACACCTCTATGTATGCATTATATAACCTTTTGAGGGTTAAGGTTAACAATGCATTCTGGTTTTCTTAAGGGGGAAGAAAAAAGCTGGGAAGGTTTATTGGAGAAGTACCATATCTTATGGAATTCAGGGTCTTGATGCTTTCCTGGAAGAGACTGCCATCAGGAGCTAGAGCGCTGAGGGGAACACAGGAAGTCAACTCTTGCCATCTTTTACCCTTCCTCACTTTGTCAAGGGGTTAAGCATTTCCAAGGCAGCAGAGTGGTGGTTAATAATAGGGTCAGGGGTAATACTAATAGTTGTTGGGACGGCTTGCCATACTTCCATAGATTTGCCTATTAAGGAGTAAATATGCCCAAGTGGATTCAGGCAGTTAATTACTTATAAAGACAGGAAAAGCAAATCATTATGGTGTCAGTTCCCTGGGTCCCTTTTTCCACGGATGACACCAAACTGAAGGGGCCTGATGATATATAGTATGAGTGGTAGGTCATTCTGGTGTTGGGAAAGCGCCTTAACCACAGCCAGTCTTACCCACTTACGCTGAAGGCTGCAGCTTTCCCTAAGTGCAAGTGTGGTGGCAAGCCTTGTATTCAACTGTCACTAGGGAGATGGACAAGAAATGGCCTTCTGACAGTCTTCGATGAGATAATGGGAGAAACCGCTTCTCAGCTCTTCCCCACCCATCTGCTTATCTTCCCTTAGGGCAGAGGAAATCACAGGGCATTCTGCCAAGAATCAGGTCAGACCATGGCTTACCCTTCCTGTAGGGTTATTTGGACATGTGCAAGGTTGTCAGCATGCTAGGCTGTGGAACTCTTTCCCTGTGCTCTTCCGGTGCCTTCGTTAGTCTTTTTTTCTTACAATTGACTGCTCTTTCCCATTCTCCCATCTACAGGACAGAGTGTGGTTCCTAACAGCTCTTGAATTTACATGCTCTTGACTTCCATTCTGCAGAGACAGTGAGGGACCGACTTGCTTTTTTTTTTTTTTTCCCCCAGTGTTTGAGTAAAAGCATGGGAAAGACTAAATATAACCTAATTTTGGACATGGACCCACCTTTGCCACCAATCTGTTGTGCTGCCCATGCGGATGAGTGGGGCAGGAGTGGGCAGGGAGACTTCAGGGGAGATTTATCTTACAGAGAAACCAGACACATCATGAGATGGATAATAGATGTCTTTCATCACGATATACATCTGTCTTTCATTATAAGATGGTTTGTGATATTTGTATTTAAAAGACCAAAGAGATCAAATCACTGACAGCTGCTTGGACAGTATACATCTAAAGACTGGCCTTGAACTTGTAGCTGTAGGTAATATATAAAGTTATTTTTAACCAATGGCAATTTTGTTTTATAGTTTTATATGATACGAGCTGTGCTCAAGACAAGTCAATATGAATTGAAGTTTTACAGAGCAGGCTTCTAGTCTGTATTTTCAGCTTCAGGTAATCACTTAAGATTCACGTGAAAGAATAGAACCCAATGATGAGAGAGCTTCAGGAAGATCAGCAAGGCCAAACACTGCAGAAGGGGTAAGGATGTGAATGAGAAGAGGCCATTGTATTACAACCTGAGTGCTCAAAGTATGGTCTGTGGATGAGCAGCTACAGGCACATGGTAGCACCTGGAAGCTTGCCTAAAAAGTAAGATCTCAGGCATCACTCCAGACCTGCCATCTCAGAATCTGCATTATAGGAAGGACTCCCAGTCACTGGTCTGCTCTTTCCAGTTTTAGAAGCACTGCATTAGAAGACCTTTGAGGAAGAGAGATTTTATAGAGGGGAACCAGATTGGCAGAGGATTACAAGTTAAAGCATTCTTGGTTTTCATTGCTGACCAGAGAGAGAAGACTGAATTCTGTACACCTTATTATATGCTCCCAATTTAGCTGTCAGTCTTATTTTCCTCCTCTCCTACACATGCTATTCAGTTTCTGCTAAATAGATCTGTTCACTGTACTTGAATGTTACCTGTACCTTTGCACTTTAAATCACAATGCCTGGGATGTCTTCCTCTTATTTTCTCTACCTATTGAAATCCTATCTATTTTCCAAGGTCTAACTTGAATATGATTTTCTGCATGAATGTTTCCCAATGTCCTCTACAGCCTTATCCAGCTTAACATTCTCATTAACATGTGAATGGCACAAGTAATCAAAATAACTAACATTTATTGAGTCAATACTAACTGGTAGACTCAGTTCTAAGTTTTACATGTATCAACATGTTTAATCCTCATCACAACTCCAGGATGAAGAAACTGATGCACAGAGGGCCTAATTAATTCACTATTGGTTGCATAAGCATGCAACCATTTCTGTAGGAAATCAGGATAGGGGAGGGATGAGAAAGATATTTTTTACATCGTCAGACATTTTTAGAATTTGGAGAGATCAATTCAAGTCTATCCCTTACTGTTTCTATATTTCTTAATAGTTTACATCCCTTAAAAGAGCTATTTTATCTACAAATACAATTCTTACAGACTTTCTGCTAAATAGTGTATTTCTCTTTCTAAATAATTTCAGGTGTATGGGTGCAAAATTAGCTTTTAGCCAAAAGAAAATTCTCAATCCATCTAGGGCCTAAATGTGCAGTTGGGCGTGTTACATACTGAAAAAGGGCTCTGGCCACTGGAGCAAGTGGGAGCTGAAATCTGATTCATAATCCATGTATCTTAGAGTTATAGATGAATCCTTCTGGGGGAGTAGGGGCATCTTTTTCTTTTTAAAAAAGTTTACTTATTTTTAAATTTAAATTCGATTAATATATAATATACTAGTTTCAGAGGTAGAGTTCAGTGATTGATCAGTCTTATATAGTACCCAGTGCTCATTAAGTCACATGCCCTCCTTAATGTCTATCACCCAGTTACCCCAACCCCCAACCCCTCACCTCCAGGAACCCTCAGTTTGTTTTCCAAGATTAAGAGTCTCTTATGGTTTGTCTCCCTCTTTGATTTCATCAGTTTTATTTTTCCCTCCCTTCCCCTATGATCCTCTGTTTTGCTTCTTATTCCACATATGAGTGGGATCATATGATAATTGTCTTTCTCTGACTGACTTATTTCACTCAGATTGATATCCTCTAGTTCGATCCATGTCATTGCAAATGGCAAGATTTCATATTTTTTGTTGGCTGAATAGTATTCCATTGTATACACACATACCACATCTTCTTTATTCATTTATCTGACGATGGACATCTGGGCTCTTTCTATAGTTTGGCTATTGCAGACATTGCTGCTATAAACATTGGGGAGCAGTTACCCCTTCTGATCACTACATTTTTATCTTTGGGATAAATACCCAGCAGTGCAGTTGCTGGGTTGCAGGGTAGCTCTGTTTCCAACTTTTTGAGGAACCTCCATCTGTTTTCCAGAGGGGTTGTACCAGCTTGCATTTCCCCCACAGTGTAAGAAGGTTCCCCTTTTTTTTGCATCCTTGTCAACATCTGTTGTTTCCTGACTTGTTAATTTTAGCCATTCTGATTGGTGTGAGATGGTATCTCATTGTGGTTTTGATTTGCATTTCTCTTGATGCTGAGTAATGTTGAACATTTTTTTCGTGTGTCTGTTGATCTTTTTGTAGGTCTTCTTTGGAGAAATATCTGTTTATGTCTTCTGCCCATTTCTTGATCTGATTATTTGTTCTTTGGATGTTGAGTTTGATCAGTTCTTTATAGATCTTGGATACTAGCCCTTTATCTGATAAATACCTTGTCCCATCTGCAAATACCTTCTCTCATTCTGTGGGTTGTCTTTTGGTTTTGTTGACTGTTTCCTTTGCTGTGCAAAATCTTTTTATCTTGATGATGTCCCAGTAGTTCATTTTTGTCTTTGTTTCCCTTACCTTTGGAGACATGTCTAGCAAGAAGTTGCTGCAGTACTCCTCTAGGATTTTGATGGATTCCTGTCTCATTTAGGTCTTATATGCATTTTGAATCTATTTTTGTGTGTAGTGTAAGGAAGTGGTCCAGTTTCATTCTTCTTCACATGACCATCCAATTTTTCCAACACCATTTGTTGAAGAGATTGTCTCTTGTCCATTGGAAATTCTTTCTTCTTTTGTCAAAGATTAGTTCACCATAGAGCTGAAGGTCCATTTCTGGGTTCTCTATTCTATTCCATTGATCTATGTGTCTGTTTTTGTGCCAGTACCATATCATCTTGATGATGACAGCTTTGTAATAGAGCTTGAAGTCTGGAATTGGTTTTGGTTTTCTTTTTCAACATTCCCCTGGATATTTGGGGTCTTTTCTGTTTCCATACACATTTTAGGATTATTTGTTCCAGCTCTGTGAACAAAGTTGATGGTATTTTGATAAGGATTTTACTTGAATGTACAGATTGCTCTAGGTAGCAAAGACATTTTAGTAATATTTGTTCTTTGTGTTGTGATGGGCACTGGGTATTATACACAATTAATGAATCATTGAACACTACATCAAAAACTAATACATAGTATATGTTGGCTAATTTAAGAATATAATTGGAAAAAAAAACCCATGAATATTTGTTCTTCTAACCCACGAACATTTTTTTTTTTTTTTCATTTCTTTGTGTCTTCCTCAATTTTTTTCATGAGTGTTCTGTAATTTTCTGAGTACAGCTCCTTTGCCTCTTTGGTTATGTTTACTCCTAGATATCTTATGGGTTTTGGCACAATTGTAAATGGGATCGATTCCTTCATTTCTTTTTCTTCTATCTCATTGTTAGTGTATAGAAATGCAACAGATTTCTGTGCATTAATTTTATATACTTTCACTTTGCTGAATTCCTGTATGAGTTCTAGCAATTTTGGGGTAGAGTCTATTGGGTTTTCCGCATAGTATCATGTCATCTGGGAAGAATGAGAATTTGACTTCTTCTTTGCCCCTTTTATTTATTTATTTATTTGTTGTTGTTGTTGTCTGATTGCTGAGGCTAGGACTTCTAGTACTGTGTTGAACAGCAGTGGTGAAAGTGGACATTCCTGCCATGTTCCTGACCTTAGGGGGAAAGCTCTCAGTTTTTCCTCATTGGGAATGATATTTGCTGTGGGCTTTTCCTATATGGCTTTTATGATATTGAGTTATGTTCCCGCTATGCCTACACTGGTGAGAGTTTTAATGAGGAAAGGATGCTCTACTTTGTCAAAGGCTTTTCTTGCATCTGTTGAGAGGATCAGATGGTGCTGAGACATCTTTTTCTGTTTCTCACAATGACCAAAGGGATTGGTAGCAACCTGACAGCAATACTGATAGACTGCCCCCACAAAACTCGCTAGAGTTCCAAGGTCTCATAGGCCTCAGTATTTCACGTCATTACCTGTCTGCTCACCAGTAGGGCTCCAGGAAGTTTCCCTTCTATGAACATTCTTCCTTGGAGCCAGGAACTTAGCTTTACCTCAGATCTTCCCATTCTTCCTAATAACCAGTTTGGATTCTTCCATGTGTTTCCAAAGCTCATGGGGTTCTTATTTCCCAAGTCATGTAGAAGTCTTTAAGATTCACTCAGATAAGTATTCTCTCCAACTTCTCAATGGGCTTTTGCCTCTAACTTCAGAGTTTTCCAGAGTCTCTGGAAGGTCCTCTTGGATCCCTGAGAGACCTTCTCTCACCAGAGCCTGTCAGGGTCCCTCCTGAGGCCTTGCATAGGCCTTGTCCACACTGAATTCCCTTGCACGGTGGTGTCTCTAAGAACCTTCCTGTCCTGTCTCCCTGAATCTCATACTTATATTCCCAGAAGTCTTCCAATGCCACTAGGAGAACTTCCTAGAGCATTTCCCCTCCTTATATCTTTTACATGATCACCGTTCATGCAGGACACCGATTTAGACACAGTTGCAGTACTTTGTGCAGTTTGTCTCATTAATCACCTTTGAGGGATCAAATGAGAAAGTGGAATGAAAAATGCTTTTTAAGGGACACCTGGGTGGCACAGTGGGTTAAAGCCTCTGCCTTCGGCTCAGGTCATGATCCCAGGGTCCTGGGATTGAGCCCCACATTGGGCTCTCTGCTCAGCAGGGAGCCTGCTTCTCTTCCTCTCCCTCTGCCTGTGTCTCTGCTGACTTGTGATCTCTGTCTTTCAAATAAATAAATAAAATCTTAAAAAAAAAAAAAAAACCCTTTTTAAGGGGAAAGAAACCTGGGATTCATGGATAGGTTTCTGGGAAATTGACTATTGAAAGTATATGTAAAAAGCACATTATACTTATGAAAGACAGTCAAGACTTTCAACCTAAAAAGTTAACTAAAATGGTACTGGATAATTTCAAGTCTTCTTAAAACTCTTGATCTTTTGATCTTATATATCGTAATGTATCTTCATTTTTATAAGATTTCTACCTTTTTTTTTTTTTTTTTTTTTTGCTTTAACCCATCATAGTTAAAATACAGTTAAAAGAAGTACTTTAACAGGCAGTATGTATACCAGTAGTCCTCTGGACTTTAATTTGAGCTAAGTAATAAAAGGGTCAATGCATGGGAGGTAATCAAGGTTAAAATTTTGATCAAGGAAAAGGCTTTTTCAGAATGGGTGCTAAGGAGACACACATGTGATTTGGATAAATGGCTCCTTTGGAACTTCAGGATTTGGGAAACTGCAATTGTTTGATAATAAGTAGCAGGTTGTAGTCAAACAGGTGAGCCTTTATGACACATCAAAGGGAGGCTGGAACCCATTATCTGGGTAATTAGGGCAGAAAAATTCCCCTTATTTCAACCACATAGGAGGAAGCAACTCTACTGGTCAAAGTAATTATAAAATAGCTTTAAGGGATGCATTTTAATTAAAATATAGTCTTGTCTCTTTAAAATTTTAATTTAAACTTGATTTAATTAACATACTGTATTATTAGTTTCAGAGATAAAACTTAGTGATTCATCAGTTGCTTGTAACACCCAGTGCTCATTACATCATGTGCCCTCCTTAATGTCCATCACCCAGTTACCCCATCTCCTCACTCCCCTCCCCTCCAACAACCTTCAGTTTGTTTCCTGTAGTTCAGAGTCTCTTATAACTTGCCTCCTCTATTTTCATCTTATTTTATTTTTTTCTTCCCTTCCCCTATGTTCATCGGTTTTGTTTCTTAAATTCCACATATGAGTGAGATTGCATGGCATTTGTCTTTCTCTGGTTGTTTCACTTAGCATGATACCCCCTAGTTCCATCCATGTCATTGCAAATGGCAAGATTTCATTCTTTTTGATGGTCAAGTAATATTCCTGTGTGTGTGTGTGTGTGCGCGCGTGTGTGTGTGTGCGTGTGTGTGTGCGCGCGCGTGTGTGTGTGTACAGCACATCTTCTTTATTCATTCATCCATCAGTGGACTTCTAGGCTCTTTCCATAGTTTGGCCATTGTGGACATTGCTGCTATAAACAATGGGGAGCAGGTGCTCCTTCAAATTACTATGTTTGTATCCTTTGGATAAATACCTAGTAGGGCAATTCCTGGGTTGTAGGATAGCTCAATCTTGTCTCTCTTAAAGAAAATCTAGTTCTTGGGGCTCCTGGGTGGCTGAGTCTGCTTTGGCTCTGCCTTTGGCTCAGGTCATGATCCCAGGCTTCTGGGATTGAGCCCTGCATTGGGCTCCCTGCTCAGCGGGAAGCTTGCTTCTCCCTCTCCACTGTCCCTGCTTGTATTCCCTCTTCCACTGTGTCTCTGTCAAATAAATAAATAAAATATTCAAAAAAAAACCAGCAAAAAAAGAAATTCCAGTTCTCAAAAATGTGAATTTAAGAACAAAATATGAATTGCATAATCATATTTCAAAGGATTTCTTATTTTACTGTCCTTCAGTGAAAGACATTTTAAAAGCATAAGTATAATATGTGGCACACAATTCAGTTGACATAAAAACATGATCAATATTAACAGTACATTTTAGGAACACTTTGTTAAACCAGCATTGCCTCATCTCCTTTGTCTGTGACTGCCTTCCCCTCTCAGTCTTGACTATAGCATTTCAGAGCACTGAGAAACTGGTGTTTTAGGTAGAGCATAGTAGATGCTCAGGAATGGATGTTGACTGTATTAATGAATAAATATCAGAAGTATAAGCCACAGAATATAGTCTCCAAGTCCTACTCTGAAGAGAGAAGAGTATGCTGAGGTTCAAGTCATCAGATAATGAATATTTGCCACAGTACTTAACTTTAACAGTATTTTCTTGTACTGTAACCATTTGGTAAATGAAGTGAAAAGATTATCCTCAGGTCTAAAATGTGTGGCACCTTATGAGTGAGAGGTCTATGATGATTTTTTAAATTTGTGTATCACCTTTTGTTCCAGGACCTCAAAATGAAAAGAGGTACACAAATCATTTCAAACATCTTTATGATTTAAGTAGGTGGTATCTTACAATGGCAATAAATGAAACCAGGTCAAGGAACGTCTAGGAGATTTTTTTTTTTTAAGATTTCATTTATTTATTTGACAGAGAGAGAGGTTACAAGTAGGCAGACAGAGATAGAGAGGGGAAGCAGGCTCCCTGCTGAGCACAGAGCCCGAAGCGGGCCTCGATCCCAGGACCCTGAGATCATGACCTGAGCTGAAGGCAGAGGCTTAGCCCACTGAGCCACCCAGGTGCCCTAGGAGATTCTTAATTGCTCTAGATTTTAACTGATTTTTCTTACCATTTTTTTTCTTTTGGTTTTAAATTATTATGTTTGTGTCACTTATTTCCAAACTTTGATGTGATGATGTCTTACACACATTCTAAGTATTCTATTAGATCTGTATCTTTTGATCCCTTGTATCAGTTTGCAAGGGCTATCTGAACAATGTACCACAAACTGGATGGCTTAAAAAAACAGTAATCTCTTGTCTCACAGTACTGGTGGTTCGGAGTCTGAAATCAAAGTGTGGGTAGGGCTGGTTCCTTCTGGAGACAGCAAAGGAGAATTTGGCCCATGCCTGTCTCAGTTTCTGGCAGTTGCTGACCATCACTGTGTTCTTTCCCTGTCATCACATGGCTTTCTTCCCGTCTGTCTCTGTGTCTGTCCAATTTTCCCTCTTTTTATAAGGATATCATTGGATTAGGTCCCACTTCAATCTGTTATGACCTCACCTTCACTTGATTACATCTCTAAAGATCCTATTTCTAAATAAGATCACATACCAGAGTTTAGAACTTTTTTGGGGGGGAGGGCACAGTTTAACCCAGAACAGGCATTTGATTGTATTTTTTTCTTTATATTGTGGTTCTTAAGTTTGTGTTCCATATCTCAAGCTATTGTCCTATGTTTCCCTGCCTTTCATTGTCAACTGTGAAAAATTGTTCACTCAGTTTCCAACTTACCGTAATTGGCATATCTGTCTTTACCTTTCTGCTCAAACTGTTAACTACCGGTTTTCATTCTTAATTTTGCCTAATCTTTGTAAAATTTCACATTCCCTCACCAGTGTTTCTCTTTAAAATTGTCTCTACTGTTGATTGTTACTCTCCTCTTCATATCCAATCACTTCTTTACCATTTCTTTTGCGGGTTCCGCTTCTTTCCCTTTCCTCAAAAATTGGCCTTCTGCAGGGTTCTAAGTTCTCTGCTGCACACACTTTACCTCCTGGAGCAAGCCCATCTACTCTCTGGCTTCAATATTATCAATTAGCATGTAACTCCCGAATCTGTATTACCAACTTCTCTGTGTCCTACAGATTCAGATCTCTAACTTATACAGTAGAAATAACATGGGAAAAAGAGTTTGCTGATTTTTAGTGATTTTCAAAGGTAATGTTTCGGAGGTAAAATTTGAAACTAGTATCAGACCATCAAATACCACTTTTTCTTTGTTGTCTCATCTTTATTTTGAGTTGCCTTTCTCATTCATTCTTTTTGTGAACTTAGCAAGTTACAAGTGACTCTCTCTGGGTGTTTGTTTGGGTTTAGATGGATCCTCCTTAATTATCTAGTCAATAATTAAGATCAGACAAACAGGAAGCATTAAGATAAATCTTAAGTACTCACATTAATTGAATGATTACTATGTATAAAGCATCTTCCTTTGCTTACCTTATTGACAATAATTTGTAATTTCTTGAGGATGAGGGAAGTGAAGTTCAGAGAAATTAAGGAACTTGCTCAAGGCCAGTAACAGAACATGAACTCAAACTCTGTCTTCTTTGCTTTCAGAATTTTTACTCCTCCCCACTATCCTACCCTGCCTCATACTGTGCAAAGAAATCAGGCTAGCAGCCCCATGCAAGGTATTGCCTTCACAAGACCTCTTTTCCTTCAGGCTGGTTTAAATATTGCAGCTGCTCTGGAAACTCGCACATTGATGAACTAGCAAGGTCTACCTTTGGTGTAACCAGCCATTTCTTATTTTTGCCAGACCTCCAAATGCCAGCCATAGTACAAGTATAAAATTCTCCATATCACCCATCAGGGGTCTCTGTCAGCATTGACAGAGCTAGCTCTTTCCTGTCGTTCCATATAGGCGATTGATTAGGAGTGAGTTGAGCCCCAAACCTTGGGTAATTGTTAAATAAGCCTTATACATAGGTAAGATACTGGAATGAGTCACTGGAGTGAGAGCAACCCCAGAGTAGACTGGGTGAGCCTGGCTGTGAAAAAAGGGAATTTGGGGTGCCTGGGTGGCTCAGTGGGTTAAGCATCTGTGTTCAGCTCAGGTCATGATCTCAGGGTCCTGGAATTGAGCCCCCACATCGGGCTCTCTGCTCAGTGGGGAGCCTGCTTACCCCTCCTCTGCCTACTTGTGATCTTTCTCTCTCTGTGTCAAAAATAAATAAATAAAATCTTTTAAAAAAAAGATGGAATTTAAGTTGCATGAAATAGGTTTGTTTTGAGCTTTTTCATTTGCACAAATTTGGTAGCTTTAGGTGAGACCCAGGGTGAATTTAGTTGAATGTCTAATCTAGACATTCTAGAATGTAAAATCTAGAATGAGCTATTATGGGGGGAAATATAACTTTGGAGAAATAATAATTTATGTTTCAGTAGAATTGAATGACACCTAAAATAGAATTAAGCTCAAAAGTTTTACATTGTGAAAAGGAGAGAGAGTTAGAGAGAGAGAGAGAAGAAATGCCAATGAGCTAATATTTCTTGAAAAATTATCAATATTTATGGATCATCAAATGTGCCAAAATTAGATTAATACAGTTACAGGAAGTATTATTTTTGTTCCTGTTGATATGGCTGCTGTTGTTATTACTATCTGGAGAATGATTGTAGAGGTAAGTTAAAATACTCTGGAATAAATTATAGGTACCTCTCCAGAGATTCAATAAGGAGCAAAGTTATTTTGGAGCTTCCTTCTAGGGCAGTGCATTTGGTTGGCTACGACATCACGGAGGACAGTCACATTTGAATAGAAGAACACCATTCTGTCCGTGTGCAGACCTATAGATGGCACTGTCTTCCTATAATTTTGATGATTTGCTTTAAAAAAAAACCCACGATTTCTGCAGACAGAATTAGATGTAGAAGTGTGTTAGCTTCGAATTAGAGCCTACCATTATAAACACTTGGAACAGGTGCCTGGCATAGATCAGAAAGAATTATACATTTGAAAAATGTAGATGACTGGACTTTGGAATTAGTTTTTCTATTTAAGTATGATTATTAACTATGTATGGAAAAATAAGTTTATATAAGTAAGAGAGGTGGGAGCAACTATTTTTGTTGCTATAATATTTATTTTCTCTGTGGTGGGTGGTCTTATTTTTTGAATTTAGAGTTTTGGATCAAACAAAAATTTTTGATAAGTTTAACATAAATGTCATTCATTCCTTTTAGGTCTTGGAGATTACCTTGTGGAAATAAAACTCCTTGATTCCATAACTTTTTTCTCTAAATTGTCAGGGTTAGACTGCGTATACACTAATAGTAAATTATATACTTCTGTAAGCAAAATCTAGAGTGCCAAATGAATAGTTCTTTTTATTTATCTATCTGGGGCAGCCACTCAGAATGCCATTTCTTGTTTTAATATGGGTTTTAAAATAAGAAAGTGAGGGAAGTGTATAAAGAAAGTATTTTCTTAAGTTCCAGACAGATTTTTTTTTTTTTTAGGTTAATACATACTGTGTGTGGAATTAATGGAAATACCCCAAGTCCTTGCTATTGTAAATGAACTTCTAACCACAAGATGGCAGCGTAACTTGCCCATGTTTTTAAAAATATTTTTTAGAAAAATGGTTAGTAGATTAAACACATTATTTCTTTCTCTGTTAATGAGAAATGTATACAGCTATGAAACTTTAAGAAAATTATAAAGAAAATGAGTACTGAGAATACTTAATACAGGAAGTACTATAGACCCCTTAGTGATTTATTTTGATTAGCAGGGGCTTTTTTAGTTGAGCTTAAAAAACATTTATTTCATATTCTTTTAAGATGGAAGTAGGAATGTGATCATATCAAAATTGGAAAGCATGTCAGCCACTTTCTTTTACAGAGCATTATAATCTCATGTTTGTCTGAGCGAGAGTCAAGGAAGGATAAGACTTTCTGTTTCCTTCATGTTTTTGTAAAGATCTGCATTGTCCTGTAGCTTCTATTCTTTGGAGCACACAAATGCTAGAGGTTAGAAGGTCAACAGAGAAGCTAAAAAGGGAAAGAAAAGAATAATAGAGACACTGGCATATAAATTATATGGAAAGAAGACAGGGATGATGATGTTTATGTGACCTTTGCTAGATTTATGTAATTGTATACTTTAAAAGTGTATCATCTGTCCATTCAATAGGGGTCTTTAAATAGGCATTACCTACTATTGTTTGTACTTACAATGTTTTCGTTGATATGCTTACATATTAGGTGGTATTATGTTTTACTCTACATGGATGCTTTTCACAATTTAGTTTTCTTTTGTGTAATTAATTTAAAAGATTACACTGGATTTAATTCTTGTTTTTTAAGTCTTGCAAAGAGTGAGCCCCTTTTAGGTAGAGACCAAGTCTTATTTATTTTATGTCTCCAGGGCTTGCACAGTGCTTAGAATATATCTACTCATTAAGTCTATTTTTATTCAAATTACATTTGCCACAGAGTGATACAATTCTTTTGAGACATATTTTGCTGATGTGCCTCTCTCTGATCAGCCTAAATGTGGCAGAGACAGGGAAAACATCTTTTATTTTAGAAGCCAAGTGCTTTGAACTCATTTGTAACATCTTATTTTGGTGATAGTGGAGGGAGTGTTCCTTGTAGGAGTGATAGTTTCTCAGAGCTCCACTGAAAATAAAACTTTCATTTTCTGACTTAAGGTATACAGAAATGCTAAACAGTATGATTTGCTTCCTATAATAGAATATTTGATATATAATCAATATAAGATGCACAGTTTCTTCTTGTAAGCAGCAATACACAGAAATGTTTTATAAATTCAAAAAGGCGGTCTCTTACTCTTCTTTATTCATGTAAGTTAGAAATAGATGGTAAGTTTTTTTTGCGGGTAAGTTAAAATTTAAGAAAGATGACTTACCCTTACCATGTATAGGAAAAACATACAAGACAAATATAGAAAAAGTGCAGTTACCATGTATGGGAAAAAATATCATTTCATATAATGCCTAAACGTATAGGTCATGTTCCAAAAATCTGTAATTTTAGGTTAGTTGTTTGCAATCAGAGTGCATTTCCCCCAGAACAGTATTCTGTAATTTGTGGGTGAGCCACAAAAATCTGTTTTTAACCCCTAATAAGTGTGAAATACGACTAATAGCCCTGAACGCTGGGATATTTAGGACTCTTATGCCCAAATATAGGGTCCTGTGCCCTTCTGAGTTTAGGTTCCCTGCAGGTTTCAAGGGCTGTAAGTAGTGGGGGAATAAGAATGAGACGCTCATATATGGAGACAGCTTAGTAGCTTCTCCTTGGCAGTGAGCCAAGAGGGGGCAGTGCCAGCAGGACCAACAGTGCCATTTGAATGGGGCCACACATTCACAGAAGACCTCCTAACTTAAACTTCTGACATTTCTTTCAAATAAATCTAGACATAAAGTCAGTGCCTTTCTCATTGCAATTGTGTGTGTTAAAGCATGAGTAAGTGATATGTAAGCATTTAAAGTAAGCTACATTTTAATAACTGTCCGTTGGCATTTCTTTACTTTTTAATATATCAAGTCTCATGTCTGTTTCAACTTCTGAGAGACTCTCATCCTGAGGGAAGAGTGTAATGGATTCTAGAGTTCTTACTCCAGTTGTTCCTGGTACATAGTTGTGTAATAACTAGATAGATGATTGGATGGATGGATGTTGAATAGTCAGACAGTGGAAGAGGAGCACAGAGGAAGTGTGTAATAAAGGAAGCATCAAGGTTGGAGTAGATGGGGGTCACAGCGGTTATTGGTATATATAGGTTTTTAGCAACTTAAAACTTTCTACAGTGGAAACTATCTGTATTTTTTGTTATGATTTGTGCAGTTTATATAAATTTAAGTATTCTTCCATTTGAACATACATGAGGGCAGTAACACTTTTAATGTATGTTTTATTAACATTGCAGAACTGAGAAAATAGCCATATACCAATACCAATACATTTTTAAAGAAAACTTAGATCATTGTTATGAGTCAATAAAATATAAACACTATTTAAATGTAAGAATGCATATTAATTGTTAACTAAAGCAGAGGTATAATAGGGACAGATATTAAAACATGCTGTTGTTTCTATCAGTTGGTGACAAGCTCCTTGAGGATAAGAATCCTAGTCTGTTTGGTACCTGGCTATATCCGTTAGTGCCTAAAACAGAAAATGGCACAGGTTAGGTACTGAATAAACATTTGTTGAAGGAGTAGATGACTGATTGAATGTTAAGTTTGTTTTGGTTCCTAATTTTGAATGTTAATTAATTTTAAAAATTCTAAACCTTTCAGCAAGATACTAGAGCACATATTGTTCTCTAAATTATTTGAAGGAGTTGGTGCAGTTTCCTCCTCATACCAATACATGTCATTTGTAGTGTTCACCTGTCACCAAATTCAAACATGACCCCAGGAACCGTACACTGTCTCAGATACATTATTCAATTTTATTCCTAATAGTGGCAAAGGAAGAAAAGGGAAATCCAAAGAGTCCTACTTTTCCTGCCCTGATTGCCCTGAGAAGGAGTCAATCTTGGAGGGACTGTAATCCTACGTAGTCTAAAAACCATTGATTGTGCAATCCTGGGTCTTGACTGTGCGTGGATGTAGACCCGTTTCTCCCTAATACCTGCATTTTCAGGAATGGTTATGAGAAGCATATATAGACTATTTGATTGTTGAGTTGCTTACTGCTTGGGGGTAGGTTTATTTTCCCAAGCTCAAAGTCCATTGTGCTGGTTGTAGTTTTTTCCAGCCATTTATCATATATATACACATACATATATTTCATGAAATATGTATGTATATGAATATGATTTCATATGAAAACATTGATCTAACCTAATGTTTGTTCTCAGATCTTTGTTTTGGAATTAAATAGTTACATAGATGGCAAAGTACTTTTGAGTGCACTGTGGGAGCTAAGCAATGAAATACTCACAATTGAGATCCCTCAAGAAGACAATGGAACTTCTCATGGAAAGGCATCCATGCTTTGATAGTGAACTTTGCCTTATCAAGCAAGTAGAGGTAATATAGGGAGGTGGCATCCTGTAGGGATTCTGATGCTTTACTGACTGGCATTAGATCCCAGCTTTGATATTCACTAGATGTGTTACTTTGGGCAGGCAGCTTAACATTTCTGTGGTTTATCCAGAGGTTACATTGCAATCTACTTCATGAGGTCATTAGAAGGATCAGATGGGTTAATGCATGTAAAGGCTTACCATTGTGGCTAGTACTTAATAAGCACTCAGTAAATGTTAGTTACTAACAGAGAGGGAAAATGTGAAAGTATTTGGGCATATCATTAACATGATCTTATTTTTTACCAGAAATTTTAATTTTTTATTCCCAAAATGAAATTAGGTTTCATTTTCAGTATTCCATAGTGGACCTATAGGAATGATTCCCAGTTCATGTCCCAGTGGTCACCCTATCAAATAACTTGGGTCTCTCCATTCCCCCAAAGCCTACTTTAAAAAAAAAAAAAAGTAGGGCTTTTATATTTTTTGAGGTATTTTATTGAATTTATCATTCATAATAACTTTGGCTAGCTGAAAATCATAAAGTATCACCTGGGGCAAATATATCAAATCTTATTAATCAATACAAGTAGTAAAGACCTTTTCTTAAATATGGTTATTTCTGTCTCCCATGCCAGTGAGAAATAGACTGACCGCATGAATGACAACTACTGATTTATAGATTAACAAGGGTCTGTTAGTACTTGAAGGCAAAATTATTACCCAAGTTTGTAATCAGCCATTCTCATCAGTTTCTGTATTTTTTCTAGTCCCTCAACCCTAAGGTTAGTGTTCTCAGGGGCTGGTCCAATGCTTCCCACCAAATCGCCCCATGCCTTTCTGACTCTCTTAAATAGCTTCCTAATCTGACATTTTAAAACCCATTTTGTCCTAGAAAAATTTTATTCCTGTAGCTAAATTGATAAATGGAATGAATTGTATTTTATTGCATGGGATAGGCTCCAAACTGTGCCTTTTCCCCAGAAAAAGTTTAATAAGTTCTGGTAGGCCAATCAGGAAGAAAGTTTCGAGCAACCAACCAAATAAACTGGCTTTGTCTGCTTCATTGTCCCAAATGTAGAGGAAAGCCCAACAGATACCTTTCTTCAAACCCCAAGTATCTGAGCCTTGCTGCTAATGGTTATGGAATTATTAGTCAAATGCCTTCTCTTTTCATTCTGGTTTCTTCCATGCAAACAACACACACACACATACACACACAGGGAAATACTTTCTGGCTGGATTTTAAGCGGCTATCCTATTATTTACATGCTGACATTATGATTATGTTTCTGTGGATACAATCTTCTATTAAAAATATTTTAAAATTAGTTCTTCCAACATCCATGAATTCATGCAGAAAACATTTCTTACATGTCTTGTATATATCAGGCCCTGTCATAAGTGTGGCCGATCTGATTTTAACCATGAGGAATGTTCAGCACAGAAAGGGTGGTAATAGTTAACTGAGTCTGTTTGCCAGAGGCGGGTGCTTAGTTCACCAAGCTTCACTAAAATTTGATATTTTGCTTTCGCAAGCTGGTTAGAAACATTGCATTAAAATACTGCCAAATTTTGTCCCTTTTTGTCCAAACTTTTTAACTTGAAAAAGGAATTTCAGTGTGTAAAAATTTCCATTATAAGGCCACCTGTAAACTTAAAACAGTCAAACTGTTTTTTCAGCTGCCTGCAGCTCTGTTTCTCAACTGACTAATACTGACAGATAAAGATGGCTTCCCCCAGAAGGATTGTTTTGTTTGTGGTTATTCTGTCACTACAAGGAGGGACAGCTCCCCTGATCCGTAGGGAATGCAGAGATGCAGTTTACAGACAGACTCATATGCTGACTAGCAACTAAAAAATAATACTCAAATAATGATTTCATTGTTCCTTCCTGTGTCCATGACAACCGAGAGGTATGCAGCTAGACCAGGACACTGCCTGGGAATGTTCTTTTCCTCAAATACTACTATTTTGAGAAAGTTAACCATTTATTCTGACAATCAGGCTAAGGAGAAAAATGGGCATTTCCAATCTCTTGCTAATTTTAGTGTTTTTATATCCCTGAAATTAATTCTTTTTTTTAAAAATATTTTATTTATTTATTTGAGAGAGAGAGAGAGCATGAGAGGGGATAAGTCAGAGGGAGAAGCAGACTCCCTACCAAGTAGGGAGCCCGATGTGGGACTTGATCCTGATACTCTAGGATGGGACTTGATCCTGGGACTCCAGGATCATGACCTGAGCCAAAGGCAGATGCTTAAACCAACTGAGCCACTCAGGTGCCCCGCAAAGCTAATTATTCTGTCACTTTTATTCACTGGTGCTATGACTTGCCTTTTTATGAAAATCTAGCTTAGGGGCACTTGGGTGGCTCTGTCGGTTTTAAGTAACTGCCTTCAGCTCGGCTTGTGATCTCAGGGTCCCAGCATCGAGCCTGGCATCAGGCTTCTTGCTTGGTGGGGAGTGCACTTCTCCCTCTGCCTTCTCTGCCTGCCTCTGCTTGTACGTATTCTCTCTCTCTGACAAATAAATAAATAGGAAGGAAGGAAGGAAGGAAGGAAGGGGAGGAGGGAGGGAGAAAGAAAGAAAGAATGAAAGAAAGAAAGAAAGAAAATCTGGCTTATGGCTTAGTTTCTACTGTGATGGTAGTCAGTGATGAAGAGTTCCTCTTTTGGAGTTGGACAGAGCTGTCTATAACTCCCTCAGCCAGTTAACAGCGGTGGGACCTTGGCAGAGTTTCTTAAACTTTCTAATCTTCCTGTCTTTGTTGATAAAGTAGGAATTAGTAACAGAATTTTTCTTCATAAGGTTGTTGTGAATTAAATGAGATAATGCACAGAAAGTGCTTAGCCTGCTGCTTGGCACAAGTAAGCCCTCCATAAATTGAAGGTTTGTTGCTGTTACTAACAGCCTCCTGTACAAGACGGTAACAGCAATGGTTCTCAGCCTTGACTGCACACTGAAATCAACTGGGTAATTTTAAAAGCTTCTGATAGCAGGGCCGCAGACCAGATCAACTAAATCAGCATCGTGGAGGTGGGTCCAGGACTTGGCATTTTTAAAGTGGTTCAGTTGATTCCAGTGGGCAGGCGAGGTTGAGAAATCTGTCCCTGAAGTTGGGACCTATATAATATTAAAGTACTCAGAAAAGGGGTGCGTGGGTGGCTCAGTTGTTAAGCAGCTGCCTTCAGCTCAGGTCTTGATCCCAGGGTCCTGGGATCAAGACCCACATCAGGCTCCCTGCTCGATGGGGAGCCTGCTTCTCCCTTTGCCTGCTACTTCTCTTATTTGTGTTCTCTTTCTCTGTGTCAAATAAATAAATAAAATCTTTAAAAAAATAAAGCAGTTGGATAAAAAATGTATGAAAAACTTGCTAATATGGATATTTTGAAAAATAAGTCAGTATGATCTAGAAAAAAATAGAATGACACAGAGGACTTAGCCTGTTTTGTTGTTAGTATTTTGAGTAACTGAATGGGGCAAAGCTAAATTGAGTGATTTTTCAAGGGGCCTCTTTTTATCATCATCATAGTAGAATGAATCTAAGAAAGAAATGGAAAATTGTAAAATATGTGGGAACCCAAAGTCTGAGTGTGAGAAAATTATACAAGTGGAATACTGTACTAAAGCAAAATTATTTTCATATTTTAGTGTTTTTGAAAAAGAGAGATAATTGACAATCATAAAGACAAATCTGTACTATTTCAACAAAAAAATCAGTATGATTCAAATACATCCAACTTAGTTCATATCCATGTTTGAATTTGAGGGAAAACTAATGGCAACACGAGAAAATACTTTTATATTGCTTATGGTGAATCAGCATCTTTAGCCATTCATTGTAGTATTAAACCTTTTGGAATGGGAAGGCAAAGATTCAGACAAAACTCAATTGTATTAACTACATAAGAAGGCTTGAATTTCTTCCTGGTAATCTGAAAGACATTAATTACTAAGTTTTCAAGATCTTAAAAACTTAACTAAAATGAAAGCACAAGACTTAACTTTTCTAAAGGAATTTCTTAGCCCCTCAGTTCTTTAACTGTATTTCCAAAGTGAATTTCTCTGTATTTCAACATATCACATTATTTTGATAAGCATGTTATTTTTTAAGCTTCTTCAAAAGAACTTTTTCAAATAAATACTTCATCTCACACTCAATATCTGTTTCTCTGTGTATGCAGTTTTAACCCATATATATTGTTGATACTTATCAAAATAATCACACTTGTGTACTGCTGCTAGTTTTCCAGATAGTTCTGTATGTATGTTTTCTTTCAGATCTCACAGTACCTCAGTACTGTGACAATCAGGCTAAGGAGAAAAATGGGCATGGGAAAATGGGAATTCAAGATACAGGTTCAAGAATTAGCCTCATTTTATAGGTGGGAAAACTAAGGCAGCTTATCAGTAGTCAGTTTCAACTCAACTAGGGCATAGATTCCTGTTTTCTAGTCAGATATTCCTTTCATTAACTCATTCATATATTTATCAAGCGCTATCAAGCTGTAGATATGTGTCAGATGGAGTTCTAGGCAATGGGCATGAGATGAGTAAGGCATATTTGTTGTCTTTAAAGAGTTGTGTACACAGTGTCATGAGTGGACTTTGAAATTCTTACCCTGTGTCTACTAAGGCAGAATCCAGGACCTGAAATTGCCAAGGCTAAAGCTGTCAAGTCTTCCAAGGCATAGGCCGATAGAAGAGAAGAGTTGAGGTAGTTCAGAAATCCATAATGACCAGTTTTTACAGTTATATTTTGTGACAACCTACTAGATGCAATACCAACTTGGACACTAATATCCCTTACAGCTGAATATTTTGGTGATTTCTGCCACAGTAGGGAGTGCTGTGGTGTTTTTCTAAGAATATATTATTCAGTGATGCTTTAATTTGTTTTTCTCCAGCTTTTCAACAGCTAATGTTCATTTTAGTTTTGGCAGAAACTTTTGAAGCTTAAGCATTTTGGTTTATTTTTAATGCTAATTCATCTCAAGTAGTTAACTGGTAGTTAACAAGTAGTAATCCTGTTACTGAATTTAAAGTACTCACACTTACTAGACACAAATTAAATTCTACAGTAAGATATAGAGTTTAAATGTAATTAAATTCTCCTCAAAATACATCCATTTTTTAAAAAAGTGTAATGTCTTGGAGTAAAGCAATTTCCATAACTGTCTTTTCTAATTACCCATATTCATACTACTTTAAAGCATAAAGTAGGAGTCAGTTAGATGGAGATAGACAATTTTAGTTCTTGTTGAGGATTCATAGTTGCCCTAAAGGAAGGAAAGCTCAGAACAAATATTACTAGTTCTCAGTTACCAAGTGGAAATATTTTATGTCTTGAAAATTTCCTTGACTATTTTGCAAAGATAGAGAATATTATGAAGAGGTAAAAGAATAGTGTTTAAGGGGCGCCTGGGTAGGCTTGGTGGGTTAAAGCCTCTGCCTTCGGCTCAGGTCATGATCTCAGGGTCTTGGGATCGAGCCCCACATGGGGCTCTCTGCTCGGCAGGGAGCCTGCTTCCCCCTCTCTCTCTGCCTGCCTCTCTGCCTACTTGTGATCTCTTGCTGTCAAATAAATAAATAAAATCTTTAAAAAAATAGTGTTTAATGTTGAAAAGTTAAAATACAAGTATTGTTAAGCAACAAATAAATGAAATATATCTCTTAGTCTTGTATGAAACTATTTTAAGTTAATGTCAATAAAGTTTAAATTAGTTCAGACTTTTCTTATTAGAATAAATGTTTCCTTTTAAAATGCATGATAATCATAATCAAGACAAAATTTGTCCTGTTATTTATTTTCAAAATGATTGTACATGTTTAGCAGACTTTTGATTTAAATCCCCAGTGATATATTGAAGACAGATGTTTAGATGACCTCATGTTTAAAGTAATGTTATATTTGGACACAAGATTAAATTTTCCTTAAAATCTTTCCTTATAAGTTAAACTGTGTGGTAGTATACAAAAACTAATCAATGATTTGCAGTGGATTAATGCAATTCTTGTATTTTAAATAAAATTTTCTATTTTTTATGGAGCTCCACATAGTACAAAAGAGCTGATTATGAAACAGCTGTTTACAAATGAAAATATTGTTTTTGGCTGGCTAGCTAAATGGGAAACAGATTTGAAAAGTTCCATGAATTTGAATGCAAATTTACCATATCATTTATACTGAACCAAAGAACGTTGGTAAAAGACTGCAACAGTTTACCAAAAAAATTCAGTTGAAGACTGTTTTGTAAGATATAATATAAGCATTTTAAATAGTTTTTCCTTTTTCAAAAACTTATTTTTCCTTATGAGAATCAATATAACTATAATACGTAGTTAGTGTATTGACAAGGTTTTAAAGGAGCCCATAAATGATATTTGACATTTCAGTGAGGAGAAATTAGCAGATGGAGCAATTAGAAGCATATAGGTAACTGAGTAGAGTGAAATAGATAAAAATAAGAGATATTATCCAAAGACAGTAAATTACTGTATTGTGACAAAGGTGTTTAAGTCAGAGCTACATAGCTATTAGTATATTGTCATTTTCATCAATAGCTTGAATTTTTCTTTTTTAAGATTTTATTTATTTATTTGACAGAGATCACAAGTAGGCAGAGAGGCAGGCAGCGAGAGAGGAGGAAGCAGGTTCCCCGCTGAGCAGAGAGCCATGCGGGGCTAGATCCCAGGACCCTGGGATCATGACCTGAGCTGAAGGCAGAGGCTTTAACCCACTGAGCCACCCAGGCCCCCCATCAATAGTTTGAATGTTTTATAGGATATTACATTGCTGTGGAATTATAGGTCAACTGAATTTTTCAATTTTATCCAGTTTTTCTGACATTATCTAGACAGGTAAATTCACTAGTCATTGTTTTTGTTTGTTTGTTTTTATTTTTTCTTTTAAGCAAGCTTTATGCCCAATAGTCTTGAACTCTGTGACCTCAAGATCAAGAGTCACATGCTCTAGTGACTGAGCCAGCCAGGTCCCCTTACTGTGGAAATTATAATTTAAAAAACATAGTCTGCAAGGAAAACCTACACATTTTCTCTCAAATTTTAAATAGTTATTAAAAATTATTTATTTTGGAAATTAGTTTACATAAAAATAAATAAGACAGAAAGGCCGTAGTATCTTTTGAACTTTGAATGACTCCTTTGAATGCCAAAGTACATAATTTACGTGAAGTGGTAGTTCATGAGTTAAAACTTCTATGAGACAGTTTTTTTTTTTTTGCCTTATATATTCTGTTGTCTTTCTCCTTGTCTCCATGTTCAGAAAGTGAGACTGTGTTTCTTCAATACCTTTTTAAAAATCACCTAGGGCGTAAATGCCTTTGGTGGATGGGATATTACATCTGGTTCTATTGTCGCTTTAATAGAGTAACTCTTTTTTTTTTTTTAATTATTTATTTATTTATTTGACAGACAGAGATCACAAGTAGGCAGAGAGGCAGGCAGAGAGGAGGAAGCAGGCTCCCCGCAGAGCAGAGAACCCGACGTGGGGCTCGATCCTAGGACCTGAGATCATGACCCGAGCCGAAGGCAGCGGCTCAACCAACTGAGCCACCCAGGCGCCCCTAATAGAGTAACTCTTAACTCTCTAAGAGGTAGATAATCACTCAAGAAAGAAGCAAGTGGAATATATGCAAAATACTTTAAGAAACAAGTTTTGGGGCAAAATCAAGACAAAAAGAATCTTAAGAATCCAAGCAACATAACTAAAATCTTTTTCTTTTTTTTTTTTTTTTTTTTTTTTTTTTTAAAGATTTTATTTATTTATTTGACACAGAGAGAACACAAGTAGGCAGAGAGGCAGGCAGAGAGAGAGAGGAGGAAGCAGGCTCCCTGCTGAGCAGAGAGCCCGATGCGGGACTCGATCCCAGGACCCTGAGATCATGACCTGAGCCGAAGGCAGCGGCTTAACCACTGAGCCACCCAGGCGCCCCTAAAATCTTTTTCAATGGAATTCCATTTTATAGAAATTGATGAGTGTGTCCTTAATGGATGATGCACCTTTAGCATGCTTGACTCGTTTTATACATTTTCCATTGAGAGTCAATAGTTAAGGAAGCCCAAAAACCTGAGACTTTAATATAGGCCATATATATATATATATATATATATATATATATATATATATAGCCTTATAGGAAGACCGATAAAACTAATTCATTGATAGACGTGCTATATGGTATTGTAGACTATAACTTTTAAAGAAGTGTTGATGCCTTTTGGCTATAGCACATCATCCAATTCTTTTTGTTTTTACTTGAAATCCTATGATGTAGCAATGTATAAAAATCAGACAGCTGGCACAAATAAAGATCCATTTGGGAGCCACTGAAGGAGGTTTCCTTATTTACTTATATGTCAGCCCAATATATTTACATACTTGACATAAACAATAAGAAGGTTTTAAAATCAGCTGATGCTTAATTCTTCCAACATGGAACTAAAACTGGGATTTTTGCATATGGGCAAAATTAAATTTTGGAAAGAAATGTGATTAATACCAATTAATAAGAAGTAATACTTATACATAAATGTAACGCTTTAATATACTGGTTTTTAAAAATCAGCATCATACTGATTTTGCCAAATGTGTAAGGCATTTATCTGCCATTACAGAATGTTACAAAATAGTTTCACTCCTTGAAAATCCCCTGTGTTCCACCTATTCCTCCCTGCCCCGAGAACCTTGGACAATCATGGCTTTTTTTACCCCCTCTATACTTCTTCCTTTTTCAGAATGTTATATAGTTGGAATCATATAGTATATAACCTTTTCAGACTGGCTTCTTTACTAAGAAAAATGCATTTAAGGCTCCCCATGTCTTTTCATGGCTGAATAGCATTCTGTTGTATGGGATATATCAGTATTTATTGATTGATTTATGTATTGAAGGACATCTTGTTTGCTTTCAAGTTTTAACAATTATGAGGAAAGCTTCTATGACCATTTCTGTGTAGATTTTTGTGTGGATGTAAGCTTTTCAGTTCATTTGGGTAAATACCCAGGAGTGTGATTGCTGGATTGTTGAAATACTTTTATATAATTGTAATGGTGTCTCTGGTTCATAGGAATATCCACATCTTCAGTTAATCATAAGAGAGTCAAATTTTGTTTCCTGGATTAATACAGTTGAATTCTGGATAAATAAATAGACACTTTTTATTTCTTCCTTGTTAGTATACTTAGGCATGAAAGGCTATTCCAATTCTTGCTTTTCTACTATTTGTTTTTGATGAGATTTCAAGGTGAGATAAACATAATTTGGTAAGACCATCACAATTAATATTGAAGGTGGGTAATCTTAAAGACAGTGGAGGACATAGCTCATAGTAAGATGACTAGAATATAGTCAGGAGATTGGAGTGTCTCCTTAGGTTACTGAAATTTTTTTTTTCTAAGTTAGTTGTAACAGAATTCAGTTCTGTGTTAGCTGCCATTCAGAACCTTTGATTAGATGTACATCCTTCTACTCCCCTCAACAGCCAAGGAGTTTTTAAGCTCAGACAGATAACAGCAATACAGATATTCAAGATAGACTAGTCACTGAACTATCACAACTATATAAGTGATAATAATAGTTACTGTCATGGTGCCTAACATTTATTGAGCACTTATTATGTGTCAGGTATTTTCTAAGATTAGAGCAGGACCGTGTGTGTGTGTGTGTGCGCGCGCGCGCGCACGCGTGTATGTATGTGTGTGTGTTTTACAAATAAGGAAATATTTTGTAAAATACAAATATTTTACAAATGACGAAACTGAGGAAGAGAGAAGTAGCTTTTGCTCATGTTGTAAGTGGCAAACCCTGGGTTTGATTCCAGAGATTTCACTCAAAATCATGAAATTTCACTATTTTACCTGTTAAGCTAAATATTAAATTTTTTGCAGAAAGCGCTAAGTCTACTTTTCAGATCGTTGAAGAGGATACCATAAGATTCAAACTTAGAAAAGTCTTGAAAGTGGGGCAGAGGAGATCCAATAAAATAATGAGTAAGTTTACCAAGGGCCAGGAGGCAGGAATCGTGGAAGAGACATAGAATATTAAACATGATTATGAGTGTCTCTTACAAGAGAATCCTGTCTTAAGATATTTTTTTCCTGGAGTATTAAGTTTTCAAGTGCAGAACATTAAATCTAATCTAAAAAAGTCAGTATTCTACAGTGGGGAAAGTACTGAATGTCAGCATGCCTGGTTTTCAGTAATAATTTTGCCATTAAAGATGTCGGGAAAATTGTATTACCCAAAAGTTCTTTTTTTTTTTTTCCTAGATTTAAAATTTGAAACTTTTGACACTTGAAAAAATTTTCACATATTTTTGACATAAACTAAAGTTGGGTTTGGTATAATAAGACCCATCACTGGGAAAAGAAAAATTATTTCATCTCCAAATTTTTCTACTACTACCCATGAAACATCAACCTTCAAATCTCCCCCACACAAAAACATTGGGTTATTCTGATCTCATTCTGTTTGACGTACCTCTCATCCAAACTGTCATTAATCTCTGTGGCCTACCTTCTTCTCTCTATTTTGACCAGCACTGTTTTGGTTTCTTAAAGTTTTTTGACTAAATGACTGCAATAATTATTCAACTTCTGGGTCAAGTTTTTTGTTTGTTTGTTTGTTTTTAAAGATTCTCTTTATTTATTTGACAGACAGATATCACAAGTAGGCAGAGAGGGAGGCAGAGAGAGAGGAAGGGAAGCAGTCTCCCCACTGAACAGAAAGCCTGATGTGGGCCTTGATCCCAGGACCCTGGGATCGTGACCTGAGCCGAAAGCAGAGGCTTTAACCCACCAAGCCACCCAGACACCCCTGGGTCAAGTTTTTTAGTCCTTCCTTTAATAAGCATTGTTTGCATTGAGTGTCTAAGGGTGCTGGATGCCTAAGTATGGACATGAGAAGACAGCATGGAATAAAGTTGGTCGTGGGCCCAGAGGTGTCTACCAGTACTAAAAGCAAAAGAGGGGGCCAGCAACAGTGTTACTGAGGAAGTAAATAATAGTGGTGGGTATTGAAGTGTGAATTGAAGAGTGAACTAGGACATTCTAGGCAGAAGAAGTAGCACTTGCCATGACTTGGAAGCATGCAGGCTTATGGTCAGCTCATGGAAGGACGAGAAGTTTAGTGTAATTGGAGTTTAGGGTTTAGAGGAGGAGAAAGAGGCAAGAAATGGTGAGAGAAGAAGTTAGAGAGGTGGGTTGGGGCGGGTGTTGTGGTTCTTCTATGCTGCGTGAGGTTTCTACATTTATTCTGTAGGCATTGGGGCTGTGAAAGCTGTTTACAAAGTGGGGGAGGAGGGTGTATGTGCATTTTCTGGTGAGTGAACAATATTGGTGGTAATGCAGAGGTTGAGTTCATATAAAGTGCCTGTTTGGAAGGTGGTTGCCATTATTCAGAGGAGAGAGGATGGAAATTTGGGGCAGTGGCAGTGGAAAAGAGAAGACTGGCTCTGGGGAAGAACCAACTTTGGGAAGTTGAGTGAGAAAAATTTTCACAGTTGGAGACTGGGTGAAGATGTGTCTGATGCCATTAAACGTGGTAGTGGGGAATATCCAAGAGGGACTGAGGAATAGTGACTTCTGTTTTATGTATATGAGGTTTGAATTATTCAGTAGGGGGTTGGAAAATAGGTGGGCGAAGGTTTGAGAGTCACCAGCATATTTGTCAGTGAGTCTTACATTGTGTGAGTGTGTTGGGATGGGGTGTGTGTATCATGGTCATCTGAGGGGATTTTAAAAAGTATGCCTGTACTTGGGCTAGGTAAACATATCCCTCTCACACCCTCCATAACCCTGTGAAGAATCATAGCTATAGAGAAGCCAGAGGAAGAACACGAGGGTAAGTGGAGGAGTTAAAAAAAAGGAAGAGGAGGAGGAGGAGGAGGAGGAGGAGGCAGCAGATGCTTGAGTCTGAAAACAGGATCACCAGGGAGGTGGAAAGAAAACCAGAAAAGGGTATTCTGAAAGTTAAAGTAAAGAGAATTTCAAGGAAATCAGTAGTGTCAGATGCCCTTCTAATCCAAAACAGATGCCTGAAACGTATTTCTTTTCCATTTCACCCCATAAGCATTCATCACTCACAAGTTAAAATGTCCTGTCTTGGTGTTTAAAACTCCCACCTTTAAGTTGTACCTCCTGTCTATGCTGTCCTTTGCTGCTTTACCTGCGAGTATAGTGGGATGGAAGACGACCAAACTGCCAGGCTTTGAATCCCACCTCCTCCACTTAATGAGTGACCTTGTCAAGTTCTGTTAACCATGGTTAATTTCTTATGTTTGGGATTAATAAAAGAATCAGTCTCCAAGGGATGCTGTGAGGGTTACATGAGTTAATATGAATAATGTGTTTGACTCAATTATTTTTATGTGTTGAAACTAAAAACGTCAGTAGTACAATATTGTCCTAAGTACTGTTAGCATGTTTATCCTTAGCATGTAATATCCTTATCTTTTATCCTTATCCTTGATCTTAGCATGTAATATCCTTAGTTATCTTCCTCCTTCAAGGTGGGGAAGAGAATATAAGGGCTATTCTGCAGTGAAGAACTTACTCTGCCTTACAAAATCACAGAAGTCAGTCAGTTCACAGAAGTCAGTCAGTCATAAATACGGATAACTACAATCAGGATGAGTAATCCTGGCCTTCCTGAACTTAAATGGAGACTCCAAAACAAACAAAAATGAGTTCTTGTTTTTGTTACCCTGGAGTGGAAACCGCCTGAGACTTTGGGAACCACTGATCTAACCTAACTTCTCAGTATGACCCTTTGCCTCTGGTCAAACATTCTAGCTCTTCTTAGTCATAGGACCTTTCTACTCATCCTCGTTTTTTCTTCCTGATGTTATCCTTACCTGAAGTAGCTTTGCAATAGGCTGTCAACCTAAGTCCCAGTCTGAGCAGTGGTTCTCATCCTTGGTTGCAGGTTGCACATTAGAATCATCTGGAGAATTAAAAAAAAAAAAAAAAAAAAAAGACCAGGTCACACCCCACACTAATTAAATCAGAATCTCTGAACATGGAACCCAAGTATCAGTGCTTTTCAAAGCTGCCACATGATTTTACTGAGCCAGCCAAGGTTAAAACCAGTTACCTATGCTCAGAGAGTTTCTTTGATTAATCTGAATTCTCCGTTTAGCACTTACGATCTTAGTATGAATTGCATTATTCTACCCTTCCCAATACGTTGTTGCATATGGGGAAAAAAAAAATCATTTTTATGTCACTGTGTGCAGAATACTTCTCTCGCCACACTGGCCAGTGCAGATAGCCTACCCATCTACAGGGGACCCTGCATATGTCTGCTGGCTGACAACTGCATTGGTTAGTACCAAACAGTCAGACATAAAACATTTTGTTTAGTGTGCATCAATGGGCTTGGACTAATGCCATGCCAGAATGTTCACAAAGGGACCTCATAAGATGAAATGTCACCACAACATGTGTCTGACTCAATGACATGCCCTAGTGTTACATTAAACAAATTCCTTTTTATTGCTTCTTTCACAGAAACCCACAAAGATTCTGAGGTTAGTCTGTGTGACTTTCTGTGGGGAAGGCAGGGGTTCCTTTACATTAAAAAAAAAAAAGTGCAACATGCATATAAAAATACACAAATTTTAAGTATAGAGTTTGACAAATTATTCAAAATGTACAAACTTTGTAGCCACGGTCCCAGTCAAGCAATAGATTATTACCAGTAACCGAGAAGGCCCTCTGGTCCCTCCCCTCCATCATTATCTTCTCTCTCCCCTCCAGCGGTATGGTATTTAAGTTGAACTTTTTTCTTTTAGTGGCCAGATCCCATGAAACTTCTTTTGCAATGAGGTGTATTTTGCTTGCGCATTAGGAGAAATCGTTTACAATCTGGCCAAAGCCAGCAGCCCTTTTCTCTGCTTATTTTCCCCATCTGTTTAGAATTCACATCGACATTGTATTGTTACCTCAACTAATCAAGCAAGGGAATGTCTCCAGAGTATGCGTTCCATAAATGACTTAATTTTCATTTCACTCACTTCCAGGGGCTTCATGAGAAACCACCAGATCCTCTTTGGTTATAAGTCTCTCTCAGGGCCATATTTCTCAAAAGAGCCACACCGTGCCCATGAACTGCTATGAATTTTTAAAAATAGTTTCTTCTAATATTTTGCTTCGATCAGAGTTCGTATCATATTTGTAGCTGTGGTAGTATGCTTTATTATTTTCCTTTAGGTTTATGCTCTAAACAGCATAACATGTTGCATATGCTTGTTATAGTAGAAGTTAAAAATAGTAAGAGGATAGATCCAATTTGCATGTTAATGTGGAGCAAACATGTCTTTCTGCTATCTCAGAGGTCTTTGTCAAGATACCTCTCTGGACTCAAACTGGTCATTGTTTTCATTAAGTGAGGACAATCTGTTACAGAATGGATCTAGGCTGCCTTAACAGGAGGGCTCAGTTTTATTTTTACTCTTTGTCATTCTTACAGGGTGCTACTGATATAGACTACTTGTTTTTAAAAAAGAAAAATCTTTTAAAAGTTTTTGGTAATGCCAAAGACATTGGTCTTGAAAGAAATTATTGCAATAATTCTCAAATGTATTTAGAGACTTTAAGGTAAGAAATATAGATTCCTTAATTATATTTATGAGAACTTTGGACCCCTATAATATAATTAGAAAAGACTCTAAACCAATTTTGAGAACTCTAGGCACACTTTGGAATATCGACCGTCTGCCTTGTGAGAGGATTGTTCTGAGCAGTCTTATTTAAAATGGACTTAATACAGTGTTTCTGTATCCATGATAGAATATGGGATCTGGGAAATGCACAGCTTTCCTCAATCCAGGATCAATGCTTTCATTATCTTGAGGGCTTATTATGATTTTTGAAAGGTGCAGGATTGCTCTTGGTGTAAAATATGCTTCATGGTCACTTAGGAACAATCCTGAAAGGAGCAGTGGGTATATTTGGGTCATTGCTGAAGGGGGAGCATCATGTTTTCCATTTCCTCACCCCCCCACTGTGTTCTAATCCAAACAAATTGAACTGCACAAGATAACTCTTGTCAGCAGAAAGGTCAGGACAATAGCATCTCCAGAGCAGATGCTGATCTGCTGCTGTGTGTAACAAGGCACCAGTTCTTAGTTTCTCTAGGTTGTAAATTCAAGAAAGTGATATTTATGGGACTGTGGAGTACAGCTGTCATTGCATGAGTGTAATGAAGTCAGTGTTGGATGAGAAGCCAGGAATTTCCTTAAAGAGAAGTGGTGGTTGTGGCAGTGGCTATTCTGTATCTCGTCCTCCCACATCGGCAGATCTTTTTCCAGTAGGTCTTTCGACATTGGTGGAAATAACCTTTATCTCTTCTGTCCAATGTAGTAGCTATTGAGCAATTGAAATTTGGCTGGTGGGACTGAGGAAATTAATTTTTAATTTTATTTAATCATAATTTAAATTTAAATAGCCACATATGCCAAGTAACTACTGTATTGGATGGTACTCTTAGATTACACATTTGTATCAACCAAGAAATAATGTTTAAATTGTAGGATAATAGGCCCTATTGACTTGTGTATTTACTTTGGGGGGATTCTTTTGTATTAACACATCAAAATAACATAATTTAATCTAATTCATGCTTCACTTTAAGAGAGAAAATTCTTGCTAAGCAACATAATGGGGGATGGGGAGCTTAAAGCAACAGATATTTATTGTCTGCCATTTCTGGAGGCTAGAAGTCCAAAATCAATGTGCCAACAGAGTTGGTTCCATCTAGAGGCATTGAGGGAGAATCTATTCTGTACCCCTCTTCCCACCCCTCCCACCTTTTGGTGGTGCTGGTCATGCTAGGCGTTACCATTCCTTGGCCTAAACAATGTAGTATATTTTTTTTAATTTTTATTATTATTATTATTTTTTTAACGTAGTATTTTTAAACCATTGTAGTGTGGGCATTTCTTAAAGAATGTCTGTTCACCTGAAAGTGAGGAGATGAGGACGGATATTCCTATTTTAGGTGTGGGTGTATTTAGCACATAATAAACAAGGAAACTAGTTTCTGACTGTTAAATATAGATTGTAACATAACTTTTCTCTTGTTAAGTTTGTTTCTTGAAATCTAAAGTCTCTTCCTGTAGAATCCCATTCTCATGGTTCTTTGGCTGGTAACAAAATATTTGGTTTCTCCTCCTCCTTCAATTTTTTTTATAACCTCTTCTTTGCCAACTTGACCTGACCCATCAGTCTATCCCATCTTTACTAAAATAGTTTTACCACCATTCAAAACTAGAGTAAGAAATTATGTTGGATTTAGTCCACTCCCAGCTTCCTGACCTTCCAGAACTAGTTTTGAGTTTTCCATATGCCAGTGTGTATTGAGACAGGATAATTGAATGTAGCTGTCAGCTAAAGAAGTGGTCTCTGTGCTCTTGAAAAGTTACTTTGCATTCCATCAATGAAAGCTTTTTATTTTAGGATTTATACTGGTAAAAAAAGTACAATCTGAGATCAGTCTGACTCTGTGCCAGCAGTTGGTAATTCCTGCACACTCTTTCAAGTTTTCACCGTTGAGGAGACAGAAAAGCAGTAGAAGTCAATGACAAGGATCCAACTACAGAGCTAGTAAAAACAGAGAGGGTGCTGGACTACATTATGTAGCACTGAGATTCAAGTCAGAGAAATTTGTTTTGGCCAAATGGTAGGTATACACGAAGGCATTCATAGAGAGACAAGAAGCTGATGAGTGGAAATTTCTGCTGGTTGGAGTGACATATTCCTGGATTAGAATTCTGGTTCTGCCACACATTGCAGTGTGACCTAAGGCAAATTTCCAAAGCTCACTGGACCTCAGTTTCTTCATTTGAAAAACAAGGGTAAAAATACTTACTCTGGAGGGTTAATAGGATAATTTTTTTTTTCTGGGACTGCTTATTGTAGTATAGTTAACATATAGTGTTATCTTAGTTTCAAGTGTACAGGATAATGATTTAACAATCTTATACATTACTCAGTGCTCATCAGGAGAAGTGTACTCTCAGTCCTCTCCACCTCTTTCATTCATCCCCCCATCCACCTCTCCTCTCACAACCAGCAGTTGGTTCCCCGTTTTTAAGAGTCTGTTTCTTTAATTTGTCTCCTTTTTCCTTTGTTCATTTGTTTTATTTCTTAAATTCCACATATGAATAAAATCAATTAGGATGATGTCTGTAACATGCCTGGGCCTTAGTTGGCACTCAGTAAATGGTAGTTATTACTAGTCCTTCTTAACCTAGGGCTATATAACAATAACAAGTGCTACCTCTATCACTTTTTTGTTTTACCTTAGAGAACCTACTGTCTCAGAACCAGGAGGGGCAAGCAGTTTCCTTTTAGTATCAGTGTTGTAGAAATATGTGTTTCAGTAGTTTCCAGTAGACCCTGGCTATTTTCTTTCAAATCAGATCAGTTCCATAGTCTTTCTCCCAAACAGAAAACTGTAACATAAATATAATTAATTCACTTTCAGCAAACCCTTTTTATGGGAACTCTATTAAGGGTGGGGGGGGAAGAACACAAATTAACAAATTGATTTTCTAAGATTTTCTTTGTAAGGGAGACTAAAATATCTTTGTAACTTCCTTGAGGGTAGGAAGGTGATCACATCCTGAATATCTCTTTGTGTTCTTTATCTAGCAGCCACCTCCTAAGTGCTTGTGAAATTGGATTAGACTGACATGTTTGTATAAACTTTTTGCTATAATTGAACTATACATGGTAAATTTGTGGAAATCAATGTGGTGACAAATAGCCTCTTATTTTTATGTTGCATTGCAAGTGTTGTATGATTCTGCCAAAAATGTAAAATTGTACACATGTATGGTTCTTCCTTTCTACAAGTTCTTCTTGAGGTCTCCATAACTTGGAATGTGAAATGTACAGTTACAGTGGTAATCTGGCATCATCAACAGAAAGTGAAGGAAAAATATGGTATGTATAATTAAATTAATTTTAAAAATGAGTCTCCTCCCTTATTTTAGGAAACTCCTAATGATAAGGGCATTGATATTGGTCATATTTCATTTTCAGTGGCTCCAGTTTCAGTGGCTCCAGCACCAATGCTGTCAAACCTTGACTGATGGTTACGTAATGGTATCTTATTGATCCAGTGTTACTGAATTGCCACTTTTGTGACAGTGCAACTAGTGATAATTATAGTCCGTATTAATGGCAAAGCTATTCAGCTCCTAATTGTAGTGTACACATAGCATGTGTGCAAGGAGGAAAGCCATCAGCCAGGGCACAGTAGAGCAATGCCTTGACTTAGAATTAAAATAAAAATGTGTGGGCAGAGAACTTGAATAGACGTTTTTCTTAAGAAGTCATAGAGCTGGCCAAAGTTTTCGTTGAGGGGTGAATGGATAGAGAAGAATGGATAAACACACACACACACACACACACACACCATTATTTAGCCATAAAAAAGAATGAAATCTTGCCATTTGTAATAACAAGGACAGACCTAGAAGGTATTATGGTAAATGGAGTAAGTCAGATGGAGAAAGACAAATACCATATGATTTCACTTACATGTGAAATCTAGAAAGCAAAACAAAACAAAACACAAACAGAGTCATAGAAACAGGAAATAAGACTCTAGGTTACCAGAGCAGGAAGGGGATCAGGGGCAGGTGAAATCGTTGAAAGGGATTAAGAGGTACAACTTCCAGTTATAAAATAAACCGTGGGGACATGAAAAGCTGCTCAACATCACTGTCATCAGGAAAATACAAATCAAAACTGCAATGGGATATCACCTCAGACCAGTCAGAATAGCTAAAACCAACAACACAAGAAAAAGTGTTGGCAAGGATATGGAGAAAGGGAAGCCCTTTGCACTGTTAGTGGGAATGGAAATTGGTGCAGCCATTCTGGAAAACAGTATGGCGTTTCCTCAGAAAGTTAGAAATAGAACTGCCCTATAATCCAGCAATTGCACTACTAGGTATTTACTCAAAGGTTACAAAAATATTGATTGAAAAGGTTATATGTACCCTGATGTTTATGGCAACATTATCCATAAGTGGTGTCCATCAGTTGATGAAGTGATAAAGAAGATGTGGTATATATATATAAATGGAATATTACTCAGACATTAAAAGAGTAAAATCTTGTCATTTGCAACAACATGGATGGAGCTAGAGTGTATTGTGCATAGCAAAATAGTCACAGAAAAACAAATACCATATGATTTCACACACATGTGGAATTTAAGAAACAAAACAAATAAGCAGAGGGGAAAAAAAGAGAGGCAAACCAAGAAACAGACTCTTAACTTTAGAGAACAAACTGATGGTTACCAGAGAGGAGGTGGGTGGGAGGAGGGGTTAAATAGGTGGTAATTATTAAGGAGAGTACTTGTTGTGTGATAAGCACAGGGTGCTATATGGAAGTGTTAAGTCACTATATTTGATACCTGAAACCAATATTACATTGTATGTTAACTAACTAGAATTTTAAAAAAAACTTTAAAAATTTTAATTAAATGGGACGCCTGGGTGGCTCAGTTGGTTAAGCAGCTGCCTTCGGCTCAGGTCATGATCCCAGCGTCCTGGGATCGAGTCCCACATCGGGCTCCTTGCTCAGCAGGGAGCCTGCTTCTCCCTCTGCCTCTGCCTGCCATTCTGTCTGCCTGTGTTCGCTCTCTCCCCCTCTCTCTCTCTGATAAATAAATAAAATCTTTAAAAAAAAAAAAAAAAAAAAAAAAAAATTTTAATTAAATAAAAGCACAGTCTATGAAAAAATAGTATTATACAGTTGAATAAAACAGAATTATTTCTCTTCGAAGCAGAAAAATAAGCCATGGGGTTGTAATGTGTAGCATAGGGAATATAGTCAATATATTGTAATAAATTGATATGTGACAGATGGTAACTAGACTTATCATGGGGATCATTTTGTAATGTGTAAAGATATTGAATACTATGATGAGTACCTGAAAATAATAGGGTATTGTGTGTCAATTATACTTAAGTAATAAAATTTTTGAAATAAATATAGAAAAGTTTTTAGTTTAAGTTGTGTGTAGGGTAAAAAGAGATGTGATGAAAGGCTTTGGGGCCACATCCTTAAATATTATCCAGATTTTTTAAAGTAATGATATCATATGTCATAGGTTGAAAAACACAATTGCTCCTAATTTATATGAGTAAAAAATATCTCTCTTAAACTGTTAGGTATTTTCAGTATCTTTTGACAGTTACTCAATACAATGATGTCTTGGCACAATGTTTGGACAGCCTTCAAAGCAACTGAAATACCGTATATCCCAGTTGACTCCTTCTCACGGTGTTAGACCATAAACACATAATGATGTTTAATGGGTCCGTAGACTTGGAGTCTTTTAAAACAGAAAGGAAAAGGATTTCTAAATACCAGAATCTTTCATTGAGAACTGGCTGTTCCTAGTCCATCCTCATTCAAATAGAACAAGCAATAATCATAAGTCATAAAGTAAATACTAATTTACTAGTTGCCAAAAAGTTCTAGGTGGTTCCACCTTCTGGAGCTAGTTAATTCTATGTAAAGTGATAGCATGTGGGTGTCTGATTTTCTGTGTCTTAACCTAATCATAATGGTTTGGTTTTGTTTTTTTAAGTAATTGTTATCCTACCATCAACTGGAATGCAGCAGTTACCATCATTTATCCGTCCACCAAGTAATACGATTAAAGAAAATCTAACCCATCATAAAAACAAGGAAGCCAGGGAATTTCATGTTTATTGCACTCCTTTTTTACTTTATCTTCATCTTCTCTAGACTTCTATTTCAGTTCCAAATCATAGATGTAGAGGTAGGATGGAACTTAGGAATCATCTAATTCACCTGCCTTCTTTTACAGTGGCCTAAGGAGATCGAATGATTTTCTGAAAATCATATAGCTAGCTAGCGGCAGACCAAGGGCTTGTAGATAATAGATTCTGGACTCTTGGAGAATCTTTTTTAAGCTGTTACACTGACCTAAGTATCACCCTATTTTGTATGTGAATCTCTAATATTTATGTATTTGCAGCCCTCTTATTGGTAGAGTCTAATTTACTTGGACAAGTCTGATTCCACAATTTTACACATATGGAAACTGACCTTCTAAGAAGATGTGACTCATCTAAGGGTCACACAGCCTTTTAGCAGCATAACTAGGACTAGAGCTTTGGTGGCCTTTTACTTAGTGCAGAGCTCTTTCTTTTGGATGGCCATCCATTCAGATACCATTCACCGTCTGCCCTACATTTGCATATAGGTGACATCTGTAACCAAAAGTGGTATTACTGATGTATTCAGCCTTGGAAATCAAACCCTCCAGTTTAAGAAAGGAATCATTATAACACAGCCATATGTTCAGGAACAGATTTTTTTCATCTTTGCTATAGGTCGCAATAAGATATTGGGAAAACCTGTTAATGTCATAATATGCCTTGTAATACCTTAGTAGCCAAAGGTGATATGAAATTAAAAATTCTGTTATTATTCAGTGTCCTAAGTCAGTGCCCCTTGAAGGAAAAATAAAATAAGAACATCATTTTAGGGGCGCCTGGATGGCTCAGTGGTTTGGGCTGCTGCCTTCGGCTCGGGTCATGATCTCAGGGTCCTGGGGTTGAGCCCCGCATCGGGCTCTCTGCTCCGCAGGAAGCCTGCTTCCCTCTCTCTCTCTGCCTGCCTCTCTGACTACTTGTGATCTCTGTCTGTCAAATAAATAAATAAAATCTTTAAAAAAAAAAAAAGAACATCATTTTATTTATTTATTTATTTTAGATTTTGTTTATTTATTTGAGAGAGAGTGAGAGACAGAGAGACCATAAACAAGGAGGACAGGTAGAGGAAGAAGCAGACTCCCTGCTGAGCAGGGAGCCTGATGCTGGCCTCGAGGGGCTCTATCTCAGGACCCTTGATCATGACCTGAGCTGAAGGCAGATGCTTAACTGACAAGCCACCCAAGTGCCCAAAAAGATTATTTTAAAACTTCATTTTATTATGTTCATTCAGTTAGCCACTGTATCATACATCATTAGTTTTTTTTTTAAATTTTATTCATTTGTTTGAGAGAGAGAGAGAGCATGAGAGGGGAAGTCAGAGGGAGAAGCAGACTCCCCACCATGCTGGGAGACCGATACGGGACTCGATCCCATGACTCCAGGATCATGACCTGAGCCGAAGGCAGTTGCTTAATGAACTGAGCCAACCATGCGCCCCATCATTAGTTTTTGATGTAGTGTTCAGTGATTGATTAGTTATGTATAACACCTAGTGCTCATCACAACCCATGCCCTCCTTAATACCTATCACCCCATAAGGGAACGTAATTTAAAAAATCATAATTTTATTAAATAGGAAATATTGAGGGCCTAGTTAGAGGGAGTCGTGTGGTGGGGCACATGGCATTAAGGGGAATATTGGCTTGTAATATTTTTGTTCTTAGTTTTAAAAATTGCTCCGTATCAAGGAAAATCACATTTTTAACTTTCTATAGACCTGAACATTCTTATCTTGTCAGTTATACATGCTTGTTTTCATTGTTGATCATTAAAATAGAGGAATTGGAAGGACAATTACTCCAAAGCAGGCTCACTCAGTCTGGCTCCATTTCAGTGTTCCTCCTTTTCAGTTCCTTCCCACAAGCACCCCAGATTAAGTTAGTCCAAGATGTTGCTTAGGGGACTTTGCAACAATCTTGGTCTTTTCTTTGTGCAAATGAAGTTTTTCAGGTACTAAAATGCTTTAGAAAACAACTGATTTATATTTTTAATATTCTTCTTCTTCTTTTTTAAAATATTTTTATTTATTTGACAGACAGAGATCACAAGTATGCAGAGAGGCAGGCAGCATGGATGTTAACTAACTAAACTTACTGTGTAATCACTTCACAATGTATACAGATACTGAATCAGTATGTCGTACTATGTCCTACACCTTGAACTAATACAGTGTTATTTGTTGATTATATTGTGGTAAAAATAGGGGGAAAAAAAGAAGAAAAAAGGTAAAATGGAACATAAGAAGAGGGATAGAGAGAGTCTATTGTCTGTTTAGATCAGAAGAATTTATTTCCACCTTGGGACACTGGGGAACACCTGATGAAGGATATGACTTTTGAGCTGGTTCCTGAAAGAGAGAAAGATTGTGAGCTGGTTCCTGAAAGAGAGAAAGATTGGAGTATTAGATGAGATGCCATCCAAGGAAGGGAGTCCTTTTCCTCAGCATGAATTCCCCACTCCACTCATGGTATTTAGTGAAGTCAGCACTGTTTAGTTAAAATAGGTTACACGCTAGGTTACATTGCTAAATTGTTACTTGCTTCTCTCTATTTACATTTCCCTTCTCTCACTTGCAAATGCAAGTGAGAGATGCCATTTTATTCCCACCCAACAGGTCATTGAGATTAGGAAATTAAATTAATTGCACTCATGTTCACACAATTTACCTCTGGGTAAAAATCATGTCCTTTCCTATAATCAATCAAAAGACCAAGTAACTGAAGACATGATCACTCCAATAGGATATCCTGAAAACCAGCTCTACTTTTTTTCAGGAATTTAAATAAGCTGTATCTAGAAGCAAGTGGGGTTGTCAAACTGTTTGCCCTGCACAAGTGTTCTGGAGTTCTGAAAAAAGTTTCAAAGTCATTTTTAAAGGGTGTGTGGTCAGACTCAGTATGCCTTTTGGACATTTCTTGAAGTCATGAAAGGTAAAAGGCCTTGGCCATGATACTCTTTGCAAAGAGAAGTGTATTTGGAACTTTTATTAGCCTTAGACTGTCCTGTCCTCATTGAGCAAGGGACCTCAATTCTATAATATCTACAACAGTGCTTTCAATTTTCCCTTCATAGGAGGAACTAATAGAAGATTATAACTGGCAGTGCTTATACTGGTTAGAATATGTTCACTCTTCAAGGTGCAGAATATGTTTTTTTCTACTGACTTATATATGGAAAAACTACTCTGTGGTATTCTGTTATTGCTGGGCCTGCCCGTGGGTATGCTGCCACTTACTAACACCAAGAAGCAGCCACTAGGTAAATCAGCCCAGTTCTGGATGTTTTCCCTTGACATTTTTTGTTCCCCTCCAGCTGAGCCAACATGCCTGGTAATGAACCTTGAGGAATGATAGACACATGGTAGAGTGCAACATCTTTATTCAAGGGACGAAGGAGAAGTCACCAGATGTGCTGCTTGTGCGACATCAGTAGCCTCACCTACGTCCTACAGTTTGGCAGCAGTGCTTGGTGTCCTTAGTTTCTAACTCTGAATAAAAGACATAGAGGACTTCTGGGCGCCTGAGTGGCCCAGTTGGTTAAATGACTGCCTCTGGGATCGAGTCCTGTATCAGGCTTCTCCTGCTCTGCAGGGAGCCTGCTTCTCCCTCTCCCTCTGCCTGCCACTCCCCTTGCTTGTGCTCTCTCTCTCTCTCTCTGTCAAATAAATAAATAAAATCTTTTAAAAATATATTTTTAAAAAAGACAGAGAGGACTGCAAATCAGCACTGCTTTCTCAGAGAACTCAAGGCAAAATTGAGGAGCATAAAGTAAGTTCTCTTTGGTCATTTAAACACATCTGTCATTTTTTAATTTTTTTGTAATGCATTTTAAAATAAAATGTTGAGATGTCCTTTCAGATGACATTGAATGCAAAGTAAAATATATACTTCTCAATAAAAGGTCTAAAGACCAAATATTTAATACAGATTTGTTAAACTTGGAGCTGGTAAGTGAAGAGATAATTTGCTTCAGTAACTTTTATGTAAAACTTCCCAGTGATTAGAGGAAGGGGAAACTTTTCTTGAGTCTGATTCATTTCCTAGTCAGTTTACTTAAAAATTTTCTTGAAGTTTTGAATTACTGAATTTAAAAAGTGTGAAAACATCATATTGTTATATTTTTGTGGTTAAGTTTTTTGTAGCTTATGTGAAGTGTGTTCTTCATTTGATAGATTCACAAAAATGTTTCTTACTTCTTATTTCTAGAGTCTGAATCTCCTTCTGCCATTCATGTTGTTTGAGAATTGGTCTGTTATGATGGCTTCCGTAAGAGTGAGCACATCCTCTTTTCTCTCCTTCGGTCAATGGCCCTTCCTGAATTTGAACCCTGCCTTGAAAGTAATGAGCATTTTGTTTATCAGCCAGGGTAGTAGAGTTGTTCTGGTCAATGAGTAACCTGTCCAATGGCTAACATGGGGGTAGCTGCCCTTGTTTCTTCTAAGTTTCTCTCATAGATCTCAAGATATTAGAGGGAAAAAAGGTGCTTTGCTAAACAGGGTGAGAATGGTTATGGTGGAGTAGTGCGTCCCTCGAACCTCTCATTCTCTCAGGCTGATTCTGAGTATGTTCATTGCTTTGGATCTGAAAAATAACCGCAGTAGCAGTGACCTATTCAGTTTAGGAATGAGAAATTCCAAGTCAACGTTTTTGTTCTTTTGGAAAAGACATATTGCTCAAGAAATTAGTGCTAAAACAAATCTGGTGCTTTAATATTTAATATTCAGCTATGTGCATTTTTTACTACTTTCAATTAAGAGTGTGTTGCATTTCATGCTTTGTGGGTTTTTTTTTTTTTTACCTGAAGTCCTATAAATATAATAACTAAATAATTCCCCCAACCTTCCCAGTCTGCTTCTAAGCTTCCACCCACTTACTTTGGTAGGGACCCCCTACTTGTCACAGTGGTTCCTCTCTTTTGCTAAATTCTTCCCTCAAGAAGGACTTAAGACTAAGAAAATCATAGAATTTATCAGACTGATAAAATGTAGTTTTTAGTAATTATTCTGAGACAAGAGGCATCAACTGGCACTGTCCAGGAACTTAACTGTCCCCCTCCTGGTGAACAATCCACCATAAGATCCTTGTAGTTGATAGCACATTATAAATTTACCTCTCAGTGAGCTATTTGAATTTTAATAGAGCTCAAAGCTTTACAGAAAGAAACGTTTAAAGAAAACATTCTAATGGCAGATTTTCAGGTATCAGTTACTTGGTAAGGAAATTATTAGAGTCAGAGTCAGAGAATGAGAGCCCTAAAATTATACTTCAGTGAATCCTCTGCCTAAATTTAAGGCTGGCTTTATCAACTACCTTATCTCAATGCTGAAATATCATCAAAATAAGAAAATAAGTTGCACTAGTATCAGTAATATGATGAATAAACTAAAAGTTATCCCTATATATTTTGCCTTTTTTGGGAGGGAAGAATCTACAAAAAAAAAATAGTAGTCATTTTATAGGTAAATTGGTAAAAATATTTGTTTATTTAATATAATGTATATACTATCTTTAGTGGTTGGACCTTCCTTCCAAAATGACAAACATAAAAATTCTGTGTTTGGTGTGTTTTATATGTCCAGTAGCTACTTTTTGTTTTGTTATCCTATATTTTTTGTCTTGAGATTGCTTCTTGTATTTCAGCATTTAAGAAGGAGATGGCAGTGTTGAGCCTCAGCTCGGACTTGACACTAAAGTAGCTTAAGATTTTTCATAAAGAAGTATTACCCTAAGTCAATGCAGTTTCATCTCTTGGGATTTTATTTTATTTCTCACTCCCTTTGTAATCCCATATGGAGATTGAAAGAGTGTGCTAATATATGTTATATTAGATCTGTCATACAAAGATACTATTAAATTACTTACTCATTTCTGCACATCTAAGAATGCCATTTTATGGACCCATAGAAACACCCTTCTAAAATAAAATGAGGACCAGCTCTAAAATGCTAAAGTGTGTTTACGAAATGCCTGTTTGCCCAAGGCTTTGGCAGGAAGAATTAACTTGACTTTTCCAGAACACAAAGCACCACATCTTATTGTGATGCTGCTCTCTGGGAATAAATTTTTTACTATTTCTTTTTTGGGGGCAGTAGGCTACTGCTAAGAAAATGACTTTTTCTAAGGCTGATGCCCTGAAAAAAAATTAGGTGATGGGAGAAATTGTTTACTTAGGTTCCATTCACATCCTCTGTTTTGCCTGCGTTCCTAGTTTCAAAAGGATGATTCATATACCTTTTAGGTCTATGTTGAAAAACAAAATAAGTAACGGTGCCCTTCGTCAATATCAAAAGCAATTTAACGGTACATTTTTTAGGTTATAAACCATGAGAAAGATAGAATGCTACCATGTAAAGTTGTAGTAAGTTGTTTTTAAAAATATAAGCCAAGAGTAGCAAACTAAGCCGCCATGTCAAAGGATCTGAAACAGCCGTTGGAATGGCCCCCAATACTACAAGTTATATTTTGAAAAGCCATCCTGCCATGCTTAAAATATGTAAAAGCAATATTTTAACACGTGAGAGTATGTGGTTTTCTTTGAAATCTGGGCAGTTAAATCACATGCAAAAAGATATGTAATTGTTTAGCTTGATTATCATTGATAGTGGGATTTTCTTTTGTACCTTAATTTTTATATGTTTAAAATTATTGTTGAAATGTTATGGGAAGAATAATTTATGGCTTTAACAAAGCCAACAAGCCTATTTGGTTTCCATTATAAGAGAAGGACCCAACAACAACATCTTCATTTCATATTGTTCCGATAAATTTAATGACATTTTTTTTTTTTTGAACTAAAAGGAAATTTCTTCTCAGCTGGATTCTTTCACTGTAGGTTTTAATCGCAAACTTTGAAAATGAGAACATAGCTATTATTTTTTATTAAAAGGATATGTTCTGGTTAGTTTGGAAAGGTTTGACTAGCAAGGGCTTCCAATAGCATGTCTAAGGACTTAAAATGCAATGCTGAAGTTAGAGAATGTAACATATGCCTTCAGTACCATCGCATCTTATGTGTTGTCAGACACATGCATGGCGAATGTATAGGCATGGTGAGGCAGTTCTTACTTCTCTCAAAACTCCAATTAAGAGTAGGCTACTTAAAAGTTGGCTATGCTGGGGGGTGCCTGGGTGGCTCAGTGGGTTAAGCCTCTGCCTTCAGTTCAGGTCATGATCCCGGGGTCCTGGGATAGAGCCACACATTGGGCTCTCTGCTCAGCAGGGAGCCTGCTTCCCCCTCTCTCTCTCTCTGCCTGCCTCTCTACCTTGTGATCTCTACTTGTGATCTCTCTGTCAAATAAATAAATAAAATCTTAAAAAAAAAAAAGTTGGCTAGGCTGGATAGGACATAGGTGTATACATTCACTACTAGGCTCATCCTGTGAGGTGGGTAGAAGTGAGAGGTTGTATGTTGTCTGTCATGATACTTGAAACACAGTGTCTTATTCATAACATGTGCTCACTTAATGTTTGCTGGCTGATTGAAGTTCTATGACTATCCCTTTTAATAATTTCAACTTTTTAAAAAAATAGCTCATCCTTTAAAAGTCTTTTTGAACTTTCTTATACTTTGTATTAGAGTAGGATTAGTTCTTCTGGACAAGTTCTAGTTTACACGAATCCATATTGTAAATTTCTTTAAAAGATAAATAGATAGATAGATATAGATATAGATATATTTAATATATATATAGATATTTTTAAAAGATTATTTATTTATTTATTTGACAGAGAGAGAGACAGCGAGAGAGGAACACAAGCAGGGGGAGTGGGAGAAGGAGAAGCAGGCTTCCCGCGGAGCAAGGAGCCCAATGTGGGGCTCGGGGATCATGACCTGAGATGAAGGCAGACGCTTAATGACTGAGCCACCCAGTCACCCCTAAAATATATTTTTATGACAAATATTTTTGTATTTTAATTTTTTATGTACTTTTTAAGTAGAAGAAACATTTGAAATCTTTAAATATTTTAGCTAAAGTGCTGAATAATTACAATTCAGTATCAAGCATTTATTGGCTAATTTTATTAGCATTCATTGAACTAATTTTAGTTCAGTTAGAATGTGCTTTAGACTTGCTAGATATGAGATATTACACTGGTGTAAAATGAAGCAATTCATTAGACTTGACTCTGTCATGCTTTTGTTGTCTTAGCAGTATTCTAACCTGCTAAATATCTTTGAGGCTTAATGCTCTGATAAGCAGAATCTCCTTAACTCTTTTTTCAGCAGCTTGAAAAGGCACAATATCAAAGTTACACACTCTCCTAACAGTCATGGGTTTCTAAGGAGGCACAACTTACCTTAGGAAAATGCTGTGCACTTGAATTTCTAGTGTTTCTATGTAAAGTAATTAAGCCCCAAGCAGAGTAGTTTGAAGTAATGAGACTAAAAAATTAGCAAATTTTTTCTTCCCTTTCCCACTAGTCCTTCTTGTGTCTTCCATGCAAGGGGCAAGCTTTATATACTTTTGTTCAGTGATATGTGATCCTTGATGCTTATGGAAGAAAATTCCTCTTGGTGTGTATTCATTCAAATGTGCGTTGGACTTCTACAAGCTAGTGATGCAGAGGAGAACCAAAAAAGAACTCTGTCCTGTTTCCAATACTCTGTAGTATCAGTTTTTGGCAAACTTCAATAGGGCCTTGGCAGTCCTACGCTCCCAGACCTGTGCTTCATTATAGTGTGCTAAGAGCCACCTTTTTTAGCCAGGCTTGACAGGATATAGCCCAAGGGAAAAGACGCCAGAGAGTCTAGGACACTTGGTCTTCAAGAAACTCTGCTTGATTGAGTGGTCAGGGCACATATATTAGCCAAAGACTTGATGATATGCTGGTGTCTGGCCATCCCGCATTTGGAGCAGGATATTCTTCTGGATAGAAACGTCATTTTTTCAATCTCTGTGGAGCCAGAACAATTGTTCTCTTCAGCTGAAGTGCCTAGTGTGTCTAGATATATACCCGAAAGAACTCACATGACATGATTTTACCAGAACTTGATTTGAATACAAAAGGGAAACATCGAGAGTCATCTTTTCCGAAAAAAAATGAGATGAACAATACTCCCCCGCCCCCGAAAAAATGACGTTCAGTTGTTATATAGTTCCTCTCAGCTATGTTCTTTCATGGGCTGCTAATTAGAATGAAACACTATGATAAACAGATAATGTGAAATTAAACAGATTATTTGTTCACTCTTAAAAATAGCTTGTTTTATTAGAAAAACCACAGAGGAGTATTAAAGAAAATGATTTAAGTATTGCACAGCAACAAATAATAGTGTCTAGTGAAATTGTTTTTTTTTTTCTTTCAAAGCTTCTGATATACTTGGTCTATTTAGAAAACAAACGCATTTAATTGTTTCCATCTCTTAAATATGCCTAGTGAGTTTAATTTTTAGTTGTTGTACAAATAAATTGGTCCTAGTTGCGTTGCTTTCTTTCAAACATCATTTCAAATTAGGGCTTAATGTGGTTTGAACATTTTGCCAGAATAGTCATCCTACTTTTGTCTGAGGGTGGTTGATTACATCTATCTTTTCCAGCTTATGGATGCCAATGTAATTAGAAGAATGCAAACCCAACCCTGAGACCATTTGTCATCACACATTGATTGTAGCTCTATGTTTTATTATGGGACGTAGGAGGAAAAGCAAACAATTTAAAGTCTGAAGAAAAGGAAGACATGCTAAACATTTTTATTACATCATCGTGCTTGACCAGTTTTTCCCCTACCACTTTTAATGCTTAATTACCTGGATTATTAAAATACATATAAATACTTTTACATGTGGGACTCAAAAATAGCTTTCAAATATCTTAGTTGCAAATATATGAACGGCTATAAAATACACAGAATGGAAGAGGGTTTAGCATAATTATTTGAAAGTATAAATTTTAATAATTTACAGCATACAGTATTCTCCAAATAACCAGAGAAAAGGCTCTGAGGAAATAAGGCAATCTCAATGATAAAATAATTGGTTTGTGCCTATATATATGTATTATGTACTGTGTCTGTGTTTGCCCCATTTATGTACACTATTACTCGTTATTTTATTGTCATGAGGGATGGAATTAAAGAGCGAAGAGACTAGAAATATTTGTCAGTTCTACTCCAGATCCATCCCTTTAAATGAAATTGCAAGGTAGAGATGTTTGTGTGATGGGAAATAAAGGTGTACTTTTAAGCTCCATTCAATAGGAAACTCATAGATAGCCATAGCTAATGTGAGTGTGGAGAATGATTGCAGCCTTTGATGAGATTCCTTTTGGTCTGTTGAAATCTGACCTACCTGAAGTGTCTGTGGAAGCCCTCAGAATCACTCTACAAAGCTTTCTTAGTGGACTTGACACTTTAAAAACTAAGCTTTTAGTTAAGCTTTAATGTTCAGCTAAATTCAGATTTTAGCCTTCGTAACATCAAGGCAGAGGCACTTTTTGGGTTTTGTCTATTTGCATCTACCCCTGTGTTTTTATTTATTTATTTATCTTTAAAGATAGATTTATTTATTTATTTATTTATTTATTTGACACACACACACACACACACACACACACACACAGAGTGTGAACACAAGCAGAGGGAGTGGGAGAAGAAGCAGGTTTCCTGCCAAACAGGGAGCCTGATGTGGGGGGCTCCATCCCAGGACCCAAGATCCTGACCTGAGCTGAAGGCAGAGGCTATAACCCACTGAGCCACCCAGGTGCCCCAAGACGGGGATTTTTGTCTCTTTTGTTCCTAGCTATGTCTCCAACATCTAGAATATTACTAAGCTCATTTTGGTGCTCAAATTTTATTTGTTAAATGAGTAAATAATTGAATTTATTTTTCCATCTCAATATTTGTCCTTGAATTGGTTTCAAACTTCCAGCTCATCCACAATTCTGATTTTCCATTAGAAAAATCTTTCATGAATGCAAAATAGTGGGAATTTGCTCTGTACAAATTCAAGTTACTATTTTCTCAAAGTGGCTCATAATTACAGACTTAAATTTGTTTTATTTTGGATTTCATCTTTGAATAGATAGTAATATTTTCTTTAAGGTATATTTGACATAGAATTATTATGTACAAGAGAAAATGCTCAGGAGGCAACCTATACCTTAAACATAATTTGGCTCTCTTTGAGGAAAGTGAACTGGTACAGGTAAGAAATATGACATTCGCTGCAATAAAATTCTTTGTAATTGACTCCATTATTTGACTGCTTTGGCTTTTCTAACCAGAAATGAATGATAGAAAGAGAAAAGGGGTTCTCTTAAAAAAAGGGGGGCCCCACTAGCCAAAATCTAGAATCACTGAAAGTTGGCCATCAATTTCTTCCTTCTCCATCTTTCTCTCTCTCTCTCTCTCTCTCTTTTTTTTTAAGATTTTACTTATTTATTTATTTGACAGACAGAGATCATAAGTAGGTGAGGGGCAGGCAGAGAGAGAGGAGGAAGTAGGCTTCCCGCTGAGCAGAGAGCCCAATCCCAGGGTCCTGGGATCATGACCTGAGCCGAAGACAGAGGCTTAACCCACTGAGCAACCCAGGTGTCCCTCCATCTTTCTCTTAAACTCTTTTCTAGAACCTCAGACAGCTCACTATCAGTCTTTAAAAATTAATACCTGCTGTATTTATTCTCTTTGTTCCACATGGAGTCACTGAAGGGACCTTAGAGATTCTAGTGGTTTGGAGTCTGAATGGGGATGGGGATGTTTAGACAGGAGGGTGATTGGTGAAGCTTGGGTTTTCTCCCCTCTTTTCCACCAGAGCAGGTTCATTCTTATAATAGCAGGTGGGGCTCATTATTGAAATTTGTTTTATAAAGCAGGTTTTATTCTAAGAAAAGTTTAGAAGCCTCCTGTTGAACACAGCTTCCTTAATTTGTATATGAAAATGCTAAGGCTTAGAGAGAAGCAATTTTTAAAAGATACCAAGGCAAGACCAGATCCAGAATTCATATCTCCTTACTTCTGGGATGGATAGCTTAGCACTACCCTATGCTGTGCACTGGCTCCAAAGCATTCTTATATCAATAATTTGTGATTGTATTTAAAAAATGTGTAGTTTTCTTTTGGGGGATTATATAGTGAGGTTTGGCATAAAATAGACACCAAGGGAACACCTGGGTGGCTCAGTCAGTGAGGTGTCTTTGTTCAGTTCAGGTCATGATCCTAGGGTCCTGGGATCGAACCCTGCATCAGGTTCTTTGCTCAGCATGGGGTCTGCTTGTCCCTCTCCCTCTGCCACTCTCTCCTGCTTATACACTCTCTTTCTCTCTCAAATAAATAAATAAAATCTTAAAAAAAAAAGGAAACCAAGTTCTTCCAGCAGTTTATAGTCTCTTAAAAAACCAAGTAACATGTACAGATGTTGGTTCAAACAAGCTGTTGCTCCATTGTGAATATTATATTATCAATTATCGATAAACAGTTGTTTGGTACTGAAATATTTTCATTGCTATGGATTTGGCTGACAGTGAGTAAGCACCATATGGCAGGGTTCCTTTCATACCTGAATGATGGTGCCCAGAGCTTGTGTTGGTGGAGTTGACCCTGGCTCATCATAGGAGTGGCCTAGAGAGAAATGGGTTAGGAGGGACACTCTCATCCTTTCTACTGTGCTCTTTACCCCAAGCACGTGATACTTTCTTTGTATCTCTGTCGTGTTGCTCCTGTACATGCTCTTCTTTAGGCTCTGAGATATAAAAAGAGGATGATTCTAACATGCTTAGGAGAGCCTGTGTGTGCCGTATCTCAAATAGATGTGTTTAATACTCCAGAATCACATCATACTCACCTGTTCTCTGCAAGGTAATTTTGGTAAATGTGAAAGATGCCTTCATCCTGCTATTTAGTATCTTATTTTACATTTAATAATGAAGCAAATCTCTGGGGACTAGTTTTCTGGCTAACTAATGCCTTTGCAAACCAATATAACATCTTAACATAAAACATAAGTAATAGAAATTTAGAGGAAATGAGCTCTTGAATTCCCTAAAGCATGGTTAGAAAGTCTGAAGTAGTGTTCACAAGCTATTGTTTTACAGCAGTTATACAATTTTTTTTTCACAAAGTATGAAAATACTCTTCATGGAAAGCACAGGTCAACTTAAAGTCAGAAGCTCTGGTTCTTGGAATACTATGACGTTATAAAGAATACTTATAAAATATTTTCATAATATTGTAATAGTTTACTTTCATTATATACATTTAAGCTATTTTTGTTTTAGACATGAAGCATAAATAATTTTCACATCTCTATGAGAAATATAGTGGGCAAAATATTATTTACTAAGTTTCTGTTTTTATTTTCTTGCCTAAAGACCTCAAATTATCTATAAACAAGAATTAGTCAACCATACGGCGTTTCCGCAATGTGAAAAAGTTGTGAAGGACTGAAGGTATAATCCCTACCATTACTTCCCATTCTGAAAGATACCTCAGGAACTGTGACAAAACCCAGGACTCTGAAAAACCAAGTGACTTTATTTGCTCTCGGGCAGTTAATTAAAGGTAGAGCTAAGCTAGCACGTAAGTTCCTGACTGTACGACATCATTCACTTTCACAACTGCTCTTTATGACAGATGAAGATAGAGATTTTTCAGAAAGCCAAATTGCATGTATATGTCTTGGCTTCCTATATCACATTCTAATGACTGACAGATCAAGACATTAAGGGAATGCCACAGATCTGACACTTGTGTTTTTATATACCAAGAGGTTTTATTCTTCTCTCCCTCCCTCCTTTCTCTCCTCTCTCTCTCCTTCTCTTCCCTCCTTTTTCCCTTCTTTTCCTTCCTTGGTCTTTTGTTTTCACATTTGAGCAGAGATTTCTTGCTTAATTGAAGCAGAGTTCATTGTTATGGTGATGTTTCTCCCCAAGGCAAGATAGACTCATTCCCACCATCATAATCTCTCTGTCTCATTCAGCATTTTTTCATCTCCTCCATCACACGATATATTGTGATCTACAAAGCTGTGAATTTTGTGGGGATCTACAGCTTAAAATTGCTTGATTTATAGGCAAGGAAACCATGACTCAAACTCCCCTTTTGCACAGTGGGAAAAAATTTAAGAAAAAAATTAATAGGATTAACACATTTAGATTTGTTTTCTTATTTTCAATCAAAGAGATAGGTACATTTAGTGAGATGACAAATTAAAGGAATAAAGGATGTGTTAAACTGCTATGATATAATGGCCAGTATGTCAGAAATTAGTATGGAGGGTGCCTGGGTGGCTTCGTCAGGTAAGCAGTCGACTCTTGAATTTGGCTCAGGCCATGATCCCACAGTTGTGGTATGAAGCCCTGCGTCAGGCTCCACACTCAGCTCAGAGTCGACTTGAGATTCTCTCTTTCTCTCTTTCCCTCTGCCCTTCCCCCAACTTGCACTCTTTCCCTCTCAAAAATAAATAAATAAAATCTTAAAAAAAATTTGTGTGAGGGAGTAAATGGATGGAAAGCAGGAGCAAAAGTTGAGAACTGAGGAAAGATACAAAAAGATATGGAGGATATAATCCTTTTACACATTTTAGATGTTCTTCCTTCTCCTGTTTTTATGAATATTCATACCAAAAAGCCAGAATACAAAGAGATTCTCTCTCTCTCTCACACACACACACCCAGATACACCCCAGTGATAGAGCTTATACCTTTTAAATCTCAATAAATAGGTTATTTTCTTGAATTTCAGCTAACTGCTATAGCAGCAATGTCTCTGCACTTTTTCTTTTATAAAATGAATCCATAGTTTTTCTTTCTGATGAGTTACTTAGTAGTCCTATCCTTATAAACTGTCTTTTTAATTAACAAAACATTTTTTTCTTTTATTCTCATTTTTCTTGCTTATGTGGAAATAAATAATGAGTCAACCATAAAATGGATATTATATAATGAAATTAGCAAACTTCCTTTTCAAGTTTCTTGACATAGTTTCTGGTTCAGTAATGATGATTAAGAGTGGCTCAGTTATTTGTTTGTACTCTATCCTGAAACTAAGGTTTCTATCACAAATACTTGTTCTGTAAGAATAAAAAACACATTATGTACTCACGGGGAATGAGTCCATTAACAAATGTAAAGCATCCACCTTCAGGCACTGCACATGATGGGAACCCAGCATTATGGAAGTTCCCCATACAGCTACCTGACATTTCTAATATGTCCAGATGTCTTAAATCTAGATTCTTCTGCATAATGCCACAGTAATATCATCTTGGAAGGCAGAAAGAGAGCAAACATTAACACTCTCATTTTATAGGTAGAGAAATTTATGGATAACAAGGCCTAAGAGCCTCACCATGGCAGTAGAATAGGGCATTTCTAACGGGTCACCCCTATTATTTATTGCCCAAATTTGGACACTATTGGGAGTGACAAATGATGCTATTAGTAATTACACTGGGACAATGGATGTGAATTTGGACTGTACCCAGGAAACTTGGACTTGTTGTCACTTTTACTAGGATCTACAACTAACTCTCATGTATTTCCATTTCTCTGTAGTTCTCAGACTTCCCCTGTGGTCTTGCTAAGTGTATATGAATACATATAATAATCATAGGAGAGGGAATGGCTAGGTTTGAATCCCGGAAACTTCACTTATTAGCTATGTGCTCTTAGGTACACCTCACGCACTTTAACCTCTCTCTGCTTCAGTTTCTTTCTTAGTGAAATAGGGATGATAATACTAATATATTATAGAGATGCTCTATGGATGGAATGAGTAACATTCTTGGAATAGTGTCTAGCACTTTGTAGGAACCATATGTACTTGGTAAATGAAAATATGAATATTGACCCTGATAACTAAAGGAAAAGTTAGAAGCTATTTAGCTAAGAACATTTTGTTTCCAGAGTACATTTTCTGAATCAATTCTCAGACTATTGTGTACTTTTTTTTTTAAGGATTTTATTTATTTATTTGACAGAGAGAGAGATCACAAGTAGGCAGAGCAGCAGGCAGAGAGAGGGGGGAAGCAGGCTCCATGCTGAGCAGAGAGCCTGATGTGGGGCTCGATCCCAGGAAACTGGGATCATGACCTGAGCTGAAGGCAGAGGCTTAACCCACTGAGCCACACAGGCCACCCCTATTGTGTACTTTTTGCAATACTTTGAATATCTATACCTGAAGTTACTAATGATATGTGAGTGCTACAGAATGGCATGATCTCATTATTGTTGTTGTGTTTAGCACTATTAACATCTACATGGCAACACAGCATTAATAAGTTAATTCCATCTTGGAGGATTTTGGCTTTGTGGTGAAATGAGCCTTCATAATAGTCTACTGCTTTTTTTGATTCATGCTGATAGAATCCGATTAATTCTATTCTATTCTCCTAGTAGACCTTTATGTCTTTCATTAGGATAAGTAATCTGTGTTCTGCTTGAGATCACATGGTTTCTTCATTTTAATAATTGAAGATATCTGGTTTGTTTGTTTGTTTGTTTGTTTCCCCTTTTGGAATGGATAGCTTGATTTATTCCCACACTGACTCTCTTCATTCTTTCTTAAAATTAAACATAATACTAAAAACACAGTCTAAGGTGGAAAACATGCAGGAAAACATTTCCTGTGCAGTTTGGTTTGCATGGTGGTGATTTGACTCTGAGAAAAAAGACCCACCCCTCTAGCCCCACAGGGGCAAGCTAGGCTTCTGTTTTGTATTCAGGATCAGACATCTCATTTCCTTTTAGTCCTTTAGGCACTTTTTCAGTCAGACCGCCTCTGAGTAAAGTCATTGCTGATGTGATGTTCAGAAAACTGAGATATTCATTATCTGTTTTGTTTGGTGCATGAATGATTCCAAATCTAACTCTTTCCTGTGCTTCAGGATTTGGCCTCACTCTCCATTATTTGGCTAAAATGGTGGCATCCAGTTCTGAACTTTTTATTTGATCCTTCTTCAATCTCCTGCCTTAAACTACCATCCTTTTAAATATTCCCCAGCATTCCCATTGACAACAACGTACAGCTAGGGGAGGTAAAGAAGGAGGAAATCCTAAGGGACTTGGCAAAAATCCAAAAAGAAAGAGCCACACATATATTACAATTTTTTATACTTTTTTAAAAAGTGAATTTTCTAGTCCTAACTACTGTAATTCATATATATAATAAAGTTATATTGTTTTCTAATAAGTTAATATTTAAATATACTTTAAAAATTTTCAATTATTTTTCTATATGTTATCTCAACTGATACATTATAATACTTGTGAAACAGGTATTCTCATTGTCCTTATTTTACAGAGGAGGAAACTAAAATATGAGGGAATTCACAGAAGGCATTTAACACAGTCAATAAAAGTCAAAACTGGTGATAAAAAAGAAAATAAAAATCACCCATAGGTTATTTCATTACTCAGATATAAGCATTGTTAACATTTTAGTGCATTGTCTTCTTTTGCTTTTTCTGTACATATGTGGATTTTTGTATAAACATATTTAAATGCATAATTTAATATCATTAAATGAATTTCTGTATTCTGCTTTTTAAAATTATCATTATATTGTAATGTTACTTAGAAATCTTTTCAAGCCATCACTTAAAATCCATTATACAGGGCGCCTGGGTGGCCTAGTTGTTAAGCATCTGCCTTCAGCTCAGGTCGTGATCCTGGAGTTCTGGGATTGAGTCCCGCATCGGTCTCCCTGCTCCATGGGCAGTTTGCTTCTCCCTCTGACCTTCTCCCTTCTCATGTTGTCTCTCACTGTCTCTCTGTCAAATAAACAAGTAAAAAAAATTTTTTTTAAGATTTTATTCATTTATTTGACAGAGCAAGATCACAAGTAGGCAGAGAGGCAGGCGGGGTGGGGGGGGGGGGAAGCAGGCTCCTGCCAAGCAGAGACTGGATCCCAGGACCCTGAGATCATGACCTGAGCCGAAGGCAGAGGCTTAACCCACTGAGCCACCCAGGCACCCTAAGTAAAATCTTTAAAAAAAAAAAAAAATCCGTTATACAACTACAGTTTATTGGACCATTCTTCTACTATTGAATATTTATTTTTTTTTCAAATTTTTATCAATTAAAAATAATGGCTTTGTTTGCAAAATGCTTCCATTTACCTACCTATTATATTTTAATAGATACCCAATGGTCTTAAAGGTGACATCCTTACTCACTGGGCTCTCTTGTGATACATTATTTTTATTAGTAACACTGGCCAAGAATTGGGGTATATCATGCAGCCATTAAACAGGGAACAATTTGATTTACAAAGGGAATGAGTTTATGACCTTGGCCTCATCAACATTTGTGTGTTCACACACGGTCAGAGAAGAAAACCAAGAGGAAATAAGCAAGGAGAAAAATAAAAGCAAAAACATACAGTGTACATTGTGGAGGTTTTAGAAGTGAAAGAAGGAGGTATATCTGTGGTCAGTTAATAATTGTGCTTGTATAAGAATTCACACACTTGTTTAGTCTGTGTCTTTTTATGTAGAATCAACACATTAGTTTGTATTAAGCAATAAAAGCCTTTCACCACAAAGGTATATTTATGAAATCATCACATTAGATTGTTTTATTTAATTTCTTAGTTTATAATGGCTGACTAGATTGGGTAGCAGTGAAAGCAGAACAAATGGGCTGGGTGATACAGAGAATGATAACAAATAGCTAATATTTACTGAACGCTGTTTTTTAAGCACCGTTCTAAGTTTACATGTAATGTCTATAATATAAATTGTGTTTCGCAACCACCCAATAACACATTCCGTTCATGTAGAAACTGAGGTTAAGTAAATTGCTTAAAGTTAGATGGGCTGACTGCAGAGTCCATTCACTTGACAGCTGTATTATACTGTCTCCAGTATACAGCTATACTCTACCGATCTGGGCTCTGGAGGGAATATACAGATACAGTCAATAGGGAGTGGAGAAGTAGGCTTCCAACCTGAGTAGTGTTGAGTGGAAGAGGTCATCCGCATGTTTTAACTTGCCCTATTTCCAGTACCTAGAATGAATAATGAATCAATGAATGGCACTTCCACCTCAATCTTAAGTGAGAGCTATCCAATTTGACAGACATCCATTAAGCATCTACTCTGGGTTGAGCTCTGGGAAGACAAAAATGAATGAGACATAACCCTGAACTCAAGAAATGTATAGTCTAAAAGGAAAATGGACATGTAAAGTGATAATACTACAGAGTGATATGACAAAGAAGGATGTGTAAGACAGCAAGAAGATTGAAACCTTCATAGAGGTTACAACATTTGAATTGGGATGAATAAATATTGCCAGGGAAACCAGAGTATAGGGGCTCTGTACTCTTTTGGGTATAACAAAGCCTCTAGCTATGGAAGCTGGACCATCACCCACTGTTTATTTTTAATCTAACTTAGAAAGAATGTAGTGCCATGTTTGCAGTAAATCACACCTCAGTTCTTATCAGTTATGTGATTGTAGGCCAATTACTTAATCTCTCAGAGCTTTGGGTTCTAAATCTGGAAAAGTAGGGAAAATTATGCTTATCTCAATGGGAAGACTAAGGAAGATACGTGTAAGTTCCTAGAACCGAGCATGTTTTTGATGGCTGCAAATGGTAATTATTTACATCCTGAGTATGTAACTAAAAGAATGTAAGAAGCATCTTGGAACAAAGACTTTCTTACCTAAGGTGGAGGAAAAGAAAGTCTGGCAAGGTCTACCAAATGAGTGAGGAATAATAAGGAGAAAGAACTATCCTTCTGGAGTTCAAATTCCATTTATAACTGCTAAACTGAGACTGCTAAGAATAAAAGGCCTTAACAAGACTCAAGAGGATTCTTGGGACAACAAATGACTGTTACAACGGAATATTTTGATGTGTTAAGTGTAAATTACTCAGAAGCATATGGATTAAATTTCCTTTCAGCAATTCATGGGTTTAAACGTTAAGGGGAAAGAGACGTGAGAACAGGGCCCTACTGGGTTAGGAACTCTCTGATGTTTGCCCCAGGAGGGTTTTAGGTAGACTCACAGAGAAAGGCTGAGAAATGCTCCCTGGGGAAGGCAGGGAGGAGAAGGAACAGCGAAAGGATATCATACCATCCGCCCCAGCTTTGGTGAAGTCCAAGTTATTACGAATCAGTGTGGCCTCAACACCAAAGGTTTAAAAAACATTTTAAGTCCTCTTAGAAATTAGGTTATAGTCATCCGCCCAAAAAATGGTTGATCATCTTTTATTCACATGAATGAAAAAATTTAGAACTCTTTCTATTTAGGAGATAATATCCTGGGAAACAACCTTCTTTTGCTGGACAAATGGACTGTGTTTTCTCATTCTATAGGCAAAAGACTTAGGTCCAGGTCTGTGAAACGACCTGTCTAATATTCCCCAATGGGTTTGTGGCAGAGCTGGGACGGGAAACCAGGTCATCTAAGAAATTTCACACTCAAGGAAATTACTTGACTTGGTCAAGGCCACACCTTGAGTAAAGTGGGCACTGATGGGATTTCAGCCAAGGTCTGTCTGACTCTAAAGGCCACACACTTCCTATGACTGACTGCAAGCTGCTGCTTTAAAATTACTTAGGTATTCTTCTTATGAAGGTAGCATATGTTTGTGTTAAATTACAAGATATAAAAGGACATAAAATAAAAGCTATGGGTCCTTCTCCCTCCGAACAATCTTATCTCCCTTTCCCCCAAGAATCCCTCTATTTCCACTCCCTAGAAGTAAATACCATGAACATTTTTGTTGGTATTTCCTTGCAGAAAGTATAGAAGTTCTTACGTAGAAAAAAATCAGACTTACAAAAAAATTGCAAGAATTTTAGAAAGAACTTCTACCTAAATTTACTGCTGACATTTTGCCCAGTTTGTTTTATTGTTTGTTCTCTATCGTTGCCTGTCTATCACTCCTTCCGTGCATTCATCCGTCCATCCACCCACCCATCCACTGTTACTATTTTTGTCCGAACCAATTGAGAGTAAACTGTAGACATCGTGGCCCTGTATTTTCTGTCTTAGTCCATTCGGGTTGCTCTAAAAGAATGCCATGGACAGGTAGGTGGCTTTTAAACAACAGAAATTTATTTCTTACAATTCTAGAATCTGGGAAGTTCTAGAGCAAGACACCAGTAGATTCACTGTCTGGTGAGTGCCTGCTTCAAGGCTCAAAGACAGCTGTCTTGTCTCCTTGCTCTGTCATCGTATGGGAAGGTTTGAGAGAGCTCTCTGATTTATTTACTTATTAAAGATTTATTCATTTATTTGAGAGAGAGAGTGCACATGTGAATTGGGGGAAGGGTAAAGGGAGAATGAGAGAGAGAATCTCAAGACTCCCCACTGAGTGTGGAGCTTGACCTTAATGACCCTAAAATCATGACCTGAACTGAATCGAGAGTCCAACTGCTTAACTGACTGAGCCACACAGGCAACCTATCGGGGATCTCTTTTATAAGAAGAGCTCTAATCCTATTCATGGGCAGGCCACCTTCATGACCTAATCACCTTGCAAAGGGCCCACCTCCTAATATCCTGAGGATTGGCATTAGGATTTAACATAAGAATTTAGGGAGGGCGTAATCATTACTTCTATAGCAACCTCTAAATATTTCAGTGTACATTTCCAAAGAATAAGGATATGCATAAGTATAATGCAGTCATCAGTTTTGATAAAACTTTAATAAATTTGTCACTGATTCATTATTTTTAATGAAATTTATCCAACAATGTACTTTATAGAATTTCCCCCCTTTAATATCAGATCTAGTTTAGGACCATGTATTACACTATCTTGTTACATCTCATTGGTCTCTGTTAATCTGAAGCAATTCTTCAACTATTCCTTGGTATTTATAACACTGACATTTTTGAAGAATTTAATAGAACGTTTCTCATTTTGGGTTTGCCTGATGTTTCTTTACATCATTGTGACTGGCTATGCCCTCTTGGGTGGAATACTATGTAAGTGATACTGTATTCTTCTAGGATATTACAAACACAGGTTCACATGTTGATGTGTCTCACTGGAGATGCTAATTTTCAACACCGGGTCGAGGTGTTGTTCATAGGTATCTTTTTTTTAAAGATTTTATTTATTGATTTGAGACAGAGTAAGTGAGAGAGAACACAAGAAGGGGGAGGGCAGAGGGAGAGGGGAAGGCAAATCCCCTCTGAGCAGAGAGCCCAAAATAGGGTGTGATCCCAGGACCCCGGGATCATGACCTAAGCCAAAGGCAGACACTTAACCAAATGAGCCACCGAAGTGCCCTATAGGTATCTTTTTATATTCATGCCCTTTCTTCAGTATGTTTTTACTGAATAACAGTTATTTCAATATTTCAATATTCAGTTTGAGAGAGCTCTCTGATTTATTTACTTATTAAAGATTTATTCGTTTATTTGAGAGAGAGAGTACACATGTGAGTTGGGGGAAGGGTAAAGGAAGAGTGAGAGAGAGAATCTCAGGAAGACTCCCCGCTGAGTGCAGAGCTTGATCTTAATACAATATTGATCTTAAACAATATTTATTGTGTACATATGTGGCAAAAACTATTCTAAAACCTAGGGATCTAGCACTGATCAAAACAGACAGAATTCCTGCTCTGATAGAGTCTGTATTGCATGTTGGACATATATTTTGTGTTTCCATATGTAGAGATATTTCATTTCTTTTAAAACTAGACACTAGTTCTCTGCTTTGTTGTACTTATGTACCATAGTTTATTCAAGCAGTCACCACTGATGATACTGAGCTTGTTTCCATTTTTTATTTTTTGCTACTAACAACCATGCTGCAATAAGCACACTGCAAATATAGGATATTCATCTGTATGTGTATGTTTGTGTGTGAAGTATATCTGTGTATAGGTGTGGATGTGACTATATATGATTGTATTTTGTGTATGTGTGAATGTTTGTGTAAGTATGTGGGTGTGTTTACAAACTCATTTACTATAGGATAATTCCCTAAAAGTGAATTTATGGGTCAAAAATTTGGTTTATATATTCTGAAAAATGCTATCATTTTGCTCTGATTTTTGTTCTTAGTACAGTGTTTCTGTCTCCCCATTCTCACCAAAATGGACTCTATGAGGGTTTTCATCTTCTCCATACTAACAGGCACTATATTACCTGAATGGTAACGAGTCTAGTTTTTGCCACATCTGGTGCGTATAGTGCCTGTTTGTGTTTGAATGCTTCAGCTCTACTAGTCTTGTCCTCAAGGAGATCCACCGTGAGTGAACAGAGAGACCAATCTGAGTTGCTTTTATGTCTTTAGAAAAACTGCCTAATTCTTTTTCTTCCTTCCAGCTTGACTGAGATATAATTGACAAATAAAAATTGTATGTACTTCAACTATACAACATAATGGGATGCCTGGGTGGCTCAATCAGTTAAGCATCTGCCTTCAGCTCAGGTCATGATCTCAAGGTCCTGGAATCGAGTCCGGTGCCAGGCTCCTTGCTCAGCAGGGAACCTGCTTCTCCCTCTGCCTGCCACTCCCCCTATTTGTGCTCTTTATCTTTCTCTCTCTTGGGCAAATGAATAAATAAAATCTTCAAAAAATTTTTAAAAAATACAACATTTTGTTTTCCGATATGGATTCATTATGAAATGGTTACCACAGTCAAGCTAATTAGTATATCCACACCTCACATAATTACCCTTTTTTGGTGTGAGAACACTTAAGATCTACACTCTTAGCAAATTCTAAGTATACAGTATAATAGTATTAACTATAATCACCATGCAGTACATTGGATCTCTAGAACTTGTCCTGTGTATCTGAACCTTTGCACCCTTTGACCAACATTTCCCCATTCTCCTACCCCCCAATAAGAGCTTAGCTTTTTTAGATACCACATATTAGTGAGAACATATAGTATTTGTCTTTATAGTATCTAGTTTATTTTACATAACGTAATGTCCTCTAGGTTCAACTATGTAACCAAAAAAGACAAGATATCCTCTTTTTCAAAGCTGAATAGTATTCCTGTGTGTGTGTGTGTGTGTGTGTGTGTGTGTGTGTGGTGTGTGCATGCGCGCGTGTGCGTGTACCACATTTTCTTTATCCATTCATCCATTATCCACGTAGGTTGTTTCCATATCTTAGCTATTGTGAATAATGCTGCAGTGAACATGGAAATACAGATACCTCTTTAAGGTACTGATTTCATTTCCTTTGGATATTTACCCAGTACTGGGATTGCTGGATCATTTAGTAGATCTATTTTTATTATTTGAGGAATCACCTTACTCTTTTCTATAGTAGTTGCAGTTTTATATTCCCATCAACAGTTCACAAGTATTCCTATTTCACCACAACCTTGCCAACACTTATCTCTTGTGTTTTTTTGTTTTTGTTTTTTTTTTACCTAATAGGTGTGAAGTGATATCGTGTATTGTAGTTTTGATTTATATTTCCTTGATAATTAGTAATGTTGATCCCCTTTGTATCTTCTTTTGAAAAATACCTATTCATGTCCTTTGCCAATTTTAAATTGGGTTACTTTTTTTTTTCCTGCTATTGAGTGATTTGAATTCCTTATATATTGTGGATATTAACCTCTTATGAGATGGTTTGCAAATATTTTCTCCATTCTGCAGGTTATCTCTTCACCCTGTTGATTGTTTTCTTTGCTGTGCAGAAGCTTTTTAGTTTGATGTGATACCATTTGTCTATTTTTACTTTTGTTTATGCGGTTCAGGGTTCGTAGTAAAAAAAAATAATAATCATTACCCAGACCAATGTTGAGAAGCTTTTCTCCTGCATTTTCTTCTAATAGTTTTATAGTTTCAGGTCTTATATTTAAGTCTTTAATCCATTTTGAATTGATTCTTGTATGTGATATGAGATATGGGTCTGGCTTTATTCTTCTGTATGTTACTGTCCAATTTTATGAACAACATTTATTGAAGAGACTTCTTTCTCCTTCGTTTATCCTTGGCACCTTTGTCAAAAATCAGGTGATTATCATTGCAATTATTTCTGTGCTCTCTATTCTGTTCTTTTGGTTTACATATCTGTTTTTATGCCAGTGCCATACGGTTTTAAGTACTGTAGCTTTGTAGTATATTTTAAAATCAAGCAGTGTAATGACTCCAGCTTTGTACATTTTGCTTAAGATGCTTTGGCCAGTTAGGATCTTTTTGGCCTCATATGAATTTTAGGATTGATTTTTCTATTTCTGTAAAAAAAAATGCCATTGGAATTTTGATAGGAATTACATTGAATATTTAGGTTGTGTTGGGTAGTATGGACATTTTAATGCCTAATTCTCAATTAAAGTCTGTTATGGAAAAAATTTTTTAAATTCTAAATTCTACACTTGACTATATTGCTGTAATGTAGGAACGTTACCTAGGACTGGAAACATTTTAGCAGGAAGCTAATGAAATAGTATAATTATAGATAAGTAACTGAAAAACATACATTTAGACACAACACTATTAGGCTATTTGCTATGTGTATTGAAGAATGGCCTCTAATAGTCTCCAAAATTGCTAGAGTATCACTCAAAGATTTCTGAAATATATAATAAACTAAAGAGAAAATATTTATTCATGGTAGATGACCTTAGAATTATTTGAAATGTTTAGCTAGATGGCCTGAACTCTCTGGAAGGTTATTACTGAGATATTTTTGGTAGGACGTGGTTGGATAGAATTCCACCACCTTGGAAGAAAAATTCAGATTAAATGGTTTGTTTATTGAAGAAACCATTAATTTTTCCATCTACCCATTATCCCTTCATCCTCTCCCCACTTTTTTTCCTCTGTAAGTCCTCTCCTCTCCATTCATCCTCCAAAAAGGAGGAGTGGGTATTTTGAAAAGGAAGCCTCTTTCTTACACGCAATGAATTTTGCCCACAATGGGCTAATTGCCAAAGCAGTTGGCCACCTGTGGGAGTAATTAGTCACTTGTCACTCGTTCTGAGGTTAGTCAATGGCAGTTGCAATTTATTATACACACAGTTTTGCATCCACAAATACCCCTGGCTGTTAAAACCACCCATAGAGAAAGAAAAGGCTAGACAGAAACTTTAAAAAGTGGCATATTAGTTTACGTTTATGAATGCTTGGGTAACATTCAGCTCTATTCATTTCATGCCAATTTAGAGATACTGGAGTTAGGAATCCTGAAGAAAAAGTATTCCTAAGTTATCTTACTTTGGGGAGTGGGCTGGAGATAAGATCGTGCTATTTTGTAATTTCACTTGATAAGGTGAAAAATGATTCTTGATCAGTTATATTAAGGTTTTGGTCTTCTATAATACAGAGGTGTATAATATAAATGTATATCTAAGGTAATCATAGGAAGAACTTTGTTCTGGGCAACAGCCATATGATAGCAGCCATTTGGTTAACCATTCTAACATGGTATGTTGTTTATGGTTATATCCACAGAAGGCATTCTCCCTTCTACTAATTAAGGTCAATATATTTACCAGTGGCTACTGTTATTACTCGTGAATGCCAAAAGGTAAAGAGTATATAAAAAGATGAGCAAAAGATAATTCAAGTAGTTGCTGTGCATGCGTGTGTGTGTGTGTGTGTGTTAGGAGGAACAGGGGTAAAAACTAGCCCATAAATATATCAGAATTCTCTTATGTACAAGAAAAACAGAATCTTACCCAAGTTGCCTTAAACAATGAAGGGTATTATGAGTTACTGAACTGAAAACTTTTAAAAATGGAGTGGAGATAGATAGGAGACTTTTCCCAGTAGTTCAATAGTATCCCCAAGGACTCCTATTTACAATTCTCTGCTCTACTTTCCATAGTTCCTTAGTTTTCCTGAGGCTGGTTCTTACCATGGCTGTTGCGGGGATGAATCATTTTTGCTACACATGCTAAGCAGATATATCCTTGTGTGTCACTAGCCCAAGCTGAATCATGTACTCATCCCTGAAGGAGTCACTGTGGCTAAGGAGACAGCATGCACTAATCGGCTTAAAGGCCAAGAGATTACTCCTGGAGATGACCCTACATAAACAGCATGCTGAGGAATCTGAGACCTACTTAGGTAGGGGGACTGGGAAGAAGGCTATTAGCAAGAACAACTATTCAGTACAGCAAATAACAGTAACTCAAGTGCTGTAATAAGGTAAAGACACAGTACGCAGTATTGTATAGGATGGACTGGGTATGGGTCGATGCTGTTGTTGCAGTAGTTATAGGTGCCATCAATGTTCATGTTCCTGGGATGCTAAAAATCAGAAATGTATTTACAGTGCTTTCTGGCTTATCATGCCACTAGGAAGTTTGTGGCCACCCATTTTATCAGTTAACTCTTGAAGGCTTGGCTTTATCTTTAGTCTATGACCTTTGCTTACAGAGAGAAGAAATCCGAAGTCTTTGTTGGGAAATCTGATGGCAGAACATATGTATAAATGCATGTATGGTAGGTCCTTGTTATTTGCAGATTTAGTGTTTGTGAATTTGCCTACTTGATAAAATTTATTTGTAATCTCAAAATCAGTGCTCATGGTGCTTTCATGGAATTCACGGACATGTGCAGAGTGGTGAAAAAGTTGAGTCATCTGAAGCACTGAGGTCTCCTTGGTTGAACAAGATGATGCTCTGCTTTCCTGTGTCAGCTCTCATACCAACAACAAGTGAACCTTTCACGGTTTATTTAGTGCCACATTTTTCATATTTGTGCTTTTTGGTTGGTGATTTCACTCTTAAAATGGCCCCAAGCACACTGCTGAAGTGCTGTCTGGTGTTTCTTTTCTTTTCTTTTTTTTTTTAATGTTATGTTAGTCCCCATACAGTACATCATTAGTTTTTAATGTGGTGTTTCGTGACTCATTGTTTGCGTATAACACCCAGTGCTCCATGCAATCCATGCCCTCCTTAATACCCATCACCAGGCCCACCCATCCTCCCATCCCCCTCCCCACTGAAACCCTCAGTTTGTTTCCTGTAGCCCATAGTCTCTCATGGTTCATATCCTCCTCTGATTCCCCCCCCTTCATTTTTCCCTTGTCCTAATGTCCTTCATGCTATTCCTTATGTTCCACAAATAAATGAAACCATATGATAATTGACTTTCTTTTCTTGACTTATTTCACTCAGCATACTCTCCTCCAGTTTCATCCATGTTGATGCAAAGTTGGGTATTCACCCTTTCTGATGGCTGAGTAGTACTCCATTATGTATATGGACCACATCTTTATCCATTTTTCTGTTGAAGGGCATCTTGGCTCTTTCCACATTTTGGCTATTTTGGATATTGCTCCTATGAATATTCGGGTATATATGGCCCTTCTTTTCACTACATCTGTATATTTGGGGTAAATACCCAATAGTGTAATTGCTGGGTTATAGGATAGCTCTATTTTTAATTTTTTGAGGAACCTCTACACTTTTTTCCAAGTGGCTACACCAGTTTGCATTCCCACCAGTAGTGTAAGAGGGTTCCCCTTTCTCCACAATTTCTCCAACATGTGTTGTTTTTTGCCTTGCTGATTTTTGCCATTCTAACTGGTGTAAGGTATCCAGTGTCTCTAAATGCAAGAAGACTGGCATGTGCCATTTGAGAAAATACACATTAGACAAACCTCCTTCGGCATGAGTTACAACGTTGTTGGTTTTGAGTTCGGTATCAACAGATCAACAATATATCTTAAATATGGTGTATTTAAATGAAAACACATACAAAATAGGTTACATATTGGGATGCCTGGGTGGCTCAGTCAGTTAAGCATCTGCCTTCTACTCAGGTCATGATCCCAGGGTCCTGGGGTCAAGTCCTGCATCAGGCTCCCAGCTCAATGGGGAGCCTGCATCCCCCTCTCCCTCTGTTGCTCCCCCTGCTTGTGCTCTCTCTCTTTCTCTGACAAATAAATAAATAAATATTTTTAAAAAATAAAAATCTTTAAAAAAATAGGTTACATGTTGATTGGCTGATGAAAAGGTTATGACTAGGGGCTTGCAGGAACTTAATCTTGTATTTCCTCTAGGAACAGTAGGTTCAGTATTTGCTCATTCCACGTCCACAGTGACTGTATAGAACATAACTACTGCAAATAATAAGAATCAACTGTATGTGTATGTGATCGCATTTAAGCAAATTAAAGACAAAATTAGCTTGGTCCAAATCCAGGCAGGTATTTAACCACAGAGTTCTAATATTTAAAGGGTAAATGCTTTTTATATTCCTGTTAGTTAAAAGGAAGGAGTTCAGAGTTTTTAAGTCCATTTGAGGAGACATAGGTAATCTATTGCAAGCTAGTTTTCTTTCCATTTGGACCCTTATAACTACATCCTCTCTATCTTCTCCGAAATGATAAGCAACAGTTTACAGCTGTCTACTGAATACAGAAATGAAAAGTAACACATGATGAAATCCACTTCCTTGTCAAAGACCATATTTGGTAGCTTCCCCTCTCCCGATTGACCCCAAAGCAAATGTAGCAAAACTTTGAGCTGCCACAGGACATTGTAAGACTTGAGACCTGCTAACTAAATAGTGATGGGTAGTACGACAAGGTGTTCTGCATCTAGGGTTCTGCATGCATCATTCTATTTGACTTTTGTTTCACTGGAGCTTGGGGCTGTGCTGCCAGCAGCAAGTATGCTGACTGAAAACTGTCACAACAGCGATCATTACAATCCGGGAGTTGAGTTTGACTGGAACATATGTCTTCAATTTTGATAGCTCAGCTTCCCAGATGCCCTAAAGGAGAATATTGCCTGAGAAGGAGCTTTTCATGTAAGAATAATTTGTGTTAAGTAGCTCAGTGATCTGTTTGTTAGGTTAGAGCTGACAGTTTGTTTATATTTCTAAAGGGGTATGATGAATGGGGGAGAAGTTGATGCTAATTAGCCTAAATTGTTCCTAAGAATGTAGAGGGCTTTGCCAGTTTCATTGTTTCTGTTTCTTTGCACATTTTAAATAATTGAATGGAGCTCAGACCATTCATCATAATTTCAGGCAAGATAGAAATAAATGAATTTAGCACGGGTCTGCGTGTGTGATGGAAGATGTCACTTTAAAAGGCAATTAGGTAAGACATCAACTTGGGGCTAATGCAGACTATTCTAATCTATTTGCATAAAAATATCAAACTCGAACGTTTTCATTTACTCCATTAATTATCTCTGTCATTGTAGGAGGATACAGCCCTTCTTTTTGGAATTTCATCTATCTCTGTTACAGAAATAATACTGTGGTATAAAATCAGGACCTGTGCTTCTGGACAAAAGATCTGTATCCTTACACTTTAAGAAAGTTCTTTCCCCACCCCTTGATGTCATCAGATGCCTCGAAGAAAGCTGTTTGAGGATGGGCTGAAGCTCTTGGCCAGCTAGATAATGAAAAAGGCATCAGAGAAACATTTTGAAAGTTAGGAATCATAAAATGGTGTGAATTCTACAATAAGAGCTAATGTACCAGTGAAGGCAGATTTTAGTTATTTCTCAAGAGTTCTTACATATTTATTTCTCATAGATGCTGAGTTACACAGAGATATGATACTAAGCCTACAATATAGCTTCCTATCTAAGTTGAGCCAGCATTTCCTCTAGGTAATAAAATTAACATAAATGGATTATTTTATGAGTATAGGAAAATATATATGTTTTGTTAACACACATATTTTGACAGTTAAAATAAGAAAAATGAAACTAAATTTAGAAAGTCCATGATTTTTTTTTCAACCTTTTAATCCTCATTGCAGGCCATTCTTTTTTAATTTATGCACATAAAATACCACAGGAAGAGATGGTATAAATTTGTGGACTGTGGAGAATGAGTGAACATTTTTGAATCAGGATCTTTAAAAGGGGTGAAATTTGAGTATGATTAAGTTAGGAAAAAGCCTCGCTTACGGCGGAAGTCGGAGACTCTGTATACATTATGGGCATGTCATGGCTTTTAAAAAGTTATGTTAGACTTCTATACAAATTGTGAAGGAATTTGTATAACCCCAAACAAAATTCTGTGTGGTTCTGAACTTTTCCAAAGAGAGAGAAGTAATGCTGGTTAGTATTCCAATCAGGAACAAACCTTACTGTCGGGTGGGCTGGTTGCTTACACTGCCTGGGTGTTTTCTTGGTCACTAGTTTTCTCGGAAGGAAATGATCCCATGGCTTATGCTTGCCACATTTGTGCATATATGCGCTATAATTGGCATTTATTAAGGAGACCTTCAGTTTGATGGATGACTGTCAGAGCCGAGCCTGCTGGCTTTGAAGAGGGTTGACTGCTCAAGTTTTGTTACATTAGCTCGTTAGAACTCTGCAAAACTTCAACCGGCTCTGTGTTTACTTTCTTATAATTAAGATTTTTGAACAATCGATTTTCAGAGACTTGACAGGGCCCATTCCCAACTTGGAGACTTTGCCTGACAGAAAAGTATGCAACAGAACAAATATTCACAATAGAACCTGTGAGTATTAAAAATAAGGGTTTTGTACTCTCTTTAGGTAGCTGCCCACTTAATTAATTGCTTTTAAACATTAAATGGTTTAATTATCTTTACCTTTTATATCATTAGCTGCATTATTCCTCAACTTTTTTAAAGAAGTGAATTCTATAAAAACAACAGCTGTAGAAATATTTTCAAATCAGGGTATTTAACATTAGACCTTGTATGTATTATACTTTAGCAACAATGTAAGCAAATAATTAGAAAAATGAAACACCATCTGAATCTATAGTTACCTAGTCAAAAGAAAAAAAATGCATTAATCTGTGCATTTAAACATTCAACTATGAATAATCAGTAAATCCCAACTGAGTTGTTAATTTTGTAATATGAAAATCTCCAAAGCTGCGGTGACACATTTAAAGTTAAAACTGATATTTCACTTTCTCTTTTGTAACCTCACAGAAAGTGCACATAAAAATGCTGAAAATGAGTCTCTTTTCCCATATGCTTTGGTGGGACAAACTGTATTTCCTGTTTTGCTCAATGTACCTCTCGCACTACCTAGAGAGGCACAAAATGTTGATGTTGTGTTTAGTGTGTGTATTTTTGAAATATTCTTAGTTGATAGCTACAAAAACTAAGTGTTTGAAGGGAAGGGATGTGCTTTTATAAAGACCAACTATGGCTGGAGACTGCACTAAGATTACAGACTTGCTCGTGGTTGTCTCTTTTCTGACTTGTTGTGACTAGTTGATGAGTTGATTATCTGTGAGGTATATTTACCAACTGTGGGAGCTCGGTGAGTAGATGCATTCATCACGTTGTCCCACTATCTAAATAAGTGGGGAAAGGAAATAAAGAATGAATGGTAAAGGAAAAATATACTGCATCTATTTATGAAAATGAATACTGTACAGGATCTTCATTTATAAGCAGTGCTCTAAGTAATGAGTTCTTACAGTAATTTTATGGGGACGGCTACTGTAGGACAGTACTAGATCACCTGCCTTCACAGAGAGGGGGAAAGGGAAAACGAAACTTCGTTGTTTTCAGGTCACAGATATTTCAACTTTCCTTATTCTCTGAAAGGAACTTGAGTTGGCAGAACAATATTTAGACTTCTTTGCCCATGAAGACAGCCTTTTAAGTTTAGTGATGAAGTCGATGCATTCGTATTTCAGTCAGATGATGGAAAATACAACTAATTGGCTCCTTATTTGGTCCACGATGCTCAGTTAATGTATTCAAAGTTATTACTAGATTAAAAAAATGAATTCACAGGTCAAAACTTCTTTTATTGTGGAGGAAACTGGCAGTCATCAAAAGGGCCATTAAAAAACAGTTTAATGAAGAAATATGTGACTGTTTAAGAAAAGCGTCTAGTCTAAACTTAGCAGGAGGGCCATGGATCCTTTTTTCTGCTAGGCTGCAACAGTATAAGAAAATATTCTTGCATTTTTTAGGCTTATGCATAAATTTTTTTTTAAGAAAGCCATTACTTTAGCTGCACAAATGAAATATAATCACACATGGGAAGCCTGAACCTAAGATCAAGACTTCCTATTAATTTTATATTAAAATGTGTGAAATGTTGTCTCTTTATTTTTAATAAAATAATATTTTAATGTATTAATTATTAACTAAGACTTTAATTTAAATGTATTTTTCCTTTCAACCTAAAAACAATGGCCAGTACTTTTGGATAGTGTCCTATGTAACAAGCACTGTTCAAAATAGTCTACATGGATTAATTTATGTATTCGCCACAATCCCCTGTCATGGGTACTATTATTATCTTCACTTTAAAGTTACCTAAAACTGAGGTATAGAGAAGACAAGTAATTTGGTCAATGTCATGCAGCTAGTAAATTGTAGGTTAGAGATTTAAGCATAGGCATTCTGACTCCAGATTTAAGGCAGTTAATCATTCTGCAGTGCAAGATTTGGTTTGGTTAAGTAGCTGAGGATCTACACACAAACATCTAAATCCACCAAATTTATTATTCAAAAGATTTTTGGAACAGTATTCCAAAGATTATTTCATTATGTTTAGAAGCTTTTTTCTAGAAGGAATAGTATATTAACGTACCTATACACTTAGAAATATCTTCTTTTTTTCTAAACATTTATATCCCAACACATGACTAACAAAAGGTTTATAGGCTAGCAGTGTGGTCAGATTTGACCTGTGGCCTACTTAGACAGTTATAATATTGAACCATATTGTAACAGAGTTCTCTTTTGTTTTAAAAATACGATGATTATTTTGAAAAGGGGATAAAGCAGCAATAGGAAAGAAGTAGTTTCTATAAAAATTTGTCATGTTTTCAGAAGTAAATGTTCTAACATTTGTCTAACAAAATACAGCATTTTCTAGGTTCAATGAAAGAGACTGGTTTTTATCACTAGACTGGAGTAATGAATTCTGGGATAATCTAAGCTGATTAATCTTTAAAAATTATGTGGGTTTTTTTGGTAACATTAAGAAAGAGACATTGCAAAGTTGAGTGAATTATAGTTTATAAACCTCATTGAAGATAATGCAAAAGCATAAAATGTCATACATATTTTAGTGGTGTTTCAAACTCCTAGACAAAGAAATTTTGAATGTCCAGACATCTTTGAAGTATCTAGCAGAATATAATGTGCATACAGGAAATTTCTGATGAGAAGAGTGCACAAAGATAAAACTAAATTTTTCATCTTTTATGTGAAGAAATTTAAGTGGTAGATATATTTTTTGAACATTTTTTTATTCACCAAAAATTGATTGAATATGTACAATGCATTGAGGGCACAGGAATGAGTAAGATAGATAACCCTTTAATGAACTAACAACATTCCAGTGGCAGAGATGGGAATAAACAAACAAATAATATGATATCAGATAATCATTAGAGTTTCAAAGAGAGTAAAACTGAGTAAGGGGATAGAAAGTGATGTTACTGAGGGACATGGAGTTGTGTCTATTTTAAACAGAATATTTAGGGATGGCTTCTATAAAATGCTGACATCTGAGTAAAAATCTAGCTAATAGTATTGAGTACCAATGACATTTCTAGTATATTTGCCAGCTAGGATAAAAAAAATTTTAACATTACCCTCCTCTTGGAAAAAATTGGTTTTAATATTAATCTTTCAATGAAAAGAATGGCATTGATGGCCAGAAAAAACACAATGAAAAACAGTTATTCAACTTCATGTGTTATCATGAATCTAAAAAATATCATTTTTTATGATTAAATATCATTTAATAATTATTATCATTAATCTAAAAAATAAACATTACTGTACCCCCCAAAAGGGAAAAAGTAATGGATTAGTATTATTAATTGCATCAGCTTTTAATTTAAAAAAAGGAAAAATAACATACCTACATAGCGTGCAGTTTACGCCATGTTTCACTATTTTAAATCTTTTGAGGGGAGCAGCTTTATTAAGATACACATACTGTATAATTCACCTATTTAAATTGTATGATCCAGTGGGTTTTAGTGTACACATAGAGTTATGTAATTATCATCATAATCAATTTTAGAACATTTCATCCTGGGGCTCCTGGGTGGCCCACTCTGTTGTATGTCTTACTCTTGATCTCAGCTCAGGTCTTGATCTCAGGGTCATGAGTTCAAGCCCCATGTTTAAAAAAAAAAAAAAGAATATTTCATCACCCCAAAAAAGAAACCCCATGTTCTTTATCACTCACTCCTGTTTCCTCATACTACCACCTCTGCCCCTGGCCTTAGGAAACCATTTTCTGGGTCTAAGGATTTGCTTATTTTGTACAGCTAAGATAAATGGAATCATGAATATGTTCTCATTTGTGACTAGCTTCTTTCACTTATCTTATTCTTAATATTCATCCATGTTGTAACATATATCATTAATTCTTTTCATTGTTGACTGATATTCCATTATATGGATATACCATATTTTATTTATCCATTCATCACTTGACGGAAATTGGATTGTTTCCAAAGTTTTGCTATTATGAATAATGCTGTTATGAACATTCCTGTACAAGTTTTTATGTGAACATTTGTTTATATTTTGGCAAGTATATACAAGTATATACCTAGGAGTGGAATTATCTGGTCATATGGCAACTCTGTGTTAAAATCTTTTAAGGAACTGGGGCGCCTGGGTGGCTCAGTGGATTGAGCCGCTGCCTTCAGCTCGGGTCATGATCTCGGGGTCCTGGGATCGAGTCCTGCATCGGGCTCTCTGCTCGGCAGGGAGCCTGCTTTCCTCTCTCTCTCTCTCTGCCTGCCTCTCCATCTACTTGTGATTTCTCTCTGTCAAATAAATAAATAAAATCTTTAAAAAAAAAAATCTTTTAAGGAACTGCCAAACTGTTTTCCAAAGTGGCTGCAGCATTTACATTCTAACCAGCAAAGTATGAGGGTTGTAACTTCTTCATGTCCCTGCCAATATTTGTTATTATCTGACAGTTTGATTCTATCCATGCTAATGGGTACAGAGTGGTAATTTATTGTGATTTTGGTTTGTATTTCCCTGGTGGCTAATGATGCTGAGCACCTTTTCATTTTCTTACTGGCCATTTCTATGTCATTTTTTAATTGGCTTTTTGTTTTTTTATTATTGAGTTATAAGAATTCCTTATATATTCCAGATACAAATCCTTTGTCAGACATAGGATTTGCAAGTATTTTCTCACACTCTGTGTGTTATCTTTCATTTTCTTTTTTTTTTTTTTAATTTATTTATTTGTCAGAGAGAGAGTGCACAAGCAGGGAGAGCAGCGGGCAAAGCAGGCAGAGGGAGAAGCAGGCTCCTCAATGAGCAAAGAGCCTGATGCAGGGCTCCATCCCAGGACCCTGGGATCATGACCTGAGCTAAAGATAGACACTTAACCAACTGAGCCACTCAGGTGTCTTATGTCTTTCATTTTCATGATGGTGTCCTTTGAAGCACAAAATGTTTTTAATTTTGATGAAGCCAGATATCTATTTTTCTTTTGTCGTTGATGCTGTTGTCACATTTAAGACACTGTAGCCTAATCCAAAGTCACAAAGATTCACACCCATGTCTTTTTTTGTTTGTTTGTTTGTTTAAAACTTTTATAGTTTTAGCTATTGCTTTAGGTCTTTGGTCCGTTTTGAGCTGATATGAGATGAGAGTCCAACTGTATGCTTTTGCATGTAGATATCCAGGTGTCCTGGTACCATGTGTTGAAATGACTTTTTCCCCATTGAATTGTTTTGGCACTTCTGTCAAAAATTAATTGATTATAAATATGAATTTAATTTTGTGTTAATTTCTGGACTCTTAAGTATATTCCACTGACAGTGGAATATATGCCAGTACCACACTGTCTTAATTACTGTAGCTTTGCAGTATGCTTAGAAATTAAGAAATGTGAGGGGCACCTGGGTGGCTCAGTCATTATCATCTGCCTTTGGCCCAGGTCATAATCCCAGGGTCCTGGAATTGAGCCCCGCATAGGACTCCCTGCTCCATGGAAAGTCTGCTTCTCCCTCTCCCACTCCCTCTGTGTGTGTTCCCTCTCTCACTGTGTCTTTCTCTGTCAAATAAATAAATAAAATCTTAAAAAAAAAAGAAATTAAGAAATGTGAATCCTCAAGAAGTGGGCAGAAGACATGAACAGATATTTCTCCAAAGAAGACATACGAATAGCTAACAAACAAATGAAAAAATGCTCAATATCACTTGGCATTAAGGAGATACACATCATTAAGGAGATACCACCTCATACCAGTCAGAATGGCTAAAATTAACAAGTCAGGAAATAACAGATGATGGCAAGAATGCAGAGAAAGGGAAACCCTCTTACATTGTTGACTGGAATGCAAGCTGGTGCAGCCACTCTGGAAAACATTCCTCCAAAAGTTGAAAATAGAACTACCCTAAGACCCAGCAATTGCACTACTAGGTATTTTTCCAAAGGATACAAAAAAAGGGGATTTGAAGCAGTGTTTATAGCAGCAGTGTCCATAATAGCCAAACTATGGAAAGAGCCTAGATGTCCATTGACATATATCTGGATAAAGAAGACTTATGCATGTATATATACACATATACATATATATATATATATAATGGAATATTATATATATTTTATATATATTTTTACATATTACACATATAATGAAATATTACCCAGTCATCAGAAAGAATGGAATCTTGCCATTTGCAATCACATGGATGGAACTAGAGTGTATTATGCTAAGTGAAATAGGTCAGAGAAAGACAAATACTATATGATTTCACTCATGTGGCAATTAAGAAATGAAACAGATGAACAGATGAACATGGGTGAAGGGTTAGAAAAGTAAAATAAGATAGAAACAGAAAGGGAGACAAACCATAAGAGACTCTTAACTATAGGAAACAAACTTAGGGTTGCTGGAGGGGAGGTGAATGGGGGAATGGAGTAATTGGGTGCTGGCCATTAAGGAGAGCACTTGATGTAATGAGTGCTGGGTGTTATATGCAACTGAATCAACTTGAATGCAAGATGAATCTCTGAATCACTAAATCTCTGTCCCCACCAAAACTAATAATAGACTATCCATTAACTAAATTAAATTTAAAGAAAAAATATTTTTAAAAATGTGAATTCTCCAACTTAGTTTTTTTTTGGAGACTGTTTTGGCTATTCTGGCTCCCTTGAATTTCCCTATGTTTTAAATAATTTTTTAAAGTTTATTTATTGATTTATTGATTTATTTATATAAGTAATCTCTACCCAACATGCAGTTCAAACTCACGACTTCAAGATCAGCAGTCACATGCTGTTCCCACTGAGCCAGCCAGGTGCCCCTTGTGTTTTAAATATTAAATACAAATCACATTTCAAGAAGCCAAATAAAATGACAGAACTGAAGCAAGTCAAGTTCTATTTCTTCATCTTTACAATTACCAAATTGATTTTAAGTCTGTTGTTTAAACTCAGGAATATGTGGTGACACAGAGGTTGGAGAGAGGAAGTACCCAAAATAAGCTCTAACTGTTCTGTAGCTATTGGGAATTTTCTCTTGAGCTGAATTCAAGTATCTATGTGTCTGTTGGGGGCCACCTATGTATTTGGAAGATCTCCATATTAACTTTCCTCTGGAATACAATGTTTATTAAGGGACAATTAACAAAACATTTGTCAAGGAGGAGCAGTATTGTATCACTAACATTGTTTAACCATGCTGGTGCATGGTAATAAATAAAAAGTAAGACATAGTTTTCGTTTCTTTTACTGTTACTTTAAAATATTCAAAATTGCCTGTATACAGTACAGATTGCTCCTACCAGCCTACCCTTGAAATGCCAGTGAGGAGGAACATATCATTCTGTGATCAAGAGAAAGAGCTTTCCAGGAAGAGGGAACAGAAGTAGTAAACCCTTACATGAGTTTGAGATTTTTAATGAACTGAAAGGTGGCCATTATCGTAGATAGGACATAGAGGTGGGGGGTGAGTGGTAGGACATGATGTTGGAGAGACTGACAGCCAGGTCCTCCAGCTAGGGTCACCATATGAATTTTGGTCTAAATTATAGCACTTCTGAGAGTGAAAGAGGCCACTGTTGATTATATGATGGACTTAATGGGACTGTCCCTGGAGAATTAAGATGAGTAGTCACCCTATTTAAAGGATATGGTACAGAATTGTATTTTAAGTACCCATAGAATCCAACCTAAGGACAACTATTATGAAGGCTAACAGTTCTTTAAGGCAGGTGAGCAGTAATCTGACCTGACACCATTAATATATTACAAATTAGGAGAACTAAACAGTGTGTATACTGAGTGGTTTAGAGTTACGCTTTTCAAACTTTAGCACACATAAGAATCATGTGTAAGCCTCATTAAAACATATCACTGGCCCCACTCCCCAGAATTATGATTGAGTCCGTTTTGTATTTCTAGCAGATTTCCAGGTATTGCTGATACTGCCAGTCCCTGAAGGACCAGACTTTGAGTAGCACTGGTTTAGAATTTAGAGAGTGGACTATAGAGTCATACAGACATGATTTGAATTTCAGCTTTCTTGGTTACTAGCTAGGTGGCCTTGGCAAGTTAAGTACTCTTTGCACAGCTCTTTTCTTCATCAGGTAAAATGTGATTATAATAATCCCTGCCTTATATAAATGTTGTGAAGAGTGAATGGGATAAAGCACTTGGCATTGTTTCAGGCATTATTGTAAGCATCTAGCATGTGTTAATTTTTTTATTATCATACTTAGGAAGAAGAAGAATCATGGTGGATTAGCAATAGCTATAAGTACAGGCCCCAGGATGGTGTTTGGTGCCTGGTACATAGCAGGCTCTTAATATTTGTTGACTAAATAAACAAAGTTGTGAGTTCATTAAATAGGGCTATGTGGACTGAAAAAGTTGATTCTGATTTCAATATACCTATTTTATTCTCAAAGCATACCTTACCTTCTGACATTCAACATAGACCAGAGCATAAGAAAATCTTGCCCATCACCTGCAAACAATTTGATGTGCTAAGCCACATTTAAACTTGAAATTAATGAGACAGTTACATTGTGAGTTTCTTGGTGTTTGGGTATACAACGAACTTTAAACTTAATATATTGTCACCAAATAAAGGTAGAGTAGTTGTAGAATTATACACTGAAAAATGAATTTCATTTAGATTACTGTGCTGAATTATGACTGTGTTAAACACAAAGCTACAAAATGCCCTTTATTCATTCTCATGGAAGAAATACTACAAAAACAACTCTAATTTCTTTTTTTTTTTAAGATTTTATTTTTTTATTTGGCAGAGATCACAAGTAGGTGGAAAGACAGGCAGAGAGAGAGAGAGAGAGAGAGAGAGAGAGGAGGAACAGGCTCCCTGCTGAGCAGAGAGCCCGTGGTGGGACTTGATCCCAGGACCCTGAGATCATGACCTGAGCCGAAGGCAGAGGCTTAACCCACTGAGCCACCCAGGTGCCCCAACTCTAATTTCTATAGGAAAAAAGATAGACCAAACTACTGTAAAGAGAGGCCAACAGAATGGGACCAGCTAATATGAGATCTGAATGGTTTCTCTTTGGTCCAGTGGTTGTGTGATTGCCACAGCATGAAGTAGTACTTGAGAGTAGGTGGGGAAGGGAAGAAGGAAGAGGACTAACTTTGAAAAATATTGTACTGCATGGAGTTATATGCAAACAATGAATCATGGAACACTACATCAAAAATAATGATGTACTGTATGGCAACTAACATAACATAATAAAAACATAAGAAAATAAATATCCATTATGGGTTAGGTACTTCATCATGTGCTAGGGAATTTACATGCCTTAATTCCTTGCTCAGAGCTATCCTATGAGATAGTTATCTCACTCTCTTTTCACTTCTGAGGATTAAAGCTTCAGGAGACAAAGGATAAACAGATGGAGCCAAGTTTTTCCTCTAGGTATCCCTATAAAGGTCCCTCTCCTTTTTACTATCTTTGGAAAGCGCATTAAATAGAAAGCCACTATGTAGTTTTCCAGCAGTCTGGCAGAGTTGCTATATTATCAGTTTCCTAGTTCATTAGTAATGGCAACTTAGGTACTGAAGAGATTCTAATGTAATTGAACTGTTCTTGCTGAGTTTATCCAGGGTTGATCTAATTTACTCCGTAACTTTCTCTTATATGCAGCATCTTAATTTATAATTTCTGGTACTAGGATTTGAAGCATCAGTAGTTGAGGGGTAAAATTAAAGAGAACACTGACAATGTTTTAATTCCTACTTGTTATTATGTTTTATCACTCTAAGCAATGCAGAACAATAAAACTATTATGTTAGTAATGACTTTTGTTTAATAATGTAGTCCTGTATTAGGAAGCCCTAATAGTTCTGTATTAGGAAGCATAACTAAGACATAGAAAATTCTTTAATATAACACTCTTGGGACCATTTGGAGATGGTCATATTCTGATGGGCAGTAGCAAGGAGCAGAACATTAAGTTGCCTGAGTGCCAGTTGTGAAGGGAGAACAATGCAGGTGGCATGCCTTTTGTTTGGATCATGTCTTGTGATTTAGCTTTGGCACAACTGAGTCATTCTCCATACTGTAGCACTAACATTACATCTTCTGTCAGTTACAACTATCTCAAGGGTTGCATCTAATGTTATATCTAACATCAGGAAAACATAACCAAGGGTTAGAGAGAGTTAAAATAAGTTTTTTGTTTGTTTTTGTTTTTAACTCTTCCAACTAACTTAGGTGCTCTTGTAATGCTTGTATAAACTCGTGACTTTTCTCATGTTCTTAAAGTTGGAAAAGTTCACCAAAGCACTTTACTGCCAACATGATCAGGATATAAGTAGGTCACTGATGGTAGCTATCCTTACAATTAGATTCAGGGATCAAGAAGAGTAGACAGAGGCCATAAGTAGCCATTTAATAGCTTAATTTCTTTATTCTACCCATGACTTTTAGATTGCCAAACGCAAGTCTGTCTTAGACCCTGGCCAAGCTTTGTTGACCCTGATACCATCCTGCAACTAGGCAGAATTTGGGACAAGTGATGCTTATAAATTCTATGAGCTGTCTTGATTATGGAGCATCCAGAATCTTAATTTCTATCTGGGTTGGCTCATATTTCCACTTGGTAAATGAATCAATCATTGATAACTATACAGGATATCACGTGACCTCTTATGCTGGTGAAGGAAGAAATAAACAAATACATTCATTTGTTCAATGGGTATTTATTTATTTTAAAGATTTATTTATTTATTTATTTATCTATTTTAGAAGTGAGGACAGGGCAGAGAGAGAGGGAAAGTAAGAGAAGCAGATTCCCCACTGAGTGCAGAGCCTGTGGGACTCGAAGCAGGGCTCAGTCATATGACCCTGAGATCACGACCTGGAGATCACAGCATGAGCTGAAATCAAGTTTGAACACTTAACTGACTGAGCCACCCAGGTGCCCCCAGTGCTGATGGAGATAAATGGTTATTAAAGTGACATCGAGGACACAGACTGACAGGACTTGGTCATTAATTAGATGAGTCAGAAAAGTCAAAGAGAACCTTGGATTAATGATTTTGGCTACATTGAGTAGACACCGAAGACAAGCAACATAGGGGAAATGCCTAGATAGGGAGAGAGCAAAGAAGGACATGAGCTCCCTTCTGAACATGATGCCTTAGAGGGCTTATGAGCTATCAAGTAGGCTATTGTTCATTAGGCAGTAGGACAAGCAAGTTGAAATAGCAGCAGAACCGGACTGGAGATAAAAGATAGGAGGGTGACCAGTGCATGGATACTCACTGAGGTTCTGCAGGTCACTGTAGTAACATGAAGTGCATAGAATGAGGAAAAATCACCATTTTTCCTCATTCTATGCACTTCATGTTACTTGGACTTATGGCAGACCCTCCAGAGAAGTATTGACATTTAAAGGATCATTTTCAAAGTGAAGATTTAAAGATAATATTAGGTGAAAACATCTTAAAAATGTTTTGAAGGAGAAGAGGAAGGCATGCAAGTCTGAGCGTTTCTTTTCTTTTTCAGCACTGATTTGCCATTTTCTCCACCTCAAGTGAAGTCATACACATTCTGAATCAGAGTCTCTTTTGTTGTGGTTAAATTGATTCTTGAACACAAACCATTTTAAAACATGCAATGAAAAAAATGGAGAATAAAGGAAAACCAAAGCATCAAATTATCCATGGCTAAAACTTTTTGAATTTAGTGCATAATCAAAGCAACCATAAATGGCATGGCTGCCAACATTCAAGATGGCCAAAGAAGGACTTTGCTTCTTTTCCCTCTTACCTCTTACTTCCAATATCTTAACATTTTTTAAATCCTTTAGAGATTCAGATCTTTGTATTCTCTCTCCTATCTTGATCTCACAGGTGTGTGGCAGAAACCAAGAATAATGGCTCCCAACTTGTTCTTTAACTGCTTGTAAGGGACCTTTCACTAAATGCAAAGCCATTCTTCTTTTTATGTGGACAAACCCATGTCCACAAAACCTTGATTTTTGGTATGATTACAGTGGAACTCTTCCTCCTCCTTAAACACATGGTGGACCTATTCCTTATCCTGACATATCATCCAGCTTTGTTTCTGTTTTCCCCTCTGGGGAAGATAATGTGGTTTACATTCTTTTAGAAGTCTTGGACACCAAGAATGTTGAGGTCAGCCCAACTGGGGAAGTGAAGGAAAGAATGTCAGTTAACCCAATGGTGAAACCTCAGGAGTGTGCTTTGTAAGGGCCATTTTCTCCCTGTTTTTCTTTTTACCCCTTTGTATATTAACCACAAATAACCATCAGCCTTTAAATCAGCTTCACAAGAAGCCACCAACAAATGTTTAAAGCATCTCAACAACGTTTCCAAGAAAGTCCTGAATAAAATTGTTTTTGTATTGTTTTGTTTTTGTATTATTATTTTTTTACCCACTATTCCCTGCTGATGCAAAATTTACTGAAATCTCAAATTTTAAGAAATCAGGAAATGTAGCAGAAGGAATGGTGGTGTTTTTCTAAGGTAACTTTTTTTAAATGGAATAAATGGGTGCTTGGTGAGACAGAGAAAGGTCAAGGAATGAGAGACTTCATGCCCTCCAAAGTAATTGGATATTAGTGTGTTTTAGGAGCAATTCTCACTGAGTATAGAAAAATATCTTTCTTTTAAAAAATTTAGAAAACGTTTTTAAAATTTCTTTGGATTTAAAGCTTTATGAGATTTGGTAAGAAGAGAAGCAAAAGCCCAACAGAGAAGATTAACTAACATTGAGGATGTTGTTCCCAGCAGATTTTTTTTGGTGGATTTTTGTTTGTTTGGTTGGTTGTTTTTTGGTTTTCTGATTTTGTTTTTTGTGGGGTTTTTGGGTCAGAACCTGGGGATTTACTCAACATAACATTAAAACTCTCATTCAGATTTGAACAAAACAGACAAATGTACTCACATATACGCATGCGTGTAAAAGTCCTTTCTTTTCCTTTGGGAGATAGTTTTAATGCTATCCAGCAAAGATTGTGAATAACACATAAATAACCAGCATAAGATGGGATGAGAAAAAAATGACAGAGGATTTTGAGTGTTTTTATAAAGGAATCTTCTTCTATGGCCTTTCTTTTGAGGCATATTTCCATGTATTGTGTCACATGTTCTAGAATTCTTTTGTTATTCATGCCATAGAGATTTTCATGGGTTCACAGATTGTGCCTGGGTGTATAAGTTAGTGTGAAGATAGTTAAGTAAAGGAATAGACAAAGGGAAAGCAAAGTAATTCACTTGAAATCCAGAGACCTTTACAATGCTGAAAAGTAAGTAAAAGCAGATGTTGCAAAGTTTAGAAAATCAAGACATTATTTTCCTGTTTCCATTGAATTTTTTCTAAACACATTATAAATAAGCTTTGAAGTAATACAAAGTCCTCTGTTTGTTTTGCTGATAGCATCTTTTGTGAAAAACTTTATCAATGCTTGTTTAAGTTATAGACTAAATGATATCTTAGTTGGTGAAAGAACTGACTGTATCTGCTGGCAAAGACAATGCTACAATGCTGAAATTATTTACAATGTCTGAGTCACTTAGATACCTATTTGATTAGATCTTTGGGGTTTAATGTTAAACAGCTCAAATATTTTATGCTATGCAAATTCAAACATGGAAAACCCCAATATTTCATTATCCACACACTTTACATTTAATTTTATATTTTATGAAGACTTTATGTTGCTCTGCAATAGAGAGACTTTGGTTTATTAATCTTTAGAATTAATCGGAAAAGAATAGCATGTGAATTTGAAAATAAGGCTATTACTGCTTCATTCTTCCTTCCCCCCATCCTCTAATATATACTCATCTTAAACTTCTAAAAGTCTTACATTGCGGCCTCTAGATATGAAGGCTATTTCAAATGAACTGTCATTCTTCAGATTTGCTTCTAAAACTTAATACCTAAGAGAGCCCAGGGGAGAGTTCATTGCCAGAGCAAGGTGTTTGCTCGCTCAGGGAAGCTCTAGGACAGGTGCCCATCCTCACATGCTCCCTCTGGCCCTCATCATTTGGAGTCACTGAATGTCTTCCAGCTGTTAGAGGATGTCCCAGGCTCAAAACTGCATCCCTGCTGAGGATATGTTCAGGGTCTAAGCCAGTTCTGGAAATGATTGGCTGCTAAAATATGGAACAAGGGAAATCAGTTCCTATCAACGACATTAACCATCATCTGTCTGTTATTACATTCACTCAGCTGGGTCACATATGACTCAATAATCAAATTACCACCCTATATATCTTAAATCTGCATGTTCACTTGACCACCATGTGGATGTGGGAAAACAAAGATAATCTAGGCTGTCTTCTCTTTATTTTGTTTATTTTAAATGTGTCTTTTTCCCCTTGCATCTACAAGTAAAAAGCTTATAAAATTTTGAAAATTATATATCATAGAAAGCTAAAGTCCCCCGTGGTGGCCTTCTGCCCTCTCCACTGCTTGATACATTGTGAACAATTTGGTATGCATCAATTACGTCTTAATCATTAATGGGATTTTCTGTTATTAATACTGTACTAATACAACTGTGGCCTTTTAAACTTAATTTAAGTGAAAAATTAGCTGGATCAAAAAAATCTCTAAAGGTGGATAAAATTTAAGTGGGGAAAAAATAAATCAGTCTTTTTCTGTTGTAATTTGTTTCAACTTCTTTCAAGAAGCATTGAAACAGCTTACAATAAAAACTAGGGCAGAGGAAAAATACAACTAAGAACCATTTGTAAAGTGTAAACGAGAGAAAGAAAGGGGAATTATTCAGAGAAGAGGAGAAATGTTAAAATCAATACATGCTAGTGGCAGAAAGTTATACCATTTGATATAAAACATTGCACAAAGTTTCAAATAGTCCTATTGAGATGCAAACACAAAACAACAAAACAAAAATGGGAAAAAAAAGTTAGTTTAAAAAGAATTTGCAGAGGAAACCTTATCTGTGCTCAAAATGTGTCCTGCCTGGTGTCCGTATATTTAACAATGCTGCTTTCAGGCAGGGACGATGGTCACATAACTTTGTGTTTCTCAGACCTAGTGTCATGCTGCCCAGTAGCAGGCCCTAAACACATTTTGTAGAATGGCAAGTGAAGAAAACAGTGAATGAAGGAATGAGTGACACAGTTTTTGTTAACCATTTATTTATAACACATATGTAAGTGCTTCCTTGCCTACCAGCTTCAAGGGCATGATGTTCAGTTCATTCACTTTTTAAAAACAAATACTGAATGCCTTGTGGCACAGTTTTAAGTGTTATAAATACTGATGTGTGTAAGACAGTTTTTGCCTTCATAGAGCTTCTGCTCTAGTGGGACAGAAGGAGAAGTGGAGAAAGCAGCTATGCTACGGAAAATCAGATAGACAAGTTCATGGTGCCGAGAGAGCTCAGAGGCAGAGAAGCTAACGCAGGGTAAGGGGAGAGCTGCAGCCCTTTATGGGGAAGCAACTGTGCAGGGTGCAGACAGAGAGACACAGTTGTGGTACGTAGCTTCCTGGTGATCGATCTGGCCTAAAATAGGAATAATGCTTGGGCTCTTAAAGAGTGGCATATATGATCCTCTTGACTATCTGATGTTTCGGGCAGGATTTGAACCGTTAGCAGAATAGTTATAGTTCTTTTAACTCTGTAACACTGAACTTACTAGTAAGGATCTGAGGAAGAAGTGTTCTGACCTTTAGACTGAAGGAAAGTTCCATGCTAAGCATTAGGTAATACAGTACATCCGACGTTCAGTCTGGTCCCAGCTGGACAGGGCTCATTTGAAACAGCAAAACTGAAGAGAGACTGATGGAAGAACTACTGGCAAAATTGGACATATTTTTTCATGAGCATGAAAAAAGTGCTTATCCTGGACCAGGCAACAATAGGAAGCCATTATCATCGTGGGAGTAGTTGAAGCAGGAAGAGAAGGCTGCCTTTCAGGAGCCGTGGCCATAACTAGCAGAAAACAATTAGAAGCCATGCCTGGAGAGGAAAGAGCTGGGTAAATGAATACTCAACCCTCTCTTTCCTCTTCCCTTAATTCTTTTGGACACTTTCCATTGGTTGAACCCAACTGGCAGTCAGAAGGCAATAGGGAGTGCAATTGATTCAGTCCTTAGAAATCAGCCTCCTGGGACACCTGGGTGGCTCAGTGGGTTAAGCCTCTGCCTTTGGCTCAGGTCATGATCCCAGGGTCCTGTGATCGAGCCCCACATTGAGCTCTCTGCTCAGCAGGGAGCCTGCTTCCTCCTCTCTCTCTCTTTCTCTCCCTCTCTGCCTGCCTCTCTGCCTGCCTCTCTGCCTACTTATGATCTCTCTCTGTCAAATAAATAAATAAATAAATTCTTAAAAAAAAAGAAAAAAAGAAAAAAGAAATCAGCCTCCTGAGAAAGCAAGGGAAAACGTGGAGAAGAGTGGATCTAGAGGGGCAAATGAAGAATAGCTAGCATAACTGAGGATCTGATTTCTGATTCCATTATTGGAGAGCTGTCCAATTTCATTCAATAAAGGTTGTAAGTTATAGGCTATGAAATACAGAATACATTGTTTTTGACTCTAGAAACAGTACTGAATCATAAGAAACAACCTTCTTGTGTGTCTGTTGGAGGGGGAGGCTGGGTGGCTCAGTCAGTTCTAAGTGTCCAGTTCTTGATTTCAGCTCAGGTCATGTTCTCAGAGTCATGAGATCAAACCTGGTGTCGGTTTCGCATTGGGCATGCAGCCTGCTTAAGATTCCTTCTCTTCTTCCCACATTCCCCCTCCAAAAAAACCAAAACAAAACAGAAATAACCCTCTTTTCCTTTTTACCCCTCCTACTCTCCTTCCCTTCCTTTCTTTCTTTTTAGAGCGAGGGACAGGAAGTGGGGGAGGGGCAGAGAGAATGGAAGAGAGAGAATCTCATGCAGGCTTCACGCTCCAGCACAGAGCCCAGTGCAGGGTTTGATCGCATGACCCTGAGATCGTGTCCTGAGATACAACCAAAATCAAGTCAGACACTTAACTAACTGAGCCCAGGAGCCCTGTACTTATTTCTTGTTTTAGTAATATCTCCAGAACAGATTACTCTTACGACTCTCTTTGGTTTATAGACAATCAGAAGACTTACTTCAGACAAATCCCAACTCACCCCCTGTTTCTGACCGAGCATGGGAAGTATTGACAGTGATGCAATTTTCCAAAATACATCACTTATTTGAAGCGGCCTTTGGACAGCCTGAGAATATGTGGAAATCAGATCATGGACCCTAGATGAAGAGTGATCTGTAAATTTGGGATGGATCTGAGAAAAATATAAGAATGAAAATACTTTATTTTATAGATTTTGAGATACATTTCACCCATCCTTTAACATCTCTGGAATCAGGATGTATTTTACAATTGCTGTAGTCTTAAAATAACTAGCAGCATTTTTCTTCTTTAGTGACACATGAAAAGAGTGGTACATTTAATGGTCCATGGTCTCTTTGAATAGTTAAAAAACTGAATGTCGAAAAGACATGTGTAAATATAATTCAGGTATTTCTCTATCTTGAGCAACCAGAATGTATCTCTGGCACTAGCTTATAACCCAAGGAAGCTGAAAACTAGTTAATTACTAGTTAATGTAATGATGATTTTGTAATGAGTACCAAAAATACTGAATTAAAAAAACATTCTGAAGCTGCATTCTGCCTTAGGAGTTTTTTTTTTTTTTTCCATTTATGAAGTCTTTAACGGATAGAGAAATAGAATAATGGCTGCATGTGAGCCAGCCATTTACCCTCTTTCCTATAAAGTAATTGAAAAGGAATTGTCTACATGGAGTTTATATAAAAACAGGAATCGTAAATTGATAACATAATTGTCTAGCATTGTCCAGGTCTTTGAAAAGTAGTATCTGATAGACACGTGTTGTCTTCTAAGGACACTGATGTATTCTGCAGTAGGATTAATGTAGCACATTTTTTATTATCAATACCATGTAAACATCGTTGCTTTTATTCTATACTTGCCAAGAAACCTTCGAATTAGCTCTCTGGGGCATTTGTGGCCTTGAAGATCTATTAGATGTTTTGTGAATGGGTAATCACTTTGGAATGTGGCTTAATATGAGCACAAACAGACAAATATCCTAGCCTCTTTCTTCTTTACCATGTGTATGGTCACTGTACTTTAGCTTGTCTTATAAAATTATTTCACAATTCTCCTTGCATAGAGACTCTTGTTATTTCAGAGCCTTTTTTGAAGAGGCCTTCCCCTGAAAAGACTGTTGTGTCAGATAGCTTGTCCAGTGGGGAAGGCAGTCTGGGATTAAGAGGTGAATCCGATGAGGGCAGCTTACTTCTGACCTCTATACCCTGTCTTCACTGACAGGCACTTGTTTCACCCCAAGCCCTTGATTCCAGTGTATGCGGTGCTTTCACAAGTATCCTAATCATTTCCAGGCTTGCTTATAAATTGTTTTAGAATAAACAATCTTTGGACCTCATTAGTCACTGCACCAGGAACATGGTGTGCACTTCTGGTCAGCCGCCCTCAGTGAAGACATGATTAAAGTGAGGGTCCAGAGAAAGTTAGCTGATATGGACAAAAGAATAGGTTTCTATATTGAATAATTGGCTTAAGTTGGTGAATTCATTAATTAAATATTTTTTTCTGAGTGAAGCATATAAAGAGAAGGGCTCTATGAAGGAAGAAGGCTGAAAGAGGAGATATGATTAAAATCTGTAAATCTGTGAAAGCTGTGCTTTTCTTGTTTATCGAATCCTGGTGTACCAGAGCTCAAGGCACTCTCAGAAGCTTGAAAGAGGTCTACAATGAATAGAATCTTGTGGAATACATTATCCAGGATGTGGTGCAGATTGAAAATATAAGTAGATTTATTTAAAGTTTAGATAAGCTCATAAACAGGTTAGGGAAACAGTAACACTTCGGGGTATGTCTACAACTCTAGAAGGAAATTAGACATATTCCTCCACCATATTTGCTTTGCTGTGCCCATCAGAGAAGGATTATTAAGGTGAATGGGTCACAGGTAGGATATATATCGTAGTCTCTCTAGGCAGGTAAGGCAAGTGCCAAAATGTGGAAAAAAACTGGACTCACTGAATTAGCCAAGTTCCAAGGCCATGTAAATAAAATAACTGCATGTGAATTCTTGGGGCATTAGTGGTGGACAGCCTTTGGAAGAGTGTACCTTGTATACTAGAAGCATCCAATCTTGTTACCAGAGGACCATACAATAAAGTGCATATGTTGGATACAGTCAGAATCGGGGGTCATGTAACCTTCTGTTTCATAGACCACCATGTTGCTTGTGTCAAGCCTTTTTTGTACAGAGAACCAAGGTTTTGTCTGCAATTAATGCATAATAAATGAGACCCAGCCATATATATAAAAAAAGAAATAAAAGTTTCCTTTAAGCTATATCCTTTTAAAATGTTCCTGGAAAAGGGCCTCTATTCTTTTATTTAAAACAAAACTGGAAATGTGGTAGAAATATTTTTGTAGTAATTTTTTTTTTTACAAATAAGTTTTATTGGCATTCTTTGTTGTCTCTCCCAGTATGAATTAGTTCCTTACATAATTTACTTCTGTTTTCAACGAAGAAGGCTGAAACTCACTTAAATTAAAACAGCCTGCAGTTCTATTAGGATGCATGTGGTACTGTTTCCCACCTTCTATCTTCACTGATGATAATAATATATTTTTTCTTTCACAAATTTGCTGGCGTGTTTTAAAAGGATATCACCAGATGTGTTCATAAGCACACATTTGTACACACATGAGGGACAGAGGCATTTACAAATTATGAGGCCTGATCTATTGTTGCCGCAGATTCTTTAGAGTAGATCACAACCAAGTAATGCTCTCAGCATTTTATCTAAGGGGTTGGTGGATACATATGGGTGATTTCTTAAAACCATGGCCTGAATTCTAAAAAAGGATCAACTAATATGGTTATATGTTTAAGTATCATAAATTGAAATGAGAAATACTTTTTTTTTTCTTTTTTAAAAAAATAAGGAACACTTCACGAATTTTGTGTGTCATTCTTGCGCAGGGGCCAGGCTAATCTTCTCTGTATCGTTCCAATTTTTGTATATGTGCTGCCGAAACGAGCACAAGAAATACCTTAAGTTGTCCTTTGGGTTTTGTTTTTTGTTTTAAGAAGACTTGAATTGCTTTAGTTAGCTCCTAAAGTTTTGGAAGTTCAAGAATTATAAAAATATAAGTTTGTGCTTATAGATCTTTTTCTGCACATTATTTCTTTATGGCCTTCTTATGTCTTTTACATGGGGTATACATATAATTAAAAAATCAATGCCTATCCAATACATTTTTCTACTGGGGACCACATTTTGTGACTAAACAGGCAAATAAGTTACACTGAATATTAGCATCTGGAAGCATTTTTGTCCAGTGAGTGACTACATGGGTTTAAAATCAATTAACACAATTAAATCACACCTAAAATTTGATACTAAATGATTTAAGTACAGCTATGTGATGCAATTATACAAGATGTATTAGTATGAAAGAATGCAACCAAAACTGAGAGAGCGGAATATACAGTTGGCTTTCGAATAACATGGGTTTGAACTGCGCATGTCCACTTATACATGGAGTGTTTTCAGTAAATACAACACTGTGCTGTAAATGTATTTTTCTCTTCCTTATGATTTTCTTAATAACATTTTTTATTCCCTAGCTTACTTTAGTTTAAGAATATAGTATATAATACATATAACATACAAAGTATGTGTTAATTGACTGTTTATGTTCTTGGTGAGGTTTTCAGTCAACAGTAGTTAAGTTTTGGGGAAATCAGTTATACATGGATTTTCAACTGCATGGGGTGGGGGTGGGGCACTCATTGGCATTTCTAACCCTTGTGTTGTTCAAGGTCAGCGGTATAACTCCTTCTAAACATTCATTTAATGAAAATTCTACTGCAAGTGAAATCATACCGTAATTTGTTGTAATGCTTTTATAGTTTAAGAAACATTTTACTGGGGTGCCTGGGTGGCTCAGTGGGTTAAGCCTCTGCCTTCCGCTCAGGTCATGATCCAGGGTCCTGGGATCCAGCCCCACATCGGTCTCTCTTCTCAGTGGGGAGCCTGCTTCCTCCTCTCTCTCTGCCTGCCTCTCTTCCTGTTTGTGATCTCTCTCTGTCAAATAAATAAATAAAATCTTAAAAAAAAAAAAAGAAATACTTTATTGCACATTATTTCATTTGGCCCATAGACAAAGAAAAGCACTTCCATCAGCATGACAAAAAAAATTCTAGTATCTCCCTTTTCTCGGGCTCTCTTCTCTATTCATTTACCACATGGCTACCAGAGTAAGCTTTCTCTTGCTGCAAATCCTTTAACGATGCCCCATTGCAGGTATATTCATGTCCACTAAGTGGTAACTTTTGAGCCCTTTATTTTCCTGCGCCTACCCATGTTCAAGCTCAGGGGTTGGAAACTTCTGTCAGGCACCAAATAGCAAATATTTTAAACTTATGCACTATATGTTTCTGCCACAGCTACATAACTGTTGCTGTATCATGAAAGCAGTTATAGATAATACTTAAACAAATGAGAATCACTCTGTGGTCAGGCCAGATTTACAGAAACAGGTGGTCAGCGAGATTTTTCCTGCAGGTCGTTTGCCAACCACTAGTTTTATAATACAGTCTCCTAGAATGTGGGGGAAAAACTGTCAGAAATTGTATTCATATATATATATATATATATATATATATATATATATATTTTAAGATTTTATTTGTTTATTTGACAGACAGAGATTACAAATAGGCAGAGAGGCAGGCAGAGAGAGAGAGAGAGAGGAGAAAGCAGGCTCCCTGCTGAGCAGAGAGCCCGATGCAGGGCTAGATCCCAGGACCCTGGGATCATGAGCTGAGCGAAGGCAGAGGCTTTAACCCACTGAGCCACCCAGGTGCCCTATGTATTCATATATTTTTAATCCCATCCTTTTTTAAATTTAATTTTTGTGTATATTTTATATTATATATAATTATATTCACTATACTTTACGTGTATTTAGAGCACATAATTAATTTAATTATTACTAATAGGATTTTATTTTATAAAGTTGAGGGATTAACTCTCTGTTCCACCAACCCACACCCGAGCTTCTGGCAATTCTCTGGACATACCAGACTATTTCTTGCCTCTGTGCCTTTGCTCATGCTTTCCTTTCATGTATTTAACACTGTTTTTGCTTGTTATTCTTTCTTGCATCTCAGACCTTCCTCTCTGAAATCCTTTTCCTTGAAGTATATAACTTTGAAATTCCTTTAGTTAGGGTTTACTAGAGGAAAAAAATATCTTTCTTTTCCCGAAGACATCATTATAACAATGATACTTTTGCTGGGTATAGAATTCTAGGTATAGAATTCTATGCAGCACATTGAGACTGTAATTCCACTGTCTTTTGGCTTTCATTATTGTTTTTGTCAGCTGTCAAATTTCTGTTGTGGAAGTAATCTGTTCTTTATTCTTTGGCTGTCTTTTTTTTGGGGGGGGGTGTAATGCAGTTTTACAATGCAGTTTCTTTATGTGAATTTCATTTTATTTGCCTTTTATCCTCATGATTCATTGCAATTCATGAGTTTGATTTGGTGTCCTTTTTTTCAGTTCTAAAAAAATGTTCGTCATTACTTCAAATGTTGCCCCGTTCCTGCCTCATTATTTTTCTCCTCTCCTTTTGGAACACCAATTGAACACAAGTTAGCCCTCATTCTTTAGCCAATATATCCCAATTTCTCTTCTATATTTCTTTTTACACTGTGCTGCATTCTGAATAATTTCTTCTACCCTATTTTCTAGTGTAATAATTTCCCCCTCATTTATGTCTATATTGATGTTGAATCCATTTATTGAGATTATTTTTTAGTCTTTTTATTTGGAAATAACAAAACATTTAGAACTCATCGATAATTTGCAAAAATAAGAATAGTACAAAGAACACTTGCATACTTTTTGCCCTGATATACCTATTATTAAGATTGTACTCAATCTGCTTTATCATTTGTGCTCTCTCTCCCTATGTATAACTTTAATATATTACACAAGCTTTATGTGATAATTTATACATATGTACACACATATATATACTTTATGTATATGCATCCATATCATATATATTATATTCATAAATAATTTTTTTCTGAAGCATTTGTAGGTAAATGAAATACATCATGGCCCTTTACCCGTGAGTACTTCAATATTTAGTTCTGAAGAATAAGGATATTTTCATGTAATTACAAAAAGTTACCAATTTCAAAAATTTTTATGGAATAAATTTAACAATTAGAAATCATTGGTACAGGGCGTTTATCTAATCTCCTGCCAAATTTAATTTTTTGGTTGACTCAGTAATGTCTTTTATAGTATTTCCCCCCCTCCCATACAGGAGAGTTAGATACTATATAAGCCTCTTTTAATCTGGAACATTTCCTTAGTTTTTCTTTGGGTTTTTAGTTGTTGTTGTTGTTGTTTTAATTATTATTATATGTACATCCTGGAAGACCATAGTCCTTATACTCAACTTTTAAAAATAGAATATTCCTAACTTGTGGTTTCCTGTTTCCTCATGATTAGATCCAACTTATGCATTTTTGGCAAGAATACTAAATCAAGGATACCATGTCTTTCTCAGGGTATGACATCTGTAGGTGGCAATATTAATTTTGATCAGTCAATTTATCCAATTTCTCTTCTGTTTACTTACCTTTTTTTTCCTCTTCTTTTGCAACTAATAAGCAGTTTGTGAGGTAGTATTTTAAGCCCTACAAATAGCCTGCTCCTATGAGAGGGAAATGAGGAGTTGACATTCAGCTGTTATAGTTTCAGTTATTTGAGACAAATAACTTCTAGAGATCTGCTGTACAACATTATACCTATGGTTAACGATACTGAATTGTAAACTTAAAAATTTTTGAAGAGGTTAAATCTCATGTTAAGTGTTCTTACCTCAATTTAAAAAAATCTGTGTATACAGAAGATAAAATCAGGTAAATAAGTTAGCTGGCATGCAAAAACAAATAGACAAAAATAATAAACCCAAATATCCTGTTTCTTCTAAAAAGTCTCCCTAGATTTAGCATTCAGTGATGATTCTTACCAGCTCTAGTCTTTATAATTGTTGCAAAAATTATTCATTTAAAATTAATTTTATTTTTTAATTCCAAAGATCTGATTCTTTTCAAATTTGCTAAAGGTGCATTTTTATATTTTCCCTTTCCTTTTAAATTTTATCCCATTTTTCTTTATTTCTTTAAGTACACTAGGAATAACTATTTTATAATATATGTCTAAAGATTCAATATCTTGAATCTTTGAAGCTTTTTTTCTGCATTCCACAGTTTCTGCTGGACCTTGCTTCATGGTACCTTTTCTCAGTGATATGGATTTGGTCTTCACATTCACTCAAAGGCCATTGTATGGTTAAACATCTCAGGGACTATTCCTGCTAATCTGTTCAGGAAGAGACACATTTTCTTACAGTCCTCTGGGGTAGGGGATAGGGTAAGGTGAGTTTACTTCTAGATCATCCTTTCCCTGCAGGTGTAGTCCTTTGGAGAAAGAGTTTAATATAGGAATCTCTTCAATTTGTCTTTCCACCTTACGGGACCTGGGCTTTCATTTTGTTTTCTCTCACCCTGAGAAGTCTACAAATGAAAACTCAGACTTCCCTAACTGACAAAGTCCTGGAGCAAAAGCAACTACAGAGCTGTGCTCCTCCTCTAAGCTCCTGCTTGACTTAGATTTTAGCCTGATTATCCCATACTTTTATTCTCAGCTTTTTAATGGTGTTAAGAAAATGTTTTTGTACATTATCCAGTATTGTTTTCATTGAGAAGACTAGTTTGAATAACTTGGGCTTCGATATTCCCCCATGCTATAATTTCTAGATTAAATGTTTTCTTTTATCTGTTCTGTCTCTCAGAAACACTCTTAAATTTAATCTTAGTTCAAGTGTCATCTCCTCCATAAAGACATTTCTGAACAAATCCCTCCTCCAAGATACAATAGGTTATTTTTCTATTCCAGCATGCCCCAGCAAATATAGTGCTTTGTTACTTGGTTGCTTTCTTTTGCTTTTCTGTCTGTCTCTTCCAAAGATACTGTAAATTCTTAGAGAGTAGATACCAAATATTACTCATTTTTGTGTTCTCAGGACCTGGTATTATGCTTGGCTTGTAATGGACCCATAACAGATATTTGTCAAATGAAAGAATGAAAGCAGATCCAACTTTCCAGTGGACTGTACTCTTTGAGAACTGGTGTGTCTTGTTTGTTTTTGTGTTTTCAGTGTTGAGTACAGTATCTGTCCTGTGCTAGTTGTTTTATAACTATTTGTTGTTGAAGGAACTTTTTTTTTTGTCCAAATGGAATTGAGATAGGCTAAGGGACAGAAGCCAGGGGACACAAGCAGGCTAATTCTTAGAATGGGGTATTTGTGATGATGGTAGCAATAGTAGTAGAGTTACTGTGAGTCCTGAAGGGACATTATCTGGTTTGTCTAACCAAAGAGATGAAAATTTTGAATTCTAGGGAATTTGTAATTCACAATTATTCAGAGATAATGGGCTAGAGAGGCAGATCCAAACAGAAGGCATAATTGAAGCAGCTCCAGCATTAGAAAAGGTAGTGGCACAAGTAGAGGTGTGTCAGGAAAGGTCTTCTTTGGCTTGCATTCTGGTCTTTTGGGGGAGGGTATGTGTAGAGCACAAACCAGGGGTTGGAGGAAGGGCAGAAGGAGAGGGAGAAAGAAAATCTTACGCAGGTTTCACGATCAGGGCGGAGCCTGACCTCATGACCCTGAGATCATGACCCGAGCTGAAATCAGGAGTTGGACACTTAGCCACTGAGCCACCCAGGCACCCTGCATTCTGGTCTTAAGATTTGATTGCCGCATGGGACTGTTGTGTGCTTTGAGCAATACATGGGCCAGTTTTTAGGGTGAGCAAACTTCTTTTGGGTTAGCTATTACAATGAGGACAAAGTTTTATGGATAGAGATTCTATTTCCACCAGGTCTGCTTTTAAAACTTCAGAATTTGGTCCTCTTAGCTTGAGTCACCTGACTGCCCCTTTCCAGTAAGTGCCAATCAAGCTTCAGCATCCCCAGATCCACAGTAATTGCTGCTCCTGGGCCTCCCTCCAAAACACAGTCCCCAATGTGTGCCTCTGTTGTAATGTTTCCAGTTGTAATGATTCCAGTATGCCTTTGTTGTGTCTACTCAGAGTTCAAGGCTCAACTAAAATTCTAACTCTGCTAAGATACCCTCTATTACTCCAGCCCATTGACTAAACTCCTATAGATTATCTGAATGCTCAACATTCTGCATTTAATTATATTTAGTTTTATCATGCTCCTTAATTATTTCCTCAGGGTTACTTCTCTGTCCCAGTGTTGATTGTTGGCTCTCTAAAGACTCTTGTGTTCACCTTGGCCATTGATCTAGTTAGGGCACTGGTTATACACTGAAGAAGTACTTGTTGACACACTGAATATAGAGAGAGAACATTCCCACACCTTTTAAATCATCCTGTCTCATGTGATAAAATCTCGGAGAATTCTAGGAGTTGGATTGAATGAGGGTCCTTTTTGCTTTGTTTTATACTCTTTGTTTTCTAGAAATATGAGAGGATATCATGTGGTTTGCCCAACTTCAGGCATTTAGAGATTTAAGTCTGGGAGCGGGACCGCCAGAATTACAATCTAAGCATGACGACTGCAGTTGAGGACTCTTCTGCGAAAACACAGGCATAGCACCATTTACCCTATACTAGGTAACATACCATGGGGATGTGGTATTGGTTTCCTTTCCTAACTTCCAGTGCCTATAGAATTTGGTTTAAATCAACACATTGGTGTAAGTTATACCAATTGGATTTGTTTAATTCATATGTAGTTAAAATTAAAGAATCACCAAAACAAAGTATTTCATTACTGCTGTTTTGTTTACAGGTTCTTTTCAGTGTTTTATTTAGACTGTCACAGCTACTCTGTTCATAGCAAAACCTATCAGTGGATTACTGTATATGGAGTTTCTGCAGGGGGCCATGGTGTTCGGACCATTTTCCCATGGAAAGCTCTGCCAGCCCTTACAGTGCCCTGGTGCTTTAAGTCTTCTTTTGGAGGTGGCCTTCCCTTAGGCGGTCATTCTGAAGAGCCTTTCAAGAACCTGAAATGTTGCCATTGGAGCGTTTCCCAGAAGGAAATTGAACCACAATTTTTTGAAGTGCAGAGAACTCTCTACCAGGAGTATGTCATGTGTCTAGACATATTCTGATGTGTTTTTCATACAATAATGCAATAATATGGGCTGCACCAAATGATAGGGTAAATTCATTAAGACTGTTTTCTTGTCCATTTCTTTCACAACACTCAGTGAAAAGGACACTATGAACTATGAGCTACCTATGTGTAGCATCTGCCTTGTTTTCTTTTCCTTCTAATCTCTTTATACTTATTTTTTTCTTTCTGTTTTTGTTTTGTTTTGCTCTTCACTTTTCTCTGAGTAGAAAAATAAGAGTTTATCAGTCCTACTATATTTCTTAGCTGATTGGAGAGGGAAAAAAATCAACCTGAGCTGACTAATAGAGAGCCAGGGAATTACACATAAATCAGCAGTTACATAAGGGAAGGAATGAAATTTAGCTAAGGAAATTGGGATCTCTGCTGCCATGAAGAAAATAAATGAGACAATGTAGAATCATTATAAGAAGACTGGGTGGTCTACAAGGAAGAGGGCAGATTGTGCAAACTGACATTTGAGGAATCAGCCTGAATGTTGTTGCTTGGGACTAGTGCTGTTCATTGGTGTCATAGCAAAATGTGCTTTATGTGTGGAAGAATTGAGGAGCCGTGGCAGATAGGAAAGGCTCTGAAATACAGGAGGGGGCTTAACCTCCTTGTCTCTGAGGTGTGCTTTCTATTTAGAGTGGAAAGTCCAGAGGCCCTCCCATTAGAATCCCCCTGGAATCCCAGCTGGACTGTCTTTGCTCCTGCAGGGACCAGAGCACACCTGCAGAGAGAGGGCTTTCTCTTCCAACCACCTGCATTCACTTCCTTGAGTGTGCTGTGGTTCCAAGGATGGCCATTACCCACTACCAGCTTCAGTTACAGTGAGAAGTGAGGGCTCTCTTGGGCACAATGTCCCCTGGCTTAGGCTGCTCTCTGTGGTTTGGATTTCTGGGACCATTGTCTTAACCCACTGAACTTCCTGGTTTCTGGGCTCTCTCCTATTCTTTTACCTTAGGATCCTTTGCTTCTCCTCACTTTGTCTAACTTGCTAAATTCTACTCTCTGTTTTTATTTCTGACCACGAGTAATCATGTTTGCCCATGTAATTGTTTCCTGTTTTCTAAATGTTGGGGATGTGGGGCCTGTATTCCAAGGATGCAGACTGGTGGGCCGTGGGCCCAGTCTGACCTGCAGCTACATTTCGTTTGCCCCATCCTGAGTTTATTTACATTGTGTGTGTGTGTGTGTGTATGTGTGTGTGTGTGTGTTTAACTGAATCAGTTGCTAATATTTTAAAAATTGGAAGATTTCACATGAAAGTCTGGATTTCTGATGTCCCTGAAAAACAGATTTGGCAACCATTGCCTGGAACAACAGTGTATCAGTCTCTCTTTTTAGTTCTTCGTAGTTTATACCATGCCCTATTTTTCTTGTGGTTATTTTTTTTTAATAGAGGAAAGAGAGAAATGAAAGATTTCTTTTATCCCAGTATTTGTAAATGTTTTTCTAACAAGATTTCCTTCAGTCTTGTTAGCTGCCTGATTCCCTTCAAAGGTCTTCAGTTTGTGACCACTACTTAGACCTTTGCTTTGGAGCGTGCTAGGTGTTGGCCCCAAGTTTGGATCCGGACTGTTGCTTGTTGCTCCTCTAATTTCTATCCCCATGCCATCAATGCCCACCCTTGGCCATCCCAGCCAAGCTAATAATGGCCATACCTTGGGAGTGGCAGTACTGGAAGATGGCATTTTAGATTGCATCTACACAGGATCGTGTTTATCCTTGTTAACTCTATGACGAATTCCCTTAAAGAAGATGATGCTTGCACGTGTGCCTTCATAGTCATTTTCTTCCAGTAGTAAACACCAAAGAATCTATTCCTCATGCTTTGTTTTTTGTTTGTTTGTTTGTTTGTTTTGCTTGTTTGCTTGCTTGTATGTTTCAGTCAGTCTCTCCCAAATGAAATTATTACTATTTTTAAAAATACAATTCTGCTTTATATCACTCCACGTGTTATCTGGAAGCCTGCTCTAGAAACAATATGCTTTGCCTCAGAAGGAAAGGAAGAATAATTTGAGTGATAATATGTATCACAGTAACATATTAAAAGCTAATGTATGTATATCATATAGTAATTAACCAATACATAGTAGTTAATACTGCAGACTCTGAGGCCAGACTCTTTGGATTCATATGGTTACTCTGTCACTGTCTCATTGAATGTAACCATGGACAAGATACTTAACCATTGTATTCAGTTTCTTTATAAAATGGTGCTAATGACAGTGTATACTTCATGCGCTTGGCATAAGGGTTAAAGATGTTATTTATAAAATATCTGCTACTTAGTGTATACTCTATAAATGTAGGCTATTGCCTTTATTTCAGGGTCCCCTATATGGTAGGCTCTTGTGTTAGATACAGAGATAAGTAAGACATGATCTTTACCCTGAAGAAGCTCATGGTTTACTATATGAGGAGATACTTAATATGGGAATAATCATAGATGCATTCAAGTTACAGTAGCGACCATGGAAGAAGGGACTCTTATCTGGACAGATCATGGAAATGTTCAACCTCTTTTGAGAGAAGAATTCTTGAGAGAATAATTTGAAGGAGAGTAAGGTGTCCCCACTAGTTCAGATACCATTTGCGTTTATTTGATCTAGGAGTGCAAGGCCAAGCAAGTCTCTCAGGAACAGACCACTAACTGGTGCCAGTTTTTACATTCCTCTGAGTGGCAAAGATTGGTCTCCCAGAACAGCTATCAGCCTCTGCAGAATTTGACTGCAAATGTGACAGGCCCTCAAATGACCTTGCTGTGGCCTTTAGACTCTCCTGTCCCCAAATCCAATCAGAACTTCAGGTATTGTTACTGTGCATATCAAAGCAGCATCTGTCTAGACCTGATAATGCTCCTTCCCACCAGTGACAGCATACATGTAACCTAAAAATGGAGGAAGCCTTTGATATCATCTGGTTCAATCCCTTCATCCTACAGCTGAGCACAGTAAAACTCATAGAGGGAAAGTAACTTTTATGAAATGATTGATTATCATATCTGACAGGCCTAGACCCAAAAGACATATTGAGCAGCTTTTATTATTTCATATTATTTCATGGAAACGATATAAAACAGATTGCACCTGAAGGTCTACTTTAACAATAGCATACACAGGTTGGTCAAAGGAGTTGTATCTTCATGAACTTAAAAGTCTACCAAAAAGTGAGATTCACCCTATTGGTAGTTGAGATATAAAGGTTTTGTTAGGTAGCCTAGATTATGTTTTTCATCATTAAATTTCTCACCCTTAATAAATATTGCTGATTGACTTTGCAAGGTTTGGTTGAATTGTTTGGATATTTTAGTAAGTATGGAGAATAATTTGTCATTGATTCGCTTCATTTGTCAAATTATTTAATAAAATTTTTAAAGTTTTAGATGAATAGACTGTAGTTTTACTGTGATTTGAGTCTGGGAAAGTTCTGGCCCTAAGATCTCATGAACACATTCCAAATTCAAACTGCATGGATATGATCATTGCCGCATGGGCAGAAAGCTGTTCATATGCCAAACATAAAATGCAGACCATTCCAGGCACTATGAGGGTTGGCTGAAGGTTCCTCTGTGCAGTCTGTGTGGGTCTCTGGGTTCTCAGTGTTAATTTGTTAAGATGTTAGTGTTCTAGATCATAATATGTATCTGTTGTTAAAATGGATAATGTGTTCAAAATACTGAGGAAAGTGGGGCACCTGGGTGGCTCAGTGGGTTAAAGCCTCTGCCTTCGGCTCGGGTCATGATCCCGGGGTCCTGGGATCGAGCCCCGCGTAGGGCTCTCTGCTCAGCAGGGAGAGGAGCCTGCTTCCTCCTCTCTCTCTGCCTGCCTTTCTGCCTCCTTATGATCTGTCTGTCAAATAAATAAATAAATATTTAAAAAAAAATACTGAAGGAAGCATCCACTGTCAAGACAGAGCTAAAAATCCAGCAATTAAATATTTTACCAAGGGAAAGATTTTACTTATATGAAAACTCAAGTTAGCATAATGAAATGAAAAGTGACATTATAATTCATCAATAGAGAACAAAAGAGAATAAGATTGGGTTTAGTTCTAATTGGACATAAATTTTCATGAGAATGAGTCAGTGCTATAAGCCTTTTATTTTTATTTGATCTTATTGTTGCTAAGTGTCTGTTGACTTAACTGGGAGAATTTCAGATCCAGTCATTAACTTTTTGTTTGAGGATGTGAAAAGGGGCTAGAAAAATCAAAGGAAATTGCACAGTTCACTATGAAAATTCCTCTACTTATAACTGTATTTGTTCTTTTTGTAGCTGAAGTTGCTAAAATTTTCCTAACCTAAATTTATAATAAAATTGATTGGCTAGAGGAAAAATATACTTTATAAAAGACAAGGAACTCAGGACCCACCTGGAATACTGCTTTAGGTTCCAACTGTCATTGTATCGCAGATGAAAGCAAAACAAAATTGTTTCCAAAAAATGAGCTGGGGTGAGAAATGTCAAGACTGCAAAAGCTAAAAATAGTTAGGGAGTCTGTGACTAAAGAAAGGTTATTGTAGCCATGTACACATATTTGAAAGTTCTAAATCCAAAGATGAGAAATAATACTGCATTACTTTAGATATAATAGTAAAAATATAGAGGAGGATATACATTAAATCTCAAATAAAAAATAAGACATTTCTGACATCCAAAATTGTCTTTGACTTTCTTTTGAGATGTGGTTTAAAAAAAATCCAACTCTCAGCATATGGAAATTTATTTAAACTTCCAAGGAGGGGGAATGAGAAGATTTTAACATGTTTCTAGTCTTTATGGATCCAGGATTAAAGTCAATACCATGTCTAGATAAAGATTTTCGGAAGTTTATGTGAGGGAAAGAAAAGCCTGATGGTTTGGAAAGGTGTGATGGATATGGATGAATGCTTGCCCCTTGTATGTAAAAATAAATTATCTTTTAGTGTTGACCTGGCTACAGACTCCAAGTCTGTAGTTGGAGGTCAGTGCACAGCAGGGTGGTCAGAAAGTAAGGAAGAAAACTACAGCAGGTCCATCATGTGTGGACCTGATGGAAAACGGTGTGAGTCATTTCACAGACTTTAAAGAATGTGTGAGTTATGAAGGGGTGTGTGTGTGTCATTTTATGGATGTACAGATTGGGTATATTATTTTATAAACTTTATAATATTTGTGAAGTTTTATGGTGTCTTCTCTTAGGCCATTGCCTAATCTTTTAAAGATCAGAGTGAGATAGGATCTTTACCTTTGGTGTACAATTCTGGATGTTATTCATATGTCTGGCACCTTGATGGGGGTGATAGAAAGACTAGGCTCAGCTAGAACTGTCACCTGGAGATCCCACCCCTTGCCTGTCCAGCAGAAAGTTCTCAAGAGTTGTTGGATTTCCATGTATGCCAGATCGGATCTACTAGAAAAAATGTTTGATAAGGGCTAGGTGGAAGCTTCAAGTCTTCAAGGTTATAAGAAATCCTAAGATACCACTTCTAATATATTCTTTGGTCAAGGAAGTCACTCAAAATAGCCCAGATTCAAGGGGAAGGAAGCACAATTTCACTGGGAGGACCAGTGAATAATTTGTGGCTATATATAACCTACTTGAGGCTGCCTCCTGTCATAGAGTATTTACATTCCCATATTCCTACTAAGCGCAAAATATAGTTATCTCCTTCCCATTTCTCCCAAACTTTGATTAGATTATGGCATCTTCCTGAAATCTGCCACTCATTATCTGCCATTGACTGAATGTTTATGTACCTTCACAGTTCATATGTTGAAATCCTAACCCTAATGTGATAGTATTATGAGTTGGAGCCTTTGGGAAGTAATAAGGTCAAAAGGGTGAAGCCATCATGGATGAGATTAGTGCCCTTACGAGAAAAGAGAATAGAGAGGTTATGTCCTCTTTTTCATGTGATGACACAGAGAGAAGATGGCCATCTGTAAACCATGAAGTGGGTTCTCAGCAGAATCAAATATCCCAACTTCCTAGCATCCAGAGGTGTGAGAAATAAATGTTTGTTATATTAGCCACCCAGTCTTTGGTAATTTGTTACAACAGCCTGGACTCAGACATTATCTAAATCAAGTCCAGATGCTAATGAAGGTCCTGGGGTGTGGTTCCTCAGGCCTAGTATTCTCTAGCATAATTCCTTTTAATCTGAAGGTCTATAAGTTAGAGACAAGTTTATCTGTCACCCACTTCCTCCCCATACACCTAACATACAATGGTGACAAAGGTATAAGATAGCTAGGACATACATTTCTATTATCAAAGGGGTAAAACAGGAGGCACATAGCTACAAAGATTCTATAGCAATTTGGATTTCTAGCTATGCAGACATCACCAAATCCTTGATTGGGACCAGTCCTTCTCCCCAGAAATGACTTTCTGTGGCTTTTGATATTGCCATTTGGGCGGGCAGGCAGACTGGCTTGCTTGCTTGCTTGCTTGCTTGCTTGACATTCTGAGTCATTCTTCCTTTTTCTTTCTATGTCTGCAAAGAAATAACCTTCCTGGTCTGATTCCTGCTAGTAAAAGTTGGGAAATCAAGTTTCTCTTTTCTTTTTGGATTGTCTTTCTGTCTTTCAGTCAAAGGTGATACAATTTCCTTTAAAAGTGTGTGGGCTGGGGCACCTGGGTGGCTCAGTGAGTTAAAGCCTCTGCCTTCGGCTCAGGTCGTGATCCCAGGGTTCTGGGATCGAGTCCCGCATCAGGCTCTCTGCTCGGCAGGGAGCCTGCTTCCTCCTCTCTCTCTGTCTGCCTCTCTGCCTACTTGTGATCTCTGTCTGTCAAATAAATAAATAAAATATTTTTTAAAAAAAAGTGTGTGGACTTCCAGGGGCGCTTGTGTGGCTTAGTCGGTTAAATGTACAACTCTCTTTGGTTCAGGTTTTGAACTCAGTGTGGTGAGATCAAACTCCACATCTTCAAGCCCCTCATTGGGCTCTCCACTCAGCTTGGAGTCTGCTTGTTTCTCTCCCTCCCACTCTGTCCCTTCCCACGGTCATGCTCACATATTTGCTCTCTCTTTTTCTTTCTTTCTCTCTCTTTCAAATAAATAAATAAAATTTGGGGGGGGGGGAAAGTGTGGGCTTCCTGTGAATCAGATTAAAATCCACTTATTTAGACAAAAACTACATCTTATTTTATTCCAAAAACTTGCCCTTCTCAACCTTGATCTGAGTGTCTGGGCACTGTGGGATAATGTCTTTAAAATTCTTACAAGCTCATTTTTCAGTTGAAAAGATCTATGAGGGACACTCTTAAGATTCTTGGAGGCTTAATTATCTAGCAGAGAAGGCTTAAGAGGCATACCAGTATGATTCCTAGAGACTCTACTAGGCATACCCTCAAATGTTTTTGAGATCTCACCAAAGGGCTCTGGAGCTACACTTGACATCTTAGGGCATATCACTTGATTCTAGGGCATCTTTGCCCCATAGCCATTTCTTTTTTTTTTTATAAACATATATTTTTATCCCCAGGGGTACAGGTCTGTGAATCACCAGGTTTACACACTTCACAGCACTCACCAAAGCACATACCCAAACTGGATAATATTTTGTTGGGAGAGAGTAGAGATGAAAAACTAGATCTTTATCTAGTTAGTTTAAACATAGAAAGTCCTAGATCTTTATCCTCCCTCTAAATTCTACTATAAAACTGAATAATTCTTTTTAAAATTTGTCTTTCTTCTGTTTTCCAAATGTCTAAAAGCCACAATCTTGTCAAGTTTTCTGCCACTATATAAGACTGCCCCTTTCTCCAAACTCCATTAACATCTTCTTTACTGCCCTTCAGGTACCTCACTGACAGTGCCTCAACTACTAGACTCTAGTACTACTAGTCACTACTAGTCCCCTTGAGGGTCTTCCTGCTTCTGCTCACCAGCTAGTCCTAGAACCAATGTCACTTGTTTTAGGGTTTTGTTACTATAGAGCTCTACTTCTGGATATAGTAAATCTGTTCCAATTCTCTCTCTCTCTCTCTTTTTTTCTTTTTAAAGTAAAGATTTATTTATTTGAGAAAGAAAATGGGGAGGAGGGGCAAGGGGAGAGGGGAAGAGAAAATCCTCAAGCAGACTCCCCGCTGAGCATAGAGCCCAACATTGGGCTCCATCACAGGACCCTGAGCTCATGACTTGAGCTGAAATTAAGAATCAGACAACCAACTGAGCCACCCAGGTGCCCCCCTTCACTTATCTCTTAGTGCATAACAAGCTATTCTAAAATTTAATGGTATAAAACAAAAACCATTTTATTATATCACATGATTTTGTAGGTCAGGACTCTGGGCAGGGTTTCCTTGGTGATTATTTTACTCCATGTGGCATCAACTGTGGTCACTCCATTGGTTTGAGAAATGAGATGGTTTGAGAGATCCAAAATGGTGTTACTCACATGTCTGCTGAGCTGGTGAAGACAGCTGGGAGGCTAGATTCTGTTAAACTGTCAACTAGAACTCTGTTATAACGATAACACAGGTCTCCCAAAGAAAAGGTTCTGAGAGGACCAGATGGAAGTTGCAAGGCTTATTATGATCTTGGTTTTGAAGGCCCAGAGTGCTACTTCCACTTCATTCTGCTGTTTAGGCATGTCCCTAAAGCCAGCCTGCATCCAAGAAAGGGATTTCATGTCTCAACTGGAATATATCAGTCCTGGTGTACAGTATTAAAAAAGAGTCTGTTGTCATCTTTAACCTATCACACTTATTATTCTAAGGTGACCTTTTTTAAAAGAAGGATCATTATCGATTCATGGATTTCAATATATCTGATGTGCTTCAGTGTATTACAGCCATTATTTTGTGTTGGTCCTCAAACTGTCTTATCCTTGACGAATATGAGCTTCCTGAAGTTCTGAATCTTTTGACCTGAATCCTTCTGACCTGACCCTAATCACATTTGATAGCTTCTTTGTTATCTAGTATGACAAAATATTTCAGGCTTTCTTTTGCACATTTCTACCCTAAACCTAGAGTCGGCCATTTATTCAAGAACCCTCAGTATCTTTTAGTGAGAAATAGTGTTTTGAGACCACCAAAAGGATTATAAAAACAGTTAAGCAACTGATTTTTGCACATGCTTTCCCTATTTCCTTGATTTTAAAAAATAATTGTACTGTAGCTGTATTGTCAGAGTGTACAGACATTACATACATTTTAAACTTCCTCTTAATTCTTACTTGATCTTAATTCTAAAAATAACTACAAAACTATTTAACTGTATAAATATTTAACTAAACAATTTTAATGCCATCAGAGAAGGCAAGTTCAGGAGTCTCTTTGTTGCCATCTTGGACCAGAATTCCCAGAAGTCTTTTATTAAGTATCTGTGTTTATTAATGCTTTTACTGATTGGTTTTAGAAATTTGAATAACAAATTATGTCTGATGCATATTTAATTTAAAACAGCATAAAAACAAGCATGGAAAAAATAAAAACATTTTTTTAAAGAACCAAGATATTTAACATTTAAAAGGGAAATTCTAAAACAGAAGTTCCAAAATCTGTGTGTCATAATCCCTGTGCCTTTCCTCTGAAGAGTCAGAGTCAGGGTGGATAGTGTGGGCAGATCCTCCTAAACTCTTTAGGTTTAAAACATTCTTCAGGAGATTTTTTTTTCTTTTTTTTTTTTAATTTAAATTTAAATTTTTAAAAAATGCAGTTAATTAACATATAATATATTATTGGTTCCAGAGGTAGAGTTCAGTGATTCATCTGCCTTATATCATACCCAGTGCTCGTTACAATACATACCCTCCCCAGTGTCCAACACCAATTACCCCATCTCTCCATCCCCTGCCCTTCCAGCAACCCTCAGTTTGTTTCCTGTGATTAAGAGTCTCTTATGATTTGTCTCCCTCTCTGGTTTCAGCTTGTTTTCATTTTTTCCTCCCTCCCTCTATGATCCTCTGTCTTGTTTCTTAAATTCCTCATATCAGTGAGAAATATAATTGTCTTTCTCTGACTGACTTACTTCCCTCAGCATAATATCTTCTAGTTCCATCCACATCATTGCAAATGCAAGATTTCTTTTCTTTTGATGACTGAGTAATATTCTTTTGGATGTATAGATATATACCACATCTTTATCCATTCATCTGTCGATGGACATCTGGGGTCTTTCCATGGTTTGACTGTTATGGACATTGCTGCTACAACCATTGGGGTCCCCGTGTCCCTTCAGATCACTACATTTGTATCTTTGGGGTAAATACACAGTAGTGTGATTGCATATCACAATCACAGGGTCATAGGGTAGCTCTATTTTCAGCTTTTCGGGGAAACTTCCATACTGTTTTCCAGAGTGGCTGCGCCAGTTGTTTTCATTCCCATCAGCACTGTAGGAGGATTCCCCTTTCTCCACATCTTCAACAACATCTGTCATCTCTTGACTTGCTAATTTTAGCCATTTTAACAGTGTGCTTTCAGGTGATTTTGATGCTTTGCCATGTTTGGACCCACAGGCCTAAAGTTCATAGTGGCAGTCTTCAATGTTTTATTACTCCATCTCTGTATCAAGTCATATGATCAAAACCACATTTTTTTTTTATTGTGAGTACTAGAAAATTACAAATGACACATATGACTCAGTGTTGTGATTTGTCATCTGTCCTCTGCACAGCATTGGTCTAAAGTGTGTGCCTTTTAATTGTTACTTTAATAATTCTTGGATCCTTAGTGATCTGTGGTGGCTCTCAATCTTTTCTCATTTGTGATTTTTTTTTCTTTTTTGACTAGAATTGTTGACTTGATTTATTCAATTACTTTGTACTGGAATATTGGTAGTCTTGGCAGGTTATGTCAATAGTTCTTAACCATGGTTGCTTTATAACCTTCTGTAAAGATTAAAAATAAATAAGGATTACCTTAAACCTACCCCTGCAATTTCTGATTAAGGAGGTTTTTGGGTGGGTGGGAGGAGTGGTCCAGTTTTTTTTGTTTTTGTTTTTTTTTAACTTAGGTTAGTACCTTTACATTTATCTAATACCAGAGTGCAGTTTTGGATCTTTCTATTGAAATTTATAATTAGGTGCTTGTCAGCTGTCACATATCATAGGCAGATAGCCAATGACCTCCGTGGTTACAGACAAGCTTTGTATTTTTGAGTCTGTTGAATAATGTAGATCTTTTGAGGTGGTGCCATCTCCTCATTGGAGTATAGAGGTACAGATTTTACTGCACAAGCAGGAAGGTACAGAAATTTAGTACTGCCTTGTCGTCTGCCCCCCCTCCCATCCCGTAAGTTTCCTTAGGTAATAGTGGATTGAGACACATGACCCAGCGTACTATGACAGTAGTTTCCTACCTATGTGTTATTAGATAGTGGTGGCTAACATATGAAAAATGACATGGCCACTGGGAGAAATATGTATTTGTATGGTCTGCATTAATCTTGCAAAATCTAAATGTGTTACTGTTCTCATGAGTTCTCGGGAGACAGCATTTTTCCTGAAGGTTTTCCTTGGCTTCCTTTCAGATGCTATGTTGAGGGAGGAATGGAAGTAGTAGTCATTTTTCAAAAGAACCTAAATAAATACATAAACATTGTAAACAATGGAAGAACTTTACAGATGGACCTGGAAAGGAGCTTTTATTATTTTTTTTTTTAAGATTTTATTTATTTGAGAGAGAGAGGAAAGAGAGCGTGCACAAGCAGTGGTGAGGAGGGGCAGAGAGAGCGAGAGAAGCAGGCTTCCCGCTGAACAGGGATCCTGATGTGGGGCTCGATCCCAGGACCCCAGGATCGCGACCTGAACTGAAGGCAGACACTTAACTGACTGAACCACCCAGGCACCCTTGGAAAGCTTTTAAAGAGTACTAATGAACTGTTGAATACTACATCAAAATCTAGTGATGTATTACTATATGTTGGCTAACAGAACATAATAAAGATAAATAAACACACACACAAAAGAGTAATTTTCTGTCTAAAATATAAGAAGAGTCCTCATTTCTTGCATAATTACAGTGAGTTCCATATTAATTGTAAAGTTTCCTTTTTTTCTTCCTAAAAATATGGTCAAACCTACACACACACACACACACACGGTATATACCTTTATATATTTATATATATAATACCTTAAGAATGGTATGAAATCCAAAACCTACAATTCTGTACTCCTAATATAGTTTTCTTTTCCCTAATATGCCTAGTAGAGATAACTTGAAACCTGGCATGGAGTGGGTGATGATACCCTGGGAAACACATCTACTTTGCATGAAATTCAAAAAAGGTTTGCTCACTGTCACCACATATGGATATTGATAAAACACCCCCCCCCAAGAGCCAAGCAAATCAAAAGCACAAAAATTGATTTTGGTCTTTAATCAATGGGAACTTCTTTCCTGCCCATTTCATAACTCTGCTGCTGGGACTAATTTAATAGTTTTTGTTATGATACATATTTTCTGTTTTTCTGGAATGATTGAGCTGTTTGATAAATAATTATTCAGCAGTCATTATTTATTTTCTCATTACCATTCGGGTTTGGTGAGACCCAAGGCCTCCTGCTTTTGCCTCTTAGCTAGTTTCCAGCAATGGACCATAGTCTGCTCTTTGCTACATTGCCCCTTCAGGTCTTGTTTTTCTTATTGCTCTCATACTTCTAACTTTGTTCCGGTTTCACAGCGGTTGATTAGTATCAGTTATCCTGGTATTAGTGCACAAAATGTACACTTCAAAAGGTGTCTCCATTGCCTGGACCGTGTCTTATTTGCATGTTCCAAGGGTCTGGACTTGACACCCAGGCTTCATTTCCTCTAGCCTGTAGTGTGCCCTTCTTAATCTCACGAGAATTGATTTCCAGATTGGTTTGGGATTAATACAGCCCCACCAGTGTGCATGTCTTTAGCCTCAGTGCCTTTCTAAATCCTTTGGCTCACTGTGACTTTTAGAAGTTATTGAAGTCTTGGGAGGAAGACTGGTTAAATTATTTCATAGTTCCTGGATGAGAGTTTTTTTGTGATTAGTGCAACTCAGTGGTTGCTTAGAGGCTTTTGAACTATAACATCTTAAAACGGTCTATAATGAGGCCAGATATTCCAGATCCCACTGTCCTATTTGGCTCCTATTTAAGACAGACGCAGGGAATCTTTGGGGAGAAAGAGCCAGGTGCATCGTGGGGAGTGTCAACATTTGCAGCAGCCTTCAATAGCCCAATACACTTTCAATTGTTTTCTTGCTTCTGCTGGGACCTAAGAAGCCCCGATCCTGTACAGTCTGATGATAGAACTTCTAACTGGTGGGGTGGAGGTAAGAGGAGTAAAGGCAGAACATAATTATGAGTATATACAGACTTTAGAAATCAAAGCGACACCTACTTCCTGGAAACTTGATCAGAGAATGGCCTGCAAGGGGTTTTACTCTATAAGCTGTTACCTTGTTTTCACTTTGATATTAATTGCAGTGTCTCTAACAGAAATTTTAGGATTTGCCATTATTATTAAAATAATTATATGGAGTAATATTTAACAAGATTTTCAAATTCTTTTCCATTCTAAATGCGTGCATATTGAGAGATCGTTCGTTTCAGTTTAGTGCCATTCTGAAGCTGTTTCATCCTCTTGCTTCTCCAAATACCTGCACCCAGCAAAGCAGTAACATCCCTCTTTGGGTTAAAAAAGATAGATAAGGCCAAGATATGCCCTAGTCTCTATGATTGTGGGAGAGAAAAACCTAGTAAATGTGATTAGACAGGCAATTAAGAAATTAGATATGTTCTAGCCTTCCTGCTCAGAGCACCAGATCTGGGAAAACTTGACAGCTTCTCTGGAGAGATAGTACAGCATGGTGAAGAGCCAGGACGCAAGCCAGACTGCTTGTTAGAGCTCTGGCTGTGCTACTTACTAGCTGTGTGACTTTAGACAAATTACACAGCTTCTTTGTAATTTTGCTGCCTCTTTTGCAAAATGAGGATTATGATATACTTAACTAATAGGGTTGTTGTGGGAATTAAGGAAGTTCATTTATGTGAAGCACTGAGAACAGTTTTGGGCACAAAATCATCCCTCAGAGATGTAATAACTGTTGTTGTTTTCAGGTATTGAAATGAACAACATTGGTAAATGTCAGCATTAACTTTCTTTAGCACATTTCCCAGTACCAGTAGATAACATAATCCCTATAACCCCTCCGTCATCCAGAGGGGAAAGATCACAGTCTAGAGCAGATGAATTGTGACTCTTTAAAAACCCCGCAGTGAGTCAATCAGGGAATCAGATCAAGAACCCAGGTTTGCTAATTCCCAGTCAGGTGCTGGACCCTGATCAGGATGAATGATGTCGAACAATGGCTTTGCTGTTCAGAGCCTGACCTTCCAGGTCCAAATGGAGACTCCAAAACAAACAAACACGAGTTCTTGTTTTTGTTACCCTGGGGTGGAAACTGCTTGAGACTTTGGGGAATTCAACTCATTACTTTGAGTTTCTGAATGTCTTGGGGTTTCTTCAAATGGAGTTCCTGTCATTATTTTGTGGTTCTCGATGAAACCTAATTTTTTCACTTTCCAGTTCTGAAATATTTGCGACGTTTTTCCCAGCAGTTTGTCTTTTTACTCCACTGTCCGTGTTCTCACAGACTCCCTTAAATGATGGAAAGTATAGGTTAAAGAAATAATTACAGAAGCATTATAGAATCCATTAATTCTAGAATGGCTCCCAGAGATCTCTCCTTCGTAATTACAGTAATTTAAAACACACCTGTATTACACTACATACTTTCATGTTCCCTAGAAATCTTCAATATAGGGATTTGATTATTTAGCCTCTCTTCTCTAGATAACTGCATCCACAGAAATGTTTGTGAATTTTAGAGCCATGTAACTTCAGATTTGAAAGGGGTCCTTGGAGATCTCACACACAAGTGGTTTTAAAGATCTGTTCCACTGAATTCTTAGCACTTTGGAATCAACATGTTGTGGGGCAAAGGGAGGAGGAAGAAAAAGTGTCTTCCTTTTTCATTTCCCCCACTATTTTTTAAATGTTTTAGATATTGGTCATCATCATGATATTTATTTTAAAGAGGAAAGTTTTTTCACTTGGAGTAAATGTTTAAGAAACAATGATGTAGACCAATTTTCTCATTTTGCCTGGTAGGAAACAAATGGTAAGTAACACTTTAATCTTTACAGTTGAGATTTTGCCACAAATTAAAAAACTAAAAAAAAGTTGGAGATCATACTCCTTAATTTAGGTTTAGGAGAATATCCATCTTCACTATTATAGTCATTCAGTATTCATTATATAGTGTAATGTTTTACCTTCCTTTTCTCTACAAGCCTGAAGTCTCTCTTGGTTTTTAGTGCTCCATGACTGTACCCTACTTTAAGAAAGCCCAAGGCTATACATAGAAACTCAAGTTTCTAAAACTAAAGAGAATGATTAGTCACTTTATATGAAATCAGTGTTCCTATAAATAATGAGGCACAAGTTCCAATGGTATGTCCAAAGTTGGCATTATTTCTAAAATCTGCTTACCTATAAACTTTAATGTTATATATCAAAGTATGCTTGCATTGAAATTTCTGTGAATAGGTAAGTGTATTTTTAATCTAAAATAAGTAAGGATCTGCCTTCAGCTCAGGTCATGATCCCAGGGTCCTGGGATCAAGTCCCTCATTGGACTCCTCACTCAGCGGGGAGGGAGCCTGCTTCTCCCTCTGCCTGCCGCTCCCCCTGCTTGTGCTCTCACTCTCTGTCTCTCTGACAAATAAGTAAATAAAGTCTTAAAAATAAAAAGACTAAGGAAGAATAAATATAACATATTCTATAGAACTTCTATTAAAAAATTAATAGCCTACTATTACTTTTCAAAGAGGCATGCTTAAATTTGCATTTATTATTTTTTTAAAGATTTTATTTATTTATTTCATACTTAGACAGAGATCACAAGTAGGCAGAGAGGCAGGCAGAGAGAGAGGAGGAAACAGGCTCCCTGCTGAGAGCCCAACTCAGGGCTTTATCCCAGGACCCTGGGATCATGACCTGAGCCAAAGGCAGAGGCTCTAACCCACTGAGCCACCCAGGTGCCCCTTAAATTTGCATTTAAATAAGAAAAATAAACATTTTATATTTTTGTTTTTTTTTAAATATTGGGAAATATTATAACCAAGATTATAAAAAAAAGAAAAACCTAACATATTAAGAGTTTAAAATATCATTAACACTAAAATGAGAGAAACTGTCTTTAATATTTGGCTCATTTTTAAAATATATTTTTATTCATGCCTCTATCTACTGAGTGTCCACTGTGTGCTAGATTTTGCTTTTAGCACTGGTGATGTGATGGAAAGCAAGACATAGTCTCAAGGAGCTTGTATTCTGGAAGAGGAGACACACAAATGAATAAGCAATTATAATAAGGGGTGATAAGTGCTGTGGCCCTGGTAAGAACAGGGAACTTCCAGGACATGCAGGCGGGCACTATCTTCTCTATGGCAGGGGTAAAGATTAGCCAGGGGAAGCTGCTTCCGAGAAAGGTAACAGCCTGAAATGAGACATCAAAGGCTAGTACCAAAGGCAATTGGGAAAGAGCTTAAGAGGGTGGAAAATTCATGCTAGGTAGAACAAATGAAGTGACAGTAAGGGAACACATGGGATTGCAGGTGACTTGAATGATGGTGGGAGGAGTGGAAAGGGGTTTATCTTGAAGTGTCTCTTATGCCAGGCTAAAGGGTTGGGCCTTTTCCTGGAAAATTCCTTAAGAAATTAGGCAGGGAATGGGGTGCCTGGGTAGGTCAGTCAGTTAAGCATCTGCCTTTGGTTCAGGTCATGATCCAGGGGTCCTGGGACGGAGCCCTGCAGTATCGGACTCCCTGCTCAGTGGGGAGTCTGTCTCTCTGCTCCTTCCTCCCCTCACCCGTGCTTCTGCTCTTTCTCACTTGTTCTCTCAAATAAATAAATAAAATCTTGGGGGGAAAAAAGAATTTAGGCAGTGAAGACTTTATCTTAGATTTGTAGTTTTATAGGATCATTGGCTATGGTGAATGAATTAGAGAAAGGTACAACTGGATAGTTGTTAAGGGAAACGGAAAATGGGGTTGGTCTAAACCAAGTTGAAAAAGTGGAGAGGAAGAGAAGTGGATGCATTTAAGTAGTATTAAGAAAGTGAAAACAGGGGCACCTGGGTGGCTCAGTGGGTTAAGCCTCTGCCTTCAGCTCAGGTCATGATCTCAGGGTCCTGGGATGGAGCCCCACGTCAGGCTCTCTGCTCAGTGGGGAGCCTGCTTCTCCCCCTCTCTCTGCCTACTTCTGATCTCTCTATCAAATAAATAAATAAAATCTTAAGAAAAAAAAAGTGGAAACAAGAGAACTTTGGTCATATTTATGGCTAAACGTGGGGAGGATTTGAGAATGTCTGTAGTGTGCTGACTTGGGCTGTTGAGTGGCTAGTTCATCCGTTTCCTGGAAGAGGGAATTGGAAGAAGAGGACGATTTGGAAGATGGAGTGATGCCGTCAGTCCTGAATGTATTGGGTTTGGATTTCCATGGGTTAAGCAAGTGCAGATGTCTAATAAGAAGTGTAATATATAAATCTGGAGTGTTGGAAAAATATCTGACTTGGTGATATAGAGTTGGTATTCTCTGGCATGCGAGGAGGAAATTGAATCTGTAAAGGAAGCAGAAGAGACTAATAGCTTAGTATCATGGACCCATTGTTATAAAAGGAAAATTCCCACATGCCTTGTTTGCACCATAAATCCATTTGCCCAAAGGAAACTTTCCAAACTTTCATAAATTATTTTTTTAGGTTCACTGAAGAAATTAGTAGGTTAATGAATCTTGTAATGTAAATAATGCTTTTAAAATATAATTAAATGTGATGTGATGAGCACTGGGTGTTATACACAATTGATAAATTGTTGAACACTACAAAAAATGAAAAACAAAGTACAATTAATATCTGCTTGATTTATCTTTTTAAGAAAAATTTTATATATTTGGTTTTCTTAAATCAAGTTATATCTAAATGATATTTCTGTAAGGAGGAAGGGAATGTACCTGGAATTCAAAGTGCACTGTTGTTTTCTAATTTAAAAAAGAAACTTCAAAAAAATGAGAGTCTAAGAAATTCCTTTGGACATTGTTAGACATCTTTGTGAAATGGTAAAATTAAGCTTGTTGTTTTTATTTCATTTGTAAGGTTCTTTACCTAGAAGAAATTGAAGGGTATTTTGGAAACAAGGTTGATGATATCTAGAATAAGAATTTTTTTCCCTCAACATAACTTGATATTTTTGCTGTTTTTGGAAATCAGAACAGACAGTTTGCTATGTCCTGAACTCGGCTTCCAGCTAGCCATGTGGCAGTTGAAGCAAAAAATTTCACGTTCTGCACTCTATTTGCTCGCCAGCTTTAAAAACATATCAACAAAGTGAGAGTATCGAATTCACATGTCTGTTTTTCTATGGCAAGTAAAGGTTACCCCTTAATGTATTAAGGGGGAGAGATCATGGAGGAAAAAAGTTACATGGGAAGCACTTTCCTTAGCAGAAAATTGTGTAAATCGCAGCTTCTCTACTTGATGTGGTGAGAAAAATGAGGATTGATTCACTGAAGTTTTCCTGACCTCTTTACACTCATTTACCTCTAGTTAATCTAGTTTAAAGGTAGAATAATATTTACAGTCTTTAGATTTAATTTGGATTAGGAAAGCTTTCCTAGTTTTGGTGGGAATGCTGTTGAATGAATTGGAATTCTTAATCACTTAAGCAAAAATTTATCCAAGTTGTCACCTACTAAATAATGCATGATGTAAAGGAAAAAAAAATTGATGTTCATCATGTTGTCTTAATTGTTATTTAGTTGTATATTTCAGGCCACTGCTGGATTTGACTGTCCTGCATTATGCTAAAGTGGTATTACTGGATTTGGAACTGGAAGCACCTTTCTCTCTTATATATTTAGTTAAATATCAGAAAAATCTGTAACTAGCAATTGTTGTTCCTACTCAACAGAAATAGATCAGATCCAAAAAAAAGAAAGAAAGAAAATAGAAACAAAAAATAGATCTACGTGGTGGTAATAACTTATGTCCTAGTACTCACAAACTGATTGTTTTGTATTTTAGTACAGCATGTGGATTGGTTTATCAGAAACAGCTAGTTATAGACCCAGATTCACCATATTCCCAATTTGCAAATATGCAAATAATGAATTAATTTTGAACCCCTTCTCTGTGAAAGGCACTGAATTACTGAAAAGCTTAAGGCAAAGCCCCTTCCTTCAGGGATTTACAAACTACGTAAGGAGCAAAATAAATATATAAGATACATAAGCTAATTTTTCCTCACAAAGGCAGTGTTTCCAAGAACTGCATTTTAAGCCTTTTGTTCTTTTTTCTGTCTCTATCCTTTTCCTTCTTCAGGCCTATAAATATAAGAAAAAGTGTATTTCCATCTCCAAACTCCTGCATAATCTAAACCCACATTAATATCCATCTAAATTCTGGACTTTTCCCTTCAAATGTCCCACACAACCTTGAACTCAAAATGTTAGAATGAATTCATCTTTCCCAGCCCTACTTTCATTTCCTGATGTATTGTCTATTTACCTAGTTGCTTAAGCCTTAAATATGGGAATTGCTTGATTCTTCACATATTAAATCAATCAGTGAATACTTAGAATTCCTTTTCCTCTGTCTCTCTCACTTTCCTTCTGGTCTGTCCACTTGCCCCAGTTTCTACATCCACAATCTGAGCCTAAGCCTTTACTCTCCCACCACCCCCGCCTTTGGGCTACTTTGATCACCTTTTAATTGGTCTTCCTATCCCTGGTCATCTTTCAATTCATTCAACATGGTTAAACGTAAATTTAATTATGTCACTCAATTGCTATTTAAATGCCTTTAATAAGTCCCAAGACATAATTTAAGCTTCTTACCCAGTGTAAAAGATCCTTCTCACTAGCTTCACCTGCCTCCACCATGCATATAAAATGACTTGTAGTTCTTTGACTTGTAGTTCTTTGACTCATCCTGCAACAAACTACTGCACATCCACCAAAATCTTCCTCAAGTGCTAGTTCCTCCAAGAGGTTTTGCTGAACCTCCCTTCTTGTCTGATTTACAGGGTCTTTGCTGAGGTTCCAAAATCTTATCAAACTTTACTATAATCTTCAAATTACTTATCTATCTCTATACAAGATGGCATTTTAAATTTGTTTTATTAATTGCAATTAATAAGTGATTAATTGCAATTAATAATAATAATGGATTAATTGCAAATAATAATAATTGCAACTAATAATGGATTTCACATTAAAATCCAGTTTCTCTCAAGAAACTGGAGCCTGACAACAATGAGCATCAAGGCCCCAATTACCAAGAGTAGAGTTGCATTTCCCCCTTTAGATGTCTGCCTTTCCCTAATGCCACAGTCTCTACTGGGCAACTTCTGGCCGTGAGGCTATGAGTTTGCCTTCTAATTGAGCTTGGAGGGGCGCCTGGGTGGCTCAGTGGTTAGCCACTGCCTTCGGCTCAGGTCATGATCTTGGGGTCCTGGGATCAAACCCCGCATCGGGCTCTCTGCTCAGCAGGGAGCCTGCTTCCTCCTCTCTCTCTGCCTGCCTCTCTGCCTGCTTGTGATCTCTCTCTGTCAAATAAATAAATAAAATCTTTAAAAATAAATAAATAAATAATTGAGCTTGGAACCCCATCCTGGAGTGTCCGGCTACGACCTTCTGAGACTCTAAATTGAGAGCATATATTCCCAATACAAACTCACTCCCAGTATTGCTCTTCAAGCAGTCTGCGTGTTTGGCAGTGTGTAAGTTTAGGGAGACTTTCTAACTACAACTTTTGCCTTGCACAGAAAATCTATTTCTCATACTCTTTATTTACAGTCAGAAGGGAATGCCTTCTGAGTAACCAATGCCCCAGGTTTCCATGTAGGAGTGTTCTCTTGAGGGTTGAAAGCCACGTTAGATCATTGAGGGTTGGGGACTGCGCCTTTAGTGCCTGTATATTCCAGTGTCTGGAATAGCACCTCCCACACCAAAGAGACTCATTACATTCCTCTCAGATAGGCATATCTACATAGTCGAATAGTACTCAGCAATGAAAGCAAACATTCTAGTCATCCATTCAACCACATGAATGAATCCCCAAATAATTAAGCTGGATAAAAGAAGCCAGACCAAAAAAAGAGCACAGACTGTATAATTCCACTTATGTAAACTCTTACAAAATGCAAGTTTATCTATTGGGATGAAAAATAGATTAGGGATTGCCTAGAAAGAGGCAGGAATGGGAGGGAGGGATAATTAAGGGGGACAAAGACACTTTTGGGGTTGATGAATATATTCCTTAGTACCTTGAATTGTGCTAATGGCTTTACAAGTGTATGCAAATGTCAAAAAATTATCAAGTTGTACATTTTTAAATAATATGGTTTCTTGCATGCCAGTTATACCTCAGGTAAAAGTAATGCCAACAAGAAGGAGGGATGAATGTGTCAATGAATGTTTTTAAACTTTCCTGCTGTCAGGGCCTCCAGCCAAGAGGCAGGCTCCTATCTGCTCGTAACCATGGGGCTTTAATGGTGGCATCTCACAGCGTGCTTGAGCTGGTGGTTCCCATCCCCTCTTTACCATCATTGTCCCTCCCTGATGACTACTGAACAACTCTTCTGTGTTCTAAGGCAGGGTCAGATTCAGCTGTTTGGGGGGTATTGGAAGTAACTAAAATTTTGGATGATGGGATTATGGATTATATTCTAGAATAAGCAAAGACGGGTTTAGGGAGGGGCATACCCCTTTGTCCATATGGTGATAGTGGAAGTGAGGGAGGCCTATGAATGGCAGAAATACTAGGAGACCCAGGCCAGTTTGGGGACACAGAACTCCTGGTATTTGTGAGACTTGGGGCACAGGAATATTTGTATTAAGGAAAACATTTGTATTAATCTCCAAGAAAAGTACCCCCAAACAACTGAAGCAAGTTCAGTCTGCAGTCTGTAAGACCAGAATTAAATGCAGCACAATTCTAGAGCCAAGGAGACTATTCTAAACCTCTTCCTCCAGCATTCTTCTCACTTTGTGAATATTCCCTAAACTCTTCTTTCAGGACACACTTATTCCATAATAGGAAATAAAACTAATAAAATTCAAAAGAGTGAATGAGTATATTTGTGATGATTAATTTCAGTTAAAAGGATAAATAGCATCACATCTTGCTGTCTTCACTTGGAGAAGTTAGAAATTAAGAAGACACATAATATCTGGGTTGGAGAAAGGAGAGGACCCTCACAAAATGCTGAATGCTGTGAAGACACACTTTGCAGATGTAATAATTTTGTCGGTTTTATTATTATTCATTTTTGTACTGACAAATAGAAGGTGGTTATACCCTATGTCTCTCAGAAATCTTGAGCCCAATGGATGGGACTAATATATTTAGATTACAAAAGACAGGGAATGGTTATTATGATATACTTAGCTATCACAAGTCAAAGAACATGACAGCCAAAAAAGCAATTTCAGACTTTGGGCAGGTAGCCATATTTCTTGTTTTTTTTTTTTTTTTCTTCCATGTAATATAGCGAGCACTGAGCCGAAAACTCTAGAAACACACAAAAAGTGTTTGATTATAAGATCATTCCATACTCACAAGGAGCTTTAAGTTTAAATAAAGGCAAGAAGATATATGCAAATGAAATAAGAAAAGAACAGAAGCAGAAGAATCATGGGGGAAAATATAAACATCTGCAGAATATAGAAACATCTTCCTAAGTGATTTCTCCTGTCAGTGTGCAAACAGGATTGTTGAAGTGATTTGGTTGAGCAGAGCCATATGGGCTTAGTTTGGAAGATGATTCCTGGCAGCATTCTGAAGGAGGAGCGACATGATTTGACAAAGATGATCTATGACGACTTTTGGGCTGGGGGAATGTAGTTAGGAACAAGAGACTCTAAAATTCTCTTGAAATGTGAAATATGACAAGAATCAGATACTGCTGAAATGTAAGCTAGAAATGTGCCAGGAGCATAAGGTCAGAACACACGCAAGAAAAAAGGGAAAGAAATCACCAAAATCACCACTAAAATTTAGTGGAAAACATTGTTAAGTAATGGGACAAAAGAAAAAGAGGAATATAAGCATGAAAAAGCAAGGAAAAAGGAGATGGAACTCTAGCCTTGGTTGATAAATTATCAGGTAATGGCTTCTTTCATAAGGAAGTAATGCTGGTGATTCTAGGGTTTCCTTGTGTAGAGGATTCAGGTAAAACTCAGAATCAAGTTAACTGATCATTAGTAGCAGAAGATCATGGTGATGGTACATTATGAGAATAGTCAGAATTCAAAAATCCTGTCAGAGGGGGCTCATGGGTGGCTCAGTTGGCTAACCATCTGCCTTCATCTCAGGTCATGATCTCAGGGTCCTGGGATTGAGCCCCACTCCTGGCCCTCCATTGGGCTTCCTGCTCAGCAGGGAGCCTACTTCTGCCTTTCCCTCTGGCCCTCCCCCACCTTGTGCTCTCTCTTGTGCATGCTGCATCTCAAATAAAATCTTAAAAAAAAAAAAAATCTTGTCAAGGAAGGGAAGTAGGAAGGGTATGTATGCCACGCTAGTCATATACCAGCAAAATGACTTAACTGTTAGGAAACTATTTGAAAATTTTTAACTAATTCTGTTTCACAAAAACTCTGAAACAAAGTTCCTCAAAGCACCCCACTCAACACTCAGCTCTCTGCCCCATTCCATCCTCTCCCTGACCCACTGCCCTCCCTTCTGCTTAAAGATTGTCTTTGGCTTCCAATATGTTGCGATGCATGTACCAGGGCACATTGTAAAATAATTTGATGTTCATTTATGGAGAGAGAAAACATTTCCTAAATCTTCTTTCCAGGCCACCAGTAAACCAGTGACAGGGCTAGCTAAGTAAACAGGAAAGCCAGCATCCTCTGCTTCAGAAACCAAACACTCACACAAGGACTGATTCTCTGGGTAGGTGGGTCAGTCATGTCTGAACATCTGCTTTTCTTAGCCTTTCCTCTGCTTTCCTCTCCCTTGGTGTATAAAGTCCTTTCTTTATTCATGTGAAAAAAGGTTCCCTTTGTTAATAATGGAACTGAAGCAGATTTGGATGACTTAAGCTTTAAAATTTTAGAAAGTATGGGGAAGGGGTAGAAAAAGAAACCACCCTGATTCATTGATTAAGGATCATGAAAAAGATATAAGGAGGCATTTTGGAATTTTTTCAAGATAAGAAAATATTTTTTAAAAAGAAAAATAAGAAAATATTTTATCCCATTGGTAATTGTTAGATGTTACGATAAAGGAGTTAACAGAGCAGGTATATTTTAAAACTACCGCAGCCATCAGAAAGGAAGGTGGAAATCCACATACTGCATGGGAAGAGTTGGCTTGAACCTCTGGATTCCACTCCATATTCCTGATCTGCAGTTACTTTTTGATTATAGCACAGCCTTGGCAGAAGAATCCAACTTGCTAAAAGTGTTCAAAAAAAAAAAAAAATCTCTGGCATTTCCTGTTGGTTGGAAGCTGTTTGGCTTTCTGCATTACTATTTAGTGTTATCATTGGCCAAGTACCTTTGCTGGGTAGAAAAATACTGGTGCAAATTTTACTGGCAAGGTGGGAGTAGAAGCCATAAAAATTCTCAATTTCCCTTTAAAAAACTTAACTCATTTGTCCAAGAGGAATGAATACAGAAGGACAAGAGATTTTAAACTTCCCGTACATCTGGGTACAGCAGTGTATTTTGACTCCAAGCACAATAAAACAACCTTACTTGCTGGAGGTATATGACATAATGACCCAAATATGTTTTTAAAAAATCATTTATTGCTGTACATAAACAGCGAAGTTAGCGCAAGGGATGATAAAATAACACGGGTAATTCTTCCTTTAGCTGGGAACCATCGGCGGCCCATTAGGATTCCAGATGTAGCTGTGTGTGCTTTTCCATTTGTTTTCCAATGTCTAGTGCTTATGCCCTTGGTACCTTGACGGTGCTTGTCAGGCATGTTGGCTTTTCAGCTTGAGGTCTTCCTTGGAGAAACACACTGATCGGGCTCTGGGCTATAAAGCACACTATTGTCTTGGGCCCAGTTTGTTGAGAATATAAGACCCAGGGCAGCCTCCTGCCAAAGGTCAAATACCAGCTTGACCGAAGTTCCTCAAGTCAACACTGGACCTCCCCAGACAAGAGACACTTCAGCTCTTCCTGAAGAAAAAAGTGTTTTTATGTTTTTATCACTCTGTAATAACAGTGATTGTTATGTAGTACAAATAAGCTGGAATGCATTTTGATAACTTATTTATTATAGTTACTCTCATGAAAAACAGCTGACATGGCCAGAAGCTAATGGATGAAATAAAAAAATATATATATATTCAACATTTGGGGCATTTAAAAAAGAAGCAATCTCTCAGTCCAAGAAACAGTCTAATACGCAGTAGTGGAGAGTCGAGTTGTAAAACTGTACAGATAGAATCATTGTATTTCAGGCAGAGAGAGAAAGCAGCTAAAAATAGAACCATGGCTAATTTAGCGAGCTCCCTGACTGCCAAAAATGCATGTCTGAAATCAGGTGGGTGTTTCTTTATGAGTCACTTAGCCAAATGTAAAATTTATAGCCCAGTCTTGTACAGAGTCTAGCAAAGATTCAGAGCATCAGTTTATTACGGGGCTACTATTAAGGATGCTTAAAATTCCCCAGCTTTACACTCCTCACCCCAGGGTCTAGCCTTAGCTAGTTATGATTGGGCCTGGCCCAAATGCTCCTATTAGACAGGGATTTAAGTATTCAACAATACAGTTAGGCTCTTTCTGTTGAGCTCAATGCTCTTCCTCCTGGGGAGCTCAGCTCACCCCTTCTGTGTCCAACAACAGCAACTTCCCTTCACTTCTTACCAATTTTCACCTGTGCCCTAGCTTAGCCAATTGAGGGAAATAATGCTTAAAGAAAACAAAATAAATAGCAGATGGCTGAATGTACTTGGGGATGAATAAATTATGGCTGCAAAGGGGGAAAGTGAGTTGGTGGATGCACACTGCTGTATTTGTCGCTGACATACAGATGCTCGGCATGCTGACCTCAACGTGTATCAGGCCCTCCGCCATTAATCACTCCACATAATCTAAGCCAGAACTTTAAGGAGCCCAAGGGATTGGTGACTCCTTGGAGTGGGAGATGAGAAAGCTAACGAGAGGCAAAATACAAAGTGTGAAAGTGGATCCAGATAAGATGATGGTGGCTTCCTGGTGCCCCAGAAACTCAAGTGATTTGGGGTAGACTTCATTTCCTGTGGACTCAGATGTAGCGCTGTCATCCGAAGAGCTGCATCTTCTGGTTGGTTCATGCTCTCAGATAAATAGGATGATTATCTACCCCCCATGATATCACAGTGCCATCCAGGAAACTTTTCTAAATGGAACACAGTGCTCAGCCTTCTAGAAATCAAATGGATTATCAAATTCGTCATCAATAATAAGGCATAAGATACTTGTAACACCAAGTTTCTTTAACAAATTTGGGATTTAAATGTAATTTTTGTTAATAAAATTTTTTTTTTAATCTGAAAAATTTGACATGCTCCCAATGTTTATCTAGCCATCCATGGTATGTTTCTCTCAGTCAGGCTGCATCTCTGACAGCTGTATTTCCAGACTAAGGGAGTAAAAGTATATTTCTATTATCCTTTCAATAGTTTCATCAAGAAAGGGGTACCACGATAAAAGGAGGTTAGAAAACAAAAGTAGATAAATAATAAATTTAGCTTCTTTCAGATCCACTTCTAATTTCTATTAGGTGTGCCCAGTTTCTTGTAGGTCCTGGAGTGATAAATGTCAAGTGCACAGCCTTTCTTCCTTTTTAAGTTTGAATAAGATACCATTGTATGGATAGACTACATTTTTTTTGTCCATTCATCTGTTCATGGACATTTGCATTACTCATATCTTAAAGGGTTCATCTTAATGTATTTTCTGAGGAAACTGAAATAAAAGATGCTATGAGGAAAACTCAGCTAAGCAACAAGGAGAACGAATGGGTGTGTAATGGCTGAAATGAAGAAAATCCTGTCCTGTGCTAGAGCATAGATGAACCTTGAGGACATTTTGCTAAGTGAAATAAGCCAATTACAAAAAGACAAACACTGTATGATTCCACTTATACAAGATATCTAAAGTAATCAAATTCACAGAAACAGAAAGTAGTGGTTACCAGGGGCTGAGTGAAGGGTTAAACGGGGAGTTGTGTCCTGGGCAAAGAGCAGCCATCTTACAAGTTGCAAAACTTCCAGAAAACCATAGCATAATAATGTGAATATACTTAACACTATTGAACTGGTCATTTAAAAGTAGTTATGATGGTTAATTTCATCTTGTGTATTTTTTTAACACAATTAAAAGAGAAGATAGACATTAGTTGCATTCTCTTTTACCTTTTTACTATTAGTTAGGAGCAGTCCACTGGTGTATGTTGGGATTCGGTAACGAATTTAAGTTTTCATAAAAGGCAGTTTATAGATTCATTATTTTAAAGTGAATTCCTGTTACAATTTTATAACAGTTACAATTATAATGAAAGATAATTACAATTATAATTTTGCCAATCTTGTTTCATTTCTCTGTCTTTTAGGGGGAGTTTTTTAAAACAATGAACAGGCTCATTTTTAGTTATAGACTTAGCACTTGTTTCAGAAACTCAGAATGCTTTGTTTCAAGACTCTGTCATGTAAAAATTTTATGATTCAGTTATAATACTTTCTATTGTACCTTAAGTTCTTCAAATGTAAAATTTAAATAACTGTATAGGAAAGATGGGGAATGTCTGATTAAGGATTAGGAATGTTGAATGGGAATGATTGAAGCCTTATGACTAAATTTGGTACCAATTAGAAAGTGCTGAAGAGTAAAGGAATAAACTATTTAATTTTAGGAATAGAGAATTCTCTAAAGAGAATATTTTTGTTTCTTCTGGATACAATGTGAGATAAAAAATTTAGAAAAATATGTTTGCTTTACCACTACTGCCTGGAGAAGAAGAAAGAGCTAGTCTGGGCTCTTCAACTGAGACCTGTGACATTAGATGAGTTGTTTCATCTTTTTTTTCTTTTTTTTAAGATTTTATGTATTTATTTGAGACAGAGTGGAGTGGGGAAAAGCATGAGCGGGGTAGAGGGGCAGAGGAAGAAGAGAAGCAGGCTTCCTGCTAAGCAAGGAGCCCAACATAAGGCTTGATCCCAGGGCCCTGGGATCCTGACCTGGGCTGAAGGCAGACGCTTAACGGACTGAGCCACACAGACATCCCAAGTTGCTTTATCTTTCAGGGCCTTAATACCCTCATATATGACATGATGGCTTTGGAAAGGATACTTGCTAAGATCCTTTCCAATTCAAGAATCCTGTGATTTGAGAGTAGGAGTAAATATTTTACTACGAAAGATTTCATGGTTAATTCATGGCTAAATTAACTTTAGTAAAGGCCCTAACTTTTGATATGGTTGTCATTCTTCACAGGTCATGAAAGTTGAGATATCATCTCATATTTTAGCCAACATCAAATGAAGAAGTACCTACCATACAAAGTAATATGTAAGTTAGTATAAAATAGTTGCCAAAGTGTCTTTGTAAGTCTTCTATTCAAGTTTTAAGGAAATTGATATGATATACAGTATTTTATATTCTTATACTCATTTTGTATCCTAAATTTTTAAAAATTAAAATGAAAAAAAAAACCCACATATATAATGAAATAATTTGAACTAAGAAGCTACTTGGTTATTTTGAACCAAGGACTTTTTTAAAAAGAAATTTCTTCCTTAGAAAATTTAAGAGGAAAAGGAAAACTGTGTGGTAAATATGCTTTCAAATGGTTGGCTGCAAGGTTGTAAAACCTTGCAAATGTTCTTCAGGGTGGTCTGTGTATTCTGTGTAGTCCTTCTATCTGATCTCATATCTTGTCTTTATACAAAGTATCATTCCTTTTTTTCTTTTTTTTTTTTAAGATTTTATTTATTTTATTTGAGAGAGAGAGAGAGTGAGTGCAAGCAGGGGAAGAGTAAAGGAAGAGGAAGAAGCCGACTACCGCTAAGCAGGGAGCCTGACGTGGGGCTTGATGCCAGGATCCTGGGATCATGACCTGAGCCAAAGGCAGATGCTTAACTGACTGAGCCACCCAGGTACTCCCAAAGTGTCATCCCTTTAATAAGCATGTGTAAAAAGGCTTGCTGCCTTGGAAGGTGGTTTGAACATGACTCTATGTTAGAGTCTTGAGGAAAATGGGGAAGAAGGTGAGGGAGGATTCTAAAGAATGCCAGTCTTTCAAAAATCAACAGTGTTCTGCTCATCCTCAGGGTAAATGTAAATTGTTGAGGAAACAAAAGAAGTAGAAAAGTACCATTTGGGGTGGGTTATGCTTCTAACAGAGAGCTCCCTGGCTGAATAAATTCTTCAAAACAAAGTTGGATCAAAGTTCCAGTCTCTACTTACCCATGCTGAAATGTTGATAGTTGATTCTGACTACCTTTGGCCACCTAGTCCTAAATTTGGGATTTAGAGACTGTTGACCAAACTCAAAAAATCCAGGACCTTGAACTATATTCAACTTGACAACTAGGAGTCTCTGTGGTTGTAGGAACACTTATCGAAAAATATACACTGGGGCGCCTGGGTGGCTCAGTGGGTTGGGCTGCTGCCTTCGGCTCAGGTCCTGGTCTCAGGGTCTTGGGATTGAGTCCTGCATTGGGCTCTCTGCTCAGCGGGGAGTCTCCTCCTCTCTCTCTCTCTGCTTGCCTCTCTGCCTACTTATTTGACAGAGAGAGATCACAAGTAGGCAGAGAGGCAGGCAGAGAGGCAGGCAGAGAGAGAGAGAGAAGGAAGCAAGCTCCCTGCTGAGCAGAGAGCCCGATGCGGGACTCGATCCCAGGACCCTGAGATCATGACCTGAGCCGAAGGCAGCGGCTTAACCCACTGAGCCACCCAGGCACCCTAAATAAATAAAATCTTAAAAAATATATACACTAAAGATATGAGGTCCTCAGTCTGTCACATCAGTCACCATGGATGTCCATTTCCTCCAGTCCTGGTATGCCCTTTTTGAAGCTGAGCACTGAATCAGAAACATCATCTTTTAAGACCAACAAATTCATCATTGGTGCTCATTTCTTAGATTCTATCAGATTTATTCCTGGAATTTTTTCAAGCAGAGAGGGGAAAATAGCAGTATTTTATAGGAGACTAATCCAGAAAAAAGAAAAAAAGAAAAAAAAATACAGGGCAAGACTTTTTCATTGTGGATTCTAGAAAACATTTGTTCCCAAGGTGGAATTCATGAAGATGTGACAACTAAAGGTTTATTCAAGGGACAATATCCCGGGTGAAAGAATGTCAGCAGTAATAGAACTAGAGACAGATCAGAGACTCAAAAAAAGTATTTGGGAACAAGACTGATTTTTGGAGAAGTCTCTCCTTTCAGCACACAACATATACAACATCTACATCTGGATGTACTATTCGGACACTACTGATAGAAACATGTCTAGAGAAAACTGAATAGTTTGACTTTATACTTTGACTCAGCAATTAAAGGTGCACTGTTTAAGTGACTCTTAACTATGCTCCATTTTCTTTATAAATTTGACTTAATGACATTTACCTATTCACTAAGATTTATGCAGTAACAACAGTAGGCTTTGTGTTCCTCGAAAGGAAAACACTGACTGTGCAAAATGGTGGGACCATTCTTCTGTGTTATCCTCCTCAGATTGCAGACTGGCTTCTCGTGCCCTATCATTTTTGAAGATCTCAGTTAGTAGAATTTACATTAACTGTCTGAAAGGGAAAAATTAAACCTTCCTTTTAAATATTGCTTTTCACTGAGTTCTCCCTCTAATCCTTAGGTAAATTGTACACTGTTGATCTAATTCTACAACACAATTTCTGAATGGAAACCCCAGACACAATATATTCTTCTATTTAAGGAATATTGACCCCTAAGAAAGATCATAATGCGGAAACATTTGGGAGAAATAACACATGTAACTCTGTTGTTTCTCTTATTCTGATGTGCTGGCAAGCACTAGTTAGACTAATTGGCAAGGACTAGCAAGAAATACAATTTAGACTTAGGAAAGCTACAAAACTGTCCCACTGGAAAGGTAAATATGTCATGTCTTGCAGCCAGCAATAATAATTATAACAAGAACATCTGAGATTTTTCCCTGGGTTTTACACCACCCTAAGTAATTTTCTATAAAATATTAATTTTCTGAGGCAATCTTTTTTCTCTTTCTTCCTTTTTCCCTGTGTCCTTTTTTGGGGGGCACTAAATTATACCTAAGGGAATTAAAATGCTCTAAAAATGTCAATTTATTGAAGAAATGTTATTCTATATTTTACATAGTTGTTGGTGTTAGAAAATATTTTAATGTTATTGTTTATTCATGGATTTAAGTATCCTTATGGTGATATAATGGAGACAAACTTAAAAATTAACAGGGGCCAGGACTTTCAGTCTTTGTTCTCTTCAAGAAGTTAACATCTTGTGCCAAGATAATAGTTTTAATTTTTTAATTTTTTTTATTTTTTTTTAATTTTTAAAATAGATTTTATTAATTTATTTGACAGACAGAGATCACAAGTAGGCAGAGAGGCAGGCAGAGAGAGAGGGAAAAGCAGGCTCCCTGCCAAGAAGAGAGCCTGATGCGGGGCTCCATCCCAGGACCCTAGGATCATGACCTGAACCGAAGGCAGAGGCTTTAAGCCACTGAGCTACCCAGGCACCCCAATAGTTTTAATTTTTTTAAACCATTTTTAAAAATAATTACCAGGACATCATTAAACAACCACCACCAACAACCACCCACGCTTGATTTGTCCTTTGTTATCATAGGCAAACAAAACAAATAAAGGCTCAAATAAGAGCAGAATAACGTGAATGATGATGACAGAATAAAAAATCCACAAACAAGAATGAAATTTGAAGTTTCTTGATTAATTTAATTTACTCTGAATGGTGTAAAACATGGAAACCTCTTTCTCAAGAATGGCTTTACTATGATTCTTCATTATAATTTTTTTCCTTCTCAACCACTATCATTTGACAATTAAAAAATAAAAAAAAAAAGATTTACACTATTAAAATAGGCTTGTTTGGGGGCTCAAGAAGTAGTTCTTTATTGGTTACTCTTCATAAGAAAATCTCTATATACAAAAAATTGGTCTTTACAGTTATTTAGAATTTGGGATATAATATATGACTCCAGTTAAACTTGAAAGCTTAGCATTTTAAAGGTAAAATATTAAAATATTTTGTCAGCATAGTTACTAAAGGTTATTACTATAATGTAATTATGTATTGTATAATTATGCCTCGTAAGATTTAATCAATTGGTATTTGAAAAGGTTTATAGGTAAAGTTTTTAGAAGATTACGTTTCTGGAATTTTTTATACAGTGGAATTTCTGATGCTACAGTAAATTAAAAAGTTGGATGATTTTCATGTGATATCCTGTTTCACTAATACAGAACAACCTTGAACCACACTAGAGCAATAATTACTTAACCTAAATCAGAGACCAAGCCAGGCCAAACAGCTGTTTTCATTTTGTTAGGAGATCCATTTGATTTACTCTTTTCGTCAGCTTTCATTACTGTAGAAGACAAAACTTCACTTGAGTTTTTAACCCTGAATTCTCTGCCTTGTTTGCTGCCTGCTATGAAATTGCATGGTTGAGCTGCCACAGCCTGAACACACTCTGGAGCTAGGAGCTACCGTAGTGTTGTGGGAGGCTTCCCTGGAGCCCAGGGAAAGAGAAGCTTCAGGAAAAGAGATAAAATCTAGGTCCTTCCCACTGCCCTGTTTAAAAAGAAAGAAAGAAAGAAAGAAGAAGAAGAAGAACAACAAAAAAACTGATCATCATTATTTTGATTTCAAGAAGAGCCTTCTGGACTGAATACTTGATTTGAGTTCCTATAGTAGCAGAAAGTCATCTAACAGTTGTGACCAACTGTGTCAGAGCTCAACCATCTTGGCAACTAGAGAAAGGAATGTCAGAGATGAAGAGATAAGAAATTTGAATTCAGATACGAGTTACTGGTAGCTAGATACAGATGTATTCGGTATTAAGTCATACCCCTAAAACTTATCTCTTGCCTGCTATAGAATGCCCTCTTTTAAGCTGGGAAACCAGTTTTCCTAGAATTTCTAGAAATGGGGATGCACTGGTATTTTTGTGGTTTTTATTATGGTTTTTGTAATTTCATAAATGTGTTGTCCCCACTCTCTCCAGTGAAAATCTGGTGAAATAATATTAGGACCTTGTGAGTTCATGGAAAAGATAGCTTAAACGCTTTCTTAAGATTGCTGTCACTTGGGGGGGGAAAATCCTTGGCATTGTTCGTGTTAATTAAGTCTGTCATTTTCTTTCCTCAAAGCAATCTGTATCTACTCCTTAAACAAACAGAATCTGACCAGACAATAGGTTGTCTGTGGCTACAGGGATTGTCATAAGTAGATTCACCCACACAAACACAACTCATACAAGGTCATGATGAACTCTGACAGATTTCTGCCATGTTATAGATCGACATTTCTTAACTACATCTTTCCCAAATTTTTATAGAATTTCCTGAAAAAGAGTTTCCTGGTCAAATAAATTTTGTAAATACTTTCTTAGAACATCACAATACGTGATAGCATTTTGTAGCTGAGAAATCCAGCAGAAAAGATGTCATTTAAGTGTAGTTTATTTCATTTTTTCTCAAACTTATTTGGATATGAAACCCTCTTTTTTTTTTTTTTTTTCCCGCATGACAGCATAATATCCCACACAAGTTTTACTTTGGATGCTAGTTTGGGTTGGTGCATATCCTATGCAGATATTATCTAATTTAATTATTTCTCCAACTGCAAAAATATGTGGAATTTAAAGTTGGGAGAGCAGGGAGCTCCTTTTGGTGCCTATTTTAAAAAAAAAAAAACAAAATAATTTGGAAGGTTTCCTAGCTAAGAAAGACACTTAGGAGATTACCAGTTTGACCAAGGCTCTTCATAAACATATTTATTAAAGGGTAATCATTTTGACAAAACCCAGGGAACTACAATGATACCCACTTTTTCTAGCCAACTCATAATAGTTTTGGGGAAGCATCTTCTTGAAAATAATTGAGGACTAATAATGTGCAGAAAAACAAAGATTATTTCCTGTGGTGTAAAAGAATCTTTACAAAGAGTCCTGGATTGCATTTTGGATGTTAGCAATCTGCAAAGAGAGAAAGCTAGTTGAAGATTGCTTCTTTACTTAGGAAGTCCAGTCTTTAGGAAGATGACTGATATTCTTTGGGTGCTTTCTTATTGCCTTAGACATAGTGGGTTATATTTGGGTAGGCTCCTAACCTCATGGTGAAGTGTAAATGTCTGAATGCCTGCTCTAGGGAATTTCTCCTTTGTTGCCCATTTTAGTATTTACCACATGGTTTTGTCCACACCAGTTTCAATTTATGTATTAGCCTCTATCTCACCTCTTTTCTTCTTTTCCTCCTTTTTCTTTTCTTTCCTTTTCTTCCCTTCCCTTCCCTTCTCCTCTTCCCTTCTCTTCGCTGCCTTCCTTCCCCTCCCTTTCCCCTCCTGTCCTCTCTTCTCCTCTCCTCTCCCTCTCTTTCTCTTTCTTCCTTCTTTTTTTTTCTTCTTAAGAAGCTTGGACAGGAGTTGCTAAAATGGCATCTGCAACAAGCATATCAAGGAAGCCTCGGGCTGAAAATCTTGGTCTGAAGTTCACCCTTTTCACAGTCAATTTAATAAAATATGATTGACATTTGCAAACAAGTCTGTCCTATAGGAGGAGGAGGAAGCCACATGAGACAAGGACTCCTTAATTTGAAGGAATATGAACTAGTCTTTTTCGGACAGAGCTGTTTATGTGTTTATTATGCTCTATTTAAACTAAGACACATTGTTTTCCTCTTGGTGTTGAAACAAATATTTCCACCTTGCAGATGGCTGAGTCTGAACAAAAAGTAATTTGCTCTTGTAATAATTGTGTTAACTAATAGCAGAGCATTAGAAATGCATCTGATGGCAAACATCAGGCCATTACTGGCATCCATCACCATCGATAGCCTTATGCCAAAATAATAATAATAATGTCTTGTGTAGCTTTCCATAGTTTCAAAAATACTCAAATTTGTTATCTAATGTTTTTCTCAAAACTATGTCATGACTTAGATTAGGGTGGAACTATTATTCTATTTAAGAAATGAGGGATTCCTGGGTGGCTCAGTTGGTTAAGCTGCTGCCTTCGGCTCAGGTCATGATCCCAGGGTGCTGGGATCCAGTCCCTTATCTGGCTCCTTGCTCAGTGGGGAGCCTGTTTCTCTCTCTTCCTTTGCCTGCTGCTCTGCCTACTTGTGTTCTCTCTCTCTCTGACAAATAAATAAATGAATAAAATCTTAGGGAAAAAAAAAGGAAATGAGCAAGTGAGGTTCAGAAGTTTCCATGACTTGCTCAATGTCACAGAGTTCATGACTGGTGAAGCTGAGATTCAAACTAGGATTTTTCTGATATCCAGTTTCTTTCTACTTCTCTCTACTGTCTAAATTGTAGTTCATTGTAGTTTTCATTAAATATTTTATCTGCCATGAATTTAAAAAAAAAAAACCTCATCCTACTTTTAAGCCTTAATGGTGTAAAAAAAATTCCTATAAATTTGACAGTGCTGATTTCAAATATAGTTATATAGTCAATAGTTTTTCTGTTATTTGCAGAGTGAATAACTGGTTTGTTAGTTGAAAGATTGAAATTTCAAAGGCAAAGTATTTTCTGAAATTTATGCTTCTTTACGAAACACAATAAAAACTTTTATCCCCATTTCTGAAACTATGTAAGGAAATTAATTATAATCACAGAATGACAAGAGATTAAGTATTTAAATTTCTTGTCTGTTGTTTGGTTTCTTAGATAACTTTACTTTTCCTGCTTAGATCAAGCACAGATGAACAGATATTTGCATTATAAATAACAAAGCTGTTGGTTTAAAAAGCAGCATTCTTGGGTCACCTGGGTGGCTCAGTCAATTAAGTGTATTCTTGATTTCTGCTCAGGTCATTCTCAGGGTTGTGAGACAGCCTGTGTCAGGCTTTGTGCTGGGTGTGGAGCCTTCTTAAGATACTTTCTCTCACTCTCCCTCTAACTCCACCCACAATTGCCTCCCCCACAGCTAACACTCCTGTCTCACCCTCTCTCTCTTAAAAAAAAAAAGGGGGGCAGCATTCTTTTCTTCCTCTAATAATCCTTAGAATCCAGTAAAGACTTATCTTCTTCCCAAAGGTTAATTGTATTGATTCACCTTAGTGTGTGTGTGGGTGTGTATAATGTGGACATATTTAAAATTATAGATTTTTTTTATTCAAAGTATAGTTGACATACAATATTGCACTAATTTCAGGTGTACAATATAGTGATTTTACAAGTTTACCCCTTATGCTGTGTGCACCACAAGTGTATCTACTGCTGTCACCACACAATGCTATTATAATACCATGTACTATATTCCTTACACTGTGCCTTTCTTGCCTGTGACTTATTCATTCCATTCTGCTCATCTCCCCAACCCCTCTGGCAGCCATCTATTTGTTCTTCGTATTTATAGGTCTGATTCTGCTTTCTGTTTATTCATTTGTTTTGTTCGGCAGATTCCATGTGTAAGTGAAATCATGCTATTTGTCTTTGTCTGACTTATTTCACTGAGTGTAGTACCTGCTAGGTCTGTCCCTGTTCTCTCAAATGGCAAGATCTCATCCTTTCTCTGGCTGGGTAGTATTGTATATTGTGTATGTGTGCTTCTGCTTGCATGCCTGTGCATATACTACAGCTCCTTTATCCACTCATATAACAATGGACACTTGGGTTGCTTTTATATCTTGGTTATTGCAAATAATGCTGCAGTTATCAGGAGGTGCATTTATCTTTTCAAATTAGTGTTTTCATCTTCCTTGGATAATTACTCTGACGTGTGATTGCTGGATCATAGGTAGTTCTATTTTTAATTTTTTGAGGAACCTCCATACTGTTTCCCATGGTAGCAGCACCAAATTATATTCTTACTGATGTATACGAGGGTTTCCTTTTCTCCAAACCTTCTCCAACACCTGTTATTTCTTGCCTTTTGATTCTAATCATTCTGACAGGTGTTAGGTGATTTTTCATGTAGTTTTGATTCGCATTTCTCTGATAATCAGTGATGTTAAACATTTGTGCATGTGTGTTTGCGACCTGTATGTCTTTGGAAAAATGTCTCTTCAGGTCCTCTGCTCATTTTCTAATAGGATTATTTGGAGGTTTTTGGTGTTAAGTTGTGTAAGTTCTTCATATATTTTGTATCCTAACCCTCTATCAGATGTATCATTTGTGAAAATCTTCTTCCATTTAGTAGGTTATCTTTTTATTTTGTTGAATGGTTTCCTTCACTGTGCAAAAGTCTTTCATTTCGGTGTAGTTCCTGATAGTTTAGTTTTGCTTCTGTTTCCCTTGTCTGAGGAGACATATCTAGAAAAATGTTGCTAAGGTCAATGTCAAAGAAATTACTGCCTGTGTCTTCTAGGAGTTTTGAGGTTTCACATGAGAGAGCCATCTTACTTTTTGTCTAGAGGATTATGCTGACTTCATGTGGAGAAACCATGGTGCTAAAAGTTGAATTTGTTATGCAACTTGCTGACTTTGGTGTATAAAGAAGATACCAGTGACTCAATATATTAGTGACGTGTGGTCTTAAAATGTGGGTCCAATCTTGAGTTTCATAGGACCATCTACACACTGCCTCCACTGATCCTGCTTGGAACCAATGGCATGCCATGATAGGTGACAGGGATTAGGATGCAATTTTTGTCCTATGCATAAGATGTGTAGGGTATGTTCAGCATCAATGTAAAACAGATGACGCAAATTATAACACAAAGCACAGGAGAGAATAGGACTGATCTGTGAGATCAGATTTCCATTAGCAAAGCTAAGCATCAGAATGAAATGATGGATTAGTCTGGTTAGGCAAGATCTTGCTTACTCACTTTGCCCAAATTAGCACATTTTTTTGTCCTCAGTGATCTGGATAATTACCTCATTTCACTGCTATCCCCTGTTTGTGGAGGCCTGGCCTTAACCAGTAATTAACATGGCCTGAATTGCAATTTGTCAGTCTAATTCAATTCAGCAAATACATTTAAGGACTATCTAGTATATGTTAATTGCTGTGCTATGTTTTGAGACTCAAAGGTGTGTAAAACATGGTCCCTGTCTCTCAGGAGCTCACAGTCTGTGTAGGCAGGGAGAAAGCAAACTCATACCATTACTGTAATACAATATGGTTAAGTGCTATATCAGTGATGGGGGTGGGCAGGGAGGCAGGAAGACAGTGTTTTGTGAGAGTACACATAAAAGAATTGTTAATCGGAAGTCAGGAAAGTACTGTTTGAAGTAAGTGTAAGCAGAAGTAAAAGAGTATTTGGAAGGGCATTCTGGAGTTTTGGCATTTGTTATTTACATTTGAGATTGTAAGTGCCAAATAAGTAGAGAATTAAAGCTCTTGCATACAAAGGCAAAATAGTTTTAGAGGAAAGTTAATTTACTGATGAATCAATAGATGGAGAAAAGAGAACCCATTGGTTTTAAATTTCTTTGCTATTGCTAAGGTAAGTTAGTGCTGCTTCTAACAGAGGAAGTAACTGTGAACTCTTGACCAAAGGTGCAAGGAAATTGGATCTTTTTAAACATTGATTTTTTTTTTTTAAGGTCCCTCCTGAACTTCAGAGATGGAGCACCAATTTAAAACAAACACACCATTCTTAAACTTGGGTGCCCAGTTGTGCCCTAAGGCTTTTTTCTTCCATTCAAAAGTTCAGTCTGAAGTTTCCTGGCAGCACAGGAAAGTCCCTACATAATAATCCATGCTAAAGAAAATGTTGACTTCGGAACACTTTTGGAATAAAGATTGACAGTGAGATCCCTTCCAAAAAATCAGCTGCGGCAAAGATTGTTAGAGAAAGCCCCTCAGTTTTACACTAGAGGAGCAAAACTGTCCTGGAAGTGGTTCAGCCTGTCGGTAGTCACAGTAATCAAAAGCAATGTTTGAAAGTTAGGGTGGTGGCCTGGAGAAGTGATACTGGAGAAGAAAAAGGACCTTATAGAGAATTACATAAAATTGATAATCATACCTGTATTAAGTGTTCCATTAGGCTATCTTCTAAAACCTTTTTTAGTTTAATAATCATGTGCTATTATTTTTATACTCAGAGGAAAATAGTGACTAACAAAAGCATTTGCTGAGAGTAGTTTGTCTAGAAGTGACTTGTCCCAATCCATTCATTTTCCTCCTTCCTTTAGGATGAGTTTGTTTTCAGAATAATTGGTCATAGTCATCAGGTTATTCCCTGAGACCATAGAACTAAGTAAAGGCAAGTATCATTCCAGATTTTATTAATTCATGATTAGAGTAACGTTTTAGGAGGATTAATTGGCCAGAGATCTGGGGGAAAACTCAAAGCAAAATGTTTAGACAGAATGAAATAGTAGTAAGCTAGGGTAGAGGAGATAAATCCTGTTACTAGGATCCTGTGATGGTGTCTTACATAAAATTGACTCTTAGAAACATTCTGGTTTAGAATATTGAATTGCCTTCCCTATCCCTATTTTTCTTACTATTGTATTTCAATAAACATTTGGCTCAACTTGAACATAATGTTATTTTTTTTATGAGGAACATTTAAAACCACATCATGTTGATTTTTTAATAATGGAAATCAGCCAGAGTAAATTTCTTAATGTGATCAGTGTTGGTGTAGTATGTGTAATATTCTTATTAAAATATGAGTTTTTATATAATTAATATACCTTACATTCTCCTTCTTATCATTGTTAATGATTATTTTAAGTGAGACCTGTGCTATACAAAAAGTAATGGCAATTTCTCAAAATCCTTTTACATCATCCATGGATTTCTAGAGGATTTTTTTTTTTTTTGAGTAATAAGGGCAAATAAAGTTCTGTAAGTAAATAAATTCTCATGAGCCATCTAATTCTCAGAGGTTTATTTTAAAAATACCACCCCTACCTTTGTCAAACAACTTTATCTTTTTTTTAACTTTTTAATTTTTTATTTTTAAAGATTTTTGTTTATTTGACAGAGAGAGAGATCACAAGTAGGCAGAGAGACAGGCAGAGAGAGAGGGGAATCAGGCTCCCCGCCAAGCAGAGAGCCCGATGTGGGACTCGATCCCAGGACCCTGAGATCATGACCTGAGCTGAAGGCAGAGGCTTAACCCACTGAGCCACCCAGGCGCCCCCAACTTTATCTTTTTTAAGGTACTCTATTCCATTTAGAAATCTTATCTCCAATGAGGCATTAGCCCAGCTTATTATTGCTTCTGATACACTCTGCTGGGCTTGTTAAAATCCCTTGAGAATGTTCTTCTGAGGAGAAAATCTCCTTTGGAGGTACTTTCTCAATTTTTACTATTTCTGGACCTCCCTATTCTGTCTCAGGACACAGTAGTTACTGGAGAAGTTAACAAAAACACAAACTGTGTTATAAGCCCTTTTCCTGGAATTTACTTTGGTGTCAAACTTTCCTTCCTCCTCCTCCTTCCAGCCCCACCAATTTACAGGTTGTCCCAGTCTAACTCAAGCAGGGATTTAAAATCTGTTAGAGAGCTCAGCCTGTTGATTTATAGAGTTGAAGTCTGCACAGAGGAATCATCTGTAATGGGATTCTTTGCTCCCTGGAGAGACATTACATAGCAAAGCTGTAAATTACTGAAGAAATAGAGGAGGAGGAAGGGGGGCAGTATGCTCAGTAAAAATAGGATATACTATTGATCAGAGCAGTTGTCTTTTAACTTTTTATTTTTCACCATAAAATTAAGTGGGAAAAAGGAGAATAAGTATTTAAGAAATTGAGTGTACTGTATTTATTGTCCCATTTATTTACTTAGTACAGGATCGTTTGTATAAGATTTGTTTGGTTTACCAGTTGTCTCCAAGTAAATTCTTGATTTTTTTCACCAGGGATTTATTTATAAGGCATTAATTCCTTTAAGTCTATGGGACCATGTATTTGAATCTAATTTGTGACCAGGAATCATCACAATCAGTCCTTTGCCCTCTGCATTATCCCTGAAGCTAACTACAATACTGGCTTGATCAGAGTGATGTAAAAGGTATAGGTAGTAATAGAAAGTTCTAAGTGAAAATGTCCTAAATACATTGCCAGTCAGTGAGACTAGCCAACAGAGAAATAGATGACCTCAGGAAATGTCTGGCTTAACAAATGTATATCTTTAAATTGGAAATCTAATTATTTGCCTTAGATTTGTACTGCTGGGAACCTAATGCAAGACCATGTTAAATAAACTTATTATTTCCGTTTTTCATTTAACCTGTGGGTTATAGTATGACCAATCTGTTTTATATCCTCAATCAACAGATGATTGTATTTGGTAATAATTTATCAAGAATAAAAATCTGTTTTTGAAACTAATCACCTCATGTTAGGTCTGCCCTTTTTCAAAACCACCATCTGATATTCATTTTGTCTGCAAGACAAACATACTGATGAAAATGCATATACCACAGGATACAGCCAGTGGAATGAAGCATTTCCACTCTTTGTATATATTTAGAACATTTTCTGTTTTCCCAACAGATGGACCAAATTTTAGTATTAAAGAAAAAAATCAATTTTACATAGTACAAACAAATTGAACAAGTACACTGTAGAGTTCTAATTACTTGGTAACGGAATGTCCAGTGGAATTTGGGGTCAAATCAGGTCATATCTAAATTCTGATTTTTTTTAAAGTGACTTTTTCATATTTACTGGTTTTTTTCCAGATTATTGGATGAATTTCTAAATGGAAAATACTGAATTTCATGTATTTTCTAAGTCTTTTAAAAATCTGTCAGTTTAAGGGCTTTTCTTTATATACAAGTGTCTTGAAATGTTTTTGTTTTTCTCTAAATCATAGAACTTACTGTGTAAAGTTTACCAAAGTGACACATGGATTATAAGTCTCAAATTTTTTTCTATTATTATTTAGGGCAAATGACTCTGCTCCAGGCTCTGTAAACTAGCTACATTGCTAGTGAAAGTCAGTCACAATTTTGTTGCCAGTTCCTTTGGAAAGTTCCTAAAACTACATTATTTTTAAAAAGTTAACCTCTTAAAATGTAATAGAATGTATACGTATTTACATGTATTTTTGCCTATATATTCATCTTTAATTAAAAACTAATTTATCCCATTTTTGGATGGTATTGTGTATCTTTACTAATGAGGGGCTTAGGGCTATAATTTGTTTATTAGAAGATAGTCTAATATTTTCTCCTCTTCCTCCATCTGAATTATAAATCTAGTATTTCTTCATTTAAGTTATCTGTGGCTCTCCAGTGTTCATAGGACAAAAGTCTCCTTAGTCCTTTACCACCTGGTTGTATCTATCTTTCCAGCCTCATGTCCCCATTTGGCTAAATAACCCTTTCTTGTTTCCCTCCTCAAACCCCAAATATTACAGTCTTTTGGAATTTGACATTCTTTTACATGCTTTTGTCTAGCTTCACCAATTGTCCCCTTAACCTGAAATGGCCTTCCTCATTTCCTTTCCTTGCTCATTCCTTTAAGTTCAGGACTTAATGCTATATTCTAAGAGGTCTTCCTGACTTTGCAGGCATGACTCATAGCTTCCACTAGCAATGCTATCACTATGCTTTCACTATGGCTGTGTTGCATAGAACTTGCAGATTATTAGGAAGATAAATGCAAATAAGTAAAAAACCAACCTCAACTTGTGTCAAGGGATATAAAGGAAATGAGTAAGGCACAATGAGAAAGAAAGGTAGGAGTAGGTTACTTACTGGTCAAGGAAGGACTCTTTGAAAATGGCATTTAAGCTGAGACTGAAAATATAGAAGGAGCCAGCCATATAAACAGAAGGAAAAATGTTTCAGGCAGAGAGGCACATACAAAGTTCCAAGATGAAGAAGAGACTGATGAAGAGATTGGTGTATTTGAGCACTAAGAAGGGTTCACTTAGCACAAGTATATTAATCGAGGTATAGTGGCATGAGATAAGGTTGGAGAGCTAAGTGGAGACCAGATCAGGTCAGTCTGTACCACTGAAGGCTTTTAAGCAATGGAATGTCTTGAGTATATTACCTCTTGATTATGTTTCCTGAGGCTGTGTGGAGAATAGATTGGATGGGAGTAAGATCTGGGCAAGAGATAACTTTCAAATGGTTCATCCTGGGATAAACCCATGACTGTCTTCAGTGTAGTTACTAATAGCTGTATTTCTTAAACAGTTCTTTTGAAATCTAAGTGAGGAAATGTTTGACAATAATATTACTATTGCTGTTACAATAATAATGCCATTGGTTGGAGAAGTAGTCATTGGTTGAGATAATGCATATTGTGTAGGCTGAAGAAAGGAGATAGTTTTTTGTTTTTGTTTTTGTTTTTGTTTTTTAAGGAGATAGATTTTAAGTGCAAAGTGATACCACGAGGGTTTTAGACATGGAGAGACATAATCCCAATTGTGTTTGCTGGAGTGGAAGAGGGTGACAGTGATGGATGGCATAGGGGTGATGGACATTGGGGAGGGTATGTGGTATGGTGAGCACTGTGAATTGTGTAAGACTGAAGAATCACAGACTTATCCTGCTGAAACAAATAATATATGTTAATTTTAAAAAGGAGTATAAAAATAGATTAGGAAATTGCAAGAGTAGAGGACAACAAATTAATAGGAAGCTATTGTCAAAATCAGGCGAAACTGATGGAGACTTAGAAGGGCTAATGGCGGTGGTGACAATGAGAAGTACACAGATTTGAAGATTAGGATTGGATTGGAGGTAAAGAATACAAAAGAGGAAGATGTCCTCCTTTCTTGAATGAGCAAGTGATAGAGGTGTTGTTTAGTAAGATAGTGGACAGTGTTGGGGAAAAGAGAAGTAGTTCAATTTTATAGACATTAAATTTGAGGTATTGGGGAACCTCGTGGCTCAATCAGTTAAGTGTCCAACTCTTGATTTTTGCTCAGGTCATGATCCCCAGGTTGTGGGATTGAGCCCCAGCATCCAGCTCCGCAATTATTTAAGAGCCTGTTTCAGATTCTCTCTCCCCATCCCCCTCTGCTCTCTCTCTCTTTCTCAAATAAATAAATGAATCTAAAAATAAATAAATTTGAGATATTTGTGCTTAAATGTACCTATGCATATATGTATTTGTAAATTAGTGAAAGAGCATGCTATATATACTATTTTGCTGTTTGTTCTTATTCACTAAAAACAAATTTTGGGAATTCTTCCATATCTGTAATATAGGTTTACTTCATTATTTTTTTAAAATTGCATGATACTATAGCTATACAATAATTTAATCAACAGATTCTGTATATGGTCATTATTATGGATATGATTACATAGTTTTACAAGTATTTCTGTAGGATACATTTTAAAAAGTAGAATTGCTGGATCAAAAGCTATGCACATTTTGGTTTCAGAAAGAAATTGCCACCCTTGAAAATAACTGCACTATTAACCATACATTAGAATGTCAGTTTCCCTACCATTGGGGTCTGTCAACTTATGTTATGTTTTTCATTTTGGAAGGGAATGTGTTATCTTGGTGTTACTTTCTTTTACCTTCTCCTGATCCATGATGTTGAGCATGTTTTCGTATGTTTATTAGCCATTCCATTTTTTGTTTTTGTTTTATGCAAAAAACAAATGAAATGGTTCTAGAAGTGGAAAAGCAAATAACGTTCAGATATTCAAGAGAAAGAAAATGAGAAAGTAAAAAATGAAGGAAAGAAGATAATGGGAAAAAATAAAGGAAAGAAATGGAGACCTAATTATTATTTATCTGTCTGTTTGCTATTGGATGACTTACAAGATTTTGGAGAGTGGTTGGTGGGGTGAGGGTTAAATAATAAAAATTACCAGTTACACTTTTTGTTTGGGAAAGCTATATGTTAGCAAAATATTAAAGATAGCTTTGGGGGAGGTATTTTAGAGATTGTTGTTTATGTATCTTTTTATTGTGTTCAGTTAGCCAACATATAGTTCATCATTGGTTCTTGAGGTAGAGTTCAAGGGATTCATTAGGTATGTATAATACCCAAGATCCAGGACACCTGGGTGGCTCAGTGGGTTAAAACCTCTGCCTTTGGCTCAGGTCAAGACACCAGGGTCCCTGGATGGAGACTTGCATAGGTCTCTCTGCTCAGCGGGGAGCCTGCTTCCCCCTCTTTCTCTCTGCCTCCTTTCTGCCTCTCCGTCTGTCAAATGAATAAATAAAATCTTTAAAAAATAATAATAATAATGCCCAAGATCCATGTTTAACATCTGGTTTTGTTATTTAGATATTAAAAGACTTTTGAGAAATCTGCAAATGCTCAAGAAACATCAATGTTTAAAATAGAGAAAGCTAACAAGGAGGCTGGCAAAGTTTTCTTTCCCTTGGAGCAGCCCAGTTTACTTCACAGAGAAGCTGTACTTTGCAGGCAGCTACAACAGTCACAACAGACCCAGTAAGAGGTTGCACACAGCCATGTGTATCCTGTTCTATTAATAAAGGAAATGTCAACTAAGACACTGGGGATTAGACACAACTAATTTTCTAAAATGCCATTGAGTTGATCTTTATCTGTAAAGCCAACACAGACGTATGAATAGTTAAAACGAGCTCTTTGCCTCTCATATTTCAGTGGGATGAAGCCTGGTGTTTTATTTCACACCCGTAGAACAGCAGGTCTGAATGGCCAGAAATCTTTAGAAATCATATTTGTTGAAGCTGTTATTTTCAAATACTACCCAAATTATTAGGGTTTCTGGAGTGTATATATTTTTAATTAAAAAGCAATTTAACTTTTGTTTAACTGGACTCTGAGGTCCACATTCTGCCACTACCCTCCTTAAGAAGTTTGAAACCGTGCTCTCAGAGTTGCAGGTTCACAGTGGTTGGACCAAGTTGGCGTTTCCCCAAAGCACACTGGCATTTTTGAGACTGTTTATGATCAAATCAGTTTTGTCATTCTGACATTAGGAGTGACACTGTGGATTCTTTTTGGTGACCCTTCTAACTTCAAGAACCAACTCTTTTGAGGACATTTTACACTGAATGTCCTAAGTGGTTGGTCTGTTATGAAAATTGAGTCCTTTAAGCCAAATAACTATTATTAAAATGGGGAAAGTTGGCTACCACACATATGCAGACACTATTCTAAAAATGTTACGTGTATTAAATGATGTAATCATTTCATGAAAAAAGAAGATGGAATCATGAAATAGCTTTTGACTAAAATTTATCAAAATTCTAAAAAGTATTAAAATTCTTTCTGTTGATGCTTTAAAATTGAGATTAACTTTTCTGTGATAATCAAGAGTTTTTTACTATTTCTGCATGTATAGTTTATACTATTTGTAGGCATGTTAGTACTCAGACATATAATTTAGCTTCTGATTTCCTAATCATCTCATTTTAAGGGTGGTAGATGCAGGAGTTGCAGTGTTAAATTTTTCTCATAGTAGGTTATTTGCAGGCATAGGGAAATATGGGAGTTCTATGTGAAAAGTACACATTTGAGGCATCAAGGTAATATAAAAAAGAAATTTGGTAGTAGTGGCTTTTAAACTTTATTCCTAAATATTACTGCTATATTCTCATTATATAGACTACACATTGTGCTGTCTTCTAACCTCAGCAGTCATGTAAAGTAATAGACTTTTGGATTTAGTGTTTTTGATTTCACTCTTTGTACATGTCTCAAAGTCCAGACAGGTACATGGTGGTCATTTTACTGAAGCAGGGATCTGAAGTGCTTGTATGGCACAGGAGCAAATCACTTTACTCAGGGAGTAAGTCCAACAGCTACTCGGCCACAGCTTCTCAGGAGACTTGATTGTTCCTACCAAGGTATCACTATATCATAACTCTTGTGAAGAGTAGAAATTTGGTTTATTTGTGAAAAGTAGTTTGGAGAAAAAGCTAAGAGCTAGGTAGTGAGTATGAGAAGAAGTGAAAATGTAAAGGCCTATGAAGAGTGATGTTTATTTATTTAGCCACGATTAAGGTATATGACCAAGCCTGTCATATGCCTCACAGAGAAATAAGAAATGGTTTCTAAATCTGTGCTGGGAATGTTCTAGCCAAAGGAAAATTGCTCAGTAAGTAAGAAATTTTTAACAAAATTGAAAAGGCAATGGGATTTTTGGGGGGGTCATTTTTGAGAATAAATGGGTTTCTACGGATCAAGCCCTTGCAACAGTGTCTAGTACATAAACACCATAGAAGTATTGGCTGCTGTGATGATTGTGATGATAATGATGATCATGATATGACTCTAGATGGCACCATGGTTTGAAAGAAAACCAAGGACCACACTACACGCATTTCCACACAGCAAATATCAAGGGTCTCCCAGTTAACTCAACTGTTATCTCCCAGCTAAAACAAGTATGTAAAAGTAGAATGTTTGATGTGGTTGTTGTTGTTGTTGTTTTAAAGATTTTTTATGTAATCTCTACATGCAGCATGGGGCTTGAACCCACAAGTCTGAGATCAAGAATCACATGCTCTACTGACTGGTCAGCTAGGTGCCCCCGTTTGATTGGTTTTATCAATTTATTCTTATAGAAGTTCTCATAACCTAAGAAGACAAATATCTCTTTTACTTTTTTTAATTAAAGATTATTTATTTATTTATTTGACAGAGAGAGAGAAAGCAAGCCCAAGCAAGGGGAACTGCAGAGGCAGAAGGAAGAAGCAGGCTCCCCGCTGATCAGGAAGACTGACACGGGGCCCAGGACCCTAGGATCATGCCCTGTGCTGAAGCCAGATGCTTAATTAACTGACTGAGCTACCCAAGCACCCCTCTGTTACTTTTAAGTTATCTAAGTTAGAGTCACTGGGAAAATATGTGTACAATTATAAATAACTTACTATGGGTATATAAACCAAATGAATTTAGAATGTAGGTGTATTTAAAAAGAGCTTTTTACATATTTTAAAATATTTTAGAGTTTGGTTATTTCTTTAGGTTCTGTCTGGAAAAAACCCCCTCTCTCTCACACACACAGAGAAGGCAAATTCCTTCTCTGACCCCTAAGCCTGAGTCCATGTCCTCTTCCTCACCAAAGCCTCCCTGGTTCTCTCAGACCCTTACACTCTTCCTTTCCCCTGCTTCTGCCACTGTACCAGAGCCTGCTTTGTTGTGGCAATTATACATATACCCAAGATTGAAAAAAATTTGTATTTCTCTCTTACTGCTAGACTGCAAGCCTGTTGAGGAAGAAAGTAGGTCCTCAATAAATTATGTGAATGAATTTTATATCATTTCACATCTGACAGTAGAAGTTAAGAGAGACCTAATATTTCACACAATGCAGATGTCAGCCAATGGCCGTATCAGAAAGAAAAGGTTTCTTTTCCCACCTCAAAATGGATTTTAAGTTCTGAGTTGATAGCACACAGCTACAGCGGAGGAAAATTGTTTCTGTAAAATGTTTATTGAGTATCTACTGCATTTCAGGTACTATGCTATTAGCTTTTGCATGTTTTATATTGTTAAATCCTCACAATAACTAACACCTTCATGTATGCTCTTGAATTTTCCCAATTTTCAGATATCGAAATTCAGGGTAAGAGCTGCAGTATGTTGAAAGTCACAGGTAATAAATGGCAGAGTAAAATTGGAACCAGATGTTATGATTCTAAGTTGAGTTTTCTCCCCACCATTGTACTCAAACCAAAATTTTAATTCTTATTTCACTTAGACTAGACAATTATTTGAGCTCTAGAGACAGTTTTCACACGGTGTCAAAATTTCTTAAGTTGTTAAAACCTACAAAGCGGATATATTTCCTGATCCCTGTCTCTTCCCATGATCTATAACTTGGATTTATGGTTGATTTTGCCAGTCCTATCCTGTCTTTTAAAACAGTAATGCCTGAACTAGTTGGACCACTGAGAGTGTAATGTCAGGACATCAATCTACTGGTAACATTAATTGAACAGTCTGTGGTGAGGCTGTTGCTTTGACTAGAGTGAAAATAAGCTGCTTAGAGGGTAACAGATGAGTCAGAGGATTTTCATTACATTTAGACACTGATTCAGAGATGTCACTGATTATGGTAAGGTAACATTTGGGGACAAAGGGAAGCCTCCCCTTTTTTTCTTTTCTCCCTTTTACAGATCTTTCCACATTAAGATTTTTCTTATTAAGCCAAACTAAGTTGGTTTTTTTTTTTTTTATCCCTTAGCATCCCTCCTTAATTCCAAGGAAAAGCATTAAGACTGCCATTGGGGTAAGTGAAAATATTGGCTCTGAGCAGCTGGTGGTGTGAAATTAAGGAATAGGGGAGAGAAACAAGAGCAGGTGTGGTAGAAAAGGAAAGAGTTAAGAGAAGGCTTGTGTTTGCCATACTGTGCTCATGCTTTCCTGGGCCCTGGATTCCTGTTGCATGTTTATCTCCATTTGTCGTTCACTGGATTTCTTTGGTCACACAAAACAGATACTGTTTTAGAAACAGTGAAATATATATACAGCCTTTTCATATAAAATTATTTCGTGTTATAAACAGTTCTTTACCTAAATTCACCATAAAATAATTTCTTTGAGAGAGAAACTTTAAAGAAGGAGAAAAAATAGTATTTAATCAAAGCATCTCTCTTCTTTAGCATCATCTTCTAATTGATGATGAACTGTACCTCTTTATGAACCCTCTGTATTACACCAGGTAGTTAAAATTGTGGGATGTTGTTCTAGCAGGTGGATTGGGTGGTTGTAGTAAACTGTCATGAGATGAAGTTAAAAATCAATAGCAGGTTCAACTGTAGGAATAGCCTAAACTTACTTCCTCCCATATACAAACACCAAATCTACAGCTATATATGAATCAATCCTCTTCGAAAAAGACCTAAAAACTAGTTGAAGAGGTCTTCCACAACAAAAAATAAAAGGGCTATATTGATGTGGATATTAGAGGCAGAGGGGGGTTTTCTGGAGGGATATCACAAGTATAGAGATTCTCTCTAGAGAGTGAGGAGTTTGCATCCCACATCAGATACCAAGACCCTTGGGACCTACCCTGGAAAAATAGCTCCCCAAAACACCTGGCTCCAAAATCTAATGGGGCTTATTCAGGAGACCCCAAAGGCTATGGGGAACAAAGTCTGTTCATAAAGGGGTTGTATGCAGGATCACTTACCCTGGGAGCCAGTATAAAGGCAGCAGTTTGAAAAGTGCCTTGACTGTTTGTTAAGGAGATTCATTAGCTGATCTCCAAACATCTATGGGAGATGCAGGGATCTGGTAGGACTTCCTTTGAGGAAAGAGGTGTTGATGGATGCCATTTTTGCATGCTTACTTCACTTTGCTAGTGCCAGTAGCCTTGCCTCATCCCCACACTCTCCTCCAGCCCTACTAAAGGCAAAACAAAAACAAAACAAAACAAAACAAATACAAAACAAACAAACAAAAAAGCAAAACAAAACAAAACCCATCTTCCAACCAGGAATACTCTTATCATTTATAATTGAAGGAGACATAAAGACTTTTCCAGATAAGTAAAAGCTGAGAGTTTATCACCACCAAGCCAACCTTACAGTAAATGTTAAAAGGGACTTCTTTAAGCTGAAAAAAAAGGCACTAACTAAAAATTAAAAAAAAAAAAAAAGTGAAAATAAAAATCTCACTGGAAAAGGCAAACATACAATAAAGGTAATAGATTAGCCATTTATTAACCTAGTATGAAAATTAAAAAAACAAAATTAATAAAATTAACTATAACAATAAGTTAAGTGATACAGAAAAGGATTTAATATATGACACCAAAAATGTAAAACATGGATGGGGAGGTGAGGATGAAAAATGTAGTTGTTAGAATGTGTTCAAATTTAAGTTGCTGTCAACTTAAAATAAACTACTATATAAAGAGACCATTATATGTGTACCTTATGATAATCACTAAGTAAAAACTTATAACAGATACACAAAAGATAATAAGAAAAGGATCTAAACATAACACTAAAGACAGTCATCAAACCACAAGGGAAGAGAGCAAGAGATGAAGAAGGTACAGAGGAGAACTACAAAAACAGCCAAGACAAACAAACAAACAAAAACCAGTTCACAGAATGCCAGTAAGTACCTACCTATTGATAATTACTTTAAATGTAAATGGACTAAATTCTCCAACCAAAAGACAGAGTGGCTGAATGGATTAAAAGAAAAAAAAAAAAAAAGACCCATCTATGTCTGTCTACAAGAGACTCACTTCAGAGCTAAGGACACACAAAGACTAAAAATGAAGGGATAGAAGAAATTCCATGTATATGGAAACGAAAAGGAAGCTGGTATACATGTACTTATATCAGACAAAATAGACTTTATGACAAAGACTAAGAAAAGACAAAGAAGGACATTACATAATAATAAAGGGCCCAATCCAACAAAAGAATATATAACGTTTGTAAATACTTCCGTACCTCACATAGGCGCACCTAAATATATAAAGCAAATGTTAACAGACCAAAAGGGAGAAATTAACAGCAATATAATAATAGTAGTGGACTTTAATACCCCACTTATACCAATAGATAGATCATTGAGACAGAAAATCAGTAAGAAGTCTTGGCCTTAAAGGACACATTAGGCTAGATGGACTTAATATGTATAGAATATTCCATTCAAAAGCAGCAGAATACACATCTTCTCAAGTACACATTCTCCCAGATAGATCACAAGTTAGGGCATAAAACAAATCTCTGTAAACTTTAGAAGACTGAACTAATACCAATTATTTTTTCCAATAACAGTGGCCTGAAATTAGAAATCAATTACAAGGGCACCTGAGTGGCTCTGTTGTTAGGTGTCTGCCTTCAGTTCAGGTCATAATCCCAGGACCCTGGGACTGAGCCCTGCATGAGGCTTCCTGCTCAGCAGAAAGCCTGTTTCTCCCTCTCCCACCCCCACTGCTTGTATTCCCTCTCTTTCTCTGTAAAATAAATAAATAAATTCTTTAAAGAATAAAGAAATCGATTACAGTGAACTGGAAATGTCACAGATATGTGGAAATTAAACAATATGCTAGTGACAAACCATGGGGTCAATAAATATCAAAGGGAAAATAAAAAATACTTTGAGACAAATAAAAATTAAAATATAACATTCCAGGGCACCTGGGTGGCTCACTCATTAAGCATCTGCCTTCAGCTCAGGTCATGATCCCAGGATCCTGGGATCGAGCCCCATATCGGGCTCCCTGCCTGGCGGGAAGCCTGCTTCTCCATCTCTCACTCCTCTGCTGCGCTCCCTCTCTCTTGCTGTGTCACTCTCTGTCAAAAAAAAAAAAAAAATTCAAAAATTTATATAGGATGCAGCAAAAGCAGTTTAAAGACGGAAGACATAGCAATACAGTCCTAACTCAAGACCTCAAGAAACAAGAAAAATATCAAATAAACTATCTAACTGTATATCTATGGAAATCGAAAAAAAAAAAGCCAAATTTAGAAGGGAAGAAATAATAAGGATCAAAGTGGAAATAAACAAAATAGAGACAAAAAAATATATATAAATGATCAATGAAACTGTTGAACTCTATTTTAAAATATTTGAAAATATTTTAAAAAATGAGAAACTTCTAACTAGACTCACCAATAAAAACGAGAGGCCTCAGATAAAGTCAGAATCGAAAGAGAAGTTATAACTCATACCACAGAAATATAAAGGATCATGAGACTACTATGAACAATTATATGCCAACAAGTTAAACAGCCTAGAAGACATGAATAAATTTCTAGAAACTCTTCCAAGATTGAATCATAAAGAAACAGAAAATCTAAATAGACTATTGCTAATAAGGAGATTGAATCAGAATTAAAAAGTCCCCCAACAAAGAAAAGTCTAGGACCAGATGGCTTCACTGATGAATTCAAAGAAGATTTAATACCTGTCCTTCTCAACTAAAGAGAAGGGAACCCTTCCAAATGCATTTTATGAAAAATGAGGCCAGCATTACTTGGTATGAAATCCAGACAGGGACACCAAAATACAAAGAAAATTGAGGACCAATATCCTTGATGAATATAGATGCAAAATCCTCAAAAAAATATTAACAAACTGAATTCAGTAATACATTAAGAAGATTATACACCATGATCAAATGGGGTTTATTCTAGGGATATAAGTATGGTCAACATCAGCAAATCAAGCACTGTAGTATGCTACATTAACAAAATGATGAATAGAAATCATATGATCATCTCAATAGATGCAGAAAAAGTTTTTGACAAAATCCATTTATGGATTATCCGTTTATGATAAAACCTTTCTACAAATGAGTATAGAGGGAAACTACCTTGACATAATAACATAATAAAGACTATATGTGAGAAACCCACAGCTAACTTTATACTCAGTGGTGGGTATAAGGAATAAAAGAAGGATGCTCACTCTCACTACTTTTATGCAATGTAGTATTGGAAGTCCTAGCCACAGAATTAGGGGAAAAAGGGAATGAGAGGGATCCCAATTGGAAAAGAAATAAAACTGTCAATATTCACAGATGCCATGATCCTCTATGTAGAAGAAAGACCTTAAATACTCTATATACACACCAAAAACAACCCTGTTAGAATAAATAAACTCAGTGAAGTAGCAGGATACTAAATCAATATACAAAAATCTGTTGCATTTTTACACACTAATAACTATCAGAAAGAGAAATTAAGAAAAGAATCCTTTTACAATTGCATCAAAAGAATAAAATTCTTGGGAATAAATTTAACCAAGGATGTGAAAGACCTATACACTAAAAACTATGAAACATTTATGAAAGAAACTGAAGAAGTGGGGCACCTGGGTGGCTCAGTGGTTTAAAGCCTCTGCCTTCGGCTCGGGTCATGATCCCAGGGTCCTGGGATGGAGCCCCACATTGGGCTCTCTGCTCAGCGGGGAGCCTGCTTCCTCCTCTCTCTCTCTGCCCACCTCTCTGCCTACTTGTAATCTCTGCCTGTCAAGTAAATAAATAATAAATCTTAAAAAAAAAAAAAAAGAAAAGAGCTGTGGGTGTTCTCCACTGATATTAAAAAAAAGAAAGAAAGAAAGAAAGAAACTGAAGAAGACACAAATAAATGAGAAAATAGTCCATGCTTATGGATTGGAAGAATTAATATTGTTAAAATGTCCATACTACCCAAAGCAATCTACAGATTCAGTATAATCCCTATCAAAATCCCAATGGCATTTTTCACAGAGCTAGAACAAAGGATCTTAAAATTAGTATGGAACCATGGAAGACACCAAATAGCCAAAGCAGTCTTGAAAGGGAGAACAAAGTTGGAATTATCACACTTCCTGATTTCAAACTATACTACAAACCTATGATAATCAAAACATTATAGTATTGGCATAGAAACAGACACATAGGAAACGGAACTAAATAGAGTTCAAAACTAAACCCACACAAATGTAATCATTAAATTACAACAAAGGAGCCAAGAACACAATGGGGAAAGGACAGTCTCTTCAGTAAATGGTGTTGAGAAAACTGTACAGTGACATGGAAAACAATGAAACCAGACACTGTCTTATACCATACACAAAAATTAACTCAAAATGGATTAAAAACTTAAATGTAAGATCTGAAAACATAGATCTCCTAGAAGACATAGGCTCCTTGACATTGGTCTTGGGATTGAATTTCTAGATCCAACTCCAAAAGCAAGGGCAACAAAAGTGAAAATATATAGTGGGACTACATAAAACTAAAAAACTAAAACTAAAAATCTTCTGCACAACAAAGGAAACCATTAACAAAATGAAAAGGCAACCAGAGCTCCTGGCTGGATCATTAAGTGGAGCATGTGATGACTCTTGATCATGGGGATATGAGTTCAAGCCCCACATTAGGTACAGAGATTACTTAAAATCTTTAAAAAAATGAAGAGGCAACCTACTAAGTGGAAGAAGACTTTCAAAAATGATGTATCTGATAAGGGGTTAATATATAAATATATAAAGGACTTATATTAGTCAACACCAAAACCCCCAAATAATCCAATTTAAAAATGGGCAGAAGACCTGATGAGGCATTTTTCCAAGGAAGTCATACAGATGATAAACACACATGAAAAGGTGCTCAACAGCCCTAATCATCAGGGAAATGCAAATAAAAACCACATTTAAATATCACCTTATACCTGTCAGAATGGCTAGAATCAAGAAGACAAGAAATAACAAGTGTTGTAGAAGATGTGGAGAAAAGGAACACTAGTATACTGTCAGTGGAAATGTAAATTGGTTCTGCCACTACAGAAAATAATATGGAGGTTCTTTAAAAAATTAAAAATAGAACTACATATAATCCAGCACTTATACATCTGAGTATCTATCCAAGGAAAACTAGAACACTAATTCGCAAAGATATATGCACCTCCATGTTTATTGCAGCATTATTTACAATAGCCAAGATATAGAAATAACCTAAGTGTTCATGGATGAATGGATAAAAAATGTGTGAGTTGATATATATGTATGGTATACATATCATATATGTAATGGCGTGTGTGTGTGTGTGTGTGTGTGTGTGTGTGTGTGTATAAAACAGAGTACTACTTAGCCATCAAAAAAGAAGAAAACCTTATTATTTGCAACAACATGGGTGGAGTTTGAGGTATTATGCTAAGTGAAGTAAGTCTAATAAGTCAGAGAAAGTGCTAAATGATTTCACTTATATATGGAATCTAAAAATAAATGAACAAAACACATAGATACAAGAACAGTTTGGTTGTTATCAGAGGGAAGCGGGATTGAGGGTGGGCAAAATGGTTAATGTGAGTCAATTGTATGGTGATACATGGTTATTTAGACTTATGGTGATGACCACTTTGTAGTATATACAAAAATTGAATTACGTGGTATACCTGGAACTAATATAATGTTGTAAACCAATTTTATCCTAATAACAATAATAATAATAATAATAAATCAGTGGCAGAGAAAGTGCCTTTATACTGCTGTGGTTTCAGTTGTTGCAGTAGATTATATGAGCTTTGGGCACCATATCCTCTATTCCAATGACTGGACACTTCCCCTCTCAACCTCCTTTGCCAGGTTCTGTGGGGTTAGGGTAGCATCAGGACTATTTATCTAACCTGTAAGCTTTTTTTTTTTTTAATTAACATATAATGTATTATTTGTTTCAGGGGTACAGGTCTATGATTCATCAGTCTTACACTAGTCACAGCGCCCACCATAGTACATATCCTCCCCAATGTCCATCACCCAGTCACCCCATCTTCCCCCTCCCACCTTCCCCTCCAGCAACCCTCAATTTGTTTCCTGAGATTAAGAGTTTTTTATGGTTTCTCTCCCTCTCTGGTTTCATCTTTTTTCATTTTTCCCTCCCTTCCCCTATGATCTTCTGTCTTATTTCTCAAATTCTTCATATCAGTGAGATCATATGATAACTGTCTTTCTCTGATTGACTTATTTCGCTTAAGCATAATACCCTCTAGTTCCATCCACATCGTTACAAATGGCAAAATTCTATTTTTGATGGCTGCATAATATTCCATATATACATACATATATATATATATATATATATATATATATATATATACACACATACATACACACACACACACACACACTACATATTCTTTATCCATTCATCTATTGGTGGACATCTAGGCTCTTTATTTTGTTTGGCTATTGTGGACATTGCTGCTATAAACATTGGGGTGAATGTGCCCTTTCAGATCACTACATTTGTATCTTTGGGGTAAATACCCAGTAGTTCACTTGCTGGTCATAGGGTAGCTCTATTTTCAACCTTTTCAGGAACGAACATAACTGTTTTCCAGAGTGGAAAACAGCTTGCCTTCCCACCAACAGTATAGAGGGTTCCTCTTTCTCCACATCCTCACCAATATCTGTCATTTCCACACTTGTTAATTTTAGCCATTCTGACTGATGTGAGGTGGTATCTCATTGAGGTTTTGATTTGTATTTCCCTGGTGCTGAGTGATGTTGAGCACTTTTTCATGTGTCTATTGTTCATTTGGATGTCTTCTTTGTAAAAATGTCTGTTCATGTCTTCTGCCCATTTCTTGATTAGATTATTTGTTCTTTGGGTGTTGAGTTTGATAAGTTCTTTATAGATTTTGGATACTAGCCCTTTATCTGATATGTCATTTGCAAATATCTTCTCCCATTCTGTCAGTTGTCTTTTGGTTTTGCTGACAGTTTCCTTTGCTGTGCAAAAGCTTTTTATCTTGATGAAGTCCCACTAGTTTGTTTTTGCCCTTGCTTCCCTTGCTTTTGGTGATGTTTCTAGGAAGAAGTTGCTATGGCTGAGTTTGAAAAGGTTGCCTATGTTCTTCTCAAGGATTGTGATGGATTCCTGTCTTACATTAAGGTCTTTCATCCATTTTGAGTCTATTTTTGTGTATGTTGTAAGAAAATGGTCCAGTTTCATTCTTCTGCATGTGGCTATCCAATTTTCCCAACACCATTCGTTGAAGAGATGGTCTTTTTTTCCCATTGGACTTTCTTTCTTGCTTTGTTGAAGATTGATAGACCATAGAGTTAAGGGTCCATTTCTGGGTTCTCTATTCTGTTCCATTGATCTCTGTGTCTGTGTTTGTGCTAGTACCATGCTGTCTTGATGATTACAGCTTTGTAATAGAGCTTGAAGTCGGGAATTGTCAGCTTTGGTTTTCTTTTTCAACATTCCTCTGGCTATTTGGGGTCTTTTCTGGTTACATACAAATTTTAGGATTATTTGTTCCAGCTCTGTGAAAAATCCTGATGGTATTTTAATAGGGATTGCTATTAACTGTGTAGATTACTCTAGGGAGCATAGGTATTTTCACAATATTTTTTCTTCCAATCCATGAGCATAGAACGTTTTTCCATTTCTTTGTGTATTCCTCCATTTCTTTCATGAGTACTTTATAGTTTTCTGAGTACAGATTCTTTGCCTCTTTGGTAGATTTATTCCTAGATATCTTATTTTTTTTAATTGTAAATGGGATCAACTCCTTAATTTCTCTTTCTTCTGTCTTGCTGTTTGTGTATAGAAATGCAACTGATTTCTGTGCATTGATTTTATATCCTGACACTTTACTCAATTCCTGTATGAATTCTAGCAGTTGTGGAGTGGAGTCTTTTGGGTTTTCCACATAAAGTATCATATCATCTGCCAAGAGTGAGAGTTTGACTTCTTCTCTACTGATTCAGATGACTTTTATTTCTTTTTGTTGTCTGATAGCTGAGGGAGGAATTCTAGTACTATGTTGGATAGCAGTGGTGATAGTGGACACCCCTGCTATGTTCCTGAACTTAGGGGGAAAACTCAGGTTTTCCCCATTTAGAATGATATTTGCTGTGGGTTTTTCATAGATGGCTTTTTGATATTGAGGTATATAACCTCTTTCCCTACACTGTGAAGAGTTTTGATCAAGAAAGGATGATCTACTTTGTCAAATGCTTTTTCAGTCTCTATTGAGAGTATCATATGGTTCTTGTTCTTTCTTTTACTAATGTGTTGTATCACATTGATTTGCAGATGTTAAACCAACCTTGCAGCCTAGGACTAAATCCCACCTAGTTGTGGTGAATAATCCTTTTAATGTACTGTTGGATCCTATTGGTTAGTATTTTGGTAAGAATTTTGCAACCATGTTCATCAGGGATATTAGTCTGTAATTCTCCTTTTTGATGGAGTCCTTGGTTTTGGGATGAAGGCAATGCTGGCCTCATGAAACAAGTTTAGAAGTTTTTCTTCCATTTCTATTTTTTGAAACAGTTTCAGGAGAATAGGTATTAATTCCTCTTTAAATGTTTGGTAGAAATCGCCTGGGAAGCTGTCTGTCCCTGGGCTCTTGTTTTTTGGGAGATTTTTGATGACTACTTCAATCTCCTTACTGGTTATGGGTCTGTTCAGGTTTTCTGTTTCTTCCTCGTTCTGTTTTTGTAGTTTATAGTCTCTAGGAATGCATCCATTTCTTCCAGATTGTCAAATTTCCTGGCTTATAGTTGCTCATAATATATTCTTATAATTGTTGGTATTTCTTTGGGATTTCTCCTTTTTCATTAATGATTTTACTCATTTGGACCCTTTCTCTTTTATTTTTGATAAGTCTGGCCAGGAGTTTATCAATCTTATTAATTCAATGAACCAGCTCCTAGTTTCATCGATTTGTTCTATTGTTCTTTTGGTTTCTATTTCATTGATTTCTGCTCTGATCTTTATTATTTCTCTTCTCCTGCTGGGTTTAGGCTTTCTTTGCTGTTCTTTCTCCAGCTCCTTTAGATGTAGTGTTAGGTTGTGTATTTGAGACTTCTCTTGTTTCTTGAGAAAGGCTTGTATTGCTATATACTTTCCTCTTAGGACTGTCTTTGCTGCATCTCAAGATTCTGAACAGTTGTATTTTCATTTTCATTTGTTTCCATGATTTTTTTTTTCAATTTAATTTCCTGGTTGACCCATTCATTCTTTAATAGGGTGCTCTTTAGCCTTCATGTATTAGAGTACTTTCCAACTTTCATCTTGTGATTGAGTTCTAGATTGAGTATGGTCTGAAAATATGCAGGGAATGATCACAGTCTTTTGGTACCAGTTAATACCTCATGATTCAGGATGTTATCTATTCTGGAGAATGTTCCATGTGCACTAGAGAAGAATGTGTATTCTGTTACTTTGGGATAGAATGTTCTGAATATATCTATGATGTCCATCTGGTCCAGTGTGTCATTTAAAGCCTCTATTTCCGTGTTGGTTTTTTGTTTAGATGATCTGTCCATTTCAGTGAGGACGGTGTTAAAGTCACCTACTATTATTGTATTATTGTCAGTGTATTTCTTTGATTTTGTTGTTAATTGGCTTATATAATTGGCTGCTTCCATATTAGGGGCATAGATATTTAAAATTGTTAGATCTCTTGTTGGATAGACTCTTTTAAGTATAATATAGTATCCTTCCTCATCTCTTATTATAGTCTTTGGTTTAAAATCTAATTTGTCGGGTGCCTGGGTGGCTCAGTGGGTTAAGCCGCTGCCTTTGGCTCAGGTCATGATCTCAGGGTCCTGGGATCGAGTCCCACATTGGGCTCTCTGCTCAGCAGGGAGCCTGCTTCCCTCTCTCTCTCTGCCTGCCTCTCTGCCTACTTGTGATCTCTGTCTGTCAAATAAACAAATAAAATCTTTAAAAAAAAATCTAATTTGTCTGATATAAAGATTGCCATCCCAGCTTTCTCTTGATGTCCATTAGCATGGTAAATTGTTTTCTCACTTAAAATCTGGAGGTGTCTTTGGTTCTAAAATGAGTCTCTTGCAGATAGAATATTGATGGGACTTATTTTTTTATCCCGTCTGATACCCTCTCTATTGTTTTAAAAATATTTTATTCATTTATTTGACAGAGAGAGGTACAGCAAGAGAGGGAACACAAGCAGAGGTAGTGGGAGAGGGAGAAGCAGGCTTCCCACCCAGCAAGGAGCCCAATGTGGGGCTCGATCCCAGGACCCTGAGGTCATGACCTGAGCTGAAGGCTGGTGCTTAACGACTGAAACCACCCAGGCACTCACCCTATATCTTTTGATTAGGGCATTTGGCCCATTTACGTTCAGGGTAACTATTGAAAAATACTAATTAAATGCCATTGTATTACCTGTAAGGTGTCTGTTACTGTATATTGTCTCTGTTCCTTTCTGATCTATATTACTTTTAGCTTCTCTCTTTGCTTAGAAGACCTAAGCAAAGGGTTCCTGTAGGGCTAGTTTGGTGTTTGCAAATTCTTTAATTTTTGTTTGTCCTGGAATCTTTTTATCTCTCCTTCTATTTTCACTGACAGCCTAGCTGGATATAGTATTTTTGGATGCATATTTTTCTCATTTAGCACTCTGAATATATCATGCTTGTCCTTTCTGACCTGCCAGGTCTCTGTAGTAAGTCTGCTGCTAATCTGATGTTTCTGCCATTGTAGCTTATAGACCTCTTGTTCCAAGGTGCTTTCAGGATTTTCTGTCTGTGAGACTTGCAAGTTTTACTATTAGATGATGGATTATTGATAGTTTTTTATTGATTTTGAGGTGGGGCTCTCTCTGCTTCCTGGATTTTGATGCCTGTTACAGTCCCCAAATTAGGGAAGTTCTCCCCTATAATTTGTTCTAATATACCTTCTGTCCCCCTTTCTCTTTTTTCTTCTTTTGGGATCCCAGTTATTTAATATTGTTTCATCTTATGGTATCCCTTTTCTCTCGAATTCTCCGTTTTTGATTGAGTAGTTTATCTCTCTTTTTCTCAGCTCCTTTATTCCCCATCATTTTGTCTTCTATATCACTAATTTTCTCTTCTGACTAATTTACCCTAGCAGCTAGAGCCTCCTTTTTTTTTTTTTTTTATTGCACCTCATTAATAGCCTTTTTGGTTTTGACTTGGTTAGATTTCAGTTCTTTTATTTCTCCAGAAAGGGATTCTCTAGTATCTTCTATGTTTTTTTTCAAGCCTGGCTAGTGTCTTTATAATCATCATTCTGAACTGTAGTTCTGACATCTTACTAATGTCCATATTGATTAGGTCCCTGGTAGTCTGTACTGCCTTTTGTTCTTTTTTTTTTTTTTTTTTTGAGTTGAGTTTTTCTGCTTTGTCCTTTTTTCCAGAGAAGATGAATGAGAGAACAAAAGAGTAACAACAACATCAGAAAAATATATACCAAAAAAATCAGAAGAGCCCTAAAAATCAGGGGGTGGGATGTGAATAAAGGGGGGGGGGAATATGATCAGGCTGGTAAAAGAACAGAGCCACACACTAGATTTTGGGTGTATTTTGGTCTGTTAGAAGAAAGTGCCTCCCAAAATTTTAAAGAAAGAAAATCTTACATATATATACAAAAATAAGGGTAAACACAATGAATGAATGGAATATGATTTTAAAGAGGAAAATTTTAAAAAGATTTTAATTTAACTTTTTAAAATCTAATAAGATGTTGGTTTGAAAAAGGAAAGAAGGAAAATTCATAAAAAAATAGAAAAAGAAAAAATAAAGAAAATTTTAGAAATTAACTATAAAAAAACAAGGAATCATGGAGAAAAAACCATGAATTCTATGTGCTGTATTCCCTTACTGCTGGAGTTTTGCAGTTTCCTTGACTGGTAAACTTCTTGACTGGATGTTCTTGCTGATCTTCTGGGGGAGGGACCTGTTGCAGTGATTCTCAAATGTCTTTGAATGAGGCAAAATTGCACCACCCTTGCCAGAGTCTGCTCAGTTTTACTCTCGGTAGCTTTTGTTCCCTGAAAGCATTTCCTACACCTTTGGAGGATAAGAATGAAAATAGTGGCCTCCCAATCTCCAGCTCCAGAGGAGCTGAGAGCTGGAGGCCTCACTCCGCCATGAGCACTCAGTGAAAAGCAGTCAATCCCTCCTGTCTCCCTGGTCTCCGGCATTTTGTGCTCACCTGGCCTGTGACCGAGCATTTCTATCTCTAGCACATGGCCCCGTTTAGAGTTCCCAATCCGAGCAGATTCCTGTGGTGTGCTTCCATGCCCCTCCTCCTGGGGTTGGAAAGGGAGACTCTCCAGATCTACTGCTTGTTGGGTCCCTACTCGAACAGTTGTGGTCCAGCTGTGCCATGGATTGTGGTTTATGGCAACCCCAAGCTGAGAGCCCACTCCTCAGCTCCATCTTTGCAGCTGGCTTCCTTGCTCTATATCTGGGAGCTCTGCTGCACTCAGGCATGCTTGGTCTTTCTGTGACCCTGAGGGAATCTGAGACCACATTGTCCCAATGAGGGTTCCACCCACCACTTAGCCACTGGAACAACATCCCTCTGTGGAGCAGACTTGTAAAAGTTCTGATTTTATGCTCTGCTGCTCTATCACATGGTGGTACCTGGCTGACAGAGGCTCCCTCCCCCTGCAGTCTATCTTCCCAAATATTGCCTCGGATTCACTTCTTCACATGTCCTACCTTCCAGAAAGTGATGACTTTTCTGTTCATAGAATTTCAGCTATTCTTTTCTTCAATCTACTGTTGAGTTTATAGATGTTCAGAATGGTTTGATAACTATCTAGCTGAATTCCTGGGGCCAGACAAAATTTAGGTTTCCTACTCTTCTGCCATCTTGCTCCTCCCTCTAACCTGTAAACCTTTTTTTAATTTTTAAAAAAAAATTTTAGAGATTTTATTTATTTATTTGACAGAAAGAGATACCACAAGTAGGCAGAGAGGCAGAGAGAGGGAGGGAAGCAGGCTCCCCACTGAGCAGAGAGCCTGATGTGGGACTCAATCCTAGGAGTCTGGGATTGTGACCTGAGTGGGAGGCAGAGGCTTTAACCTTTTAACCTTTTAACCCACTGAGCCACCCAGTTGCCCCATAACCTGTAAACTTTTTAAATAAATCTGAACAAAGATAGTTAAGGCAGATTTCAAGAATTTGGTTCAGTAATTCAGAATAAACTCTTGTTCTGGAGCAAAGAATACATGCAGTGATATTTGGAACACCAAGAAGCCTGGCAAATCGGTTTCTTAGTATCTTCCAGTTAGGCTGCTTTTGGAGCCTAATCTTCCAGTTTTAAGCTATCTGAAAATCTGCACTGTCCTTTTAGCCTGATGGTTCACTTGATAGTGGTTTGTGACAAATTAAAATAATCAGAAGTAAATGCAGAATCTTCGAGATAATAAAGGTTTTATTTATTTTTAAGATGATGTAAATTAAATTTGGAATATTTTTAAATGTGCCTCTCATATTTCTTTTGTTGAAAAGATGAATGATTATATATATGAATTAACTATCAATAATTTCTTCCCTTGAAGTGTGCCAGTAAAATCAAGATAGAATAACTTTTCTTAACTGAGAAATAGATTCCTTGGGCAAGTTACGCTGAGTGGCCTGAAAGTTCTGGGTTTTTAATGCCAAAATAAGTTCCAAGTGATCAGAGGTAACTTTCAGCCAAGGCTGCTGCATGAGTAGTTTCTGGCAGTGCTACATGTAGTCTGGCCAAGGTAATGTCATGACCAATTCTTTGAATAATAATGTGTCATCTCTTAAGAGAGACCCTCTACAACAGATAATTCATACTGTCAATTTGGCAACTAACCTCATTATTTCCTAGTAAGTTTTTGTCTCTATTAATCTAGCTTCTTAATCTCCAAATCACTCTCTGGTGTCTTCACACTTAAGTGATTAAACTACTTGGCCTTAGTTGCTATTGTCAAAAAAAAAAAAAAAGTTAATGAATTGATTAGTTTCAGGATTATGTCATTTCTTTGTTTCAGGAAATTGTAAAGGGTAGTGTGAATAGTAACCGTAAGAAGTCTTACTGGAAGAAATGGCAAATTATAAAGTATTTAATTTAGAGTTTCCTTTTATGAGTAGTACCATACTTATTTTATTTCTGTGATTCTAATTCTCCTCACTTGTAAGATCTGACACCAATTTAGTATAGCCCATTTCTTAAAGGGGAACTACCATAAAAGATACATACATTCTTTGTAAAATAAACCTGATTTTAGAAATGTTAAAATGTGGGGGGAAATAGAAAGTAACCAAATTAAGGAAATAATTTTGTCTGTTTGTGTGAGATTCTGAGGAAGTGTTTTAGGAAATTAAGGTTGATGAACAGTAGGAATTTTGCAGGCCGTCTTGTTTTTCCCAGTCAGTATAGTTAATTGTTGAATAGCTGTGCTAAAGGTTCTCTTGTTGTCAGTCCTGGTTTTGCACAATTTTAGTAAATCTTTTCATGGGGACCTTTTTAGCAATTTGCTTAATAAATACATGAATATATATGCTATTATACACATATAAAACATTTTAAGATTGGGTTATAGCTGGAGGTAAAGGGAAAAATCAGGCTGTTATACTTCAAGATAAAATGTCAAAATGCAATTTTTACTGAACATTTTAAGAGTTTAAAAAGTTTAGAAAATGAGGCTGATGACTATTGTTCATCATTAATAAGACATATCAGTAATGGGAAAAGCCCACACTTCCCCAATGTGGTACTGTTTATTATTATTCAGATATTTAAACATGAGCATGTTTGTTTAAACAATTTACATTGTATTTTATGCCATGGTGTTTATTTTTTTAATTAAATATATTTAGAATAGCGGTGGGCTGAAGCCAAGAACACAATAAAGTTACCATTGCCTAGCAAATTTTTTTGGAAAACTGCATTGTTATGTACTCAACGAGTAGATAATTGGCTTTAGTGTTTAAGAGAAAAAAAAGAAAAAGTGTTCTAGGGATACAATGACCATATGCTGTGTTTTATATAGCTAAGTTATGTTCTGTCTTTGTTTTATGCTATAGTTCTTTTCATTTTGTGTGTAATGTGCTTTAATTTCACATGCACTGATTCTGTATGTGTAGCTTTAAAAGTCTTAACTTTGAATCACATATGTGTGTGTATGTGTATATATATATATTTATATATATATGCATGAAAGTATACAATATATTGATTCATAAGGGAATGTAAACTGCAAAATATACATAAAACAAATCTAATCCATAAGTGCAGTATTTAAAAACTAAAATGTATGATAACTAGGTAAGTGAACTCAATTCTTAACAGATGCAGTATTATGTTTCATAGTTTGTAACATGCCTTGTTTTTTTTAACTTTTGTGTATCATTATACTATCCAATCATGGCTATTTAATAAAGCACAATGGATGGATATTGACATAGTACTTAGAGAATAAATAAGGGAAACCAAACAAGATACCACATTGGCTGCAGATGGGAACTAAGAACCAAAAGCGAGAGGTTAATTCTGAAGAGCTGGCTGAGCTTCCCGTGGAAGTCAGTCAGAATGAGATTGAACCCGAAGACTTCTTCTCTGACCTTTGTGCCTCCAAAATGCTTTTTGTCATGGTGTGTGTGTGTGTGTGTGTGTGCACGTGCACAAGGACACAGGAGGTGCAGATATATGGATAGCTACCTAGGTGGAATAATTTGGAAGGTAACATTCTGGAAATCAGTATCCTTAGGAGATTCAGTGATTTCGGAAAATGTGTCACCTGGAGCTCTGCGTCCCATTGAATTGCTGATTAAGACCCAGAGCAGGGATTTGAAAATTTGGGAATGGATCCTATTGAATTCCTTGGTTTTCCTCCTTTTCTTATTCCTTTTTTTTTTTTTTTATTTTTTCAGAAGGCGCACCTACAAGGTGTCTTAAAATGAGGAAGCAATATAGTGTAATACTTAATGAGATTGGACCTTGGACTCAGCAAACTTGGCTTGAGTCCTGGCTCTGCCCACATCAGTTTCTCCTCAGCAGGTGCCTCCAACTAATGAGCTATTAAGTAGGCTCTAAAGGGTAGGAGGGAGGATGTGACCTCCTGGGGACTCTGCAGCTGGTCTGTCTTCTGGAGGAGCTCTCAGCAGGCTAATAGCTGCTCGTACCAGAGGAGAGAGGTGATCAGAGAATGGTTGAAACAGTTCTGGAGTTTGTTTTTCTCAAAGGTGTTTACCTGATCGTTAGCCATTTGGTAGCACAGAAAATGTTCAGTCCATCCATCTTCCTGTCTAGTGGCTTTTTCAGTTACCCTGTGAATTACACATTTTCACTGACTTAACACATAACACTGGCCCAGGTGCCCTCAAATGCAGCACTAACATGAAATACATGTGTTGACTCTGCAGCCATTTTTATTTCTGTCTGAGACAGGTTTCAGGTCAGTAGATAAAACACTCTTGACATCTTTAATACCCTTTATAGGACCTTTTATAAATAATAGTTGTCAGCTGATAGATTTTTTTTCTTCCCCCCCAAGCATTGATGAGATTTCAAAACAGAATTTGGTGGGTGGCTGCAGGTTGTTTCTGGAAAATAAAGACAAGCTATTTACTTATTTTAGCTTCAAATGCCTCTTTCATTATTTTGCCATTTTAAAAATGTTGTCTTAATGCCCCATAGAACATGTGGCACCAGTGAGCTAATCAGAGTCAAAGAAAACATTGATTCAAGGAGTGGTTTGCAGCAATGCTCTGTACTGGCATTATGCTCACAGAAGGAAAGATTGTTAACACTTAAATTGGGTGGGTTCTCAGAGTGGTTGGCCTCGGGGGAGGGGACACACGGAGCTAAGAAACATGCACCCTGGGTGTCAGGGCAATGAAGAGCACCATAGCATTGGAGAGGAGTGTTTTATTAAAAATATACCCTAAGTAGGGGTGCCTGGGTGGCTCAGTAGGTTAAGCCTGTGCCCTTGGCTCAGGTCATGATTTCAGGGTCTTGGGATCGAGTCCTACATCAGGCTCTCTGCTCGGTGGGGAGCCTTCTCCCCCACCCCCTGCCTGCCTCTCTGCCTACTTGTGATCTATCTCTGTAAATAAATAAATAAAATCTTTAAAAAATACATATACACTAGGTATATTTTATAGTATAAAAGCATATACACTAAATACATATCTTAATTGTACAGTTCGATGAAATTTTACCAACTGCATGCACCTACCGGCCCAGTACTCGGAGCGAGAATCAGATATCATGAGAACCTCAAAAGTCCCCCCGCCCGTAACTCTTAGTTATTACACCCCCTAAGAAGCCTTTATCCTAACTTCTAACATCACATTAGTTTTTTCTGTTTTTGAACTTTATGTAGATACAGTCATAGGATGTGTGCACTTTTGTATCTGGCTTCTTGCTCAACATTGTTTCTGTGAGATTCATCCATGTTGTTCCAAGCAGTTGTGATTTGTTCATTGTAACCGCTGTCTAAGAATAAGAATGTTCCCCTTTAGTAGATACTGCCGGTTTTTCATCTTATCTGTTACCTTTTAAAAATGCAAGTAATCAGGGCACCTGGGTGGCTTACTCAGTTAAGCGTCTGCCTTCAGCTCAGATCATGATCCCAGGGTCCTGCAATCCAGACCTGCTTTGGGTTCCCTACTCTGCTTCTCCCTCCCCCTCCGCCCTTCACCCCTGCTTGTGTAAACAGGGGTGAAGGGCAGAGAGGGAGGGAGAAGCAGACTCCCCACTGTGCTCTCTCTCAAGTAAGTAAATAAAATCATTTTTTTTAAAATGCAGGTAATCACAGAAGCTCTGTTGCTTTACCATGGTTTCTGAAGTATAAACTGAAGAGAAAGACTTCATCAGGATCATGAACTAGCCCTTATCTCTAAAAAAGACACACATTTGTATACACACTATAGTTCCTAACACTGTTACGTACAGTTTTCAGTTTTACCTCAGTGTTATTGTATTTTAACTAACTGCTCTTAGGGGTTTTTTTTTTTTTCTTGTTTTTTAATCAACTCTGTAATCTTAGTACCAATCACTGTGCTGTAGATGCTCCTGTTAATCCCATTTTACAGGTAAGGTACAGAGAAGTAACTTGATCAAAATTATATATTAGGAAGTAGGGAAGAATGTGTGTACCTCCTTTACATGTAAGTCATATAGGATTTTTATAAAAGTCAGACAAGGACACAGTTGTGAAGACCAGACTTCTTTTTTTTTTATTTAATTTTTTTTCAGTGGTCCAGAATTCATTGTTTATGTGGACTTCTATGCAGAGAAAGCTCAAAGGGTTGATAGAGCCTTTAATAATTGCACAGAAGCATTTAGATAGTTTCCATGAAAGTAGATGAGAAGAACTTTCTACCTTAATATATTTACCAATGCTAAAATTCATACAAACCTTATAGTAGAGAGACAGCGTTGAGAATAAAATCCCTAGAACCAGAATATCTGTTCTTAAATCCCCAGCACTCCACCCAGAATCTAGTTCTCTGCAGAAAACACATCAGATCCTATCCTTTTCTTCTTGATGGGGTCTTGCATTGAGTTTATTTCTTCTATGTCCCTCTGCTTGGTTGGAAACTCACTGAGGAGCTGGTGCCAGGTCATTTGTAATCCTTTACAGTGCCTAGTGCTATGTTTTGATGACAAATATCAAAAATATATAAGGAATAATAAAATACTTAGATTTTACACCATTTACTATTTATACTGCATCTACTTCCCAAAGAACCAGAAACAACTTGCAAGGAGAAAAAAAAAAATGCAAAATATGGTATTTACATATTTTGGGGCAATGGAGATAAACAGATCACAACATTTAAGTAATGACTTTGACTAAAATTTTTGCAGTCTAATGCAAATGGCAAAATATTTTAAGTGAAATAATTTCTATTTTCTGAGGAAAAAATAAATACGTATCTTGGATTTATTTATTTATATGTCTGCCTTCCCCTCTAGACAGGGAAGCCTTTATGAGTAGGGAATGTATCTTATTTAAATTTGTATCCCCAAAGCCAATCACATGCTTAACATGTGGGCACATGAATGAATGAATGAATGAATGAATGAAAGAACAAAAGAAAAAGAGGAAGGAAGGAAGAGAGAAAACACATTTCTGGGAACTATCATGATAACAAAACTATTAGAATGACTGTACATATTTGCCATAGCAACATAAGCAGAATATAGAGCACAGAAGTGCGACCAGAGTTGGTTTGCTTGGGTTTAAAACCAGACTCCTTTACTTGCTACCTGTATGCCCTTGAGCAAATTACTTCTCTGGGTATCAGTTTCTTCAGCTGTAAAGTAAGTTAATAATACCAACTGCCTCTTAACAATTATATGAAATAATACATTTAAAGGTCCTAGCATTTAATAAGCATTTGACACACATTAGTAATTCATTAATTTAGCACTTTTTTTTTTAAATTCAGGAGCTATAGCATGACAGGTACTGTTCTAAAATTGCTAAATGCTAAAGCTACAGAATTTAGCTAAAGTCCCTAATATTATGGCGCTTGTTTTCTTGTGGTGTATAGGGACAGAAAACAAATAGCTATCTATAAAGTGGCAAGTGCTATGAAAAAAATAAAGTACCAAAGTGGGAGGAATCATGGTGGTGTGGCTGCTCTTTTATATGCCATGGTCAGAGAATTCTGAATTCTGAATTCTCCATAATGAAATACACATGTGCATACTTATTCAGACTTAATGTTGCCTAGGTATTTATGCAGGTCTGGTAGTCTAGTTTTTGTTTTGTTTTAAGATTTTATTTATTTATAAAGAGAGAGACCTGAAGGAAGGTAGGTGTGGAATATGGGTGTTCTAGAGGAAAGAGCCCAGGGTGGAGAAGCAGCCCGTGTCCAGTGTGCTGCATTAACCATGGATAGCAAGGAACCATGAGAGAGAGGGCCAGAGAGAAGTTTAGAGGTGAGAGCAAGAGTGGGGTCTAGCTCATGGTCCTGTGAGGACCCCTTTGGAGAGTTTTGGGCATGGGTGTAATGGAACCTGATTTGTCTTGGTGTAGGGCAATTCTGCATGCTCCGTGGAGAAGAAGTGGGAGCAGGGTATGAGACCTAACCCAGGAGAACAATTAGGAGGCTATTGAGATAAGCCAGTTAAGAGGTGATAGTGGCTTAGACTAGGATGGTATCATTGGAGATGGGAAGAAGAGATCAAAATTTGAATACATATAAATGTAGACTTGATTCAGTTTACTATTCAGTTGGATGAGGGTAAGAGAGAAAGAGGAACGAAGGTAAACTCCCAAGATTTTTAGCCCAAGGGACTAGGTCAACTGGAGATGTCATTAAGATGGAAAAGTGGGGGGAGGGGGTGGCCTGGCTAGCTCAGTTGGAAGAGCTTGCAACTCTTGATCCTAGGGTCATGAATTTGAGCCCCATGTTGGGTGTAGAGATGATCTAATAAAAACTTAAAAAAAAAAAAAGATGGAAAGATGACAAAGTTTTTCTCTGGGTGATGAGGGTGGATAGAGAGTTATCAAGGATTCTGACTTGAATATAAAGTTCTTTTATTCATTTACTGTTTATTGATCTCCTACTGTGTGGCAGACACTGTTGTAGATTCTTGGAGTAAATCAGTGGGGGAAAAATGACAATCTCTTCCCTTTAGAGATTTAAATGAAGGAGGACAATGAATAAGTATTACAAATACATAAGTATCTTGCTGTTATTGCCTTGCTCTCCTTGTGAGCTCTCAAATAATCTGCTTTTAAATAATCTGCTTCTAAAGACATTGGACCACAGTCTTTTCAGTTAAATCAGATGATACTTTCAATTCACATCTTTTTTCCTCAGCCCTGTTCAGATGAAATAGACTCCTTGTCATACAGTTCACACCTAATGCTAACTCTATACAGTGTTTATATCTGAATTCTCCATAATGAAATACACATGTGCATACTTATTCAGACTTAATGTTGCCTAGGTATTTATGCAGGTCTGGTAGTCCAGTTTTGTTTTGTTTTGTTTTGTTTTTTAGATTTTATTTATTTATTTGACAGAGAAAGATCACAAGTAGACCGAGAGGCAGGCAGAGAGAGAGAGAGGGGGAAGCAGGCTCCCCGCTGAGCAGAGAGCCCGATGCGGGACTTGATCCCAGGACCCTGAGATCATGACCTGAGCCGAAGGCAGTGGCTTAACCCACTGAACCACCGAAGCGCCCCAAGTCTGGTAGTCTAGTTTAGGGACACCAGCTCCTATCCGCTTAAGTTGTTTCAAGTGGATAATTGGTTCCAGAATTATTTTGTCATAATTTTTCTACCTCATACTTGTATTTCTCTGCCCATACTCAAAACCTGTCTGCTTCTTGCTCACCTTGGTACACATTGGTGCAGTATTTCCCATTGCATTCCATATTACTCCAGGTCTGAGAAACAGACCATGAAAAAAGTATTCCATGATCAAAGAAGAAAAGCCACATTCTATATACCCCACTTGGAAACTCACATTGTACATGACTACTTTTAAGTCTTGGAGAAGTCTCACAGTAAGAAACTTGTGTAAAGCTGTTCACTCAGCATGTCCAAGGCTTACTTTACCATAAAATAGAAATTTGCCAGCATTCCACAGAACTGGTATTTCAGAGTTCACACTTAGGGAAAATGCTGGGTGGACCAACAGCATCACTGGCAAGAAATCCAGATAAATGGGCTCCAGTGTAAAAGGTGGCTTTGTGACTCAGTGGGTTAAGCCTCTGCCTTTGATCTCAGGGTCCTGGGATCGAGCCCCACATAAGGCTTTCTACTCAGGGAGCCTGTTTCCCCCTCCTCTCTCTGCCTGCGTGTGATCTCTGTCTCTCTGTGTCAAATAAATAAAATCTTAAAAAAAAAAAAAGATTAAAAAAAAAAGATGGCTTTGTGTGAGCTTTAGCAAGGCAGTTAATTTCTCTGTCTCTTAGTTTTCTCATTTGTAAAATGGGGATAATAACAGGCCCTCTTAAGTTCACTTTAGGCTTCACTCAGTGTTACTAAATGTATAAAACATGAATAAAATCACATTACACAAGTTTAAATAATATAGTTTTAAATCTTACTTTATGTCTCTTTAATCAAGCATTTAATTTCCATGTCATGCATATTCTAAAATAATATAATTAATGTGCATAGTAATTTATGGCCAAGTTAAGTCTCCTTTCACCAATGGTTTGATTTCTACTTGTTATCTGTAGTAGAGTGTAAATGACCTCCTGCAGGAAGTCACCCTCTGTTTGGTCTCCTCCCTTCTCTCTTACTCTTTCAGTGACTCGCCAAGAAAGTCTGCCTCTCCTCTGGTACATAGCTCTGCAAGGGCAAGAACACGTCCTCAGTGCCTGGCACGTCGCAGAGGTTCAGTTAATACTGAGCTGAATCCTAAATTGTTCAATTTCTATGAATTACATCATCCTGTTTTCAATTTTTATACCCACAAAACTGGGGAAGGGAGCTCTTATTCCTTCATCTTGAGTGTGTTTATCATCAGGGTTCCCACAACATAATCCTTCACGGACTTTGCTTTGGTTCTTGTTCTGAGAACAAATTGCCCTGCGGTTCAGGGCACTGCCTGCTCTCCTACTGGGGATTTGGGCTGTTTCTTCTCTTTATTCCTTCCTTAACCCATAGTGAAGTCAATCACTATTCTGTAGAAGTAGGAACAATTCCAAGGCTTCCTTCTCTCTTCTTTCCTTTGAGTTCATTGCTACTCATGTTGAACATCTTTATTATGCCTTCATTTCATATACTCTGTACTTGTCACCCCATTTCTGTTTGAAGACACTTTAAGGGGACAGAGCCTATAACCTGGTCATTTACCTGTGGGTCTTGAGCAAATTCTGACTTTCTGACTAATTTCTCATACCACTCTCCCTCTTCATCCTACTGTTCTCTCCTTTATTTCTTCAACTAATTGTTTTGGTTTCATTGCTTATAAGTTCTCTATAAGACCATCTCCTCATAGATGCAGTAACCTATGGGAACTTGACAGGAAACATTCAAACAGTATAAAGGAGAACAAAGACTATGTGTCATAGCTAATGCGACTAAATCAACAACTTTTATTTGCTGCTCCCAACAATGTATTATTACCCCTGTTTTGCAGGGGTAATAATACACTATATTATGTATTACCAAATGCAGTAGGAAATCCTTAATATCTGACACTAAGCATCTGTGAGGACCCGATCAAGGCTGGCTAGCATGACTTCAATACTATGCTCAAGTGAAACCAGTGAACTAAAATGATGAAGATTTGGTGGGCCAGGAGATGGCAGTTAACTAACGGAACAAGAATTCTAGATACAAAGATTTCTGGTGTTAATGAACACATTGATGAAGGGATGTGGTACACTGTGAGGGCAAGGGGAGTGGAAATCAGCTATGGTAATGACAGAGTAGTTGGAGAGGTAGTCTGTAGAATGTTTAAGAACTTTGAAAATCTGGGGGGATGTGGGTGGCTCATCAGGTAAGTGTCTGGCTCTTGATTTCTACTCAGGTCATGATCTCAGGATCAAGGGATGGAGCCCCACATCAGGCTCCATGCCTGCTTAAGATTCTCTCTTCTCCTTCTCCCCACCACTCCCTCCCACTTATGCCCATGTGAGCTCTTAAAAACAAACAAGAAACCAAAAACAAACAAACACCTTTGAGAACTGGATTAGAAACAAAGGTGTGCTAACTTTAGCTGACTTTGTACATGGCTTACTTACAATAATGCTCAAAATGCAGTAGTTGCGTATTCCAAGATCTGAATAGCATGTTGAGTCTGTAGCATATACTGCTTTTTTAAAGATTTTTTCCAAATATTTAGAGTCCCTATACAGTTTTCTGATAAACTCAGCAAGTTTGGGACAGGTTAATCAGCTAATAAAGTATCTTTATTCACACTGAGGAGAAAAGAGGTTTGGCCCAATTTGCAGTGACTGGCGTGGACCCTACAAAAAAATTAAGTGTCCTATGTCTCTGTAAGTATTCCTAAGCCAGGCAATGCTAAGTAGTTTCAAAATCTGATTTTCAAGACCTTCTCTTTCTGCATTCTTCAAATCAACAAATGGGATTTTTTTTAAAAGAATACTGTATATATGGTCTTGTTTACATTTGACCTGAGAGGTTTTATTTTGTTTTGTTTTACTCAAAGAGACATAGGAGTTCTCTCCACAGCTAGATCTCTGTGATGACAAATTACTTGGATAAAGAGAAAAACCAGAAGCAGATTTTCAAAATTCACATTGGACTTACAATGTAGGAGCCATCATTTCAGCCCTAATTATTGCTTCAGATTATAAAACGAAAGGAGAACTTGTTATATAATATCAAAATTGATTAAGAGCAGATTCAGTCAGATGGTTACCCAGGACACCAATGCTTTACAACCAAGGTCACCTCTATGGGAGAGTTGCTTAGGTGGGACCGCAAGAGGTATATACCATAATAGCAATAGGATGTCCAATGACAGTGTGTCCTGTCACTTGTAGGCCTTCTGGTGTATAAATTGGTATTGGTTGGTTCTTCTCCCCCTAGTCTCTTCCTCTACCCCAGTGCTTAGTTCACATCAGTGAACTAAGTATTTAAACAACATCAGTTTGTCGTGAGTTCAAGTTCCACATTGGGCGGTAGAGCTTAATTTACAAAAAAAAAAAAAAAAAAAAAAAAAAAAAAAAAAGAACTAAACAACAACAGTTTGAAGGGACCAAATTATTAGCCTGTGTGGGGACCTGGGAAATCCAGTGTTTTGGCCGCATGTCTGCATTGTCTAAGGGAATATATTAAATGGGTAAATGTTAATCTATTAATTTGATATTGTAAAAATGCAAAATCTAACAAGTTGGCTCTTTATGATGATCTTCCTTGCTCAGACAAGAAAATAGGATGAGTAGTCTAGAGACTCATGTTCCAGTCCAGAGCTCCTCCCTAAAGAACTCCAGGTACTTGGGCTAGTCGTGTGAATATTCCATCAATCGCATTTTCCATTTCAGTTCCTTTGTCTCACCTATAGTGCCTTAACAAATCTTAATGATGGGAGTACTAAGGAAATATGTTGTTTTGGAAAATCCTGAAAAGACAGACACCTCCAAGTAGAATATATACTGAGGAAGATTATATGACAGTGTTATAAAAACTCACAGCCTTGACTAGAGCATATGTTTTTCATGAATCCAAAACATTTTATTGCTGAAAGGGATTTCAGAGAATATGTAGGATCCACTTTGCTTATTACACTGAGGCCTAGAGAGGTTGCTAAAGGTCACAGAGCTTTGCCCTTATATTTAACAATGCCAAATGTCTGGAGACCACCTTCTCAAAAAAAAAAAAAAAAAAAAACGATTGCACCTGGATTTGCAAACAGGAACAGAAGGAGGGAATTTTAGTCCTTTCCCCCAAGTAGCCTTTTGGTTGTTTCCAGCTTCTTTTCTTTAAATACGAAATGAAGGAATACGTTTATGAGTTTTGCTACCTAAATTTTAACTTGATGTTTATTTCAAATGAAACATCAAAATCTCAACTATAATTCTCACTACATTTTCCCCCCAGTGAATTTGGCTCAAAAAAAAAAGAAAGAAAAGAAAAGAAAAGCCCACACTACTTCTTAAACATTACATATTATTACAGAAAAAGGAAACCTCAAAACTGAACAGAAAACTAGCACCTGGGTGGCTCAGTCAGTTAAGTGTCTGCCTTCAGCTCAGGTCATGATCCCAGGGCCCTGGGTTAGGGTTAGGGTTAGGGTTGGGTGCCCTGCTCAGTAGAGTGTCTGCTTCTCCCTCTGCTGCTGCTCCCCCTGCTTGTGCTCATATGCCATCTCTCTCTCTTGCTCTCTATGTCAAACAAATAAATAAAATCTTAAAAAAAAAAAAGAAAACTAGCTTGAATCAATTAAATTAAATTTAAAACCATATCAGAGGCTTGGTAAGTTAAAACTGACAACCACTCTTTGATCATAGCTGGGTTTGATGCCAAAGGAGTTAATTTTGGGGGAAATCAGCAGAATGTTCTCTTAGTGTCTTCCCAGCAGACACCAAACTAGGATTAGATACACAAGCATTTTACTAAAAGATACCAGTGCCAGCCTCATGGGGGAGCTACCTGAGGAGTGGCACAAGACCTTGCATTTAGAACACTTAGTTGGTGTAATGGCTTGCTATCCCAGGCTTAAAATTCTTAATGATTTTTGAATGGAGAGCCGCACGTTTTTATTTTGTACTCAACTTATGTAACTGGTCCTGGAGGAAATGCCTGTGCTAGAAAATGGGGGAGGAGCCAGGAAAGGTATAATAGCTGCATCTGACCTCCGTGCCAGTTTGACCCTGAATGAAAGTGAGAGGAAGGGAAGATGAGGCATAAGTGTCCTAGACTGCAGTGCAATTGAAGGAATGCTCAGTGAGACCATCACAGGAGGGAGTTCTTACCAAACTGGTAAAGTCAGAGGAGCTCTGGGTCTCCTGGGAACCTGGCTGCCTCCACATTGCTGCTCAGTCATTGGCTGGGAGCAGCTGAGGGAGTCATGGTCTCTGCACACACACACCAGGGGGAGTTCAGAGCAGCAGCTGGGGCCCTGGGGATGCAATCTCAGGACTCCCTGTTGGATGCAATCTCAGGACGCCACATAACATTCCCTGTTGCCCCTACCTTTGCCTGAGGCTTCTGGGAGATTCAAAATTAGCATCTGTATCTGCATTTTCCTATTGCTGCCCTAAAAAATTGCCACAAACTTGGTCATTTAAAACAACACATTTTTTTTTTTAACTGTTCTGTAGGTCAGAAGTCTAACATGGGTCTCATTGGGTCAAACTCAGGGTGTCAGCAAAGCTGTCTCTCTGGTAGCTTCTAGGGAAGATTTTTTTCTTTGTCTTTTTTCACCTTCTAGAGGTCTCCCGCAATCCTTGGCTCATGGCCTCATTCCTTTATCTTTAAAGGCAGCAATGCTACATCTCTCTGGGCCTTTATTCTGTAGTCAGGACTTCCTCTGACCACAACTACAAAGTGTTCTCTGATTTTAAGACTCCATGTGATTAGATTGGGACCACCTGTATGATCCAGGATACCATCCCCATGTCAAGGTCTTTCACTTAATTTTATCTGCAAACATTGCTTTTTTCATGTTAAGAAATATATTCAGACTTCGGGGGTTAGGCTGGGACCTCTCAAGGAGCTATTATTTTGCCTACCACATTACTTTTCCCTTTAAACTAGTTTTTCTTCACCAGTTTCTCTCTCTTCTCTCTTTTTTGCAAGGGGTGTTTCGATTTTGTGGCGAGTTAGGTAATGAGAAAGGTGTCATTCCATATGTAATGAATGTACGAACAACGGCAGCACTCTGTTTCCCCTCCAGCTAATGGTGGGACTCTTAAGGGACAAATCACAAATCCAGGATCTGTGCAGGCATATGTGTTTGTAAACTTTTGGTCCAAAGCAGCGGTTCACAACCTTGGACTTCTAGCAGAATCATCTAGGGGTGCTGTAAAGTCCTGATACCCAGGCACACGACATTCAGATTAAATCAAAATCTTTGGGGCCATAGGTAGCCTGAAAAAGCTTCCAGGTAATTCCAGGATGTAGCCAGAGTTATGATGTTTTACAAGCCTTAAATTGTGTAACATATTCTTGGGCAATGACAAGTGAAGAGCTTTTAACATTAGACTTTTCCGTGGTAGGTGGTCTTTGCTTAAATAACTTTGACTTGTAAGATCTTAATAGATGGATGAAAAGCAGATAGTTTCATTTATCACAGGCAACCCATGCCAAACACCAATAATTTATTTGCATTTTTAAAATAATAGAGGATAAATGATCTTGTTCATGTTCTTTCTGCCAGAGCCTATTTAAGATTATAAAAACCTGAAAAGCATTACTATTGTAGGCCTTAGAACCAAAATAACTAATGAACCAATCTGATATTAAAAGTGCTTCAAATAGGGGCTTCTGGGTGGCTCAGTTGGTTAAGCATCTGACTTTGGCTCAGGTCATGATCTCAGGGTTTTGGGGTGGAGCCCCAAGTTGGGCTCAGTGTTCAGCAGGGAGTCTGCTTCTTCCTCTTCCTATGCCCCTCCCCCTGCTGCTTGTTCCCTCTCTCCCTGTCTCAAATAAATAAAAATATTTTTAAAATATACAAACCAGAAAACTCACAAATAGAAAACTTAGAATAAACCTATATATAGAATCCACAATTATAATTAGGAAACTGTGGGATACTTACCTTTTCTAGTGTTAAATTTGTATTATCCTAAAATTTGCCAGCCAGTATTGCTTAAAACCAGATAAAATAGCACCACTTCAACACACTGGGAGGAATAATGGGACAACATAAAAGTAATTTCAAAAGATTCTGGCCAGACATGCAAGGGTCTCATTTCAGAACAACTTGAGGAGCCATTTGACCCAGCATCGGGGAAAACAGAAAGAGAGCTTCAGTCATTTGCTTATTTAGCTATTTTTAAAGACGTAATTAGTTCTATTGAATTATTGCAGCGGAGGAAGGATGGAAATACGAGAACCAGTGCAAAGTAGGAGGGAAATAAAGGCAGTGGGAACTCCACTTGAAAATTTCAAAAGATAAATAATGTTGAAAACAAGGACCACGTTGGTTTAATATCTTGTTTCCTTTTGTTTATTCCTGAGCGTTAGAAGGTTTGTGGACCCATGTACGGAAGCAGTATTTGGAGGTTCCATGTTCCCGCCTTTCACTGATCTGGTGCTGCCGAGGGCAGATCTAGACAGATGGTTGATTGAGCCCCTCTCTGTGTTCGTTCTCAGATGATGGGTTCGCCTGCTACCCCAGACTCTCTCTCTGCCTGATGCAAAATGGATTTAGACCCCATCTAGAGTATGCAAAGCTGCGTGGAGAGAGAACCGCAGGAATGAGAGGATTGAGACTTACTTGTCCTCTCCAGTGAATGCTCACGGTGAAGAAACAAAATCCATTTTCCAACCGTTTTTATTTAATAGACTTCACAAACTTACATGTCCCTAAATAAGGACCCGTGAAAGGGAAATGTCTGATTATTTATTCTCCCCAATCTGGCAAAGAGAGTGGTCTCTCTCCTTTTCTCTCCTTTTTGGTCTTGCCCTCCTCTCCTGAAAGCACAGAATGCAGAATCTTTGGGACCACCTTTAAGATATAATGCATTTTTGTTTTTAAAGACTTCTTTTCCATCCTGAGAAGCAGATAACATAACAGGGTTTTGAGAATGACCTCTTCGCCACTCCCAATATCTAGTCACACGGGCTTAACTTATTAATCAATCATCACTCAGGGTATACCTTAGATAAATCAGTTATTAGAAACTGAAGTGGTTTTTGTTTTGGGGGTTGTTTTTTGGGGGGGGTTGTTGTAGATAACTCATTATCTTTGAGATTACTAATATTGTGTATGGCTCATTCATCATTATGTGTAAGCAAAAAAAAAAAAAGCTCTTCCCTTTACCAACAACACAGTGCCAAACCTCTCAACTTCTTCCATTAAATGGAATGTTTTCCTGGTAGACTGATTTTGTTGTTGTTGCAGTTCTCACTGAGTGTAGTCATTTTCAGGTTTTATGATAAACTTAGGTGAAGGATTGTCAAGTGCCTGCATTTGTGGGATTAATGAGGTGTTCCTTTCCCTCCCTATAAATTCACCCAGAAGTACACAAATTTTCTGGGGGTGTTTTTCCATGCAGAGGACTGAATTAGTCCCACATTAGCTAACATTTAAGATAATAATAATGATAAAATTTATTGTCTGGAAATGAAAATATCAATCCCTCATACCCAATTTGTCTGTTGTGCTTTGGTACACCCTCAATCCAAATTGAGTTAATCAGGAGTGACCTCATAGGGTCACTAACTCTAAAATTAATTCTGGTTTTAATGATATATGCCTCTAATTTATACCTAAAAAGTGTGGACCACCTGTGTTGTTGACTGGCTGTGATCATCTTGAGACCTAAGGGATTTGTATCAAGAGAAAGCCCAGACATGCAGGGTACGTGTTTCTTTAAAGTGATGCTGTAAAAATTATTTTCTCGATTAAATCTGTTATTCATTTTTTATTTGGTAAAGCCATAAAACTCATGGCTTTGAAATGATTGAATATATGCTTGTGATTTGTTTTCACTAGCCTCCTTCCTTATTCCCCTTCTCCAATGACACCATTCATGTAGCATAACCACACATCTTTTAAAGCACATTTCTCAGACAAGGCTATATTTGGCACCAGCCTGTGGCTTACAGTGATACAATTTTATAGAAAATAGCAGTATTAATTAGATAGATGCTGGTGAGCTAGAAGTAAATGTTTGTGATCATCGTCCAAAGCCAAACAGGAAAATGTAAAAGCAATAATAAATATGTTCTCCCTCATTCCAATATACCAGCTTAGGCAAATTTTTGGCTGGAAAAGCACAAGTGAGTAATTAGATAATTGCTGCCTTGATTGAGCTTAATAGGAAACATTTCAATTAGGCTAAAACTACACAGAAAGGAAGTGGGTTTTTTACAAAGGGAAACATTCCTTGTCATGCAACTGTCAGCTTGTGCCCACACTAAGAGATGGGATTAAGTGGATCTCTGCAAAGGAAACAAAAAAGAAATGATTGCCGTAATTAGACCTATACTTAAACATTGTGTCTTCTCATAGAATTTCTTGATGATTCTAGCCTCGATAACGCAGCCCCTATAAATGTCTTGCCTGTAACAAATTACTGCCTTAAGTCTATGGCAAAACAAGTTCCTGGAAAAAAAGAAAGTTATGATTTTCTCATACTACAAAAACTAACATTCTAGAATTGCAGGCTTCTTCATGAAGCCACCTGCATGCTAGCAAATAATCAGAAAAGCCATTTGGGGCTAGTTTACATGGTTAATAGTTTCTCCTTAACATACCTTGAGTGTGTGTATCCAGTTCTTGACTCAGAGCTGGAGCCAGATGTAAAAATGCTCCTTTCCGAGAATAAATGTCCAAAGAACAGTGCTATGCCTAATGTCCTGGGAGCTGAAGCAGTGATATGACCCTCTTGACCTGTCACCATCGGCGTTTTATCCATTGCAAGGGCACATGGTTCTCCCCACGGGTGGTTAAATTCATGGGAATGATGTCATATAGATGCCATTTCATGGCCCTCAGCAAGTTGAAATTGCTCAGCCTGAGGCCTCACACATATAGACCCTGAGTAAATCATTAATGTTGTTTTAATATTTGCTTTATATGAAAAAGAGAATTGCTTGAGCTCTTGCTAAGTGAGCAGTGGAGAAGCCATTGATAGAACACCAAATTACTATACCACCTCTGTAGAAATAGGATATGGCATCCAAATCTTGGAAGAATCTTATTAAGACAAACATAGGTCCTTTTTAAGGTCTGCTATGGCACTGATGCATCTGAAACAGCCCAAAAAGCTATTGATTCTTTCCATCTTTCTGACGTCCTTCTCTCTCAGTGTCTCTGCTGTACAATGTAGCAATGTGAAGAACAGCCCTCAGAGGCAGCAGCATTGGCAAGGCTCCTTGACTTCCTGGTATCCTGCTGAGGTTAAGAGCGTGGACTTTAGAATCGGTTAAGCCTGATTTTAAATTTGGGCTCTGTTACTAGCTATGTAACCTCTGGCCAGTTACTTAACTTTTTCAAAACTCAGTTTCTTCATCTGTGAAATAGGAATGTTAATATTGTCCCACCCCCTTGGAATCGATGTGAGAAATTGATAATGTAATGCTGGTAGACCTTAGCGCAATTAAGCACTCAAACATTCTTGGCTCCTATTATTACTAGAGGGCACGAGTTCTCATAATAGAGCACAGTGCTTACAAAGTGCTTTTTGGGGGTGCCTGGGTGGCTCAGTGGGTTAAAGCCTCTGCCTTTGCCTCAGGTCATGATCCCAGGGTCCTGGGATCTAGCCCCGCATTGGGCTCTCTGCTCAGTGGGGAGCCTGCTTCCTCCTCTCTCTCTCTGCCTGCTTCTCTGCCTACTTGTGATCTCTCTCTGTCAAGTGAGTAAATATAATCTTTGAAAAAAAAAAAAAAAAGAAGTGCTTTTTGAAGTCAGTCATGCCAAGGATTTGCTTCTCCATCCTCTTTTCCAACCAGCAGCCCAAGTCCAAAGTTTTGAAGAGGTGTCAAGACCACCTCTGGTCTGCTTTAGTTTGCCAGAACGTAAAGCTAGTGCAAAGTTTGAGGAGCCAAAACCGAGATGAACTGAAGCCTTGCATCAGGGGGTCCCCATTAACAGTCCTCCCCCTTCTGGCCAGTGTTACCCAGCAGTGGGACAGATGGGCGATCTCTTATTGTGGTAAGCGGCTTTGAACAGAAAGCAGCACTCCTCGCTCTTCCCCAGGTGACCCAGTTGGGTGTATGATGTTCTTTCAGTGCTAATGACTAAACACGGTGCATTTGACTATTTACATTATTAGGATTTTAACATAGAACAGGCTTCAGTTGTTGTTAACTTTTTAGAGGCCATTTGAAGGGAAAACTGGAAGCTGTTGAATAGAATGATTTGCACTAGTTTCCCAGCACATAGGATAGGAACTTCAAGCCTATGACCATAAAGTTAAAGAGCTTGGGAGATGGCTGGGTTTAGATTGTTAATATTAGATTGTGAAAAAACACTACTTTGTAGTTTGGAGAGTAGACTTGTTAGTGAAGGTTTCTTTGGGAGATAAATTTATAAGCATTTCATGTGCCCCGTACAGAACTGTTTCTAGTTCTTTTTTTCAGGTTCCTCAAAACCAACCATGGTAGGTTAAATGAGAAAGATTTTCAAGCTCTCATTTAGTGGGTAAAACCTGAGTTTGTTTTTCTGCCTTTGGGGCAGGTGGTCCACTAAATGAGGAAGTAGGAAGAAAACCCCCAGATCAATTCTGTGGAGAAAGCTAGAAACAGTGCTTTTGGGGGCTGGGAGTTATATAGCTTCATTGGCCTTTGCTTTTCATGATGAGCTGATAGAGATTCCCATATGCCCTGTCTCCATTTGTCCTTGGGCTGTTTATGACCAATTTTCCTATAGGGAAATGTCACCCTGGAATCTCAGATGGCAGACTCCACTTCTGTGGCAGGACTTAGGTGTTGTGTGCCTAAAGGACAGAGAAATGCTCATCTTTTCTGTTAAACTCTTTTTTATGTGCCTTTGCATTCAGAAATGTGGCCTTTCCCTAGGAACCCTTTTTACTGAGAGTTCTGCATTATGACAGCAGCTTGACTTGCTGCCAGAGAAGCTGGAAATGAAGGAAGTTTAAGATAAATATCAATGATGATTTTTTTTTCTTGGTCACTCTCTCTCTCTCTTTCTCTCTCTCTTTTTTTTTTTTTTTACAGAAAAGTCATATGCTCATATCCTAACTTGTCCCAATAGAGGGTCAATTACAACCAGTTGGCTGTAAATCCAATCCAAGAAAAACAGTGAGAGAAGGAACTGTAGCAACAGATACTGAGGGTCTCTAGAATCACTATAAATGTTAAGAACATGTCAGCTGTGAACTCAGGGCCTTCAGGCGATATTTTAGGACCCACCACTTCCCAACATGGCCCCCAATGAATAAAAGTTATCTAGGCATTTTTGTATGGTTGGGTTTTTTCATTTGTTTGTTTTTTTTAAGAAATCTTTTAAAGTTAAAGTAAAGTCATAGTTAAAATTTTGTGAGTAACATGATTTTTAAAAGTTCATTAGCAGGCTGTCATAGTCAAAATTGAACTGTAGAAGGTAGATTTGGTTAAGCCCTTTTTGCACCCAAGACTTTAAGACCATTTTACCTCTACTGTTGTCTGCCTAAGCAACTTATTTTTTTTAAGATTTTATTTATTTATTTGTAAGAGAGAGAGAGAGTGAGAGCGAGCACAGGCAGACAGAGTGGAAGGCAGAGTCAGAGGGAGAAGCAGGCTCCCTGCAAAGCAAGGAGCCCGATGTGGGACTCGATCCCAGGACGCTGGGATCATGACCTGAGCCGAAGGCAGCTGCTTAACCAACTGAGCCACCCAGGTGTCCCTGCCTAAGTAACTTCTAAATTTACTCCCTTCCCTCTGATATCTGAAGAAGAAGCATTGTTATATTAAGAAAGGGATGTTCACAAAGTACATTGCAATAGAATTACATTTTAGGAATCAAAAAGAATTTTGGAGGTGGCAAGCGTTGGAGAACGTTTTTGACTTCTATGCCTTGACTGGTATACTCCTAAACAGTTTTAAAAACCAGAAAAGTTAAGAGGACTTGGTGTGCCGAGAACAAAGATTCCACATTACCACAACAGTTGCTCACTTCCTGGGGGAAAGAAAATAGCAAAGCAGGCATTTTTTGGCCTTTCATCTAGGTGAGAACTGAAATCCAATTTCTTCATCCTGCATATACTTACAGTATGAAATATGATCATTTAGAAACAAAAGCAGTAAGGACCCCTTGTCATATGGCAGTCATTTCTTTCAAAAAATTGATTTTTGCATTTTATGAAATGTTTGTCTTCTATCTAATAAGCTTCTTGAAGACATTCTGGCAATGTGCTAGAATTGTAGGCTTTCATCCTGTTATTACCAAACTATGTGATATTTAGCAAGTAATTAAACCTCTATAGGCCTTGGTTCCTAATCTATAAATCAAGGTTGTTTAATTAAAGGTTTAGATGACCATTTCCAGCTCTTACATTCCAGAATCTATGAACCACGTTATCCATTAAACCTCAACCTTGGCTGTGAATCAGAATCAGCTAGGGAGCCTTAAAAATTACAGATACCTTGGCCCCATCCCACAGAGGTTCCAATGCAGTATATCCAATTCCACTCAGGTTCTGAGTGAAGCTCTTAAAAGTTTTTTTTAAAAGTAGATGTATAACCAGAGGTGAGACTGCAATAAACAGTTCACTCCTGGTGGGGTACTTCTGTGTTCCTTGAAAGAGGAGCCTGATCTAATCAGTTGAAATTTGATAAAATATATTTCATGAAACCTTCCCATTTAGGCTTCTGTATCCCGGCTGCCAGTCCTTTGGAAGCCCCATTCTTCCTTGATGCTGCATTACAAACATGTAATTATCCATATATCAACTCACCTGTCAGATAAATGGTAGAAGCGTGCACATGCTAACTCAGTATGACCTGTGAGTACTGTGACTATGAAAGAAGCAGATCCTATTATATCTAGCTTATGAGACCATCTTAGGTGTAGAGATTTCTTAATAGGAAGGACTAATTATAAGAGAAAGAAGTATCGGGGCACCTGAGTGGCTCAGTGGGTTAAGCCACTGCCTTCGGCTCGGGTCATGATCCCAGGGTCCTGGAATCGAGCCCCGCGTCTGGCTCTCTGCTCAGCAGGGAGCCTGCTTCCCCCCTCTCTCTGCCTACTATGTGATCTCTGTCAATTAAATAAATAAAATCTTAAAAAAAAAACTTTCTTAAAAAGAAAAAAAGATAAAGAAGTATCAGGCAATTTTCATTTAATCCTTGAAACCAGAGAGGCATCATTATTTCATTTTACAGATAAAGAAAATAAGTCTCAGTGAGGCTTACCTCTCTTACCAGACACTGCATAATAATAGGTGGACAGATAACATCTAATGTAGAAGCCTATGACCCCTAAAAGGCCATGTTACCACAGGGAAGGGAAGGACCATTCTGCATAGCAGGGCTTTTCCGATGCTCCTGTGATCATCCTTACACAGTCCTTATCTAGTTGGAGGGCTGACTTTAGTAGCCCCAGGCTCTACTCCATAATTCAAGAGCCCCTTAACTTGGAACTTTAGGAAAATAAAGAAAAGGAATACTTGAGAATCGTCAAATCCATATGGAAGATCCATGGTAAAGACCAGTTGAGACCAGCTCTCTTCAACCCAGCTGGAAGTAGCATAAATTGGTACTATCTTTCCGAAAAGTAATTTGGTATTATATATCGGGAATTTTAACTAGATTCACATCCTTTGACCTAGTAATCTAATTCTAGGAAGCTGTTCTAGGGAATAATTATAGGTGTGGACTAACATTGAATAAAAACAATAGAACTTCTTTAGACCATTATGTATAATAGGAAAAAAGAAAAATCCAAATATTTACCGAAGGTGAATAGTTCACTATACTTAAGTACAACCATATGATGAAATATTGTATGGCATCAAAAATAATGCTTCTGAAGAGATTTTAATGAGGTGTGGAAATATTAATGCTATTATATGAAAAAAAGATACAAAACTATATGGTATGATCTCAACTATAAAAATAAAGGATGTAAGCATTAAAAACTCTAAAACGTTAACAGTAGTTATCTCCAAGTAGTAAGATTATAAATACAGTTCATTTGCTTTATACTTCAGTGTATTTCAATTTTTTCTGAAATGATCATGAGTTATTTTAAGAAGTGGAAAACATTAAAATATACTTGTGAAAAAAATGAATCATAGAGTTTGGCTAGAAAAAGAATATTGGACAGAAATAAATTAGGAATAGTAGACCAGAGACCCCAGTTCTAAATAATCTAAGCAAGCCCACTGAATGCTATTTACTTGGTAGGAATCCATCTTCTCTGGGCCATGTTTTCCTCATGTGTCAAATTGGGGGACAGGATCAAAGGAATGTTAATGACCTTTTTATCTTTAAGATTAAAAAAAGACTTATCACAACCTTGCTATAAAGAGTCCATATTTTCTGATAAGAACAAAATAGAAGGGTTACCCAGTAATTTCTCTAGTCTCACTTTTTTTTTTCCTGCATTGAAACAATAACCAGACTATAGCAGAGATTCCCATGGTGTTTCAAGGGTATTAATAATTTTGGTATACAGACAAGATCAATGTAGATAAGCATATAGACACATAAAGAATGGCTGATAAGATACTCTGAAAGGCTCCATTACTTAGTACAACTAAATCTGGATAAATTAGAAACCTAATTCTCAAAGCCTTCCCAGGACTGAAAGAAGCTAAGTCTTTAAGGGCAAACACAAAGAAATGAAGAAACAACACCAAACAAACAGAACCATACAAAAAAAAAATAATATTAATAATCAAAACAATAAAACAGAGAACACCCCACCCTTCAAATAATCTCTCCCCAAACACCTGAGAACTGAAATCAGAAAGGGGAACAATAAATGATTGGATCAGGAGACTTAGACTGAGGCTTGCTATAATATCAGATTGCTAACCTAAAATTTCTGGATTATCCTTGATCCTCTGTAGGGGAGTTTACATGATCTCACACTGGTTGTGCCATAGTTTCATGGTAGAAAGAAATCTAAATCCTTTTTATAGGAAAGCAGCCTCACTGTAGCTATTTGGGATTCCCACAGATAAAGTCCAGTTAAATGAATTTATAAATATCAGCCAAGCAGCCAGGTGGGTGGAGACCCAATAGGGTCAGGTCATAGCCAATGACATACAGACATACAGAGGGATTGAGCAAATAAGTGAATGGACTGAGGAAAATGGGAATAAAATTTGTCACTTTTGGTGATGGTTGATAAGGGCAAACACAGAGCATACCCTTTGGCATTGGATTGGAACTGCAGATATTGGTGTGAACTCATGACTTCCGATATATAGATAGATCTAGAAATAACTATAAAAGTAAAAATGTGTGTAGATAAATTTATGTATATGTATTTACAGGAATATATTTTATTATTCTGTCCACTTGAAAGTGCCTAAAAGATCTCTGTAGTAAAGAGCATATTTAATACTGAGACCAAGTTTCTAAATACCATTATTTTCCATTAAAAGGAACTAGAGCTCCTTGGAGAAAGGGCTGATTTCAGGGTTGGGACAAGGATAGTATAAGATAAGCTTGGAGGTCTTCTGCCAGAAAGTAGGGATGCAAAGAATGATGGGCGCATGGAAAAGGACATATAAAATAGTCTGAAAGGACTCTTAATGGCCAAATCTGGGACAATTTGAGCACTAAAATAATACTAATGGCTTATATCACATTGAATAAAATAGGAATCCAGAGTCCTCACTTTATAAATAAATACTTTAATAAATAAAAAATAGAGATAAAGTTTTTTATGTAGAATGCTACTAAATGTAGAAACAACATAATTAGACAATTATAGTAGCTATTATAATAATAATTCAGTCAAGAAATATAAATATATGCTAACGTTTGACATCAAGTGCCTCCTGATATATTGCCCTGAGGTAACAACATAATTGTTTTAGAATCTGATTCTTATGAAGAAGCATCATGAAAACCCAAATTGAAACATGTTCTACAAAACCACTGACCTGTAATTTTAAAAAATGATGACAGCATGAAGGTTAAGAAAGAACTGAAGAACTACTTGAGATTGAAGGACCTGAAGAAACACAAGCACTAACTGCACTGTGTGATCCTTGATTGTATGCTTTGCTATACAGTACATAGTTGGAATACTTGAAGAAACTATTGGAATTTGGGGTGAGGGGTTTAAGGAAATTCTTTGTATTATTCTTGCAGCTCTTCTCTAAGTTTGCATTTATTTCAAAGTAAAACATTTTTAAAATTATTGCACAGTTTTCTAAATTCACCAAATAAGGAATGGGAGTCAGTAGAAACAAACAAAAAGACTTAAACCTACAAAGATTTTAGATATCTGAATGATAAGATAAAGAATTTAAAATACTGTTATACACTTTTTAATGAACTAAAGGGTGTAATTTAAGAAGTACCCAAGGAGCAAGAGACTTTTAAAAACTACCATTCAGGTTAGAAAAAGAACTAAATTTAACTTGTAAAAGTGAAAAAAAAAATGTTGATGTTAGAAATCCAAAGTACAAGCCAAACAGAAGGCCAAAAAATTGAAAAGAACGTAGTGAACTAGAAGAAAGAGCTAAAGAAATGATCAGAATATGGCTCAAAGAGACAAAAAGGATTGAAAGTAGAATTGAGAAGTTAAGCGACATCAAAAATGCAATGCAAAGATCCACTATTGATCTGTAATAGAATGTCCAAATGATATACTAAGGAGAATGAAGGATCATTAATATTTTAAAAAAAAAAACCTGATGTTTAAAACAAATGATATATAAAATTCCAAAAGTAGAGTGCCTGGGTGGCTCAGTCAGCTAAACACCTGCTTTCAGCTCAGGTCATGATCTCAGGATCCTGGCATAGAGCCCTGCTTGGGGCTCTATCTAAAACAGAACACCAAAGGGCTTGGGCTCCTTGCTCAGTGGGGAGTTTGCTTCCTCTTCTCCCTTTGCCCCTCTCCCCACCTCTCCATTTGTACTCTCTCCCTCTCTCTAAAATAAATAATAAAGTTTGGGGATGCCTGGGTGGCTTAGTTGTGTCTGCTTTCGGCTCAGGTCATGATCCCAGGGGCCTGGGATCAAGCACTGCACTGAGGCCACTGCCTAGCGCCAAGCCTGCTTCTCCTTCTCTCTCTTCCTTTCCGCCTGCTTGTGCTCTCTGGCTCTCTCTGTCCCTCTGTCAAATAAATAAAATCTTTAAAAGTAAAATTAAATAAATAAAATCTTTTAAAAAAAATTCTGTAAGTAAAGGTAGCACTACCATATCCCAAACGGAAATTTTTTGAAAATCTGTACACAGACATAACAATTAAACTACAGAACACCAAAGACAAAGAGAAGATCATATTCTAATTGTATTTTTAATTTTTTGAGGAACCTCCATACTGTTTTCCACAGTGGCTACACCAGTTTGCATTCCTTCTAATAGCACAATATCATATGATCCAGTAATTGCACTACAGGGTATTTACCCAAAGAATATGAAAACACCAATTTGAAAAGATATATGCACCACTCTGTTTCTTGCAGCATTATTTACAACAGCCAAATTATGGAAGCAGCCCAAGCGTCCATTGACAGATGTGTGGATAAAGATGTGATGCACGCACACAAACAATGGAATTTATCCCACCATAGAAAAGAATGAAATCTTGCCATTTGCAATGACGTGGATCGATCAACAGAGTATTATGCTAAGTAAAGTAACTCAGTCAGAGAAAATCAAATATCATATGATTTCACTTGAATGTGGAATTTAAGAAACAATACAAACAAGAAAAAAGTGAAGAAACAAACCAAAAAACAAAACTCTTAACTAAAGAGAACAAACAGAGGGTTACCAGAGGGGACTGAGGGTTGGGTGGAATTGAATGAAAAGGTGGAGGGAATTAAGGGTGCATTTATTTTGATGAGCACTGAGTAATATATAGAGTTGTGGAATCACTATATTGTACACATGAAATCAACATAACAATGCATGTTAATTATACTGGAATTATAAATGAGTAAATAAATAAGTAAGCAAATAAATAAAGATTTAAAAAGGACAAAGAAAAGAACCTAAAAACAGCCAAAAAGAGAAAAGATGAATCATCTAAAAGGAAATAATAGTTGGATAACAATAGATTTCTCAACAGCAGCAGTGGAGGCCAGGAAACAATGGAAAACATTCTTTACGGTGTTGTCAACCTAGAATTTTGTAACCACCAAACTATATTTTAATAATGAGCACAGGATAAAGATATTTTCAGATGAAAAACAGGGTTTATCTCTACTAGTATTGTGGCTGACTTGTGCACTCCCAAAATTTATATATGAAAGCCCTAACCGCAGTACTTCAGAATGTAACTATACTTGGAGATGGGACCTTTAAAGAGGTAGTTAAGTTAAAATGAGTCCATTAGGGTAAACCCTACAACAAACTATTTGGTATCCTGCTAAGAAGAAGAGATAAAGACATATAAAGAGAGACACCAGGGTGCATGTGTGCACAGAAGTATAACCATTTGAGGACAAAACAATCAGAGAGTGGTCATCTGCAAATCAAGGAGAGACCTCAGAAGAAATCAACCCTGCCAGTACTTTGATTTTGAACCACCAGCCTCCAGAACTGGGACGAAATAAAATTCTGTTGTTTAAGCTACCGATTCCTGGATATTTTGTTATGGCAACTCCGGCAAACTAATATGTCTTTCCATTTATCAAAAGAACTTTAAGAAAAACAATTTACACGTGAAAGAAGAAAATGACCTTATCAGAAAGGTTAGAGATGAAAGAAAGAATGGTGAGCAAAAAACCTGCTAAATATTTAAATAAACATTGTATAAAATAATAGTAGGAATAGGTTCTGAACACCAGGATTGGCAAACCATGACTTGAAAACCAGATTCTCTAGTTGTCTCTGTTTTATTTCCTTGGGTATCTGGTCTACCTTTGCTGCAATGTGGAGTGTTAAGGGTATTTCTCCGTTGTTTTCTGTGAGTACTAAGGGGACTACAGTAACTCTGTAGCCAGTGTAATAATGTTGGTGGTGCTATATAGCAAGTCATTCAAAAGTCAGGACCATTTAGTGGGACAAGAGACAGGGTTCTGGGTCAAATACTCCTCCCCAAGGGAAAAGTCCCTCTTCATTGTGAACCTTGGAGGATTTGGGTTTGATTTTCTCAAGTGAATCCAGTTTTTCTATTATACTCTTTGACAGTATGTCAATTTTAACTTGATCAGCTTTATCTAAAGTTGTAATGACACAAGCTGACAAACAAACGTAAATAGGAAATTGTTCTCTTTTCATTTTTTTAAAGGGAACATTAAGCTATGCCAGGCTTTATTCTTTCTCTTACTTCTCTCAAGCTTGATGTATAGGTAAATGAGAATATTTCCACTGGACAAGTCCCAGTTGGGTGCAGGCAAGTGTGATTTCTTTGAATATATTAGGACCTTCATCTGTGTTTGAACTATATAGTCATCACTTACTTGCATTGGTGTTAAAATGTCTGGGCAGCCCTGATGGGATCCCAGAGAGGAAAGGAAATTCTGAAATATAATACCCCCCTTTTGGAGGGCACATTATTTTATAGTCTTTTCCTTAGTCTCTGTCTTTCAAAAAGTATCATAAGTAATTTAATATAATACCAGAGTCTTTGCAGTTCTTTGTTTATAAAGTCCCTTAAATAGCCTTGATGGGACAAATGAAAAGAAAGACAATAGATTATACAGAATTCAGTTGATTTTGCCACTATTCTTGGATTACCTGGAGTGTATTTCTCTTAAAGTATGGGGTAAGAAAGGAAGAGAATATTAACCTATGAGGATAGGATTTTTTGTCTGTCTTGTTTACTGCTATATACTATCCCCCTACATACACACACATATGCACACACTAGTCCCATGCCTACACACACACACACAGCTAAAAATATATCTGGCAAAAGGAGGCATTCCCCCCAAATTTGTGAAATAAATAAATCAGACTATAATAGCTGGGCAATGATTTTTCCCTCCCATATCTAATTTTAGATTTAAAATAAGAGAAAGATGCAAAACTATGAAAATGTACCCAGCCATATAAACTATGCACTGAAAATGCACTCAATAAGTATATGATGTCTAGAAGACCTTTATACCATGTTTGAGTCTTATATTCAAGACTCTTGAAAGTCAAATGAAGAGAAAAATAACTCTTTTAAGAAGCTTTATGGATATTAAAATCCACAAATACTTAATATGAAATGAAAGCCCAAATGTTTGTTTTGGAGCATTATTCAGTCATACTTTATGATGGTTATTAGTGATTCCTTTGGCCTATTTTGAAAAAAAAAAAATTCAGAGGCAATTGGCATCTTTAATGCAGACTTGGAAAAGGGAAGCACACAAATATATTCCCTTAAATAAGGAGAACATTACTCATTTGCCTTAGCCAATGTAAAAAACTCCTTAAAAATGTACTGGAATCTCTAAATGTTAAAAAATTCTATTATTCACACATTTCTGTGTTTTTTTTTTTAATTTTGTTCTTAGTGTCATGTAAGCAAGACCAACAGGGTGAAAATAAGGTTACTGTGTTGTGATATTTGAGTAATATTTTTCTGGTTTTGTACACTTGAGTCAATTCATTAAGGAGTATCCACACTGGGGATGATACTATGAATAATACACAATGAATAATTTTAATTATTAAATGAGTCACACTTTCTGTGACAGTATATTTTAAAACAACTTCTTAACGTGATACATTTTTTTAAAAGGAGTTTAAAAGATTCTAAAATCAGTTGTAAAGTTCAGTTTGGTGCTGAACTTTTACTATTGCTTCTAAGCACTGAGATCACATAGTATTGATGGTAACAGATATTCTCCCATGTTTTTCAAGCACTTTCCAGAATATACAATTATATAGGATCGCTACATTCACATTGTAAAGGGCACATCATCATAGGGATGGCCAACTTACAGAGTGTTGTTTGCATTACACCAAAACAGTCATTCAGTTCAGTCAAAATGCAAGAGGTGAATTCAGTTAATAAATTAGCCTGTTGGGTATTCAGTAGAGCAAATATTCAGTTCAGTGTTTTTTTTGAATAGTTGTTTTTCATTGTATATACCCAGCTTATGCTTTAATAAAAAATGGAAGACAAAGAACAACCTCTTCTATGATGGTCTCAGCCAGGAAAAAATGTCAGTGACGTTAGAGCTGCTGTGTACGTACCTACTGTTAGGTTAAAGCTCTGAGCACTGAATAAGGTCTGGAAATACACTCCAAGGATACCCTGTCCCTGCATTTGAATGTTCATTTTGTTTGTTTGTTTGTTTTTAGGAAATCTCATTGTTTAATTGAGAAAGAATTAGCTTCCAGGAAGCAGATTAGGAATGTATGTTTCCTTTAAATTTGAGTCTCTGTAGCCTTTGAATTTGCTGGATTATAGGTCTGCAGATCCTTTGCCATACACAGAATTCTCTCTCTGTACAGAAAATCAAACATGAAGACATTAGCACCATATTTAATTTACACACAAAAATTTTTGAAGTGGTTTTTGATGGCCTCAGTTTTTCTTCATGATTTGTTGTTTATTTAACCAAACAAAAGATTGTTTACCTTTAGACAGTATGAGCAAGTTTTAAAAAGTACTACCTCAGCTAGTTGTTTAGATTACCTCACAGTCCCCTCTGCATTAACTTTCACCGAAATTTCTGGTTGACTTGTTTTCTTGTGTAGTAATGTAAGCTCTAAGGAAATAGACCCCATATTCTACTTTGTTGAGTACCTCAAAGAACCAGGTACTTGGCAAATACTTGGGTTTTGCAAGTACCAGCATCATGACATCTAAACTGTTACGGTATATTGTGGTCTTATGGCCAACTGTCTTTTAAAGGTTAAGAATAGTTGCTTGATAGTAATGACTGCAGTAACTTATCCAGCAATGCAGTGAGTCTCCCAGTGTGTCTGATACACAGGCAGTGTATGGCCCAAGTGCTGACATCACCTAACTCTCTGGGGAAAGGACATTCACTTCCAATCCAGCTGAGAATAATTAAGTCTAAACAGGAAATGATGGACGATCTGCAAAACTCAGTCTTCCAAGCCAAATAACTGGAATATTCTAGAGCATACTAAAAGTGTGTGGGTATTAGGTTTTATAATTTTACATCGTATTAGATTTTATACTCTGTTTTGAAGTATGAGTATCATTATGAAATAGAATTTATTTATATACATTGATTTATTTATATGCATTTGTTATTTATATACAGATCAGTATTAGCCATCAAAATTGTCATCTTAGAATTGTTGCAACAGTTCTGCAGCTGCCCAGAAAATCTTTGTTATACTTTTAGAGGCAGTTTGAGTTACAAAAGAAAACAACTAATCACTCATTTAGTAACTTTATAATCACATCTTGATTTTACCCACATTGTATCTAGCTTGATCACGTCATTGCCCATGGTTGCCTGCAAATGACACTCGAATATTTACAAAATTCCAATTCATTCTCAAAAGAAAAAAACTTGATGACCACTGAGGAGAGTGTGAAAGGAAAAGGAGAAGAAAAGAAGAACCTCTGAGGGCATGTGCAAAATAATTCCTTAACTGACAAGTGCAAAGAGAACGATTTGCTAATGATTTGCATTTGTCTTAACAAGACTACAACTTTAGGGGCACCTGGGGGGCTCAGTGGGTTAAGCCTTTGCCTTCTGCTCAGGTCATGATCTCAGGGTCCTGGGATCGAGCCCCACATGGGGCTCTCTGCTCAGCAGGGTGCCTGCTTCCCCCACCCCTGCCTGCCTCTCTGCCTACTTGTGATCTCTCTCTGTCAAATAAATAAATAAAATCTTAAAAATAAATTTTTAAAAAGATTACAACTCTAAATGGAGCAAAATATATTTCAATGTTTTAAATTAAGCAATATAGTTATATTTTAACTACTATCTTCTCTCTTTGGAAATAATGTGTGGTATAGATAACAGTGTCATTTGCTTTGCTATATAGTTCATAGGATCTAAGAAAACAAATTTTATTCAAAGGCTCCGCTTGAGTCAAAACATACAGAAAATTATGTTGTAACAATTTTCTTCAAAGGTTGTCTTGATGTAAAAGAGGAGAGGTAGTAACAATTGTTTCCCTGAGAGTTTGGGAGGAGGCAATGGTGGCTATTATAGATATTGAGGCCCCCACAAGTGTTTTGGTGTCATTTTTAGGGAGAATCTATATTATTTCTGTTATGATACTGTAGACATTTTCAGTCAGATCTTTACTGAAGACTTTTTTTTCAGATTCATTAAAAACACTTGAGCATTTACTGTGTGCCAGTGGGTCTCCAAAGAAAGTAAGACTGAGTCTTCCCTCTCTGATCAATTAAAAAAAAAAAAAAAATGCCTCCTTCACATCAGGAAAAGGAAGGAAGTGTTCATTTAAAAATGAGCCAAATCTCCTTCTTCCAGATTACAAAACCAAAATGTTAAGGACATATTAGTGGATCACTAGATCAGAAAAATAAACTAAAGAAGGACGATGGAACAAATAATTAAATGAATTTAGAAAAAAATGTAGTGCCTTGAAATCAAACTCCTAAGCAGAAAAGTGTAACATGTTTTAGAGGGAATGCAGGTCAGATAAATATTTTGTCCTCCATGTACAGAAAGGGAAAACTTCTGATCTGAACAATTCTGAATAACATTTACTCCCAAGTACATGTGTTCTGGCTGAGAAAATGACTTGAGAGGCTGCGACGAATGGGAGATGAAGCCCAAGGACTTTCATCCAGCAGGGAGGCAAGAAGAGATGACTAGTGCTTTTCACACAAGGCTCTGAGAACAAGAGGACCAACCCTCATAGAGTGGCAGGTGTGGCAGCAAAGTACGGGGAGCGTACGTGAGGTGCAAATCCTGAATGAAACTTGGTTCCTTCTGAGGCCAAGCATCTGCTGGCCCACCCGGTACCTGGTGAGTGACTCAGCAATTTCCAAGAGCCAGGAGTTTGACTCAGCCTCACCCTGAGGGTGAGGGCCTCCAGGAGCTTGGTGTAGCAGGATGGCTGAGATGCAAATTCTCTCACCCCGCCGTGACCCCACACTGCACAGATCTTTTGCATTTGAGGGTTTTTTTTTTTTTTTTTTTTTCAGCAACAGGCCATGGCTTGTTCTTTAGGAACTGCTAATTATTTAATTTCAGTGCTGCCTAAAATACAGGCTATGCAAAAATCAAATGATATTCTTTGCAACAACAGAAGTCTGAGAAGTGACCGTGTAGCTATGGGCCTTGTGAAGATATTTGACATGGGTTAGTGTTTGCTCACCAAAATTACTCAGGTCCTTGGGAGATGTTCTGACCATTCCTAGCCCCAAACTTATCTCAACCTTTATGTGTTCTCACGAACCACGTACACATGAGGGGGCCCCTGCCACTTGTTGGGGACCTGCCTACAGCCTTTTCATGGACTCACTGCCTGTTCCTTCCCTCCTGTGCCGCGTGATTGGTGGTCTGCTGTACACTGTGCAGATGTTCTCCTGTGCTATTTCATGATTATTTTTCAAGTGGCCTCTTAGTCAAGGGATGGCAGGTCAGCACGGGGAAACATCTGCTCTTACCATTTTTCTAAGCAAACAGCAGATGGCATTGCTGCTGTCCTTTTGATCTGGAGCAAAAATTCCCATGGCTGAGGTGTTGGTTTACACTGATGCTGCCTGGCAAGGGGCTGCCTGAGGGGCTTCCTCCCCCAACAGTAGCACTGCTTACAGATGTCTTCTCTGCAACTTACATTTTTAGTTTGTTTCTTCCTGTGACTCTACTTCTGCAGGGTGTCTTGAACTTTGATTCTTCCTCCTGTGACTGTTGCTTGATCGCTTCACTGCCACCAACCGTGGTCTCCCCAGATTTCCTCCCCTTTGTCACCTGTTGGGGCTGTACTGGTGTTGCCGGGAAAGACACAGTAAAGCTGTCTGTGTCACCTCGGGATTTGGGCACTGGCTGTGTGTACGCTATGCACTAAACAAGGTTATCTAGAAAATAGTTGGACCACGAAGCTTTTTCTAGGTGCTTCCTTAGCCAAACAAAACCATCTTAAAATTACATTTTTTTAACAGTTGGGTTTGTAAAGCTGTAATGTATGTGTTAAGTTTATACTCACTGAACAGCTGTTATCTTTATAAACAGTGCAAATATATAAAAATATTTCTTTGACTTTATTTTCAGGATGGAGTGTAAGTATGTTGAAGAAGAAAATTATTCCTTACGTTTCTCCTTGATTTATGTTTGATTTCTAATGTATATTTCATTGAATTATAAGCTTTAGTCATCTGCTGTCTTCCTCATTCTCTAGCATCTTTCTCTGTTAGGTGGTTCTTCTCTGATGTCCTTAATTAAGTTCTTTACGTATGTCTTTCCTTCTTCTGCCTAGTCTCATATATCCTATCAGGAGTCCCAGGAAGCTTCTATTTCCTCATCTGTAAAATGGCATAATTACTTTCCTTATAAGAGTAAATGAGATAGGATTAAATGAGATAATATGTGCCTCAAAAGTGCTTTTAAAATGGCAGTCCTCATCATCATCATCTTCATCCTCAGTCAAGGAGTCACCTTGATCATTTCCTTGCTGAAATGTTGGGTACTATTACTACTACTTCTTTCTCACTACAGGTCCTAGTTTGGATTCCTTTTATTATACTACTTGGTTGCTTGTTTTATGTATTACAACTCTGCATTAGTTTTTTATATTCCTAGAGAACTAACTACACTCAGATATAGTTCTTGAACTTTGTTCATTTTACTTTGTATAAATGTTATAACTTTTTGGCTCAAAAATCCCTAGGTTCATACGTGTAACTTATACATGGTATAGGAATCATACATTTAAAGATTTATTCTAATCTTGGCCGTTGTTTATTGGCAAACAAATAAATGAAAGGCCAAATTGTTACAAACTCTCACAGAGAGACAGAAATATATTGAAGCATGCTGCAGAGAGTCCCATGCCTTTCCATATATTCCCAGTTTGTTCACTCTGGTCAGAGTTCCACCCCATCTGATCTGCACATCCCTATAATAGTACAAAATGGTGGGTGTGCTTACACGCTGCATTGCTTCTGTGTATCAGATGGCCAGGCTATGGTAGCTCCACTGAATTTAAGTTTTATGCAGCTACTGATGTCTGTTTATATTCTCACGAAATTAGACTTCAAAAATGGCCCAATTTTTTAGGGAATGTAATTTTCATAGCAATGTATTTGGAAGCTCAGGAGATGTAAGCTTTCAGAATATTCAGCAGCCACCTAAAGTGATTAGAAAAAAAGAAATAGTATATGTGCCTTCTGTTTTTGTTTTTGGTTTTTATTTTCTTTCCTTCTTTCTTCTTTTCTGGCACCAGACTTTAGAACTTTTGATTTGTCCCAGTGGCTGAAGCAAAAATCATAATAAAACAACTCTGCTTTCCTTTACACCCATCAATGCAAAAACAAAAACAAAGCTATTTGTAAGGAAAAACAATGGTTTTGTACATAGAAAGAAACAATAGAAATTCAAAACTTACAGATAAGGATTAGCTCTATCTCCCATCTCTTTAAAAAGTTTATATGAATATCCAGTCAAAACCAACAAGGTATCTTTCTTGAAATGTTATCTCTATGAATTTCCGAGTAGACTACAGGACCATATACTGTTTTGGAATGTCCTCAGAGGGCTCCGTCATTGATTATGTAACAGAGTAAAAACCCCAAAGTCCTTTTTTTTTTTTTTTTCTTTTTCAAAGGAAAAGACAGCAGGATGGAAAAAGCTATTCAAACTTTGTCTTCTTAACATGTGCCTTCTGTTTTTTAAGACAGGTTCTCAAATGCAGAAGTTGTCAAAGTGAAGGTCTTGGTACATGCCACTCTTTCAGAATTATATTACCAAATAAAAAGGGAGGAGTAGAGGGGATATTTAAGAGAAAGTGTGACTCATGTTCCTAACAAGAATAGGCAGTCACCAACTTTGTGTGGAAACAATGCAGGAGCATGTCTGTTAACATCTAAATCATTCTAGAAGTTGGGATTACCAAGAGTCAGTAAACTTTAAATACCAGTGATTAGTTTACGTAACACTGGAAAAACAAATCTCCTTCTATCTTTCAGGCAAATATTTCTGGTGAGCCCATCCCAGTGTCCTTTTATTTCACTTCCACTCAGCTCTTCTGGAATTTGTCAAATTCTCTTATTGAAATGTTGCTCTTCCCCCCACCCCTTATGTGTAGCCTTAGGTATAAAGCAGTCCCAAACAGTTTTACCCGTTCTTAACTAATATTTTTCTTAATTTAGCACATTTAATTTCATCGTTGCAAATTTGGACTGAGAATTTGATTTTCCATACTTCCTTCTTCTGCCCTAGTTAGGGTCCTGACCTTTATTCTTGAAGTGTGTTCTCTTGGCCTATTTCCTTTTCCCCCTTCCCTGTGAATTCTGTTTATTTCTCCATTTACTTTGTTTCTTTGATCTTAGTTTACAATCCAATTGGATCTATTTAACAGTATGTTATAATTTATCTTATTTTAGTCCTCCTAGTGAAAACCCTTTTTCTTATTCGTTATATAATATTTTCTGAATCAGTAAATCAGTCACTTTTCGGTTCTAAGAGTTGGACTCCTGAATTGGCCCTGGCCTCTCTCCTGAACCCAAATCTGTCTTCCTCATCCCCTGCTGTACATTCTATCCCTCCAACACTATAAACTCACTGTGTTCCTATGTTTGGTAATGGAACCGCCCCGTCATTCTACCCTGCGAATTTGGTATTTTCTTCACCTTCTACCTCCTCCACTTATCCCGCATTCAAGTGGTCACCCCAACCCATTACACTGGCCTCGGGGTGTTTTTTTATATCGATTTGCTCAGTTCCATGTTCATGTCACTGCACTTACCACTCCTCTTGGCCTCTGCTGTTCCTGACTTAGAACCCAGTTCCCTGCTATTACTGTCACCCCCACTACATGAGCCGCCCTCAGCTTCCTTGCCTCCTACCACATCCAAAACATTTTACACATGACCGCCAGACTTCCCTTCTTAAAATGTGGCTCTCATGGTTTATTTTTGCCCCAAACCTTTCAGTGCCTCTCTACAGTCTACGGAATTAATTTGACTCCTTTTTATAATGGTTAAAATCTTCCACACTTTTGCCCCATTTATTCTCCCATCCTCTCCTTCATGCCTTACATACTCACAAACTCCAGGCATTTTTGGATTTCCCTTAACGTTTCCTTCCAATGCATCTTTCTCGCCTTCCTTTTGCTCAGGACTCTTTAATCCTCCCCAGTTTCTGCCTGCCAAGATACAGGTCATTCTTCAAAGCCTACTCAAATACCACTTCTCCATAAAGCCATCCTTTTTTTTTTTAAATTTTTTAATTTTTTCAATTTATTTATTTTCAGAAAAACAGTATTCATTATTTTTTTCACCACACCCAGTGCTCCATGCAATCCGTGCCCTCTCTAATACCCACCACCTGGTACCCCAACCTCCCATACCCCGCCACTTCAAACCCCTCAGATTGTTTTTCAGAGTCCATAGTCTCTCATGATTCACCTCCCCTTCCAATTTCCCCCAACTCCCTTCTCCTCTCTAACAACCCTTGTCCTCTATGTCCATAAAGCCATCCTTGACTCTGGGCTATGTTGCCTCCCATGTCTGCTGGCCAGTCTTCATTTTACTCGTTCCTTTTTTTCTAGTCTGTCAGCCATTGCCTACCCTTATAGCTTATTGTGTTTCTTTCTTTTTTTGGGAGAAGAATAAGATTCATAGTGGATCCATGGGGATCCTTCCATGAGGACCATTGCTTTCATTAATCTTATGTTCTCCATGGTGCCCAGAATAATGCCTTATATATATGCTTGGTACTTAGTAAATATATGTATTCATTTACAAAAACATATATAATTAAAAACTAATCCCAATATCCCCATATGTTTCCTTTTTTAATTTTTTTAAAAGATATTATATATTTTTATTTGAGAGAGAGAAAGCATGAGTCAAGGGAGGAGTATAGGGAGAGGGAGAAGCAGACTTCTCCCTGTGCAGGGAGCCCAATGTGGGGCTCAGTCCCAGGACTCTGAGATCATGATCTGAGCCGAAGGCAGACGCTTAACCTAGTAAGCCATGGCTATTTGTTTCCATTTTTAAACACCGCCACTGTTTCTTTACTTTTGCAAAATTTCAAGACTCAGGACCTCCCTTTCTCAATCGGGACTTGTACTTGGAGGAAGAAAGTGGGAAAGAATCCCTTAAAAGGGATTAATGGAGAATGCTGAAAGAACTGGGAAGTTTCGTTTCAGCTTGCCTTGCCTAATGAGCTTACATATTTACCTGAAGCTTAAAAATCCTGAAGAACTTTATTTGCTTATATATGTATCTCCTCTCTAAAGATGTCTTGAGTAGGTATGGGCAGGGACTGATTGAATATATTCAATGTGTGAATGTCAAAAGTACAAATGAATATATAAATACAGAATATATAATGTAAAGAAGCTGGAAATCTTAACATAATTACTTTTAAATCTCTTTAGAGAGTGATATATTAGCAACATGCTTAACCTATTCTAATGTATTACCTTTACTTTTAGTTCAATACAAGGATACCTATATGAAAAAATTATGTTATGCCATATGAAACTGATGATGTTTGAACATTTTAACAAAAACAGTATTTTCACATGGCTCAATCTACATGGCATGGAGTGGCTTCTGTCTTGAATCTCTAGAACTTAATGTTAGTGCTTAGGATCTATGTACATCTGGTTCTTTCTTTACCCTAACGTGGTTTGTTATTTTACTTTTGACTGGGCCTGTGGGGAGAGAGTACTAATTAGTAATGCTGTACTAATGCTTTAGTCATTACTAGTAATTGTTGGCTTAATTCCCTGATAGTTATTGGCTCATATTAGTGCATTAATCAGTTGAGTTTATTATACTACTAATTAAAACATAAAATTAATTGAGTATGTCCTTTACTTTGAAGCTGGCCTAAAGGTATATTCATGCCATGTCATGATCTTGACTCAGTAACTTCTGTGCTTGTTAGGGAATTATGCTCCTAGGCTCATCCATTTATTCATGATTCCATCAGCAAATGTTTCTTGAGCACCTGCTCTGGGCATACCATCCTGAACAACATAGGGCTTTTGGCCTCAAGGAGAGAAGGTGTGAAAGTGTTTGATATATGATCTTTGCTCAACTGACATTCACTGTGATGATCATTATTATGATGATGGTGACAGCCTACTGATAGTTAGCTATATTTTAAGAATTTCTCTTCAAAATAAAAAAATCATCGATACATCTTTTTTTCTTTCTGAGATTTTCATGACTAAGAACAATGATAAGAATCAAAAGGAGATGGCTTCATTAAGTAAATGCTCAATTTGTGTGACTGTCTAGGAATTTATGTGGACCTTTGCTCAAGGTAATCAGGGACAATGGAATCCAGAAACTTGACCCGTTATGTTTCTTCTGTCCTAAGCCTTTGAAACACTGAGAAGTATTTCACCTGTGAGAACATGATTTAAAACTCGTACCACCCAGCCCTCTTGCTTGCATCTGCCTCTGTTGCCAGCTTGGGATGGAAGAATCAATGTATAAAAGTGTGAGTCTAGGGCTTCCTTGGTCCCTAATATTCAGCTCAATTGGTGATAATAAAAACCAGAGTGTGATTTCAAGTCCCCAAGTGTCAAGTAGATTCACTGTGGGGTACAGCCTCCCAAAGCCTTCCTTAGCCCTCAGTGAGAACCAGATTGTAAGATAGGATAGAGAGGGCTGAGTACAACCATTCCCATACCAGAAAAGTAGCTTCGCATATAAGCTCTATTAGCAAGGGCTGGAACTTCAAGCTTGGGCATCGAAGGCCACATAGGTATTTACCTAATTGATTTATCTGTTTTATACATAAGAATCATATTGTCCAAACTTTAATTGGAACTCTTATAAAAATTATTCAGTAGAGGAAAAAGCCAAATTTTCAGATTTACTCTTATTTTCCATACCACTTTTTTCTGAAACCATCCTTTGATTTTTATGTTTCTGTAACTTCATAATTAAAAAAAAAAAGTCTGAATGAACTCTAAAGGGCTTTGTTCTTATTAGACTTATTAATTCTGCTTTATTGAGAAGACTTGACCCCTTGGCTGCATTATCTTGGGATTGGGTTGTATTTCACTGTATTTCCTTTGATATATGTACAGTAAAATACCAGACCCTAAAATAAAATCCCTTGCTGGGTTTCTTCTCCCTGGGAAAGAATACACTTTATGGCCAGATGGAATGGCATCATGTCTCACTGTTGGGGTAGCACAGAAAAGACAACATCGCTGAACGCTTTCCATTCTCATACAGTGGAGGCTCCTTAGTTTTGTCAGGTGCTCTGACTTGGACCCAACACTGAGCTGCAGCTCAGGAGACAAAACAGTTGGAAAACTTGGGGAAAGGCTCTAAGGGTCAGTGAAATTTACTGTGGGCAGCTGCTGCTTCAAAGCCACTCTCTGTGCAGAAGCCTATTAAGAAGTAGTAGGTTACGTTCCTGCCGTTTCCCCCAGCATGATGGATGATGCTCTGAAAAGAGAAAAGACTTCCTGTTCCATGGAGGTGGTTTTCCTCTAGGCTGCCTCACCGTGTTTCTCAGGCGCTCTCCGTTCCGTTTCTAACCATTGAATTCACTGCTCCACTACATTTAATAATAACCTGGGTTTGTCGGGAATGACTGACTGTGTCTCACCAGTGACTGCTTGTCAATCATCAGGACCTCCCACCTCAGACCAGGGGCTTAGCTGTGCTGTCGGTGCTGGAAAAGGGCTGTGGGGGAAGAGAATCAGGTTGCAGATGGACGAAGAGCAGAAGAAGTAGCTTCAAAGTTTGCTTGACCTTTTTTGCCTTCAGAAACATTTTCACTTTACCTCATGTTAAGAAATTATTCCTCCCCGGCCTTCTCTCAGGCCCTGGTGCTTTCCAGGCTCCCTTCTGCTATAGAACTTCTGTATACACTCTTCCCTCAGCCATGCATGCTCGTCCCTCCTTACTTTGCTTTCTTAGCTGCTTCCTCATTTTTGGAGAAGCCCCTCAGCCTTCTAGCTTGGGTCAGAGCTGCCAACTCAATGTGCTCATAGGACAGTGTCCCTCCCCTGATAGCACTTGTTTGAGTGACTGTTTGATGGACATTTTTCTCATGCTCGACATAATGAAGGACTATGTCACACACACACTCATATCCACATACACACTATTACACAAATTCTGTCCTCCCCACCCCAACTGTGAGTTTCTCAAGGGCAGGGACAATGGCTGTCAGTCCTTCTCATTGTATTCCCAATGCCCATCTCTCAATGCATATTTGTTGCTGCTGGATACAGTAGATATTTAATTTATATATCATTAGGAAAGCAGAAACTTGTTATTATATCCTTTTCAGAAGCATAAATAGACATATAACATTCAGAGTATAACATATCTTTTAAGAGCAAGTCTAGTGGCCTACTTAGTAACAAGAGTAGCCACTCCTCCCCTTGTGTGTGGGGAGAAGTTGTTCACAATTAATGGATATTTAAAATCTCAGCATTTTCAGAACAAATGAGTGTACGTATTTCAAATAAAGTTCTCTCTTATTGACCTTATCAAACAGTGGTTACAAGGTGCCAGTGCGTGTTTAAGACAGTCGTTTGATGTTGTGTAGAGATGACTCACAAAGACAAGATCCCTACCCTCCTGACACTTACCCTCTGAGGGAACATCAGATAAAAACAAGAGAAGGAAGAGTTCACATTGTGGAAATGTGGGAGAATCACAGAGGAAAGGAAAGTCTCATTCCCTTTCATTTCAGGAATCATGAAAGACAAAAAATGTAACAGACCCTCAGTTAATGGTGATTTAAATAATGCTGTTATATATATAGATCTACAGCCCCTAAATCTTGTGATTACATTCTAAAATTACCACACTCTCCAAAGGGAAGGAAAAAAATCAGGGTTTTTTGTTTGTTTGTTTGTTTGTTTTGTTTTTAATAAGATTTGGGAGTGGCAGTAGGTGCATTTTAATGACTGTTGTGTTTAGATGGAGCTAAGGAATTAAATATTTAGGGAAATAAAAATTCACATTAGAGTTTCCTCTTACTGCCAGATTTAGAGATTTTTCCTTCCCTGTGAAATCCCTATAAGGGCTTCTGAAGGAGATGCCAGGAAAGGAGGAACTTGGGGATAAAGCTCTGGTCCTGCCAATCCTCCAACCAGAAGGGCTCCATGTTGAAACATTTGTACCAGAATTTCAGGATCTCATTCAAGGGAAGAGCTCTGTTGCTGTGATTTGCTAACTTTTCTTTAAACTGCAGATTTTAAGAATTCTTGCTCAGGGCAAATGACAATGGTTTGCTTGAATGTCGGAGGAGCACACAATGTTAGTAAGTATGAGGGTATATAGACAGGAAGAGAAGCAGTAACATTTCCTATAAGGAAAGCAAGAATTGGTAAGATTTTGAGACTAATCTATTGATCAATTAGGACATTAGGTCAGGCTGTGCTGAACCTACTGTAGGACATACAAGAACTCTTCTTCTTAGCTGAACAGAAAAAAAGGCTCCTAAACAATTTCTCCAATCAACTCAAGAATGTTCTCTAGTTTGCTTTCACATTGCTTAGAGAGTCCATTCTCTGTGATGGAAATAGTGAGAAGTTGTTGGAATGTCTGTGAAGTCATAGATCACTGTGTTGATGGGCAACCTCCTCCCTCTTTTTTGGACACTTTCTTGAAATGTTTCTTTGGAGTAGCAGATGAAGCAGAAGAGCAGAGGGAAGAGAGAAGCCACCTTGAGAATGGTGATTTGGCTTGTTCCTCATGACTGTCATTTCTGAGCCATCCACTTTCTTATGTTCTATGTCTTTCTTATCTCCAGCCAAAAGCATATGTACAAATGCTTTCAGAGAGTTAGTGCTTTCTTATAGATTGTGATTTCTTTTTATTTTCAAATATCATACGAAAAATATATTTTCACTTATTAAAATATACTTTTATAAGAATATGAAAATTAATTGTCAATATTTAATGAGATTCTATCAAAGCAACACAGTAGGGAATAAATCCCAAAGGAAACTATTTTTGGTCTAGTGCACTCTAAGAAATATTGGACTTGATCCAGAATATTCTGCTTTTGTTTCTGATAGGGATAAATAGGAATGCTATAGTTCTTATTTGGAAAGTATGTCTATATTTAGTTTATATGTATTTAGACACCAAAACCAAAATGAGATTATTTAAACATCGGAATGCTAGAAATTATATGATACTCTATAAATATCACTATTTCATGTGTTCTTCGTCTTTTGTTAAAAATTTAACAAAAAAAAAATTTAGATGTCTATTGACAATCCTTAAAAATAATGAAAATCTGAATTTTATACTATCAAATATCATACTGAAGATACACTGTTCTAGCTGAAAGGAAATTTATTTTTAAAAAGAAAGTAGCTTAAGATTTTAAGTTTAATGGAGTGGAAAAGGTGGACAATAACTGTGTAATTGTGAATTTATTATGTTTATAGGGAAAGTTGTGCTGATTGTGATATGCAATAGGATGTCCTTTGATTAAAGTATAATCTCTTCCATAGGGCAGGACCGAAAGGGAGGCTTTACAGTTTACCTTCAATGTGATCAATTCTGGGCATTCCAAAAGGGAAGCAAAACTAACAAATATTTGTAAAAAGAATCAAATTAGTACACCTGCTAGCATCGATCCATATCCTTTAAAAGGAACCACAAACACTTTTTTAAAGATTTTATTTATTTATTTGAGAGAGAGTATGTCTGAGAGGGGAAGGGTCAGAGAGAGAAGACTCCCCACTGAGCAGGGAGCCCAATGTGGGTCTCCATTCCAGGACTCTAGGATCATGACCTGAGCCGAACGTAGTTGCCCAACCAACTGAGCCACCTAGGTGCCCTAACCACAAACAACTAAAATTGAACATAGTAGATAATTGGAAGACAAAGTCAGAGCCCATCCAGGATCATTCATTCCTTTAAGTAACGTAGAAAAGCCTTTTCTCAAGTTACAGAAACATCCATGTGGATAGAAAAAACAAACTAAACTAATAAGCCAAATAAGAACTAAACTAATGAGGCAGATATAAGAGATCACGACCCTCCTCATCACAAGCAAGTTTATAATTCTGATATCAAAAAGCTGAAGAGGGGAGCACCTGGGTGGCTCAGTGGGTTAAAGCCTCTGCTTTCGGCTCAGGTCATGATCCCAGGACCCTGGGATTGAGCCCTGCATCCACATAGGGCTTTCTGCTCAGCAGGGAGCCTGCTTCCTCCTCTCTCTCTGCCTGCCTCTGCCTACTTGTGATCTCTGTCAAATAAATAAATAAAATCTTAAAAAAAAAAAAAAAGTTGAAGAGGTATGCTCATGTCAAATGTCCACCTTGAAAAGTATAATTAAATTAAAATTGTGGGTGAGCACCCTCAGTGGGTTTATGTGAATACGCTGCGAGCACTGATTCTACTTTTATTTATATTCATTCATTTGGTTATTTATTTATTTATTTACTTATTTTTATTAACATGTATTATTTGCTTCAGGGGTACAGGTCTGTGAATCTTCAGTCTTACACATTTCATAGCACTCAGGGTAGCACATACCCTCCCCAATGTCCATCCCCCACCCATCCCATCTCTCCCACCCCCCCTTCTCTCCAGCAACCCTCAGTCTGTTTTCTGGGATTAAGAGTCTCTTATGGTTGCTCTCCCTCCGGTCCCATCTTGTTTCATCTTTTTCCTCCCTTCCCCCCACAGTCCACCACCCTACCTCTCAAATTCCTCATATCAGAGAGATCATATATATTCACTTTTTCTTAACACCTAAGCATGTTGTTTGAGTGTTGACAAGGTACCAATGATATTACTTTGTCCTTTTACTACACCTCTCACGAAAGGATCTTTAAGAGCTTAACTCACATTAGTGTGTTATTCCTGGGATTATTCTTCCTGTTTTACAACTAAGGAAACTGCTTCCCATGGATGTTCAAAGGCTGCGAAACCCAGTCTCTAATGTGGCTACAAAGCCACTCCTGATTCCAGGGCTTCCACTCTTGATTCCAAGATTAGCACTTGAAGGAGGCATTCTGAGATGGCTCTCACCCAGAGAATAGTCATGCGAACCCCATTAAATTAAGAATTTGTGAACATACATGAGGGACCCACTATGTAGACTCCATACGGGGAAGGGTTTGCTGAGCAAATGAAGTAATACAAACAGAGGACTTGCTACATGGAAAGGTTGCCAAACACTTCATCTGCATTGGCTTATACCCAATATGCTGATTATAAATAAGCTATCGATTCACAAATTAGGATGCATAAACTTGGAAACTTTTTTTTTTTTTTTTGGTGTTTGGTTTGAGTCCATGATAATTAGTATTTATGAGAAAGCAGTAAAACCATATTCGTTTAAAAATATTTTTTCCCATTTTGGTTTTTCATGGATTTAGACTAGGAAATTACATAGGTGTATAAGAAGCCTTGAGAAATGAAAGCACTAAGTAGCCTTTGCATTTATAGCAAAAGTGCAATTTCAAAAAGAGGCTTCCAGGGAGAGATGGAGAAGAGTATTGTGGAATTTTGAAGGCAGCAAACCCACAAAACAGGAGAAGCCATTATTCACCGAGACTTTTGGGTGTCCCTTCACTTCAGTTAGCTACTTTCTTCATAGACAGAATTCAGTGATGTTCCATCTGTAGTCCCCTTTGGGTTGCAACAAGTAACAGGGAGTAACCCAAGCTCCTGGCACTCTCCAAGCAGATTTGTGAGGCTAGAACAAGACTGGCTTGGCTTGCAATGAGGTTAGATGCACTTTTCTGCATGAACCATTGGCAGCTCATTTTGCAGTCATGGTTAAAAGTTGTGGCAACCTCATTTTTCATTAACAAAGAGTCAAAGCATACCTTCTACCATGAGGATGCAGAATCCAGGTAGAATGGCCTGCATAATCACACACTATGCCTCAGCTCTCTGTTTTTATCACAACCCCATATGTGGTCTTCCATCTCTTGTGCTGAAGGAAGATACAGCTATTATGCTCCCTGCACGAATATTCTATTATTTTAAAATGTAAATTTTCTCATTACTCCATCAGCCATAAATACCTTCTTCACTAGCATGCTGTTTAGAATCACCATCATCTGGGGAGGGCCATTTTATATCCTTCGGTCACATGATTTTCAAAGCCATTTTCATGACTTTGGGGAATAAAACAGGAAAGGGGGAAATTTTTAAAATAGAATAAGCTTAATGGCTTTTTCACTTATAGTTTCTTTAACTACTTTAATATACTATGAGGGGATATGTACTAACCTTTGATGGAAAAGGGGGCCTATTTTGTAACCAAAAGAAAGTGGAAAATATTCCTGGAACATTTTGACTTTCTTTCAGACCTCTTAAATAACTTTTAAAAAAGAGTGTGGAATAATAAAATAAAAACTTGAAGGCTGCCAACGCAGATCTCACAATAATTTTTCTGCCAAAAACTAAAATTACTGCTATTTGTATTAATAGTTCTGCCCCACTACCAAAAAGAAAATTTCTGGCTCAGTCAAAACAACATATCTACTACCTTTACCCAAAATTCTAGAATCAAGGAAAGCAGTAAAATGATAAATTGTTAAATAAAAGCAAATTTGTGTTTGGTATGTCTGACCCCTAAAAGACACTGTTATCCTTAGAAGCAAGATAGGCTGGATGGGTACATATCATACGGTTATCTTTCATAAACTGGGGAATAATTTCCAGATTCCTTTTTGGATAAGACATACACTATTACTACGTTTTTTGGTTATTATCCAGATATTTCAGCTACTGATTTAAATGTGATGCTATTTGATTGTGTTTTAAAAAACATTATCCTAAAGAATAGCATGGAGCCAAGTAGACGGAAACAAGGATATTGACACTAATAAACAATTTATATGTGAGAAAAGTTAATTTTGCTAACAGGCTAGAGAAAGGATGAGTGGTAGCAGAGAGTGGAGGAAATTGTCCAGACAAAAGATGGGAGATCTCAGCCTGGAGCTGTGGATATGGAGTTGAAATACTTCTCTTTTGGAAGGCGCCTGGGTGGCTCAGTTAGATAAGCATCTGCTTTCAGCTCAGGTCGTGGTCCCAGGGTCCTGGGATTGAGCCTCACATCAGGCTCCCTGCTCAGCAGGGAGTTTGCTTCTCCCTCTCCCTCTGCTGCTCCCCCTGTTTGTGCTCATTTCCTCTCTCCCTCCTGTCATATAAATAAATAAAATCTTTAAAATAAAGATTTATTTATTTTGGAGAAAAAGAGAGCATGTGTGAGCCGGGGGTTGAGGGGGTGTGGAAAATCTCAAGGAGACTCCCTACTGCGCAGGGAACCTGATGTGGGGCTTGGTCTTACCACCCTGAGGACATGACCTGAGCGGAAATCAAGAGTCAGACACTTAAAGGACTGGCCACCTAGGCCCCCCAAGAGCTGAAATACTTCTAAGCAATGGCATCATCTGTACGCTGGCCTGAGGCTCTAATTCTCCTTCCGTTATTGTTTCTATGGGAAATTATGTTGTGAGACATACAGGAAGGAGGGAACATGTCTGTCCTGGAAATAGCTCTCACCACTGCTTTGACATCTGGTCGATTCAAGGAGTTCAGGGAATACTTCTCTGTTCAGCTGTAGAGAGGTGTTGTGCCTGTCCCCTTCTGGTACAGTACTCATGTGTGAAGGACTTTGGAAGGCACTGTTTCATCACCCTGGAAGGGCCTATATTTCCCTGGTCCTCCCCTACATAGACTGTAGCTTTGGGTGTCAAATGATGAGCTGTCTGTCATCTACCCCTCACCAGCATGGATGGTCAGGAATAGGTATGGCCTATGAGCTTGTGGGACAGGACTGATGGCACCAGGCCTGGAGCCAAAGGGACTCCCTTACAACTGTCTTGTCTTAGAAGATCTTCCAGCCCTTATAAAAAAGCAGCCACTTTCTCAGCAAAGCCTCGGAGCAGTGTTTTCTGAAGTATGCCCCTTAGACTTCCCTTATCAGGAACAGAAGGCTTGCTAAATCTGTAGATGCCCAGCTTTTACCCCAGACCTTCAGGATCTGATCCTCTGGCATTGGGCTTTTACAAGCTCACACAGGTAATTCTGCACATGAAAGTTTAAGAACCACCCTCTTAAACCTCCTCACCTTAACAGATTGTGATGAGCTTAAAAACTAGTAAGGTGATGACGGCGTTAGTGCTCTCTGAAATCCACATGAGCAATTAGGTATTGTGTTCTAGACTGTGTGAACCTTCCTTTTTTCTGTCACTGGCAAAGAGCAGGGGTTGTGTATAATGACAGTGGCTCCGTGCTCAGGTGGCCTGGAGAGTAGAATCACCACTGCTGTTTAGATAGGTGTTCCCACGGACTTGCTTGCTTATTTTGGCTGTAACTGTGTTGGTGTTGCTCAGTGGAGTTGTGCGTGTAACTACAGCCGGTGCCTTTCCGTTTCTCACTCTAGAGGGATTTGCTATAATGGTGCAGGCCAGAAGAGAAACCAGAGAATAACTGTGAGGCCGTCTTCAAGGAGAGTGGGTCAGGGAAGGGAGGAATGGAAAGATCTGAGGTGCAGGTTGAGGCAATGATGACCGAGGACAAAAGAAAAGAGATGGTAAGAGAATGGCATCAGCCCAGAGTCTGGATGATAAGATAGGAAATTTATCCCCCCCCCCCCAAAGACACTCTTGAGAAATAGAAACAATGATTACGATGATTTGAAAAACACAGGAATTTATTTAGCATTATCTCTACTTTTCCTTCTCTTCCATCTCCACTCATCACCTCTAGCCCCAAACATAAAAGTCTAGTTCTGTTTTATGAAAGCAAATTTTCTCCATCCTGGTTTGTTCTCAATGGTGATACTAGATATTCCAGCAAGCTTTCTGAGTCCCAAACACATGTCCGTTTGCAGTTAAGAGATCAAATTACCAAAATGAACAAGGTGTAAATTAGATAGGAATAGGATTCAAAAGTCTCAAAAGGGGAATGACATACATTGGCCAATGAAAATAGATCATGGTCATATAAACACTTATCCGTATTTTGGATTAAATGATTAGTTTCCAATTTTTTCTTCTCAAATATCAAAACAAAACAGAGGCACCTGGGTGGCTCTTTTGGTTAAGCATCCAGCTCTATCTCAGCTCAGATCATGATCTCCCAGTCACTAGATCGAGCCTGTCATGGGCTCCATGCTCAGTGCAGAGCCTGCTTGGGACTACCCACCCTCTCCCTTTGCCCCTGCCCCACCTTGGGCACATGATTTCTCTCTCTCTCTCTCTCAAATCAGTCAGTCAATCTTTAAAAACAAAAGAAAATAAAAACAAAAAGGCACACCTATGGACCTCTCCACTTTAGGCTTTTTGTGAGTTTCACACACACCTCATCTCATAGGATGCTTAGATGGTCCTGCAGGGAAGCAGGGAGTATATTCTTGTCCTAATTAGACAGACAGGAAACCTAATGGCCAGAGAAGTTAAGTGATCTGCTAGAATTTTACGATCAGCAAATAGTAGAAGGATTCCAGCCCATTTCTTCTGGCTCTGAGTCCAACAGTCTTTTCTCCAATGTGCTGCCTTTTCTCTTGTCTTACTATTCCAGGAGAAGATAGACATTTGTACTGCTTCGTGGTCACTGATTCTGTTATTACTAATTAGATGCCAAAGGGACTCCCTTACAACATCCGTCATGTATTGGTCTGTCTACTAGCACTTCACTGAAGAATTGTGAGGTCTAAATTGTGAAATCTAGATTCAGAAAATTCAAATATCTAAAGATGAAAATGAGCAAAAAATTGGATTACCCTTCCTTCCTTTTTTTTCTATAGGTGTTTCATGTCAATTGGGGGCATACACCTTTTATTATCCATCTCTTCAGCTTTGTGGAGAGTTTACTGGGCTCCTAAGCCTTGGTACAGGCAAAGCCTGGGCATGCCCAGGTTTAGAGACCTTATTCTCAGGTTATAAAAGCAGGTGAAGCATCACCTCCTCCACTTGCAGTCAGTGGGGGATTACAGGGGATTAGAATATTTAAAGACAGTTCTTGAGGTTTGTGTTTAGGAACTGTGGAGAGGAGGGTACCCCGATTTGAGGGAGCAGGTTCTAATACGAAGGGCTTGGACCCCGGCAGTCAAGCCAGTCAACTCTGCTGGCCTTCACTCCATCATAGGTTTCTGGTGGAGGGAAGAAAGGGAGAAGGCAGAGGTGGGGGGGCAGTTGGAAGAGGAAGTCTTGTTCTGCTGCCCTCGGTTGGTGTACCATGGAAAAGTGGGGGATGTTTGTTGTGGCAGCAATACCCACTGAAAGCAAAACAAAACCTTGAATTCATGGCACATGCTCTGGGCTCGCTTATAAGATGTTTTCAACTGATAGAGCAACCACCAGAAGCACATGGTAGTGTTTCCCTCACTCCATGTTTGTGTTTGGTGGAATCATTTATTTACTGAGCAACTAGAAGGCCAAGACTTTGTGGGGTCCATATGCACAGTTTAGCAAGACAGTTTAAACAAACAGACCTGAAGAAGTGTGTCTATCTAACAAGAACAAGTTCCATGTAATAAAACTGTTTTCATGACCTCGCCACAAACGTATATTAATGCTAATTGTTAAGGTGAGCATAATGAATTTGTTGAAAGAGAAATGGTATGTTGTTTTTTGTTTTAAAACAGAACAAAAACAAAACCATGAGATCAAGACCTAAGTTGAGCTCAAGAGTCGGATGATGCTTAACCGTCTGAGCCACCAAGGCCCCCCAGAAATATTGCTGTATTAATGTGATATTTATGCTGGCAGTTGCCTTTGAAATCCTAATCAAAGTTAAATTTTGTTCAGGCAATGTAATTGGCTTCTCAAATTTGGGGGCTTTATGTCATTTTAGTTGTGGTTGATGGAAGATTCATTCTGACTATTGCTGGTTGTCTGGGATGGGGACTATAAGGTCATAGAAATGTGGAGCAGGGGGCACCTGGGTGGCTCAGTGGGTTAAAGCCTCTGCCTTTGGCTCAGGTTATGATCCCAGGGTCCTGGGATCGAGCCCCGCATCGGGCTCTCTGCTCAACAGGGAGCCTGCTTCCTCCTCTCTCTCTGTCTACTTGTGATCTCTCTCTCTGTCATATAAATAAATAAAATCTTTTTAAAAAAAGAAAAGAAAGAAAGAAATGTGGAACAGGAAGGATGGATAGAGGTCACCTGTTGTACCCAATCCCCTGTCCAACCAATTTATGTTATAGGTGAGGAGCTTAAAATTCAGAGAGGTGGATTCCTTTATCCACGGTCACATAACATGTTAGTGAGTGAACCTAGACAGGAACTCTGTGTTCCAGTCTGAGGTCAGCTAGTTCCGCTACCCCCGCAAGCACCAGCTTTGAACAGTGCACACAGGCATCCTGGGGTGAATGCTGAGGAAGGTACCTCTTGCTCAGTAGGGCCTGTTTCAGCTTGTAATGCCCCTTCCTTGGGTCTCTGGATCTTTGCCAGCAGTAGGAGGCCCTAGGGCAAGAAGAAAGCAAGAAGTTAAGATGAGAAAGGAGGGGAGGGGAATGATGACCATAGAAAAGTGTCCTGTGTCTCTAAAGCAATGAGATAGACTTTTGTGACCTGCAGAGGCTCTCTGATGGCCATTTCAAAAGCAAGGGTCAGAAATGCTTTGGGCAACAGATAGCATCACTTAAATATGCATTCAGCCTTTCACTGTGGTGCCTTTGTAAAACAATGCAAATTTGGATGAAAAACTCTTATTTCATTTCTGTTTGTATGCATCAAAGACATGAACTTGAGAGTGCTTAAGAATTGTGGCCTTTTACTTTTGGTATTATATATACATACTGCTTATGTCACCATGGCCAACCTACATGGCATTATATATAAATGAAGAGCTCTATTTTGTCATTCTAGAAAATAATTTTTAGATAATAAGGCATTTAACACAAAAGTTTCATAAAACCAAATTTCAGGTTTTTTATTTTCTTTCAGCTTTGATGGATATCCCTGTGATTAGTGAGTTGCTTCCCCTGAGACCTTTAGGGGAACTCATAAATGTTGATAAAAACGTTTTGAGGTTCCATATATCTAAAAACTAACATGATTCCTCCCTAGCCACATGAAGTAGATATGTGATAATTAGTCTATTTGCTAAAAGAGCAAGTGAATGAATGAATGAATGAATGAGAGAATGAGGGAGTGCTCAGGAGTTAAAAGTGGCTGACTAAATTAACAGAGATTGGGTTGCTTTGAAAAAAAAAAAAGAAAAAGCATTTGGCAACATTAGCCTGATGTTATTTGGTAGACACAGTAAGGTATAGTATGCATTACTAACCTCATTAAGTTCCAAATAAAACTCTATACTTTACACCATTTCTACAAGAGGTTTTATTAGATTTCTTTAACTGGTGTCATATTTTTTGGCCAGGGCATTTTTAACCAGCTTCACATAAATAAAGTTCTATTTTGTCACCATGTCATAGTAAAATAAACTGCTTGTACTATGCATCCCTGCCAAAGCCAGAGCAGACGGGGAAAGGATATAAATGTGTCAGTATTCAGGGAGAGAAAACACATAAATGCACATGGCGACTCTCTTAACTCTAAGGCTCAGCGTGATACTAATTCATTTGGGTGACATTTAGAAAGCTACTCCCAACATAAATAATATATATATGGTGGGGGGGGATCTCTGACAGACACAAAGTTGAAAAAAAAATGGCCTGAAAGAACGCACATCAGATTTTACAGGTGCTCAGAACATTAATGTACAGTGATGGATGACCTTTTCGCTGAAGGTTGACATAATGTTGAATGGAATGTTTTGTTTATATCTGGTACCAAGTTTATTGACCAGCACCAAAGGGTAGAAATGAGATGGGATTTGAACAGTCTCTATTTTTTTTTTTTTTTTTTGTATGGAAACTGTTTTCTGTGTCCCACTCCCTTACAGGCAACAGTTCTTAAGTTGTTTCACAGAGATCACTCCACAAGATGGATTACTCTCTTTAAAAAAAAAAAAAAAAGAATCTTAAACCTAAGTATTCATTACCAGAGGTGCAATTTTTGATGGGTAAATATGAAAAATTAAGCAGAAGAGGGGTTTTTTTCCACATTTATCACACATCTTTAATCTTGGTTTGTCATCTCTAATGTGTCTATGCTTAAAATTCTCATGATTAATAGTGAGTTGCTACAGAGAGTGCCTATAGATAAAAATCACAAAATCCAGAAATGTAAGCGACTAACAATTCAGCCAGGCCATCTGAATAACAGCATAGACTTGTCCCATAGTGCCCTTTCCAGTATGTAGAAAACAGAGTTACAGTGAAAATAGGAAAAACTTGTAGTATCAATCCGAATGTTAATTTCCTTTCATCACTAAATAGGAAGTTGTCACAATACAAAAGTAATCCCTTTGGGAGTATTTTCCAGGTACGTAGCATAAACTATTTCTTTCATAATAATGTAAGCCATTATACCTAGTTATTATAAACTCTTGAACAATGCTATACAGACTTCTTTCTTGATGGTTACACCTTACAAGTTAATTTTACCGTATCCATCTTTAGTCACTTTTTGTTTGCCCATTTGTTTATTCTTCCATTTTTATTCGTTCATTTAGTAAGTATTTTTTTTGAATGCCTGCACTGTGCCAAGTTTTGAGGAAGATACAAAGATGCACCAGACAAGGAACTTTCAAATGGCTTAAAAAGTAGTACTGTAGATAAAACAGGTGCAAAATGCCACAAGTATCAGGTAGAGTATGATCCATATCCTTGGAAAGTTACTGATAGTGTTGGGTGGGGCAGCTACCGAAAGGTCCTTAGTTGTTGCTAGAGGGCTCTGGAAAAACTTCTTGGAAAGGTCTGTATTTGAGGCTGCTCTTAAAGGATACCTAGGTTTTGTACCTCCAGAGAATAGGATAAAGTAGAGCAAAGCCATTGCAGGCATAAGGAAAATGAAAGAAGGCAGAGGAAGGGAAGAAAGGGACAAGTGAAGGAATCAGAAAATAATGGAAACATAGGTTGGGGCCAGAGCAACAAGGACCTTGAGAGGCCAGCTGAAGAGTTGAAGCCTTTTTCCCTGGTTGGTAAGGGAGAACTTAAAGTCTGTAGCATATAAAACAGACTTGATCAGAACTGTGCTAAGGAAGAGCTCTCTAGAATGAGGTGGAGGATTAAGAGACCAAAGGTGTACTTGGGAAGGCTTGATGAGAGGGGAGAATCCCTATAAAAGAACATGGAGAAAGAGGAAGCTAGTGAGTAGAAACGTGAGACATGGGTCAAATCAGAGGATCAGAGACCTTTTGTATTGGGGATGATGCATCGACTCTCAGACTTCTGCTCTGTGACTGGGACAGTCAGTTAAAAATGGGAGCGGGATTAGCAGGGATGGAATGACAGATTTGATTCTGTATACCAGTATGATAATCTGATTCTACAAGAATCATTTTGTATACATTTTGAATCCCTAATTTCTAACTAAGTGTGGATGCTGAATAAAGTTGGGATATTATTTAACGAATTACCCCAAGTGAAGATGTTCAGTAGGCAGTTGGAAAATCGAGCAATGAACAATCTGTTTTCTCTCTTCATAGTGTTTGGTACATAAGAGACACTTACACATGTATTAAATATCTAATAACTTTTTTTTTCATTTTCTTTTCAGTGTTCCAAAATTTATTGTTGATGCACCACACCCAGTGCTCCATGTAATACGTGCCTAATAGCTTTTAATTTTTGGTCATAGATTAGTTAAAATGCTTAAATGGTAAATAAATATTTCTTAATAAATTCCTCTATCATGATCATTTCCAAAGTGATAGATTTATACCCTCTATTCTCAGTCAGTACTGAACACAATATTTGAACTGTATGGTCTTATGCTGAGAAAATTTTTATGCCAAAAAACTTTGTGCCAAAATTAGTTTCTGCTAGTAAAGAACACTAACATTTAGCTATTTGCTTGCAATACAAAATGAAGAAAATTATCTAAAAGTTTTTTCTGTGTTAGCTCTGTCATCTATTGAATTTTAGTTTTTATTAGGCGAGGAGTCACATTCTTCAGTTTGGAGCTAACAACTTATAAACTTTTATATCCTGTTGTGTTTTATTTTGACTTCTCTTTTGTATTCTCTATTTCTGACTTTACATAGGCTTTAAGGTTTGTGACTCAGTTTTATCAGTTGTTTACACCATATTCATGTTATGAACAATACAAATGTATGGGTTACAAAACAGAGATATTAATGCAATCTTTGTTATTTAGTCTAGTTGCTATTTATACAAAGTAGCCCCAAAATATCCTGCTGTGTTTATATGAAGTTCAAAAGATGATTAAGAAAGATCTTAAAGTTGAAGCATATTGCTGATTAGTAATAGCTTATAGTATATCTTGTTATCATTAACCAAATATTTTCTGACATTCAACCCTTGACAACCAAGAGTAGTGTTTAGACATGGACCATAATACAGTAACTTGACACTTCAAAACTAAAAGGTAGAGGCAGAAAAAGAATAGCAAAATGATAAAAATCAAATTCCACAGCACCGCTGAAGGATCCAGAGAACACTGGGTAGCCATAGCTTGGTGATAGATGAGTAACCAGATCTAAACGTTCTGTAAATACTGTCATTTCAGAGAAGTATTTTTTTTTTTAAAATATCCTTTTCTTCATACCTGAAACATGACAACTTGGAGACTGAGTCCAAACTATAGAAGGTCTAGTCTTTTTGCCCAAGGCCATGCACTTGTAGACTGGATAAAAATGGGATTCATGGGGCGCCTGGGTGGCTCAGTGGGTTAAATCCTCTGCCTTCAGCTCAGGTCATGATCCCAGGGTCCTGGGATCGAGCCCCGCATTGGTCTCTCTGCTCAGCGGGGAGCCTGCTTCCTCCTCTCTCTCTGCCTGCCTCTCTACCTACTTGTGATCTCTGTCTGTCAAATAAATAAATAAATAAAATCTTTTTTAAAAAATGAGGATTGCTGGGGGGAGGGGGTTTGGGAGAAGGGGGTGGGATTATGGACATTGGGGAGGGTATGTGCTTTGGTGAGTGCTGTGAAGTGTGTAAACCTGGTGATTCACAGACCTGTACCCCTGGGGATAAAAATATATGTTTATAAAAAATAAAAAATTATATAAAAAAATGTTTCACACAAACATAAAAAAAAATGGGATTCAGTTGTGTTGTATTTTTAGAATTTGTCTTTTTGGGATTTGTTGTTATGATGTTAAGGAATCTCTATTTATTATTTTGTTTTGCTTCTACCCTTAATTATTGTAGCATAGACTTTCCAAAGAATTGTCAGTTTGAACTCCCAATAGCCAGGAAATGTTAGGACTTCCTAAGGTCCAAACTTCTTTAGTCTACAGTTTCTAAGCCTGATGTTGCTTCTAATTATTTAGGATGAAAATTCTGCCATTTATTTAGTGAATATTTGCATGTGATAATATAAAAGTTAAATTAAGAAAGAATTCCAACTTTTAAGCAATGTATCCAAAGAACTGATAGACACAGAGACATGGAAATATGGGAATCTTTAAGAACATCGAATAATAGACTCCCCCAATTGATACTCTCTTTCCTGCTTCAGTAGCTGTACAGATAAGAACTGAAAGGAGGAAGACAATTGCTCATTTCATCGTGGTTCTCTATTATTGTCCACATTTACCCTCATTCATTGTACCTGCAGTAGGACCATGTAAAGCATGGGCAAAAATGAAGCCATTGCAGGTTCCCCTGACTACACTGTATGGAATCAGTGAAGCACTTTGTGGAATTCTAGAATGCAGTCTTAGGTGATGAAATCTGGATAACTCAAAAGCCCATACCAGAAGCTCCAAATTGATTCTATTTACGCATGTAAAAGTGTGCTAGGTATGTACAATGGCAGATTGAGATTGATCTCTCAGCCATTGTACTGCCTTTGTAGGAAGTATCGGGCTCCCTCAACCACCTATTTCCACAGTAGGGAAAATCAGGCTAATACATAGAATTGAATAAGTGTGTTTGGAGTGCCTGGGTTTCATTCATTTATTCATTTATTCCTTCACTGACATATCCTCCCATTTATCCAGAGGTATCCAGAATTTATATTCTGGATATAAAAAGGTATCCAGAATTTATTAAGATAGGACTCAGAAGATGAGTGAGATAATTCTTATTCTTGTTTACTGGGACACACATAAATGAATTTTCTTGTTTGGCAATAAAAAGTTTGCAACTCTATATTAATCTTCAAGATTTTTTAAAAAGACTTTACTTATTTATTTATTTAATTTAAGAGAGAGTGTGTATGCTCGAGCTGGGGTGGGGAGGTGTAGAGGGGGAAAGAGGGGGGAGGGATAGAATTTCAAGCAGACTCCGTTCTGAGCATGAAGCCCAGTGCAGGGCTTAATCTCATGACCCTGAGATCATGACCTGAGCCAAAACCAAGAGTAGGATGCCCAACTGACCGGGCCACCCGAACACCCTTGTTAATCTTTAAGATTAAAAAAAATTTACTCATCTATGAAATCTGATAGTTTAAAAACCATGTGGACAATATTTGTGGTGGGCCTTTGCTTTGATTTCCATGTTTTCCAGGTTCTGGGAATAATTAGAAACTACTAAATCCAGGCAGCTTTTTTTTTCCCCAAGAAGTAAGACAATCTGAGAGTCTAATTAGGTTTAAAGAATGGAAAGTACCTTCCCAAAGTCACCATTGAACAGACCTTTTGGCAAGCATTTTACTTGTCTTCTTTGTCAACCTGGGGGCCTTACCAAAGAATTGATCCTGGTTAAATATCAGGAGCAGAAAATTTTGCAACATGGACTAATTCCTGCCTCAGTGAGATATGTTTCTGCAATAAGTGCATTTGTTTGTGCTTTTATCATAATCATAAAAAAACTCCAAATTCATCTGCTTTATTGATAAAAAATATCATTGGCCTAGAGAGGTTTCCTAACATCTACCACTCATCTGAAAAGCCAGGAGTTTCCCTCATTGTGATCTGTACCCACTGTGGAACTCTGGAAATGTAAGAAGTTGATTACAAATCCCACATCCAGGACTGTAGTGTATGTGGGCAGTAAACATCTAAATGAAAAGGCTAGGCCCATAGCCCCACTGCCACGGGGTCCTACGCATGTCCAGTATAGACTGGAATTAAGAGCAATATGTATATAATGAATGGGATCATTTACCCTGCACTGAACCAAAATGCCTATTTTAGCATAATCACAAGACAGAGTATTTTAAAATAATGTGAGCAAGTATGGTAATTTAAAAAATTTTGTTAACTTTTTTTTTTTTTTTTTTGCAAGCACACACATAGTTTATTTGTATAAATCTCAGACTCATTCCTTCCAAGAGACTGGCCTTGTCTCTAAAAATAGTAGCACACAGTTGGCATTGTTTTGCTTTTTCATGCTCGAAATAAAGGCCATAGCTCCACTGGATAGTTTTGCAATGGCTAAATTTTAAGTAGAACTAGCCTGTTTTCCTAGTGTACCACGATTTACCTAAAATTTAGAATAGCAAAATATTGTTAAGAAGGAATGGGATTTTAAAGGTAGCTTTACAGTTAATTTAAGTTTCAAGAAATAATTTTTCATTCAGTCATGGCTTTTTGGGGTATCTTAGAGATCAAATAAACTTTTCCCTTCATTTCAACTTTGAGGAAATTGAGGCCTAGAGAAGGGAAGTGATTATTTTTCAAGAAAATATAATGAGTTTTAGACTATATCATTTTTTAAAAAAAGATTTAATTATTTATTTTGAGAGAGAAAGAGTGCATGCAGGGTGTGGGGAGGGAGAGGGTGAGAGAGAATCTGAATAGACTCCCTGCTGAGCACTGAGCCTTACCCCATGGCCCTGAGATCATGGCCTGAGAGTTGGACGAAACCAAGATTTGGATGCTCAACCAATGAGCCTTCCCGGCACCACATACACTGTATCATTTTAATAGCAATTGAGTCGCTTTAATATTACTACATTTTAATTGTTTTGATATTTTGCAAAACAATTCTTTGTAAGAAAACTTTCTTTCTTGCACATATATTCGAACAAAATTAATGACTGTTTAATGAACAGGTTTGTGGATAGAGAGAGGAAAGTCCTATTTCTTTTATTTGTTCCACTAACATAGCTAAAGTAATCCATAGGGTCTATATGTTAATAGACAGCTTGACATCTGAGATGCAGACAGTTGCAATAATCCAGAGAGAGTACCATGGAAAGAGTGTTAGAAATAATGCAACTTGTCAGCAGTTCCCCAATTCCCTAAGTTATTTTTATGTGTTCTCACTCTGTTTTAAGTTATATTGCTTAACCCCTATTTCTGAACACAATTACTGATTGCTTAAAAATAGGCTATCTGTCTTGGTAACAATTAGCTATTTTTTGTTTGTTTGTTTATTTTTGTTTTTTTGTAATGGCAAGAGATAAAACAAATTAAAGCTCAGCTCTCTGTGCAATTTGAAAGGAGAGGGGGAATATCATGGTGTGCAGCTTTGCCACCAATACATTGTCTCTGAGACCAAGAGAAGGCTGCCTATGTAGTATATGGGTAGATGGGGTTGACTTTGGATTGCCACCATTTTCTTTCTGGACAGTTCAGGAATAGAAAATGCTCATAGTGTGGTTTAAGCAACCAAAGCTGAGGAAATCTTTAGTTTAGGTTATGGAGCCTTGTGTTTGGTCTCCCATAGGGCTATTGTGGTGGAATTGTCTTTCCTTGCTGTCTAGTTGGAAATTCTTTCCATGCTGTATGACGGTGGTGAACAGACTCAGGCTCTGATTCCTGGAATTCTGAGTTTTTCCAGAAAATGAGAGAGAGGCAGGAGGTCCAATTGGCCCATTTCTTTAAGTAAGAATTTACGAAACAAATAAATTTGACTTTTCCCTACAATGAGAATGTAAATTAGAGTTTAGGTTGTAGGGTAAGTTGTTGCTGACCTTAAGTCAAGCAATTGATTAGTCTAACAGCAGAAAATATTTCCTACGTTACCCTGAACTAGAATGCAAACTCCTAGTGGCTAGGGACTGTGTCTAATCACTATTTGCATCCCTGAAAATATGACAGGATCCATGTATTAGTCTGCTAGGGTGGCAGTTACAAAATACCATAGACCCAGTGGCTTAAACAACAGAAATTTCTTCTTCTTTTTCCTTTTCTTTTCTTCCTTTCTTCTATTTTCTTTTCTTTTCTTTTTTTCCTTTTCGTTTATCCTTTCTTTTCTTTCTTCTTAAGGGAAAAAGAGAGTTCCTTGGGAGAGGGGCCTCAGGGAGAGGGAGAATTTTAAGCAGGCTCCACACCCAACATAGAGCCTAACATGGGGCTCAATCTCAGGATTCTGAGATCATGACCTGAGCTGAAATCAAGAGTCAGACAATTAACCAACTGAGCCACTTGGGTGTCCCCAGAAATTTACTTTCTGCAGTTTTAGAGGCCAGAAGCCCAAGATCAAGTCCACAGTTGGTTTTGGTGGCACCTCCCTTCACTGCTTATAGACAGCTACCTTCTCACTGTGACCTCACATGTACCTTGGAGAGAGATAATTTCTGGTGTCTTTTCTTCTTACAAAGGTATCAGTCCTATCAGATTAGAGTCCCACCCCATGACCTCATTTAACCCTAAATGCTCTGTGAGAATAGGATTTACATGGTTTATATGGATTTGGAGAACTCTACATACTACATCTGTTTCATGGAGAGTGAGATTTTTCATTAGCATATTAAAGTTTCTAAGATGTACTACAGAAAAGAAAATTTTCTCCCACTTTTTTTTTTTTTTTTTTTTTTTTAAGAAACCTGTTGCTATCTATTTGGCCACTTTGGAAAATGCTTCAGCCAGTGCTAAAGGGAAGCGTAGTATCCTCAAGGATGGTGGGTAGATCTCCAGTTTATCCTGTTTTCCATTTAACATCTCAACTCAACTCAGACTCTCAGAACACAGGTATCTAGAATAAGCATTAATATATAAATTTAAACTTGGCATAATGGCAATAACAATTAGAAGTAAAAGTAGAAGTTTTGTTAAGGAAAAAAGTTGATCCCATAGATTATGGAAATGAGGGATGGTAGAGGGGAAAGGGGAAGAGGTGACACATTCCTGAGAAAGATTACTGGAGCTCATGTGAAAGGTGACTTATTAACTTTTACTGTGCTTTAAAGACAAGTTTAAAGCTTGTTTTGTTTATGGTATTGTATTGTATTGTATTGTATTCGATTCTATTCTATTCTAATTTTTAAGCCAACATGGGACTTGAACTCATAACCCTGAGATCAAGAGTCAGATACCTATGGACTAAGCCACCCCTAAAACTTTTTTTTTTTTAAAGATTTTATTTATTTATTTGACAGACAGAGATCACAAGTAAGTAGAGAAGCAGGTAGAAAGAGAGGAAGGGAAGCAGGCTTCCTGCTGAGCAGAGAGCCTGATGCCGGGCTCCATCCTAGGACCCTCGGACTATGACCTGAGCCGAAGGCAGAGGCTTTAACCCACTGAGCCCCCAGGGGCCCCTAAAACTTGTTTTAAATTTAAACCTGTTTAAATTTAAACTTGTTTGGTTTACACACTTGTTCACTTTCTAACTGATTTATTCTCTTGCATGATATGAATTTAAAAATCTTCCTTGAAATACATACATATAATTTTAACAGTACATACATATAAATTTAACAGTGCATAAAAGGCATGTCTTAGGGTATGTGTCCACCAACAGAATCAAGAGAGTGAAGACAGTTACATAGATGACTTTGGTGAAGATCAAAGTTCTCTCTCTCTCTCTCTCTCTCTCTCTCTATATATATATATATATATGTAAATATATGTATTTACATGTATTTCTCATCTCAAAAGATGAGAAAAGGGTTTTGAAACTGAGAGTTGAGTACTTCTAATTGTGGTGATTGAGACAAATCCCTATCTCTCTTTCATGATAGGCTTATGGAAAGAAAGTTGAATTGATGAACACTGACCTCTGATAGAATCTACAGCAAATTCTGGGCTTAACCAGAACCCATTGCTTTATTTGTCAGTTCTCAACTGTTTTCACATTTTGAGACTTTATACTTTAGGTCAAGTGTTGTCAAACAGATATATAATCCAAAGCACATATGTAAGGTCAAATTTTCAAGTAGCTGCATTAAAAAAAGTAGAAAGGAAAAAGTGATATTGATTATAATGTTTTTTCTTTAATGTAATTAATTCAAAATATTAACTTACCAACATGTAACCAATTTGAAATATTAATGAGATATTTATAATCTGTTTTTAATACCAACTTTTTAATATTGGTGTTTATTTTATACCTACAGCACATCTCAATTCAGACTACCCATATTTCAAGTGTTCAGTTTCCACTTTGGGCTAGTGGCTGCCATATTGGCTGCACAGCTTTAGACCTATAGCATTAGAAAGGCAAGCTTTTCATCACTATTGGATACCTTGGAGTAACTTTACTCTGTCTTTCAATATTGGTTATTAATTACGCTCTACTGTACAAGTTACATCTGTTATCTTCAAGCAGGTTTTTATGAAATGATTCTTTATTAGTTTTTTCCTACCTCTTTTTGTCTCATGATTACAGAATAGTTTTCTTTGAGTGCAGATTTATCAGTTATGCCAAACTAGCTGTGATGGATTTGTCACTTATCCTCCCCAAGAACGTCAAGCTTAACTGAATCCAGTTGTATTCTAATTTAGTGTCAGTACTCGTGCTACCGTGTAAATCCGAGTAAAGTATACAAATCTATATACCAGATAACTTTAAAACTTTATTGTTTTCTGACTTGCAGCAGCCTAGCTAAATAGGATAGCAAATTTTAAAAATTGAAGCCTTGACTTTAATATGTATTCTGCACATCTTAGATATGTCATACATAAGGCATATACTTACGGCTGGGTATAGAATTAAATATGTGCATGATATAGATTGGAAGTCATACTTGCACACCTCACAACTGGGATTCCTAGACTGATGTGTTCAAACTTCCAACAGACTTAAATCTCCTTCTCATTAATACTATATATTTTTCAGGGCGCCTGGGTGGCTCAGTGGGTTAAGCCTCTGCCTTTGGCTCAGGTCATGGTCTCAGGGTCCTAGGATCAAGCCTTGAATCGGGCTCTCTGCTCTGTAGGAAGCCTGCTTCCCCCTCTCTCTTTGCCTGCCTCTCTGCCTACTTATGATATCTCTTTGTCAAATAAATAAATAAAATCTTAAAAAATATACTATATGTTTTTTCGGTGCTCTTGTAAAATACTCATACTTTTTTAGTAATGATGGTCCCTTCTTAGAGGAAAACTAAGTATCTAGTTACTAATCCAGCATTCCTTGAGAAACTTTCACTATTTATTTCTACTACATATTATTTGAAATAGAGTAATACCTAAAATGTGTTTTGGGTGTAATACTCCTCGAAGTTTTCAAAACAGTCCCTTCTAAGAGGAAAAATGAATATCAGGTTACTAACCCAATAAAACCTGAGATGCTCTTGCTATATATGTTCAGATATATATCGTTTAAAATAAAGTACCCCCTAAAATGTGTTTTCAGTGTCACAATTGGGAGAGAAAATATGTGCAGGTGACTAAAGCTCTCTGGTTTTACTGGCACAAGAGTAAATCAGACCTAAAATATCATCAGATGTATGTGTCTGTATATGAGAGAGGCCGTTTTGGAACAGTCTGTGTCATGCATTTCAGAGCAGACACGGTAAATCATCATAAGCTGAGGACCACCACTGTGTTTGTGGAGCAAAAACCTAGCCTTTCTTTGCTGGATAATAAATGATTGCGAGACTGGAAAGGAGTCATATGTTTCAGGCCAAAGACAAGCTATCTTTGAATCCAGTCTTCTTAATTCACCTGTACACATCCCACATTATTACTCAGGTGCTAAGCAGAAGTGCCTTTTGTCTTCAAGGCTGAAAGACCCTTTAGTTTAAATTATGAACCTTCTCTGGTTTTCTTTGAGAAAGTAAAATAAATGCTGTAGTGGTTACTAGTTGTAAAAAGTTGTTAAAATACACAAGTTCTGCCCCATTTCCAGTGAAATGCTGTGACTTAAGAATGCCTGTTTATTGTTACTTGGTGTGCAGCTGAGCTATGCAGGTAAATGTAATTGGATTCTCTTTCCCATGCCTTTATGCATTTCATTATCACTTCTGGGCTGTTTCAAAAGGTGAGAGTTCAAACAGCCTAAGAGTAAAGTACTAAGTAACTTTTAGAAACGTTTGTGGAGCACATGGCGCGGAGTGGGGAGGGTTGGAGGGAATGGAATAAGTAAGTTGTCAATGTTTAAAAAAAAAAAAAATATATATATATATATATATATATTCTATTATGAAAGCAAAATCATTTTTAGAATGGGGTTATAATGACACAGACTGAAAAAAAAGTTGCAATATTCTGCCAAATAAACACATATAAAATATTAAAACAGGGCCCACGCACAGGTTGGTTTGTGTTAATAGCTCATTTCCATTATCTGTCAGGTTAAATTTCATGCTCAGGCCATGACATGCTGACAGCCTAGAGGTATTATTAAGATTACAGGGGTGGCCATCTTTCACTGGGCTGCTAGGCTGGACAGTTGTTGAGCAAAACCAACTGTTACTTGGATTTTAATTAATTAGACATTTGAGAATTGTGACAACACATGTGAAATAATGATTTATGGAAGAAAAATTTCACCTATTCAGTATTCAACAGGTCTTTTTCTTAATACCGATTATACCAGGCAGGCTGATGCATGTATAAAATAGAAGTTTTAGGGGGCCCATTTTAATGTCATTGAAAGATTTAAAAACACAAATGCCAAGCTTTTGCTGGAGTTTTATTGCTACTATTTACCTATGTGGTTATATATTGATTGGCTTTACTAGCTGATAAATTTATTTATTTATGGTACCTTTAATTGAACTTAATGAATTACATTTAAAATAACCACACCCACTTCTTCCTCCTACATCAATACTGGCTAGTGGCTAGTAAATACAGATATTATTGAGAAGCAAGAGGACTTGATTCTTGAATTCACCTACAATTTGTAAGATCCCGTTGAAAGCTTTTAACTGGGATTTTAATAAGAAACCTTTATTGTTAGTATAGTGTGAAAATAAAGAAGTAAATTTACATTTGTAAACTCATTTTATATATTATTATTTATAACTTATACCATCACTCTGCTTGTTTCTTGTTCTGAATCTAATATTATTTTTATATTCACAACACCCTGGAGGTATTCACTGTTCACCTGATGCCTTTCTCTGGCACTAACGGAAGCATGAATATTATTCACAGTATAGGTACATCATAGATCTAGAGGCTATATTGCTACTTTGCCTATAGTCATATGTTCAAACTCCTCTTCTAGATTTTGAATGATGAAATTTGGGGATTTTTTTCCAACTTTTTTTCTTATTGAATAATATTTGGTATCTTTTTTATTGTGACAAAATGGACATAACATTTACCATCTTATCCTTATTGGTGTCAAGTTCAGTGGCATTCAGTATATTCACAGTATCATGCAACCATCACCACCATCCATACCGTACTTGTCCTTCTGTGACTGGCTTGTTTCATTTAGCATAATATCCTCAAGATTCATCTGTGGTGTAGCATATATCAGAATCTCCTTCCTTTTTAAGGCTGAATAATATTCAATTATATAGCTATATTGCATTTTGCTTATCAATGAACACATGGGTTGTTTCCTCTCTTCTAGTCCCTGCTCTCCGTTCTTTTGGGTAGATGCCCAGAGGTGGATTTGCTGGATCATATCATTGAAATTTGTTTTAAACAGGCTAAAAATGAGATCTGTCACTTGAGTACCTGATATCAATTCGCATTTCTATTTCCTTTTGTAGCAGTACTCCTAACTCCAATGTCTCTCACTTTCTTCATTAATTGGAGAGAACTTTCCCCCATTATCTAGTAGTTTTGAAATCATTTTGGGAGTATTTTACAGGGGGGAATGAGTCACTACCTCTGCTTACACTGACAGGTAGTCCTGAAGAACTTAAAAACTAGTAATCTGGGCCAGAGGAAATAAGATTTTTTGTTTGGCTTAGTTTTAGATTTTGGTTTTGGTTGTCCTAGAAGGTTGACTGGTAAAGGCACTCCTAGAAAAATGACTGGAGAAACAAAATGATTTGCATGTACGTAGGAACTATTCCAGGGATAGTGTGAAAAGAAAAAGATGGTGGTAAGGGATAATATATTTTAGTTTGAAAATTAGAATTGATTCACACAACAAAAACATAAGTGGGGTGAATCAGCTTCATGCAGTGGACCTAGTTTGAGGGCACTAAGTCTGGGTTCCATGTTTTGTTGGTTTGGCTTCTGAAGTAATGCTCATGGTACTTGAAAAATGGTGGGAGACCGAATGGGCTGGGACAAAGAGAAAAATGTGCAATTTATCATTGCTAGGGAGGCCACGGGTAAATTCTGTGAGCTTAGAAATGCCTTACAAATGTGCAGTGTTTTTCCTGTGTATTATATGGGGTGGTTGTCATCACTTGTTCCTGCCTGTAACGGAGCAGGCCACTTGGAGCCCCACCCTTCTGACAGATGGCTTTCTCTTCAGGCTACATAGCTTGAGCTGGAGAAGAGATCCTGTGTCCATCTGCAGTGTGTCCTTGTACATAGTTTGCTCTTCTCCCGTCATGGTTTCTCAAATCATAACTATCACCTAAGGCACAGTTACCTCCTTTCAGAAGTCTTTCTCAGACCATCTTCAAATCCACATCCCGAGCTGAAGGCATTTTCCTTCTTCTGAAGTCTCATAACTGTCTAAGTGCACTGTGGCTATGGAGTTTTATTTTTCTGCTATTTATCTGCATGTTTTCCCCTCCCACTAATGGCAGGCTCTTGTTCTGGTTCATTCTTGTCCTTGTCCCACAGTACACTGGGTCATGGTTCTACATGTGGTCAGGGTTCAAGACATGATTCTGGCATTTGGCCCACTGGGAAGGGAATCCTAAACCTCTGGTCAGTTTTCAGCAAGATTACCTGAAAAAGTAGAGGTGGACCCTGTGGCTCTATGATGTGACTGGAGTGGGATTAGGGCAGAGGTTGTATTTATGTGAATTTGGGATTCCAGAGGAAAAGAATTGGGGTATCCTTTGAAGAAAGCCTTTTCTTGCCAGTGACCTGGACCTATCAGTTTTGTTTTTGCCCTTTTATTCAGTCTCTTGTAAATTTAGTAATGGTGATTTCATATTTAATATAAAAGCCTGTTACTCTATCTTTTCTCTATCAATTCATCAAGCTGATTACCAAGAGGTTTCTAGCCAGTTTTTTAAACAAAGATTACTTACTTGCTAACTTGAAAACAGAATCAGGAAGTCTAGGACACAAGTCTGACTTCTTGCTTCTAAGTCCTGGGTTAGGTACTGTGTGAACTGCATGGAACCAAAGGGAACTGTATCACTGGGTTATCCAGCAGTTCCCTAAAACCTCCCCAAAACCAAAGTTACAAGGAACATTTGAGCTTGTTGTATATGCAGCAAAGCAGGAAACTTGACGGACAGAAATAACCTTCCAACAGGGTGATACTTTGGAAAAGTTCATTCATGTACTCTGACATAGATTTCTAGAAGTCTAAAATACAAAATGAAACAAACCAAATTATATTAGATAAAATAATTGTTTTTAAAGTTGAGCAACAGTAAAGTAAATAGGATAAGCATTAGGCACATGATTAGGTATAAAATATCAAATTCATGTAATAGGATGAAATCAGGTTATGCTCCATGATTAAAGATAAGAAAAAGCTTATTAATAGACAAGAATGTATATATGAACATCTTTCATCATGAAGTACTTAAAAATTAAACTTGCAGGGCTCCTGGGTGGCTTAGTCAGTAAGCATCTGCCTTTGGCTCAGGTCATGATCTCAGGGTCCTGGAATTAAGCCCTGCTCTCTCTCCTCCCTGCTCCTGCTCCCCCTCACTGTCTGTGTCTCTTCCAAATAAATAAATAAATAAATAAATAAATAAATAAATATATTTTTAAAAATTAAACCTGCTATTGAAAACAGTGCAGATGCTTAATCAGGGAAAGCGGTTCTAGAGTAAATAATGGAGTATACTTGTATTTTAGTAAACCATTTCAGTATTCAGTTATGGAAAATTTGACTCTAACATCACAAGATAAGTGTTGGTTTGACCTTGGTATGATTTGACCCTTCTGTGTCTCCATCATAAAAAAAATTACTAATCATTCCAGGAATACCAAGAAATAAAGGTGTAGATACAGTCTTTGTAACACTTAGAGGGATAGTGGACCAAAGTCCGTTTCCCAATGTAGAAAATTATTTAGGAAATCATAGAATTTCACAATTGGAAGGGAACATAGAAGTAACTTGGGGAACCTAAGTGATGAATGACTCTTTCTGGTGACGAGTAGTAATAATTCTGCCTTTACTTGACCACTTTGAATGGGGGACTCATTCCTTCTAAGGTAGACGCTCTCCACCAGAACCATACCTTTCCCCAGTCCCAAAAGGTAAGGAAGGGAGGCAAGGCTCAAATTTAAATTTGCCCTAATTCTGAAAAATACAATGCAGAAAAAGCCACCATACCTCTGTGTATAATATCGACATTCGAAAATTCCAAAATTGATGTTAAGAGGTACGTGTGAGTTGTGTTTGTGATTTATATCCCAAATACAGACATAACTTAACAAATAGCCCGTCACTTGATTTCACAAAGATTCTTTGCTTGACGGAGAATAGACTACTGTGACCAGGTTTGGCAGAACATATCAAGGGAGAAGAAAATTGCACAATCCTTGTCTTTACTATGTTCTATTTTTCACCACAGCTGGCCTGGTTCTTCTCTACCACCCCCATCTCTCCACATTTTCTTTTCGGCCTTGCAGGAAATGAAAATCATAGCATTTGGTTGTGTACTTAGGATGAATTACCCAAGATACTTTGCATTGATCTTATTTTCAGATGTATGTGATACAAAGCATAGATTAAAAATAATTAAAATGTGTTTTGGTTTTTTTTTCCCCCAACATGTCTCTGAGACCAAGGTAAAGGACTCTTCTACCTCCTTCTCCACTAGGTGCCAGCACAGCTCTGCTCCTTGTTTGTGCTTATTTCTGGAGAGTTAGTTCAGCCAGTTAGTTCTCCAGCCTCAATAACGTGGACTTTGCATGTATGGTGTATTTTTGTTTGGTTGGTTGATTTGGTTTGGTAATTTTGACTAAATTGAACCAAAAATATTCTCATTAGACAGGCTTTCTAAGGCTAGGAATTTCCGTCTCAAAAACTATTCAAGGTACGATATATTTAAGTCCTTCTGAAAGCAAGATCTTTAATATGTAGTCCAAACTTTTGCTTATAAGCAAATATTAATTGTAAAAAAAAATGAGTAACCTCCAAAATAATATAAATAAATTTAGAGTGAAGTGGTATATATCTAAAAAAATAAGAACAAAATTTTAGATTTTTACCAGTTTTGTTATTCAGGAATTAATTTTTCAACTGATACAGTTAGTTCTCATTCAGTGTTGTAAGTGTAATTTGATGTATCATTTGTTTTGCCTCATCTAATTATGTTTAAACTTTATTTGAAAATACTTGTACATTTCAAAATGAAGATAATTCTACCATATTTGCACTTCTGCCAGCTATAGCATTCTTTTTGTTTCACAGTTCCCAGAAGTTATGCATTTAAGTATTCAGTGCTTACCTACTCTTAAGGTTTTCATTTTTCAATTTATTTCTTAAAATAAAACTTAATTTTTTAAATAATTAGCAGTTAATATTTTAAATACTAATAAAGGATAGCATGTAAAATTATTTTCTGTTATGTTTAATTTTATAAATCCTAAACTGTATAAGAAAATGTAATAAAAATATTACATGCTATAGCTCAACATATACCACAGACCCTCTACCTCAAAAATACCAGCAAAATGCATATTAATGTGGTGAGAGTGTTTATTTAAATGGTGGGAACTGAATGATTCAATATTTATACCAAAATTCTATGAATTTCAAATTTATGTGATATAGTTATCTTAATGTAAGTTTAAGCTACAGTCAGTATTGTTGTTGCTGTTGGTTCCTATTATTTTAAATGTCAATATATAGTCAGAACATTCTCTGTACAATTTTGTGCAGCATGTTTGAAAATGATGAAAGCCATAAAATGTTGGACTGTTTAAACTGTATGTTTAGGCTAATGGGAAAACTTGATTTCTAAAAATGTGAGACAATTTCTTTCCTCTGTTTTATGGCCTGTTATTGGGTAGGATCACTGTTCTTACTGACCACACACATGATCAAAAAGATCACTGTGTGCTCCCAGAATTTGGTGTGATGCTACTTAGTGTCAATATTTTGAGCAAAGCATGGAGTATTCAAATTTTAGTAACTTTAGGGACCTACGTAGATACCATACACACTGCAGAACTCTATTATTTCCACCCTTTTAATCTGCAGAAGTATTTTCGTGTTAAGAAAAAAAGAAAAAGGAAAGCAATGAAGTGCTGTTTAATCTGAAACAGAGGTTTTTAAGTTCAGTCTCAGAAGCAAGATCAAATGACCTATCCAGTCATTCTGTATCTGTAATTCCTTCACAGTACTTCTCTCGAGTTTCTCAGATCAGCCCAAATCCTGGTTGGAATACTGTATTCTGTACTTTGTCCATTTTCAGTATCAGACAATCACAGTATGGTCAGGCTTCTATCCAACTTCAAAGATGGTCATCTGTAAGTTTGAAATTCTTTGTTGCTGTGAAGTTCAATAAAAAGATTTCAGCATTGAATTCAACCCAGACCACAGAATGATTAAATTCATTGTTTCTGATATGTTGCATGGGAAGATATTATGTGATTGAGTTGCTTACAAGTTTGAAACTTATTTTCTTTAAAAAAAATAAATAAATAAAGATCAGGCTATTAACTATATATGGCAATTGAAGGAAAATGCCCTGGATGTCCTGGCAACACATCACTTTTTTCTGTGTTTGATTTAGGCGTCGGTAAAAGGACACTAGTCGTGCGCTTATAGTTAAAATGCTGTTGTTTCCACTATAAACTCCTTAGGGGTTTTGGGTTATAACTCAACTGATTTTTAAAAAATCCCAATATAGCACTCAGATTAATAAATTTCTTTTTTCAATCTAGAGAAAATTTGACTACAAAGCTAAAATCAATGTAGTTTCATTCCTTCAAATTTGGAAGAAACCGAATGAAAAAAATGTCAGTGGTTTCAAATATATTTTTCTTTTTCAACTCCGCACTAGCTTAGCTGTGTGGGAAAACAACCGTTTTAATATATTCATTCAAAGGTACTTCTGAGAGTGTTGGAAGTTGACTGAATTTAAGCGTAATTATGAAACTTTTGCAATAAACAGTTTAGAGTACACATTTTAAAATTTCTTGTTAAATTTTCTTTCTCTATGTGGGAAAGTAGATGTGTACATAGCTAAGGTGATTTTTAAAGTCAACTTGAGTACACAGTAAAGAGCTAAGGGAGGCACAGATCTGTTTTAGGAAAGTCTCAAGTGAGAAAGGACCCTGCATGTAAAAAAGAAATGCAAAATAATCAGACTTCCTTATTTCTTGCAGTTCACATTAGGGGCAAAGTTGTCCATGTTTTCTCCTCATTCACTGAAGATTTTGTTCCTTAAGTGTTGCTAATGGTACCTATTCAAAGTTTTTCCCGTGTCTTTTGAATTCATTTTTTCCCCTTTTGTGAGATTAATAAAACACAAGTAGAACTGTATATATATAACTTGTTTATATATATTTATAAATATTGAAAGCTTTTAAAGTAATTCATTGATCTTTTTTAATATAAAATACACTTTTTTAAAGAAGGCTTTTTCTTCACACAGGACAGTAAGAGGCAGATTGTTAGGAAGAAGGTGTGAGAAAGACGAGCTAGCGGGGGTTTGGGAGACTTGACAGACCTCCAGGTAACCTAGAGGGACTAGGTCAAAAAGATTTAGGGACAACAAGAAAAGTATGGGTATGAGAAAGAGAGAGATAAGTTGTATATACCTGACAGAGCCCTTTGACAGAAATGCTGTCCTAACAAGCAGTGCTTCTGAATATATTCTTTTCAGTCACATTGCAGTCAAACCCCTCATGAAAGGAAATATGCATGAAAAAGAACTATTTACATTTTCCCCCTCTGGTTCCAACTTACTGGATTAAAAAAAAGAACAAGATGTCCCCCTCTTTTCTTTTAAATAAAGAAACATTGCTTTCTTGTGTTTTTCCATAAGTGAGTCTGACCACAAATTTAGGTTTACTAAAAATTGTTACAAATTATCCAGGAAACACAGAATTTTGCAATGAAACCTCACTTGAAGCAAAAATCTGTTGTATGAAATTCCAGCTCTACATGAAAGATGTGTTTGAGAGTATTTCATTGATTACTGATTGATACTTTAAATAGTAAATTCTGTTAATGTATTTAAATCTGATTAGACTTGTAAAATTTTGGTTTACATAAAACTTTTTAGAAACATAAACTGAAAGTAGCAAATAACTATTATCTAAAGCACAAGAAACTTAAATGTGTATATATTACAGGTGGTTCTACTTCAACAGTGCAATGAGAAAAATAGATTTCTGATGTATGTTTTATAAATTTGTGTTCTATTCATCATATAAGCCATACTGAATAGACACATCCCAGCTTGACTGTTTTTCATCAGGTTTTTGTTTAGAAGTTTATGAGATTAACTGATTGCTAAGGAACCAAAATTTTTTTCAGGGTTGATCCTGTTTGGTCATTACAATGAGTAGAATAACCAGATGTGATCTTGGCGATCAAGTTGAATCACCTGAGCAGTGATCCAGTTGATTGTTTGGCAATCGTTTGTTATTATGTATTGGAAAAAATCAAGCAGATGAAAGCCTATTTGATTCCATGTATAGACGAAGGCTTAGTGGGCTGCAGGCTGAGTAGAGGGTGACACAGAGATAAAAAGAATCCTCATCCCGCTGCCCCTCTAATGCTGTCCAGAGCTGGACAGTCTCCAACAATGCTGCATCCCAACCCACAGTGATCTTTCCCTTGGGAAGAGTGTCTGGCATCAAGTAAACCCACCTAATGAGAGTCCTAGGTCGGGAGACTTGGTCAGAGACCTGTGCGCCATCCAGCCTGGGCCACAGGGACTTGGTTTGTTGGCATCCGTGGGTCAATTTTAATCGTCTAGGTGTCCCTGGGAGAAGGCCTCTCTAAGAAAAATGAAGGAAGAAAGGGTGCCATAGTGGGTAAGTGGGTATGTAGCTAAGAACATGCTTTCAATAGGGATGTCTGAGGAAATAATCTAAATCAAGAATAACAATGTAGACCTCATCATACATTTTCCTGAGCACTCAAGGGAAAAACAAGCCAAACCTTATATTGAGTCCTCACCAAAATAATAACAATAACAATAGTAATAATAATAATGTGTTCTTTCCAGAAGATGTCTGAAATAATAGGTGGTTTTTAAAATCAAATATATTTAGGGGCGCCTGGGTGGCTCAGTGTGTTTAAAGCCTCTGCCTTCGGCTCAGGTCATGACCCCGGGGTCCTGGGATCCAGCCCCGCATCGGGCTCTCTGCTCAGCAGGGAGCCTGCTTCCTCCTCTCTCTCTGCCTGCTTCTCTGCCTACTTGTGATCTCCGTCTGTCAAATAAATAAAAATCTTTTAAAAAAATCAAATAAAATCAAATATATTTAGTGAACCTGTACTTTCTTATTATATACTTTTGTTTCTTTTTTTTTTCTTACGTTCAGTTAGCCACTGTATAGTACATCATTATACTTTTGTTTCTTTATTTCTCAGCTATCCATTAGAAACTCAGTCATCAAAACAACAACAAAGAAACCCTTTCCTCTGTGCCATGAGTTTTGTTTTTGAGCATTCTCTATTCTTTCTTACCTCATGGCCTTTCCGTTTGTGGTGCCCTGTGCCTGGATGGCTCTGCTGGTTCCTTGCACAACCAGTACTTTTTCCATTTGATAGAGTACCTTGTCTATAATGGGCTGTCCTCTCTCTGCCCTGTTACTCTATCCTGTCATTTTCGCTGTTTCCTTCATGATCCAAAATTATGTTGACATAGTTTCCTTTCTGTTCTATTCTCCACCACTGTATTTCCTTCATCCTGAGTAGTGCCAAATACTAAGAAGATGTAGAAAGAATTGGATGACTGAGTTCTGTTCTTGAACATTTACACACTGCGATTCCAGTGGGCAGCCCATGTCCAAGGGACACCAGTATCAGTCTCCACTCCACTGCCCCAACAAGTCTGTTCCAGTCATTGTTTTTTTTAGTGTTGGCAAGCAAATGTATTTTTGTTTATCCTTTTGCTTTATTTGTGCCTGCATTCTTAACTGCAGTCACAGTTGGAAAGGAAAAAAAAAAAGGTCAGTCAGGGAACTCCTGTCCACTCCAAAGTGACCCAAGTGGGTACAGTACCTCTGGGGACTTTTCATTGGCATTATTCCTTCTGGGCGCCCAAGACAATATAGAACAGTGTGCCTCCAGCATCATTCCGGTATAACTGGGTGGAAGTTTCTACAGTGCAGCTACAGGACTGTTGTTCAGGCAATCAATCGGCAAGAGGAAACTTAGCAATGCTTTGAACAGAAACAAATATTTAGCGAACCCTCTTGCTTTATTTTTTCTTTTGTCTCTTGATCTGAAATGTCATATCTATCTGTCCTTGTTGTACAATATGAAGAGTTCTGGCAGTGTCCTTGTACCTCCAGTTACATTATTATAAATGAACCTCAAGAAGCATGAATACGGCAGGACGGAGAGAAAAACGTTAGGCTCTGGTCTCCCCCTGCATAAGTATATATTAGGAGCCTAAGTGAAAATCAAAGTTTGTAATTCTTCTAGCCTATCAAATTGAGAGATTATATGATTTTCTTTTGGATAATCTAAAAGGAAAAAGTAGAAAAAAAATAAAATTTGTTTCAAAACTATCATATTGAAATTAAACAAACAAGAAAACTGGTATGTATACCTATATAACTATTCTTGGTATTCCTTTGGGTTAAAGAACAATGAAAATAGGTCTAGTCTTACAAATCACCTATGCTCTGAACCAGATCTATGGGTGAAATCCTTAGGAAAATGTTCCCAGAGAACTTTGGGGTGATTTCCATTTATTCTAAGTTCTGCTCTCTGATTTAGTTATCACTCTACGTTGTCAACACTTCTATCACGAATCAATTACCAAACATGGAAAAATTGTCAGTGGCTTTGAAGGCTAATGCAGAGTGGTGCTAATCATTTAAAGGGCTTATCTATGTGCCTTGAGCAACACAGAAACTGAGAAAAGGCAAACAGTACAAAAGGTGGCCGGGTCTGGGAAATGGAGTAGGGATGAGGGAGGGGGAGGGGGGTGGAGAGGGGCTCATGAAAAGCATTCCAGTCTGTTTGGGTCCTTCAGAAATCCTAATGAGATAATAGCTCATCCAGTCAAGCCCATTCCTTCTGTTCAGGAAGTGCCACACAGGTAAATGAAGAAATTATTTGAAGAGGGATCTTGATGGGTGTGGACTGTTTGTGATTCAGCTTGGAAGAAATGCAGATGTGAGTTTCTTTAGCCTGACTAGGATTGATTTTCTCTGTTGGGGTTTTCTCAATGTCTGTGATTGTAGGCCTGTGGTTTGCAAAACTGATAGTACTCTTAGATAAAAACCCAGAACCAGTAGCTGAAGGAAATGTGAAATGACTTACCCTGGAGTGACAATCCCATTATTTAGAAACCAATTGTTTCTTCTTGACATGGAAACCCTGCAGAATTTCTACTCTTTAAATTTTTACGATTCTATAAGGTAGCCCTTGAGTATCCAAATACATGTGTCTTTTAAAAGAAAATTTAAGATGATGTTATTTTACAGACATTCCAAAATTTAAAATTGAGAAGATGAAAAATCTGTAACCATACCTACTTGGTTTTTTGTTGTGGTGGTTTTGGTTTGGTTTTTGGTTGTTTGGGGGGGTTTTGTCTGTTTGTTTGTTTGGTTTGGGTTTTTTGTTTTTTGCCAAAATCTCCGAATTAGATATTAAAGACATTTACCATGAGAGTGCTGGAGGGTTCCCTGCTCCCCAGGTGTCTTTGCTAGATTTGCAAAGTGTTTTATACTGTTTCAAATATGCTACAGCCTGGTATATTCAACGAGATGTCAGTGAGGAAAACTTAAACCATCTAATAAGTCATATGTGTATATATATATATATATATATATATATTTTTTTTTTTTTTGTCAGAGAGAGAGAGAGGAGCAAGAGTGAGCACAAGCAGACAGAGGGGTAGGCAGAGGCAGAGAGAGAAGCAGGCTCCCTGCTGAGCAAAGAGCCCGATGCGGGACTCCATCCGAGGACACTGGGATTATGACCGAAGGCAGCCACTTAACCAGCTGAGCCACCCAGACGTCCCTAATAAGTCATATATTAAACAACAACAATGAAATAATTTGGATCTATCCACTAAAACATCATGGCGAATGTAGATATTCAGTTGCTCCCATATGAACCTGTTTACTCCTAAAAAATAATGTAGTTCTCAGAACTAACCTAGAAAGAGAATTAGAGTGTGCAATATAGCATTACCTTTCACGTAGTCCAGGCAAGAGAACCCCCTCCAAAGTGGTTACCATATTCGAGTCAGGATTGCCGAACAGGGAGACCTCTCAAGTCAAGCTATGAGTCAGTCTCCTGCCTGGCCACAGCTTGCTCCATACCAGAATAAGTTGAAATAGAAAGATGTAAGGGATAGAGAAATTTAATTATGACTCAGAATTATCCTGTTAGGAGATTCCTCTGAAACATTATAAGGCTTAACCAGAACAGTGTTCTGGATATTGTACGGGCAGTTAGAAAATCTACAGCAGCTCAAGGGTTTAGGATCCTGGATAGACATTTGGAGGTGGCAGTGGTAAAAGAAGGAATTAAGACTGGATTGAGAGCATTCTGGAATCTCTTAAATTATCTTCCCCACTTAAAATATACTGATAGAATTACTGAGAATCCTGCTGACAGCCCTCAGGAGAAAAATGAGGAACCACCAGGTTTCAGCTGCTAGGTCTGGCTTGCTTGCTTGTTTTCTCACTTTTTTGCTTTTGCAGGGGTAGTGCTGGGAAGGCTGTTTGAAGTATTTTGTGGAATGAAAGTCATAAAAAAAAAAATGAAAACACAGGCTACTAAAATGGAAATAGTTTATAGAAAGCATAATAGGTGCTTAACAAATCTTAATAAATGTATCTTGATGGGTGCCTGGGTGGCTCAGTTGGTTAAGCGACTGCCTTCAGATCGGGTTATGATCCTGGAGTCTCAAGTTCGAATCCCGCATCGGACTCCCTGCTCAGCAGGGAGTCTGCTTCTCCCTCTGTCCCTCCCCCTTCTCATGCTCTCTCTTTCTCTCTCTCTCAAATAAATAAATAAATAAAATCTTTAAAAAAATGTATCTTAAACAAAGTGTTGGAAATAGAAGAACTAAGCTTATGAAAAATTTCAAAATCTCAGCTGAGGGGTGTGTGTGTGTGTGTGTGTGTGTGTGTGTGTGTAAAATCTAATTAGAGAGCGGAGTGAGGATTTTAACAAGTATATTTTATAAACTAAAAGCAGAGAGTTCTGCCACCTTCTTTTTACCCTGTGAGTCTGGGAGAATTAGAAGTTAAGTGGAAATGGCATAGGAACTAGGATCATTAATTTCAGTCAGTGGTTGGTGGTTGGTGATTTATAGCTTTAATATAAATGAAGAGTTAATTCCCAAGGGATGACATACTTTTAAGTTTTTTTTATCTCCCAAGACAAAATAGATACAGATTTGGTATAAGGACGAATTTGAGTCTTAAGAATTTTAAGACACTGGAAGGTATTGTTCAGAAAGTTGTATAACTTACTAGAATTTGTGGGCTTACTTTTGCTTAGATACTTTAATTATAGAGAGATTCACCTGCCTAAAGAGCTTTATTCACCTTTCAACAAAAGTATGTGAGGTCTCCTGGATTATAATCAATAGTAAAAAAGTATTTGCTTTGCCTGAGAGTCAGAGAACAGTTCTCTAGTCCAGTCCTAAAAGATTAATAATAATGTAATTTCCACTTGTTATCCAAATAAGCCTCTTTTTAAAACAATTTGGGTTTAACCACATATGGATTTTTAAAACACTATTTTGGAAATTAAAAATCTAGTTAAAGTTTGTTACTTTTCTAACGAATCTTTTCCCTTTATCCATTCTCCCTGAACACTGGCTTGTAGTTAAAAGTGGTTCCTGAAGGCTTGCTTTCAACTTTCAGCTATGCTTAGCATCAGAGAACCTTCTGGTAGTAGATTATTGGATCCAAAAATCTCTGCACCCACCCTCCATTCATTCCCTCTTTTGGTAACCAAAAGAATTGTCATGAAAAAGGTGAAAAGAAAAAGGAAACCTCACTCTGTTTTCCTTGATCCTCTTATCTACAGTGCTGACTCTGAAAGAGAAAGCAATACCAAGATATTGCTGTCTGTTAGTTCCCTAATCAGGAAGATTTCCATCCTGGGACCTAGGGGAAGGGACTGAACAGCTTCCTGATTCTTCTTGCTGAGCTTAGATATAGTTTTAATGTGGGGGCAGGTGGGGGTTTTATTTGTTTAGTTTCTCTGTTTGGTGATAGTATCTGCTTTAACTTTGAGTATCTTAGCAAGAACATTTCGTGAGGAATTTTCTTCAATAATAAAAGTAAAATATATAAAAATAAATATAATTTAAAAATCTGGATATTTTGTAACAGAACACTGGATAAAAACCTATGCAGAGTTTTTGAGAAGAGACAAAGGGATTTGGGGGCGCCTGGGTGCTCAGTCGGTTAAGCATCTGACTCTTGATTTCAGCTGAGGTTGTGATCTTGGGGTGGTAAGATTGAGCCCTGCTTTGGACTCTGAGCTGGGCACGAAGCCTGCTAAAGATTCTCTCCCTCTCCCCCTCGCCATCCCCTCCCCCTTTATCTAAAAATAAATAAAAAATGTTTTAAAAAGACACAAAGGGATTTCATTACAGCTGACCTCTCAGGATTAACCCTTGAGATTAATCTTGATTAACCTCTGCTGTTGAGGCTGACGTGCATCAAATATCCTGGTATTGGAAATATCCCTGCCTTGGCACTAGAGAGTTGGCAATAGAACCCTCAAAGAAGGCATGATTCCCACCAATTAGGAGTTTCTCCCCAAAGCTATAAACCAGATGAAGGCTCGTTTTTTGGAATCCAAGAGTGGTCAACCCAGGTGGGGCTCTTGTTCACCTTCCTAACTTTATAGGCACAAACTAGATAATGTTCTAAGTTGTCCTGTATGAGAAACCATTGCTCAGTCATGCAGCTAATTCCAGTTTTAATTTTAGTTCTAATTAGAGCTAATTAGGGGTGTATCCTGGTTTTAGTTATTCAACTCCTGCTGCTTTCATCTTGGGATTTAAATTTCCATTAGAATAGCTACACTAGGCTTTTGACTTTAACGTGATTTTATGTAATGCTACCAAACAACAATAGCTAATATTTATTTAGTGCTTTTTTTTAAGCTCAGAGTATTTCATGTGCTTTTACTGATATAATCCTTATAATATCCTATGAGGAATATTAGAAGTAGGCCTTATTATCTCCATTTTATGGGTAAAGAAATGGAGTCACAAAGTAGTCAGGGAGCTTATGAATGTTCTGTGAGTTCCAAGTACACTCATGATGATTTTTCAGTTTTCCTGCCTCCCCTTCTCCGGGGACCTTGTTGCCTTGCTATATACTATAAATACATTATACAGAGTATAGTTTTACTATTCTCAGGCCCATCAAGTTTAATGGGATAGCCTGGCATGGTTCCTAGAGCAGGATCATGTACATGATAAATATTACTTTATAAGATGATGTATTTTGGCTTGAATATGGTTTACAGTTTTTAAAAAATGCAACAAAAGGAAGCATGTCTCATTTTATTTCTTTTTTTTCCTCCAGCACCTAATGTGGTACCTGGCACATAGTAGGCACTCAATAAATATTTGTTAAACAAATGAAAACACCTCATTAAAAAGTAGCACAATAAAGAACAGAGGACTATTAAGACAAATAAAAGGAAGTACTACTTCACTCAGCAGGAAGTGCTTAAATAGGACAACCTACCTCCACCATAAATCCCTTGGTTCTTGTTGAGGATCAACCACTGATCTTGGTTGAGTGTAGCTCCAACCAAGTGTTCTGACTTATGGAGCTATTGATCTTTAGAGCTGAAAGGGCCATTTGAAATCATTTAAACCTTCTGCTTTAAAAAAATTATTTAACAGAGGAAGAAATTAAGATCGTATTTCATTTTACCTTTAGGAAACAGAAATTGCCACACAGGCAAATTGACTTCTAAATTGCTTCATTGAATTATCTAGGAGGCACATATTTTTTATTTGTATGGAAGAATTTGTAAGACCAAAGCATAGAAAGTTTAAATGATTCTTTGGGATCCCGTGGAGAATTCATGGCATAACCACCAAAATCAAATTTCATGATTATTTAATGGCAAATGGACACCAGTGTCAGAATCATCTCTTTGAAAACATGAAATTTTTCATTTCATCATCATGAAATGATGCCCCTTGTATTACAAAATGTTTCTAATTAGCTCAAAATGCATGATTAAAGTCTCAGAAATTCTTGGAAATTAATTTAACTTTATTTTAATTTGGCATTACCATCCACAAAAGGACTCAGAGTAAAATTCTGAGAGGCATTTTAGTTGCCCATCCCTTATAGCCAGTCAGTTAACAAATCCTGTCATTTCTAATACCATGTCTTTTGTATTTACCTAAATTACTGAATTAGACTCCTGAGGGCTCCTCTCTGCTTTCTGTCCCTCCTTTAATCAATTTTCCATACTTCTGCTTTCTAAAATGTAACCCCAATGTTTCTCTTCTGCTTAAAATCTTTTAATGGCTCCCCATTGCCTACACAATAAAGTATATCCTTCTCAGAGCCTCCCATCTTCTGGCTTCTGCCCATCATACCAACCTCACATTTTGCTCTTCGGAATACGAAGCATTTGCTGTTCTGATCTATTTATGCTTCCTGCACTCTCTGTTTCTCTCTCACCTCTACACTTTTGGGAGGGCTCTTCCTTATGCAAGGACACCCTTGCTCTCCGCTCCACCTAGCAAGCTATCTCATCCTTGCTAAGGGGACCGCTTCTGAGAAGTGGTCGCATTTGACTTTAATTTGAATTACATGTCCCTCCTCAGAAAAACAATTTCTTACTCACAATTAAAAGTGTTATTTATGATTTTTTCATTGCATAATTGAGAATATCATGTCTTTCAATAATCCATTTATTCTTTAAAGGAATATTTATTGAGGACCTAATATTAGCCTCCCTTACTTTTTAAAAAATTATTTATTTATTTATTTAGCAAGAGCGCCAGCCTGATGAGGAGACTCCATCTCACCACCCAGAGATCATGACTTGGGCTGAAATCAAGAGTTGGACTCTTAACCAACTGAGCCACCCAGGTGCCCCTACCTTCCCTTACTTTAAATAGGAAGAGCAAGAAAGTAACTCAAGGTTCACTGAACTAACAAGTAGAAAAGCAGATGAGTACACTGGAACCCAAAGAAGAGGTGTCAAAATTAGATGGACCAGTTCAGAGAAATTTTCCTGGAAGAGGTGATTTTTTTTTTTTTAGATTAATTTTGAAAAATGGGGATGAAACTTGAGAAGTAGGAGGATGCTTGATCATGAAGGCCCTCATGTGTTAGACTGAGGAGGTTAAACTTCATTGTAACAGTTATTGAGGGCCATTGAAGGATTTTAGGGAGAAAGATGAGAGGCTTGAGTTTGGTGTGAAAATGTCATTATGGTGGTGGTGTGCAGGACAAATATAGGGTTGGGTTACCGATGATAGAATGATGATTTCAAGGTTTAGATGGTCTGAGGGAGGAATACCAGTTGTGTAATTTAAACAAGAAGCTGGGTGGCTCAGTGGGTTAAGCGTCTGCTTTTGGCTCAGGTCATGATCCCAGGGTCCTGGGATCGAGTCCTGCATTGGGCTCCTTGCTTAGCAAGAGCTTGCTTCTCCCTCTGCCTGCCGTTCCCCCCTGCTTGTGCTCTCTCTCTCTGACAAATAAATAAAATCCTAAAAAAAAAAAAGTTCAAATCTGATACAAGGCAGTGGCAATGTGGATGAGGAGGTGTGGATAGAATCAAGCAATGTTAGGAAGGTGGACTATAGAGAATTTGAGGATTGGTTAGATGAGGGGACTGAATGAAAAGGGAGAGTTTAATGTGACTCTTAGTTTTCTAATTTTAGCAACTTGTGGAATAGTGAACATTAGGTTCCTACCTTATTTTATTCTAAAAGCTCACCAGGTTTCAAAACATTCAGTAATAGAAGAATGTTAAATATTATTTTGAAATTTCACAAATACTGGTTTTGTTTGGTGTCCAGAATTAGTGGCTTTAAACAGCCATTTATTAATATATCTCCTTTTTCTGGGGATTGATAGTCTAGGCAAGACAAGTCTCACTTGGAGGGCAGCTGAATGCAATTGAGGCTAGAGCCATCAGAAGATTTCTTAGCTCACATGTCTAGAGCCAGGCTATAATGACTGGTTAACATTTCTCTCTCAAGAGGCCTCTTCACATGGCTGTCTTGGGTTTCCTCACAGCATGGCATTCTCAGAGTAGTTGGACTTCTCACATGGTGCTTGGCTTCGGCCAGAGAGAATGTTCCAAGAGACCAGGAAGTTACAAGTCTTCTTACAACCAAATCTTGGAAGTCAAAAGGTATCATGTTCTATTGATCAAAGCAGTCATAGACCAGCCCAGATTCAAGAGTATGAAAGAATAGACTGCAGCTCTCGAAGGAGGAATGATTGCGCATATATAGGAAGAAAGAATTGATGGTGGAAGAGCCATATTAATTACAACCTCGTGTTATAGTTCCTTTTAAGTGAATCAAGATGAGTTTCTCAATGACAAGTTTTTCTATATCTTAATGATAAAAGAATTATAGAAACATTTTTTATTTTCCAGTGTTTTCCAACATCCCATATATACATGATGTTTATTCTATTTAACATTATAGCCAAGTCAGTGACTTCCAACCCATACAATTCCTATCACTTTTTCATTATCATACACATGAAATCTTCTTTTATCCAATATTCTCTAATTGGAAACAGACTTACTTTTTTTAAGAAGAAAAAAATAATTACAATGTTTACGTTTCCCATTCTTCTCCAAGTCAGGGATAGCCAATGAACTAAAGCAATGAAAAACACTTTAAAATATTATTAACCCAAATAAAGTACATCCATAAAAGGCCCTGTTAAAAACTACTTAAGGTGGGAAGCTAATTCTCTACCTTTTTGTTGGGAACAGAAGTCCCATGAACTAAGAGTGGGCTATTCCAGTCTTCATCTGACAACTGTTTATTACAGACTGCTGAATCCCAGACATCGTGCAGGTAGTTTATTCTTTTCCAGGAACCTCAATAGATGCTTTCTTGTTTAGAGCACATTTTTGTTTTCAGTTAGTTTCTTTTTCTTTCTTTCTTTCTTTTTTCTTTTTGGAGGCCTGACATAGATGTTAGGTACTAAATTGCCATTACTTTGAATTTTTCCTTTAGAACATGACAGTATTAATGTCGCTGTTCCTTCTGTGTCAATAGAGTTATTTGAGATTGTTCTATGTGACTTGAAGTTCTCAAATAATAATAAGTTCTCAAATAATAATAATAAAAATAATAAGTGCAACAGTTCCATTTTCCATGTGTAACCATTTCTAACAAGCCTGCCATTATGCAGAAGGAGGGAATTCTTTCTTTACTTCCCTTTAAGTGCTGTTGTGCTGTTGATATTTATAGTGTTAGTTTTTCCTGCAAATAAACTTTTTGAACAACCAGGCAAACTGTTCACATTTCTCCGGAATGATTCTTAGCCAAGGAAATGGGGTGCCTTTAGGAAGAGGATTTTCTTTGCAGGGATTTTCTTCTGATTGAATAACCAGATGGAGAGTCACGGATTTGAAAATGTTTAGCTGAGCATTTCGGCATTCTCTACTGGGTTCCACAGTAGGATGCCAAATAAAAATCACAATTTAAGCTGTTATGAATTAATGAGAGTCTGCAATACACATACCTAGTCATTCTACCCCAGACCTAAATGTGCACGCATTTTGGATAAATACGTCTGAGGATCAACACAGATCCGAAATCTACAACGCTAACCTCCCATTAGTTAACCATGGTAAAGGTTGAAAAAGTGCTTCCATTATTTAAACACACACTCACACACATACATACAAACAACACTCCACTTCGAAGCTTAATCCTGCCATAAAAATTGATTGAAATCTGGCAAAAACTAAAATAAATAGTAATCAAATTAACCACATTTTATTTAAAAGCAAAACTCTCACGTTTAATGTTTCCGGCATTATTCCTTAAGTAAATTAGTGTTGGAGTACCTGTTTATTTTTCACACGTGACTATTATAAAATCTTCTGTTATGACTATTACCAGGACTTGTGAATTAGTCTTAGTTGTTTTAAAGATAAGGGCATCAGCTGGTATATCAGGAGGGAAAACCTCTCCCTGGGAAAGATTAGGTACCTTAGGAAGTCAACAGTAATGCCTTTGGGCCTCCAAGGTATTAAGAAATCACTGTTTGGCAGCCCTCGCTTCCAGTGCCTCGTGTTATATGCTAGGTACCAAGAATACCCAATGAAGGCTGTTTGACATAGAATAAAGGGAGTAGGAAGATTTTTTTTTCCCCCATCAGTTGTTCATTCTCGACTACAAAGGCTATTAGTTGTGGGTACTGTGATTACAGACAGCACAGAGCCAATACTTCCTTATTCATATTTTTGAGGACATGTACAAGCTGGATTCCAGTCAGCGTCAGTTGCTGTCTCCATGCTTGGATTAGATGAGAGCACTGTGGATATCATGAATTTGCTTTAAAAAGATGAAGTTTTCTCATACAAACTACATACTGTGCCAATTAGATACTGGACTGACTTTCTTTATTAATAGAGTTGCCTATTTTCTGGTCATGAAGACAGAGGTAGGAGGAGAATCTGTATTAAGGGTCACCTGGGTAAGTGGTTAAGAGTCTGACTCTTGATTTCACCTCAGATCACAATCTCGGGGTCATGAGGTGGAGCCCCATGATGGGACTCTGCACTGGTGTGGAGCCTGCTTAAAATTCTGTCTCTCCCTCTGCCTCTTCCTGCCACCCCCCATCATGCTCTCTCTCTCCTTCTCTCTTTAAAAAAAAGAGGAGGAGGAGGAGGAGGAGGAGGAGGAGGAGGAGGAGAAAAGAATCTATATTAAGTAAAATAGGGACAGTCAAAAATTTCACCTTCATGCTGTTGCTGTAGACTCCCATGGGCAATGCCTAGCCTTGTTGCAGACCTGTCGATACCCTTGTCTGCTTGGAAAACAAAATAGGAGAGAAGCCCCTTTGTCCATTCATCTTTTAGTCTTTAACCAAACATAGATGTGACTCTTAGAAGAAAGAATAGCTGATAACAGATTCAGACTATCTCTGGATTGAAATAACTAAAGATTTATTCAAAATGTTCAGTTTTGTTCGAATGTCTAAAATATATTTCCATTAATTCAGTAATTTGACTTTTTTTTTTTTTAATCAGCAGCATCAGTACAACCTAGAAATACTTCTAATGTGCCACATTGAAGGAGTGAGACGTATTCTACAAGGACTTGGTTATTCTAACTTTTCAGTGATAGAGAATCACTATGTAAATGCCCTCTTTAGATTTAGTTGAAAGCAGAGAAGATTGTTTTTGTTTTGTTTTGTTTTGTTTTTTACCATTCATTCTTTTGGCTGGGGCAGGGATGGGCAGCATACAAAGAATCAGAATGTATTTCCACATATTTCTGCAAGTGCCAGTGTAAATACCCGAACTACTATAGGATCAGTGTTCCAACTAATGATCTCTTCCAAACCCACTGAGCTGGACCTCACCCTGGAGCTCTTTAACACACTCATTTTAGTGAGTTTCATTATCTTTGTTGCCTACCCTGTCTACTTGCTCTTTTACCGGACCTCTTAGTTTTATTTGGCAATTCAAGGTAAATGCACTCTATCTGTATCCTTAGATGGTTCTTAGAAGTTCCCTCCTAATGTCCCACCTACCTTTATTGACTTATCTTTCTTCTTCCTCTTCCAAGGGTTTTCTTCCTCTGCTCTCCCTCAAATGTCTTTGTTTAAATTAATCACTGGTTCTTTCTTATATCCTTAATGCTTTTTGTGTGTTAGCTGAGAAATTGTTCCCTAACCAAGGTCAAATTTTGATAGGCTGCATTATCATTATTGTTCAGATTAAAATATTTTCTAATTTTTGTTATGATTTCTTCTTTGTGATAGGAGCTATTTTAAATTGTGTTCTTTAATTTCCAGATAATTAGGGATTTTCCAATATTTATTGTTTTTTAATTTAATTCAATTATACTTAGAGAACATACTTTCTCTGATTTCAATTTTATTGCATTTATTAAAACTAATCTTGTGGCCCAGGATATGGTCTGTTTTGGTAAATGTTTCATGTATACTTAAAAGAATATGTATTCTGCCATTGTTGAGTGGAGGGTTTTATAAATGTCAGTATAGTCAGGTTGGTGGGTGATGGTCTACTCTTCTGTATACTTGCTGATTTTCTATTTTCAATTAAATGTATTTGTGAGTCTATTTTTATCTGCTATTCATTTATTTTTAATCTCTGTTATTAGGTGAATGCCCATTTAGGGTTATTGTGGGGCTTTTTTTATGAATTGGTCCTTTTATCGTTATAAAATATCTTTCTGATAATATTTCTTATTCAATGAAGTCTACATTGTCTATTGGTAACATACTCTTTTCTGTTTGTTTGTTTTTTTTTAAATAATTAGTGTTTGCACAGTGTGTCTTTTTTGTCCTTTTAGCCTACCAGAGTTTTTGTATTTAGAGTGGATTTCCACTAGATAGCATATAATTGGGGCTTACATTTTTATTAAATCTAATTAAATAATCTCTGCTATGTAGTAGTTTAAATCTTTTACATTTACTCTAAGTATTAATGTGGTTGGATTAAGAATTATTATTCTGCCTTTTTTTCCTCTGTCCTACTTTTTGTTCCTTATTTCTCTATTCTTACATTCTTTTGGACAATGGGTTTTTTACTATTTTGTTTTACTGTATTTATTACTTCATTAACTATACATCTTTTATTTCTTATAATGATATTCAGTTTTAACTGATGTACAAAAAACTGTATACATTTAATATATATAATTTGATGAGCTTGAACATATGCATATATCCATGATACTTTCACTACAATCAAGATAAACACCTCCAAAATTTTCCCTGTGTTCTTCTGCCTATGTGTGTGTGTGTATGTGTGTGTGGTAAGAACACTTAACATGAAATGTACACTCATCAAATTGCTAAGTGCGCAATACCACATTGCTAAATATAGGTACAATGTTGTATGACAGATCTCTAGTAGAACTTATTTATCAAGCGTAACTGAAACTTTATATCCATTGAACAACTCTCCATTTCCTTCTGCCCCCATCTCCTGGCATCCCCCAATCTATTTTCTGCTTCTGTAAGTTTGACCATTTTATATATATTTGTTCTTCTGTGTAACTGACTTATTTCACTTAGCATAATGTCTTCCAGGTCCACATACGTTCTAACAAATGGTAGGATTTCCTTCTTTTTTAAGCCTGAATAATATTCCATTGTTTGTATATCCCACATTTTCTTTACTCATTTGTCTGTTGATGGATATTTGGGTTGTTTTCATATTTTAGCTATTCTTAATAATGGTACAGTGAATATGAGAGTGAAAATATGTCTTGATTTCAATTTTTTTGGTGCCTAATCCTAAGTGGGATTGGTAGATCATATGGTAATTATATTAAAAATGTTTTGAGGAACCTCTATACTATTTTCCATAGCTGCTACAACATCATTAGGCATTCCTACCAACAGTGCACAAGAGATCCAGTTTCTCCTCAGCCTCACCCAAATTGCCTTTTGTTTTGTTTTGGTTTGGTTTGATAATAGCCATCCTAACAAATAGGAGGTGATACCTGATTGTTAATTTGAATTGCCTTACCCTGACAATTAGTGATGTTGAGCACCTTTTTATATATCTATTGGCCATTTCTATGTGTTCTTTGGAGAAATGTCTATCCAAAGTCCTTTAGTCATTTTTCAGTTGGGTTGTGGTTTTTTGTTTGGCTTGGTTTGGTTAGGTTTTTGTTTGTTTGTTTTTCTATTGAATTGTAAATTTCCATATATATATATTGGAAATTAAACCCCTACCAGATGTGTGGTTTACAAACATTTTCTCCCATTCTTAGGTTGCCTTATCACTGTGTTGATGGTTTCTTTTGCTGTGCAGAAACTTTTTAATTTGATGTCATCCCGGTTGCCTAGTTTTGCTTTTGCTATTTGTATTTTTGGTGTTATATCAATGAAACCATTGCCAAGAACAATGTCATGAAGCTTTCCCACTGTTCTTCTAGGAATTTTTAACTCCTCTAAGTTTAACTTCTAAAACTTTAACTTTTAACTTCCAGGAATTTTTAACTCCTTTAAGGAGTTAAAAGGAATTTAACTCCTTAATCCATTTCAAGTTGACTTTTGTATATTATATAAGATAAATATTCCATTTAATTCTTTTGTGCTTGGATATTCAGTTTTCCAAACACCATTTATTATAGAGACTCTCCTTTCTCCATTGTGTATTCTTTGCATCCTTGTTCAAAATTAAATATATGGGTTTATTTATACATTGAATAATAATAGCATTGAATCTGTAGATTGCTTTGAGTAGTATGGACATTTTAACAATATTGAGTGTTCAATTCATAGAACATGGGATTTCTTTCCATTTATTTGTTTCTTCTTTAATTTGTTTCATTAGTTCAACGCCAGACAAAGATGGTATAACAACCACAACAAAAGCTGTCCGCCAATATTCCTGATGAACAGAGATGCCAAATTTTTCAACAAAATAATAGCAAACCAAATTCAACAGTACATTAAAAGCATCATTTACCATGATCAGGAAGGATTTATCCCTGGGAGGCATGAATGCTACAATATATGCAAATCAGTACCTGTGATATATCACATTAACAAGATGAAGAATAAACATCATGCAGTTATCTCAATAGATGCAATAAAAACATTTGACAAAACTCAATACCTTTTCTGGTTAAAAATGCTGAGCAAACATTCAGAGAATGTCCCTTAACATAATGCAGGTCATATGTGACAAATCTTACCCAGGTAACATCATATTCAGTGGTGAAAAACCAAAAGCTTTTCTTCAAAAGCAGGAACAAGAAAAGACATTTATTCTTACCACTTCTATTCCACATAGTATTGGAAGTCCTGAATAGAGCAGTTAGGCAAGAAAAAAAAAAAAAGACATCCAAATCTAAAAGGGTAAAATAAAATTATCTGTGTTTGCAGTTGACATGATCTTATACATGGCAAACCCTAAAGACTTCACCAAAAAGCCGTTAGAACTAACAAATTCTGTAAGGCTACAGGATACAAAATCAACATACAAAAATCAGTTGCATTTCTGCACAGTAACAATGAACTATCTGAAAAGAAAATTTTAAAACTAATTCCATTTACAGTAGCACCAAAAGAATAAAATAGTTAGGACTAGACTTACACATTGAAAACTTTAATACATTAGTAAAAGAATTAATGAAGACACAAATAAATGGAAAGGCATCCTGTGCTCATGAATTTGCTTTATTTTTAAGTTCTTAATTAAGAATTCTCAATATGTATTTTTACCTTAATTTAGTCTGCCTTCAACTAATAGTGTACCACATTCCATATTATGTAAGAACCACACCAAAGAATATTTCTATTTTTTCATCCATTCCTTTGTGTTAGTACTGTCATGATCTTTACTTCCACATAGGTTATAAACCATACATTGTACTATTTTTTTGTTTGAAGCTATCTATTATTAAGTAAAATTTTAAAATAAGAAAAATTTGAATCTCCCTGATGACTAATGATGATGAACATTTTTTCATGTCTCTTTTAGCCAATTGGATGTCTTCTTTGGAGGAGTATCTGTTCATGTCTTCCCATTTTTTTGACATGATTATCTGTTTTTTGAGTGTTGAGTTCGGGGTTTTTTTTTTATAGATCTTGGATAACAGTCCTTTGTCTTTAGTGTCATTTGCGAATATCTTCTCCCATTCCATGGGTTGCCTCTTTGTTTTGTTGACTGTTTACTTTGATGTGCAGAAGATTTTGATCTTGATGAAGTCCTAAAAGTTCATTTTTGCTTTAGTTTCCTTTGCCTTTCGGGGCATGTTTTGAAAGAAGTTGCTGTGGCCAGTGTCGAAGAGGTTACTGCCTATGTTCTCCTCTAAGATTTTGATAGGTTCCTGCATCACGTTGAGATCTTTTATTTTGAGTTTATCTTTGTGTATGGTGTAAGAGAATGGCTAAGCTTCATTCCTCTATACATAGCTGTCCAATTTTCCCAGCACCATTTATTGAGGAGACTGTCTTTTTTCCATTGGATATTTTTTCCTGCTTTGTTGAAGATTATTTGACCATAGAGTTGAGTATTCTTGGTGCTATAGTAAATGGAATCGATTCTCTCATTTCCCTTGCTATATTTCCTTTGCTATATTTTCATTGTTAGTGTATAAGAAAGCAGCTGATTTCTGTACATTGATTTTGTATCCTGCCACATTTCTGAATTGCTGTATGAGTTCTAGTAGTTTGGGGATGGATTCTTTGGGGTTTTCAATAGAAAGTATTATGTCATCTGTGAAGAGAGAGAATTTGACATCTTCTTTGCCAATTTGAATACCTTTTATTTTTGTTGCCTGATTGCTGTTGCTAGGACTTTTAGTACTATGTTGAACAATGGTGGTGAAAGTAGGCATCCTTGTCATGTTCCTGATCTCAAAGGGAAGGCTGTCAGCTTTTCCCCATTGAGAATGATATTTGCTGTGGGTTTTTCATATAGATTTTATGAAGTTGAGGAATGTTCCCTCTATCACTATACCTTGAAGCATTTTAAACAGGAACAAAAGCTGTATCATGTCAAATGCTTTTTCTGCATCAACTGAGAGGACCATGTGGTCCTTCTCTCTTCTCTTATTGATTTGTTCTGTCACACTGATTAATTTGCGAATGTTGAACCAGCCTTGCATCGCAGGGATAAATCCCACCTTGTCATGGTGGTTAATATTTTTAATGTACTGTTGGATCCTATTAGCTAGGATCTTGTTGAGAATCTTAGCATCCATATTCATCAGGGATATTGGCCTGAAATTCTCCTTTTTGATGGGGTCTTTGCCTGGTTTGAGGATCAGGGTAATGCTGGCTTCATAGAAAGAGTCTGGGGGTTTTCCTTATGTTTCTATTTTTTGGAACAGTTTCAGGAGAATAGGTATTATTTCTTCTTTGAATGTTTGGTAGAATTCCCCAGGGAATCCATCAGTCCTGGGCTCTTGTTTTTTGGAAGATTTTTGATCACTGCTTCAATCTCATTACTAGATATTGGTCTATTCAAGTTGTCAATTTCTTCCTGATTCAGTCTTGGAAGTTTATAGGTTTCCAGGAATGTATCCACTTCTTCTAGGTTGCTTAACTTATTGGCATATAACTGTTGTTAATAATTTCTGATGATTATTTCTATTTCCTTGGTGTTAGTTATGATCTATCCCCTTTCATTCATAATTTTATTAATTTGAGATACCACCTTATACCAGTTAGAATAGCCAAAATTAACAAGACAGTAAACAGGTGTTGGAGAGGATGTGGAGAAAGGGGAACCCTCTTACAGTGTTAGTAGGAATGCAAGTTGGTACAGCCACTTTGGAAAACAGTGTGGAGATTCCTTAAGAAATTAAAAATAGAGCTACCCTATGACCCTGCAGTTGCACTACTGGGTATTTACTCCAAAGATACAGATGTAGTGAAAAGAAGGGCTATCTGTACCCCAGTGTTCATAGCAGCAATGGCCAAAGTCACCAAACTATGGAAAGAGCCAAGGTGCCCTTCAACAGACGAAGGGGCAAAGAAAATATGGTCTATATATACAATGGAGTATTATGCCTCCATCAGAAAGGATGAATACCCAACCTTTGTATCAACATGGACAGAACTGAAGGAGTGAAATAAGTCAAGTAGAGAGAGTCAATTATCATATGGTTTCGCTTATTTGTGGAGCATAAGAAATAACACGGAGGACATGGGGAGATGGAGAGGAGAAATGAGTTGGGGGAAATCAGAGGGGAAAACAAACCATGAGAGAGTGTGGGCTCTGAGAAACAAACTGAGGGTTTTGAAGGGGAGGTAGGTAGGGGATTGGGTGAGCCTTGTGGTGGAGATTAAGGAGGGCATATATTGCATGGAGCACTGGGTGTGATGCATAAACAATGGATCTTAGAGCAATGAAAAAATAAAGTTTAAATAAATAAATAAGAAAAATTCTTTTACATCTACTCACACATTGATCATTTCTGAGATTCTTCCTTGTGTAGTTACAAATTTACATCTGCTGTCATTTTTCTTATGCCTGACATATTCCTTCCTTTAACCTTTCTTATTATACATAGGGATCCAGGCAATGAATGCCCTCAAATTTTTGTGGGAAAAATAATCTTTACTTTGCTTTTGTAAAAAGAAATACTTTTCTTTGGAAATGGAAATCTAGGTGCTGTTTCTTCTATCAGTACCTTACAGATATTAGTCTATTGATTTTGGCTTATAAATTTCTGATAAGAATTCTATTGTCATTTTCATCTTTCTTCTTCTGTATATGTCTTTTGGGGAGGGCCGCATGTAAGATTTTTTCTTTGTCATTCCTTTATAACAATTTGATTATGATTTGTCTTTCAGTGGATTACATTTTCTTTATTCTACTTGGGATTTTTGTGCTTATTAAATATATGATTTATAGTTTTCCTTTAAAACCTTGATCATGTTTACTTTAGCTGCTTTAAAGTATTTGCTGATGTCATCATCTCTCACTTCTGGGTCTGTTTCTGTGGCCTGATTTTTCTCCTGGATGTGGGTTATACTTTACAGCATCTTTATTATTTTTTATTGGATGCTGGACATTGTAAATGTCATGTTGTTGAATGGTTGGATTTCAGTGTCCTCCTTTAAAAAATAATTTTTTTTAATTTTTTATTTTTTATAAACATATATTTTTATCCCCAGGGGTACAGGTCTGTGAATTACCAGGTTTACACACTTCACAGCACTCACCAAAGCACATACCCTCCCCAATGTCCATAATCCCACCCCGTTCTCCCAAACCCTCTCCCCCCAGCAACCCTCAGTTTGTTTTGTGAGATTAAGAGTCACTTATGGTTTGTCTCCCTCCCAATCCCATCTTGTTTCATTGATTCTTCTCCTACCCACTTAAGCCCCCATGTTGCATCACCACTTCCTCATATCAGGGAGATCATATGATAGTTGTCTTTCTCTGCTTGACTTATTTCGCTAAGCATGATACGCTCTAGTTCCATCCATGTTGTCGCAAATGGCAAGATTTCATTTCTTTTGATGGCTGCATAGTATTCCATTGTGTATATATACCACATCTTCTTGATCCATTCATCTGTTGATGGACATCTAGGTTCTTTCCATAGTTTGGCTATTGTGGACATTGCTGCTATAAACATTCGGGTGCATGTGTCCCTTTGGATCACTACATTTGTATCTTTAGGGTAAATACCCAATAGTGCAATTGCTGGGTCATAGGGCAGTTCTATTTTCAACATTTTGAGGAACCTCCATGCTGTTTTCCAGAGTGGCTGCACCAGCTTGCATTCCCACCAACAGTGTAGGAGGGTTCCCCTTTCTCCGCATCCTCGCCAGCATCTGTCATATCCTGACTTGTTGATTTTAGCCATTCTGATTGGTGTGAGGTGATATCTCATTGTGGTTTTGATTTGTATTTCCCTGATGCCGAGTGATATGGAGCACTTTTTCATGTGTCTGTTGGCCATCTGGATGTCTTCTTTGCAGAAATGTCTGTTCATGTCCTCTGCCCATTTCTTGATTGGATTATTTGTTCTTTGGGTGTTGAGTTTGCTAAGTTCTTTATAGATTCTGGACACTAGTCCTTTATCTGATATGTCGTTTGCAAATATCTTCTCCCATTCTGTCAGTTGTCTTTTGATTTCGTTAACTGTTTCCTTTGCTGTGCAAAAGCTTTTGATCTTGATGAAATCCCAATAGTTCATTTTTTCCCTTGCTTCCCTTGCCTTTTGCGTTGTTCCTAGGAAGATGTTGCTGCGGCAGAGGTCGAAGAGGTTGCTGCCCGTGTTCTCCTCAAGGATTTTGATGGATTCCTTTCGCACATTGAGGTCCTTCATCCATTTTGAGTCTATTTTTGTGTGTGGTGTAAGGAAATGGTCCAATTTCATTTTTCTGCATGTGGCTGTCCAATTTTCCCAGCACCATTTATTGAAGAGGCTGTCTTTTTTTCCATTGGACATTCTTTCCTGCTTTGTCGAAGATTAGTTGACCATAGGGTCTATTTCTGGGCTCTCTATTCTGTTCCATTGATCTATGTGTCTGTTTTTGTGCCAGTACCATGCTGTCTTTATGATGACAGCTTTGTAATAGAGCTTGAAGTCCAGAATTGTGATGCCACCAACGTTGGCTTTCTTTTTCAATATCCCTTTGGCTTCTCTAGTGCACATAGAACATACTCCAGAATAGATCACATCCTCGGTCCTAAATCAGGACTCAACCAGTATCAAAAGATTGGGATCATTCCCTGCATATTTTCAGACCACAATGCTCTAAAGCTAGAACTCAACCACAAAAGGAAGTTTGGAAAGAACCCAAATACATGGAGACTAAACAGTAACCTTCTAAAGAATGAATGGGTCAACCAGGAAATTAAAGAAGAATTGAAAAAAATCATGGAAACAAATGATAATGAAAATACAACGGTTCAAAATCTGTGGGACACAACAAAGGCAGTCCTGAGAGGAAAATATATAGCGGTACAAGCCTTTCTCAAGAAACAAGAAAGGTCTCAGGTACACAACCTAACCCTACACCTAAAGGAGCTGGAGAAAGAACAAGAAAGAAACCCTAAGCCCAGCAGGAGAAGAGAAATCATAAAGATCAGAGCAGAAATCAATGAAATAGAAACCAAAAAAACAATAGAACAAATCAACGAAAGTAGGAGCTGGTTCTTTGAAAGAATTAATAAAATTGATAAACCCCTGGCCCGACTTATCAAAAAGAAAAAAGAAAGGACCCAAATAAATAAAATCATGAATGAAAGAGGAGAGATCACAACTAACACCAAAGAAATACAAACTATTATAAGAACATACTATGAGCAACTCTACGGCAATAAATTTGACAATCGGAAGAAATGGATGCATTCCTAGAAACATATAAACTACCACAACTGAACCAGGAAGAAATAGAAAGCCTGAACAGACCCATAACCAGTAAGGAGATTGAAACAGTCATTAAAAATCTCCAAACAAACAAAAGCCCAGGACCAGACGGCTTTCCGGGGGAATTCTACCAAACATTTAAAGAAGAACTAATTCCTATTCTCCTGAAACTGTTCCAAAAAATAGAAATGGAAGGAAAACTTCCAAACTCATTTTATGAGGCCAGCATCACCTTGATCCCAAAACCAGACAAGGATCCCACCAAAAAAGAGAGCTATAGACCGATATCCTTGATGAACACAGATGCGAAAATACTCAACAAAATACTAGCCAATAGGATTCAACAGTACATTAAAAAGATTTTTCACCACGACCAAGTGGGATTTATTCCAGGGCTGCAAGGTTGGTTCAACATCCGCAAATCAGTCAATGTGATACAACACATCAATAAAAGAAAGAACAAGAACCATATGATACTCTCAATAGATGCTGAAAAAGCATTTGACAAAGTACAGCATCCCTTCCTGATCAAAACTCTTCAAAGTGTAGGGATAGAGGGCACATACCTCAATATCATCAAAGCCATCTATGAAAAACCCACCGCAAATATCATTCTCAATGGCGAAAAACTGAAAGCTTTTCCGCTAAGGTCAGGAACACGGCAGGGATGTCCATTATCACCACTGCTATTCAACATAGTACTAGAGGTCCTAGCCTCAGCAATCAGACAAAAAATAATTTTTTAAATATGTATTTGTTTATTTGAGAGAGAGAGACAAAGAGGGCACCCATGAGTGGAGAGAGGGGCAGAGGGAGTGGAGAGAGAGAATCTCATGCAGACCCCTTGCTGAGCACAGAGCCCACCCAGCACAAGGCTTTATCTCGTGACCCATGAGATCATGACCTGAGCCAAAATCACAAGTCAGATGCTTAACCAACTGAGCCACGTAGACACCCCTAAAAAAGTATTTTTAGTTTCTCAGGCAGTTGTGTTTTTCATTGGTCATCTTTATTGTTTCAAAGCTTGTTTTAAAGTTTTTTGACATGGATCTAGAGTATCTCTTATTCTAGGGCTAGTTTAGTCCTATGGAAAGGTATGACCATTCTGGAGTCTGTACTGAATGCTCCATGTTTTTAATGACATCTTTCTACTCTGGTTATTTAAAATAACACAAGAAAAGATGCACAGCATCACTAATTATCAGGGAAATGCAATTCAAAACCAAAATGCAATATCACCATACATCTGTCAGAATGGCTGTAATCAAATAGACAAGAAATAACAAGTGTTGACAAGAATGTGGAGAAAAAGGGACTCTTTGTGCCCTGTTGGTAGGAATGTAAATTGGGGCAGCCACTATGAAAAACAACATGGCTGTTCCTCAAAAAATTGAAAACAGAAATGTTGCATGACCCATTAATTCCACTATTAGGTATTTACCCAAAGCAAACAAAAACACTAATTTGAAAAATATATGCCCCCGTGTTTATTGTAGCATTATTTACAATATCTAAGATATAGAAACAATTCTAGCATTCATCAATAAATGAATGGATAAAGAAGATTTGGTATACTGAGCCATTAAAAAAAAAAATGAGGTCTTGCTATTTGTGACAATGTGGGTGGACCTAGAGGGTATTATGCTAAGTGAAATAAGTCAAACAGAGAAAGACAAATACCATGTGATTTTACTTATATGTAGAATCTAAAAAACAAAACAAATGAACAAACACACAAAACTAAAAAAGCAGAAACAGACCTACAAATACAGAGAACATATTGATGATTACAAGGAGGTGGAGGGAAGGGTGGAATTGGCAAAATGGGTAAAGGGGAATGAGAAGTACAAGCTTCCAGTTATGGAGTGAATAAGTCATGGAGATAAAAGGTACAGTATGAGAATATAGCCAATGGTATTGTAATAGCATTGTATGGTGACAGAAATTAGCTATATTTATAGAAAGCATAACATGATGTATAGAGTTGTCAAATCACTTATATTATACTTCTGAAAATAATGTAACACCGTTTGTCAGCTATGATTCAATAAAAAATAAAATAAAATAAAATAAAAATATCCCAGCCCTATGTGAGCTTGAGAATGTGTTAGCTCCAGTTCCTCTATAGTTCTTTGCCGGGTCTTGTAGAATTTTATTACACATAAGTACATCCTACAGTTTATCAAAAAAACAGGGGGACCTGGGGATCAGAGGGATCTGGAACTCCTCCACATAGCTGATTTCTCTCTGGTACTTTGTCTTCTAAATTAGAGCTGGCTTGGCCTTCCTAAACTCTAATATTTGTGTCCTTAATTCAACAAGACCACTGTACCTTGGTTGGATTGCTCCTTCCTGCATGGGGTCTAGAAATTGTTTCCAGGAGAAATTCAGGGGTGATCATAAAGATAATTTCATTTGTTTCCCTTCTTTTAGGGAAAACAGTCCTATACTGCTAGTTATCCATTTTCTGAAAACAGCTGCTCCATATTTTAATCCAGTTTTCTAGTTTTTTTCTTGTGGGGGGGCAAGTTTGTTTGCTTATAGTGGGAGATTAAATCATGGCCAGAATTGGAAACTCCATACTATAATTTTTAAAGTGACTTTTAATCAAAGTATAGTATACATAGAGAAAAACGAACAAATCATAAATGTTCAGCCTAACAAAATTTTCGCATGAACTCGCCTATCTAATCCATCATCCAGAATATAGTCAGCTCCCAGAAGTCCCCCTTTGTCCCCTTCAAGTTACCACTTTCTTCCTGGGAAGGGTAGCCACTAACCCAATATCTACTACCCTAGATGAGTTTTGCCTTCTTTTGAACTTAATTGAAATGAAATCATGCAGTAGGTGTTCTTCTGAAGCTGTCTTCTTTAGTTCAATATTATATTCATCCATTTTGTATTATGTGGCTATAGTTCATTCATTTTAATTGCAGTATAGTATTACAGTGTAAATATTTATTCATTCTACTTCTAATGGTCTGGTTTGAGGATATTACACTTCTGAACATTCTTATACATGTCTTTTGGTGACTATCTATAACTCTTACTGTTGGGTGTATTCCTAGAATGGAACGGTTGTTCCACATCCTCAGAGACACTTGGTAGTGGATATATGTTTCCATTTTAGCCGTTTGGTTGGATGTATTGTGAAATTGCATTGTGAGTTTAATTTCAAGGAATTGGAGAATGTTTTCCTAGGTTTGCATATGTGAAATGACTGCTAAGTCATCTGCCCTTCCTCCCTGCCCTGATTTTTTCTTATTGATTTGGAGCCATTAACATATTCAGGATAGGAGTCATTTGTCAATATACATATTTCAAATATCTTCTCGCACCCCATGGCTTTCCCTTTCACTCCCTTAATTGTTCTTTTCATAGAATTTTTTTTAAAAAACTTAATGCAAACTAATTTATCTTTTCTTTCCTTTATGTTAGCACTTTCTGTGACCCATTTAATCAGTGTTTGTCTATCTCAAATTTCTGAAGATTGTCTTCTATGGTTTTTCTTTAAAGTTTTATTGTTTTACTTTTGATGTTTAGATGTACAATCCATCTGGTCTTGATTTTTGTATATAGTGTGATGTGAGTCAAGATTCGTTTTTTTGTGTGTGTGGGTATCCAATTGTCCCAGTACCATTTATTGAAAAGACTGTTCTTCAGTGAAATATTAGTTAGAAATCATGTGGTTCTATATGCATAGATTTATTTGTGGATTTTTAAATTCTGTTCCATTGAGTCTATTTCATTTTTATGCCAATATCACACTGTCTTAATTACAATAGCTCTATGATACAGCTTGATATGAAATAGTAAGTCCTTTAACTTTGTTCCTTATTAGAATTGCCTTAACTATTTTTGGCTTTTGCTTCTCCATGTAAATTTTGCATTTTCATAACAAGAATTAGTTTGTCAATTTCTATAAGCATATTGTAATTTGTTTTTAATTTAATGTAATTTCACTAAGGGTAAAGGACTCTTTGTTTCTGCATCTGTAGGACCCAGTATCTGCCTTGCATATAAGCATGGAAAATGTTCTGTATATGTTCTCAGAAATGAATAATTGAACTCTTATATACTTAACTGGAAAAAAAAAATTTGTTCTACTATTTCCTTCATGAGTATGGTCCAGAATATGACTGGCTAAACTTCATTTAGAAACAAGGTTAATTTATTAGCAGTGTGGGGCAAAGTTCATTGGGTCACAATTTCTAGCTTGTATCTTAGAAGAAGAGGTTGCTAAACAACCTTAAAGGAGAAATCAATTTTTAAGAATTCATTAGACCTAAAAATCTCAAAATTGTTTCATGAAACAGTTAAAAGCAAACATATCCACTTTTCCATATGACTGATTGTAAGTCACAAATCAATAATTATCAATAAAATTTATTTTACTAGTACATGGATAGTATGTGAGCAATACTTATGGAACAAAAAGAAATGATGGGTGAATTAACTTTGGTTAATATTAGAATTTCTTTTGGATTAAGCATCATAACATTTTCCTTAGGTCTGTAGAAGTGCTAGTGCTCCTCCTTTTCTATTATTGTAGCTTTTATCTACTATAATTATCTATGAAACCCACACTGCAAGAATGGAGGTAAAATAATTAAAATTGTCTTTATTTGTAGCATCACTATAGAAAACATACTTGCCTTCCCCTTCTTGTGGCATTTGTCCCAGAGACATTTTAAAGAAGTGTGATGGGAAGCCTTTGCTTGGGAATGGTTCAGGGTTTTTTTGTTTGTTTGTTTGCTTGTTTGTTTAAGACACCTTGGGGTGCCCAAGTTACCTTGGGGCACCTGGATGGCTCAATTAAGCATCTGACTCTTGATTTTGGCTTAGGTCATGACCTCAGAGTCATGAGATCGAGTCCCAACTTGGGCTCTGTGCTCAGTGCAGGATCTGCTTGTCCCTCTCCCTCTGCTCCTTCCCCTACTTGTGCGTGCACACGCTCTCTCTCTCTCTCTAATAAATAAATAAATAAATAAATAAATAAAGATACTTGGTACTTTCTCTATCAAATAATATTTATATCAATAATATTTATATGAGTTTTTTGAGAGATTCTTTTAGGCTAACTGTCCTACTTATAAAGAATATTTAACTTGCCAATAATTTAAAAATGATATAAATATAAAATATTTTTAGATATAATAATTATATAATAAATTATATGTTTTTAATGTTTAATTTAATTTTATAAAAATAAAATTTTTATTTTATTTATTTTATTTATTTTTTATATAATAAAATATAAAATATAAAAATGCTAACTATTTTTAATTCAAGTGACTTGAATTTGTACTTAAAAATTTTTATTTGGTATAACTGACAGTTAACATTATATTAGTTTCTGCTGTATACCATAGTGATTCAGTATTTTATTCACTGTAAAATGATCACCACAATGAGGCTAGTTACCATCCATCACCATACAAAGTTGCAAAAATTTTTTTGTTGTAATGAAAAGTTAAAAGATTTACTCTTTTGGCAACTTTAAATATGTAATACAATATTACTGACTATAGTCACCATGCTGTATATTTCATCCCCATGACATATTTATTTTATAATTGGAAGTTTGTACCTCTTGACTTCCATCACCCATTTCACCCATCCCACAATCCCCCTTCCCCTTGGCAATCACCATTCTGTTCTCTGTATCTGTGAATTTTGTTTTGTTTTATTTTTGTTTTAAAGATTTTATTTATTTATTTGACAAATAGAGATCACGAGTAGGGAGAGAGTCAGGCAGAGAGAGAAAGAGAAAGAGGGAGAAGCAGGCTCCCCGCTGAGCAGGGAGCCCGATGCGGGGCCGATCCCAGGACACTGGGATCACAACCTGAGCCAAAGGCAGAGGCTTTAACCCATTGAACCACCCTGGCACCCCTGTTTTGTTTTGTTTTGTTTTGTTTTTTATATTGCACATGTAAGTGAGATAAAATTTGTCTTTCTCTGACTTATCTCAGTGTAATACCTTCAAGGTCCATTCCTGTTGTAACAGATGGGAAGATTTATCCCCCCTTTTTTTTATTACATAGTATCCCATTATATATAATATATAGTACACATAGTATAGTAAAATATAGTATAAGTATATATATCACATACCACAAAGTATCCATTCATCTACTGATGAACACTTAGGATGTTTTCTTATCTTGATTATTATAGATAATGCTGCAATAAACATAAAAACATAATGAATTAGTGTTTTTATTTTCTTTGGTAAATACCTAGAAGTAGAATTACTGGATCATATGTAATTCTATTTTTAATTTTTTGAGGGACTTCCATATTTTTTTCTGTAGTGGATACACCAATTTATATTCCCACCAACAGTGCATGAGGACCCCTTTTACTCCACATCCCTGACAACACTTGTTATTTCTTTTTCTTTTAAGATGTTGTGTGTAAGTAATCTCCACACCCAGTGTGGGGCTCAAACCTACAACCCCAAGATCAAGAGCTGTATACTGTACTGACAGTATACTGTACTGTACTGACAGAGCCAGCCAGGTGTCCCAATACTTGTTATTTCTTGTCTTTGTGGTAATGTGGTTTTGATTTGCATTTCCCTAATAATTAGTGATGTAGAGCATCATTTCATGCACTTGTTGGCCATCTTTGTCTTCTTTGGAAAAATGTCTATTGAGGTTCTCTCCCTCCCCTTTAAAAAAAAAAATCAGAATGAATTTTTTTTTTTGCAATTGATGAGTGTATGAGTTCTTCATATATTTTGGATATTAACCCATTATTAGATGTATGATTTACAGATACTTTTTTTCCGTTGAAAGGTTTACTTTTCATTTTGTTGATGGTCTCTTTCGCTGTGCAGAAACTTTTTAGTTTGAGGTAGTCCCCACTTACTTATTTTTGCTTTTGTTGTCTTTGCTTTTGGAGTCAGATCCAAAATCCCATTTCCAAGACCAGTGTCAGGGGGCTGATCATCTGTGTTTTCTTCTAGTAGGTTTTATGATTTCAGGTTTTACATTCAAGTTTTTAACCCATTTTGAGTTAATTTTTGTGTATGGTATAAGACAGTAGCCTTGTTTCAGTCTTTTGCATGTGATGATTCAGTTTTCCCAGCACTGTTTATTGAAGAGACTAACCTTTTCCTATTGTATAGTAAATTTACTTTACTTTAAAGTAAATTTAACTTTACTATAAATTAATTGACCTTTACTTTACTATAAATTAAACATATATGCATGGATTTGCTTCTGTGCTCTCTATTTTGTTTCATTGGTGAATATGTCTATCTTTATGCCAGTACCATAATGCTGTAATTAGTATAACTATGAAACATATTTTGAAATCAGGTTGTGTGGTGCTTCCAGCTAAAGACTGCTGTGGCGATTCTGTGTCTTTTGTGGTTTTGTACAAATGTTCTATTCCTGTGAAGAGTGACTTTGGAATTTTGATAAGGATTGCATTGAATCTGTGGATTATGTTGGGTAATATGGATATTTTAACATTATTAATTCTTCTCATCCATGGCATGGGATATCTTCTCATTTATTTGTGTCTTCAGTTTCTTTCATTATTGTCTCATAGTTTTCAGTGTACTGGTCTTTCACCTCCTTGGTTAAATTTATTCCCAAGTATTTTATTCTTTTTGATGTAATTGTAAAAAGGATTCTTTTTTTTTTAAGATTTTATTTATTTATTTGAGAGAGAGAGAGAAAGTGAGAGAGAACATGAGAGGGGAGAAGGTCAAAGAGAGTAGCAGACTCCCCATGGACCTGGGAGCCTGATGCGGGACTTGATCCTAGAACTCCGGGATCATGACCTGAGCCGAAGGCAGTCGCCCAACCAACTGAGCCACCCAGGTGCTCCTGTAAATAGGATTCTTAATTTCTCTTTCTGACTGTTCACTATCAGTGTATAAAAAATGTATAAAACTTATGTACCCTGAAACTTTACTGAATTTATTGGTTCTAATAGTTTTTTGGTAGAATCTTAAAGGTTTTCTATGTATACAATTGTGTCATCTGCAAATAGGCCAACATTACCCTGATACAAAAACCAGACAAATAATAAATAATAAAAGATAACTTTTATTTCTTTTTCTTGCCTAACTGCTTGGCTAGGATTTCCAATACCATGTTGAATAAAAATGGCAAGAGTGGGACTCCTTGTCTTGTTCCTGATCTTAGAAGAAAAGCTTTCAGTTTTTTTGTTATAGCATATGATGTTAGCTGTAGGCTTGTCATACATGGCCTTTATTATGTTGAGGTACGTTCCTCTACACCTACTTTTTTGATAGTTTTTATCACAAATCGTTGTTGAATTTTATTAAATGCATCTTCTGCATCTATTGCGACGATCATATGACTAATATCCTTCATTTTTGTTAATGTGGTATATCATGTTGATAGATTGGCAGATGTTGAATCATCCTGTATCCCTGGAATAAGTCCCACTTGATGACAGTTTATGGTCCTTTCAGTGTGTTGAATTCAGTTTGCTAATATTGTCTTGAAGAGTTTTGCATCTGTGTTCATCAGGGACACAGTCTGTGATTTTGTGTATTCATGCGTGTGTGTGTGTGTGTGTGGTGTCTTTTTCTGGTTTTGGTATCAGGGTAATGCTGACCACGTAAAATGAGTGTGGAAGCATTACCTCCTTTTCAGTTTTTTGGAAGAGAATGGGAAGGAAATGTTTGGTAGAATTCACCAGTGAAGCTGTTTGGACCTGGACTTTGATTTGTTGGAAGTTTTTAATTCTGATTAAATCTCCTTGTTAGTGACTAGTTTATTCAGATTTTCTATTTTTTTGTGATTTGGTCTTGGAAGACTATGTGTTTCTAGGAATTTATCCATTTCTTCTAGATTGTCCAATTTGTTGGCATGTAATTATTTATAATACTCTCTTAAAATGCTTTTTGTATTTCTGTGGTATAGATTGTAACTTGTTTTTCATTTCTGACTTTATTTTTTAAGCCCAATCTCTTTCTGTCTTGGTGAGTTTAGATAAACATTGTCAGTTTCGCATATCTTTTCAAAGAACCAACTTTCAGTTTCACAGATCTTTTCTGTTATCTTCTTAGTCTCTATTTCATTTATTTCTGCTCTGATCTTCATTATTTACTTCCTTCTACTAACTTTGGGATTTGTTCTTTTTTTTTCCTGTGTTCTTTAGTTGTAAGTTAAATTGTTTATATTAGGGTTTTTTGTTCTTTGTTCTTTCTTTTTTGAGGTAGACCTATATCACTCTAAACTTCTTTCTTAGAATTACTTTTGTGGTGTTCCATAGATTGTAGTTTATTTATCTCAAAGCATTTTTTTTCTTTTTTGATTTCTTCATTGACCCATTGGTTGTTCAGTAGCATCATGTTTACTCTCCACATGTTTGTGATTTATTTTTTATTTGTTTGTTTTTGTCTTATAACTGATTTTTAGTTTCATACCATTGTGGTCAGAAAAAATATTTGACATCATTTCAGTATTCTTAAATTTATGAAGACTTTCTTTGTAGCCTAACATTTGATCTATCCTGGAAAATGCTTCATGTGCACTAGAAGAATGTGTATTCTGCTACTTTTGCATGAAATGTTCTGTATACATCTGTTAAGTCCAGCTGGTCTAATGGTCTTTAAAGCCAAGATTTCCATATTGATTTTCTGTCTGGATGATCTGTCTATTGGTATGAGAGGAATATTGAAATCCTACTATTGTGTTGCTGTCCATTTCTCCCCTTAGGTCTGCTAATATTTGGTAATATATATTTAGGTGCTTGTATGTTAGGTGCATCAGTATTTACAAATATTATATCTTCTTGTTGGATAGACCTTTTTTCATTATGTAATGCCCTTCTTTGTCTTTATTTATAATCTTTGTTTTAAAATCTATTTTGTCTGATGTATGTATGGGCACACAAGCTTTGTTTGGGTTTCTGTTTACTTGTAATATCTTTTTCAGTCTCTGCAATTTCAGTCTGTGTGCACATTTGCATCTAAAGTATCTTATAAGCAGCATATAAGTAGGTTTCAATTTTTTTTAATCCATTCAGCCACACTTCTTTTGATTGAAGAATTTAGTTCATTTACATTTAAAGTAATCATTGATAGATATGGGCTTACTACTATTTTATTAATTGTTTTCTGGTTGTTTTATTGTTCCTCTCTGTTGCTTTCTTGTTCTCTTCCTCTTTTTCCTTCTTATTTGATGACTTTTTTTAGTGTTATCCATAGATTCCTTTCTTTTTATCTTTTGTATATCTACTAGAGGTTTTTGCTTTGTGGTTACCATGCAAATCACATATAATATCCTATATATTAACAGTCTATTTTAAGTGGATAGCCAGTTTAAGTTTGAACACATTCTAAATTCTACATCTTAATCACCCACCTTCTGTGTTTTGTTTTTGATGTTACATTTTACATCTTTTTATTTTGTGTATCTCCCCCTGGCTTTCATGGGGCCATGGGAAGTGCAGGGCCAGGGCATACCTGCCCACTTTCATACAGAGGCAGAAAAGCACAATGCCAGGACCCATGTGTACAGGGTCCACCTGTGCTATCAAGGTAGAGGAGGAGGGCAAAAATGATAACTACCAGCACCTCTGTTCCCCAGACAGAGTTCCAACAGGCCCTTGCCCCTCTAGCAGACCCTGTAATATTAGCAAATGAATCTTTCCCACATGTAATCTGGGCACTTTTCAAACTGCTGCCTTTGTGCTGGTCTCTTGGGTGAGTGAGTCCATCGGCAAGCCCTTTAAAGAAGTATCTGATCCCTAGAGTCCATTGGTTTTCAAAATCAGGTGTTTTGGGGGCTCATCTTTTTGTTGCAGGTCTCAGGGGTGGAGTACCTGATATGGGGCATGAACCCCTCATTTCTCAGGGAGAAACTCTGGATTTGTGAGATCTTTCCTAATTGTGGGTCACTGCCTCAGGGGTGATATTTTTGGCAAGACCACACACATCTCTGCTTCTCCAACCCATCTCTTTTACTGTTTGCTGTGAAGGAGCTGTTCACCTAGTCTTCTTCAGTGGGGATTGTTTCATACGTAGTTGTATATTCAGTGTGTCTGTGGGAGGAGATGAGTTCAGGATCTTCTGTGCCACCATCCCGGATCACCCCTCTCCCATATTTAAAAAAAAATTATATAACATTCCTGCCATGTGTGTATGAACATAAAATTATAAATGGAGCTTGCTTTGTAATTCTAAATTTCCTATTGATATTAAAATTTAATTGATACCAAAAATTATTTTATCTAAATCAACAATTTTTATGGATTATCTCTGTAGTAAGATAGATATATTGCTTAAAGAACATTTGCCCGATCATAAGTGGAACAAAAAAAATGTGAAGTTTTTAAATTAACAATATCTGGAAGAAATGTTAACTGGTTTACTTGCCCAATACAACAAAACTTCTAAACTTGCTTATTCAGCCACATTTTGTGTATTTGTATTTATTTGACTGATTTCCAGAGTTGAAATTAGCAATCAGAAAAGAAAAGTTTGCAGAACTGACAAAACAAAATATCTTCAGGACATCTATACAGAATAACAGCTTTTATGTTAGTGTAATTTTACTTACAGATAATGAAATTCATTGGCAAGATCTTTACTTTCATTCATCACTATTATTTGTCTGTCTTAAGTATGTGATATAATATTTGGTCTGTGGTCTTTAGTAAGGAAACATCCTGATTGCAAATCGAGTATATACCTCTGATTCACTTAAAATCCCTACTATCTGTTCTTTGGCCTCCTGCATAATTACCAAAAATTCAGTACTTAGATATTTCAAGTCTTTGGAGATCTCTCTCTCTCTCTCTCTCTCTCTCTCTATATATATATATATATATATATAAATATATATATATATATTTATATATAGATATATCTCCATATAGCTCTCCCATTGCATGTCAGGAATATCATGAAGGAATTTTAAAATTTCAGGAGATAGAGAAATTGCTTTGGACTTATGAAATGCCACTGTGAAATCCTGACCCTGTAGTGGTATATTACTTCAATGTCAGTTTGATATACCTCTTAGCAAGTATTAATACAAAAGTAAAATTTAGTTAGAATTAATTCAGTATTTCTAAAGATGGATGATAATTTTTATCCAAAAAAATGACTTCATAAATATGTTATGTTTAAACATGGATAAAGAAAGCTAAGGAAGATACAACCTAATAAGTAATTCACTAATTTTTAACATGGAAGTAAGCTGTTTAAATCTCACTCTGAAGCAGTTTAAAGTAAGATATTGTATCTGATGCTAAAGTGGATTTCATAAAGAATTTTGGTTTAAGAAGATTTAGAGAGGACTTTAACATCTGAGGTTTTACAGCTGATAAATTTATCTTCTTTTCTTTTTGAGATAAACATTTCTAGGAGTGATATGAAGAACATGAACTCTCTTTTGGTTTCGATGGTTGGACTCTATCTCTTTTTACCATTGTTTTCCCTCTGTTTTAGTTACTATCTAGATGTTCTGGCTGATCACATAAAACCTTTTTTCACAGAGGAGGGTAGTTAAAAAAAAGATAAAGAGAAAGAAAAATTTATGTGTCTTACACTTAAAAGGATCTTTTGGCTTTTCCTTTTACAGCTTCTTTTTCTTCCCCACCATTTGGTGTTTCTTTTTTTTTTTTTTTGGGGGGGGGGGAAATGTTTTTTCATTAGTTATTTTTAAAGGTAATAAAGATGTGTGACAAAGTTATAGCTTCTGCATTTTTTTCTATTTTTACAGCTATGTTAGTTTCTGGTCATTTACAATGAGAAAATATGAAATTTATTTATATTAAACTGAAGGTGATTTCTAAAAATGGCTCTAGATTTACACAATTATTGTGGACAGTATTTCCCTGCCCTTGGTGAAATCCCTTTAAAGTCCTCTGTGTTGGGCTTTCTCATCCTACAGTTCTGAAAACAATTCTGATTCAAGTCCAGCCAATTCCCTAGGTCCAGATCGGGAGTCTGTAGTAAATTTTGTTTTTCAGGAAGGATTTAAATCAACTTGAGGATGATAGCTTTTCAGTAAGTTATTTAGGAAACTGGGGATGTTTGAGAAATAGTTGCTTATCAGGTTGAGTTTGGCATTTTGAAGGAAAAACGTGGCATCCCACAATCGTCCCTTGATCTCTATAAAGACGTGATTCTGGGGTGGGTGACCCATGGGTCTGACTAAGTGTAGCAAGGCTGTTTGTGGACATCTGGAGCTCAAAGTATGTCTAACATCTGCTGTACTGATGTTAAGATTTTTTGCAACTTTTTTTTAGCTCAATCTCTATAGTAAATCTTCTGCAAAAAGAAAGCTGGCCTGAACTAAGGAACTTGTGGAGCTTCGCATTTTATTTCTTTTTCGAGAATGTACTTCTGCATGACAGTCACATAGTAGTCTTTGTCCCTTCCCCAAAGTCTAGTGCCTTAAACAAAGTAGATGTTCATACACACAAGTGATGCCAAACCACATGCCTCAGACCCTGAAAACACTTATAATCATGAAACGGCAAATAGTAATAGGATGATGATGCCAGTTTCAGTTTTTCAGTGAGAACATTTAATTTGCTTTTAGTCAGGTTGTCACTGAAAATGAAATCTACATTTCCTGGAACTTTACCTTTATCTGTATTTTTAATTTTTTCTACTAATGATATAATACAAGGTACCTCTTGCCTTTTATATAATTAGCATTATGTTTGCTAGGGACTCAGTTTTCTTCTTTTCTTAATGATTTATTTATTCATTATTTATTCATTTGAGAGAGAGAGGGAGAGAGAGTGTGTGTGAGCAGGGGGAGGGGCAGAGAGAGAGGGAGGAAGAAAGACATTCTCCAGTAGACTCCCCACTGAACACAGAGCCTGACCCAGGGCTTGACCTTATGGCCCTGAGATCATGACCTGAGCTGAAATAAAGAGTCAGAAGTTTAACCAACTGAGCTACCTGGGCTCACCCCCATTTTCTTCCTTATAAATAATATATAACTAAATAATATTTAACTAACGTTTGACTAGGAACTGTACATAATGCCATTAGTTTTCCTCTGTATTTTCCATCTTATTTGTATGGATTTGAATCCAAGAAGCAAAGTATTTTTCAGTGCTTTATTGCTTCATTTGTTTATTTACTCTTCAACATTATTAAATTGCCTCCTATGCACTATGCATTATGATAGATGCCAAGGAGAGAGGTATGAACAGTGAATGGATTATTTTTTGAGGAGCTTACATTTTGGCGGGAAAAAGAATATATATGTGCAAAATTATTTTACAAAACAAGATATAAACAAGAAACTGTGGAAAAGAGGCTCTTCTCTGTTTAGAGATGCCCAGGGGCATTCAAAAGACAGATAAGGAAAGCAGGGCATCTCGACCCCTGGTATCCAGAAGGCTAGGGTCAAACAGGTTGTGCAGTTACTTTTCCAGGGTCAGAAAATAGGAAGTACACCAAGGAAAGAGAATTGAAGATTGGAAGTGAAGTTCTGGACAAAAAGAAAGGGTTTAGATGAATTTTTCTCTTCTGGGTAGTGGGCAACCAGTTGAAGCAGTGGACCATCAATATCAGATATGCCTGAAGAGTGAAGAGAAACGTGAGGCAGAAAGAGCCATGGTAGAAAATACTGTTAAAGTCCAGCCAGGAAACAAGGAAGGCCTGACAATTGATAAAAACACTAAAAATAGAGAAGGGACGAGATTTAAGAGAAGTCAAGGAGGAATCCCAAGATTTAGAGACTGCTTGGAAGTGAGGGCTTCTAGGCTAAAGATGAGGCTTCTGATCTATGTTATTGCATGCAGGATGGATGGCGGGAGCCAGAGGAGGAGCCAGTTAGTGGTGGGGTTGGGAAGAGAGATGAGAAATTCTGTTCTGGTCATCTTGAGATTTAGGTGCCCAAGAACTATTCAGGTGGAACTGCCCAGGAGGTAATTTACAAGCCAACTCTTAGCCATTGAGAGATCAAATCTAGGTATAATAGATCTGGAAGTCAGGAGTTCAGAGGTAGTAGTTATAAGGTGATGACCTTAATTTTGTCAGAGTCTGTGCCCATCCTTTCAAAATTAACTGAACTTTAAATTTATATCATTTAAACCAAACTCACAGTTTAGGCCATTATAGCCTACGTTTAGATAGCACCTCTTTACGTGTATTAGTGGACCCCACCAACATATTCACATCATCCACAGTTGTTAAATGGTGTATTTAAATGGAACCTCAATCAAAACTATGTTGGAAATACATTGTGTTTTGTTTGTTTTGTGCTAGGACAGTGTGAGGAGTTTTGAACTGTACATGTGCAAGAAAGAATGAGGAATTCTTATATTTATTCTCCCTGATGGTGGGGTTTAAAATACATTAATTTATGAGAGGACAAAGGATAAACAGCTTGAATGAGAAATGATTTCATGAAACAACATCTGAGCTCTTTTTCATGTCATTTTATGATCCCCAGGATGCTATTAGCATTGTCAGAGGCCACTTGTATTGACAATAGTCCAGAATTTAAATCTCTGTTCTTTTCTTGGTAAAGTTTTCTCATATTGCTGAGAATCAGGAAATGCTTTCATCAATTGTTTTAAACCTGAAAACCACCTTTTATTTTTTTTTTGTTTGCTCAAATGTTACTAAAGTTTTTAACATTTCTTTTTTTATTTCCATAGTCTTTCCACAGATATCCTTATAAATCCACTTCTTATCCAAGAAAGGTTTTAGATATACAGGCAGTAGTGTCTTTTGAGTATGTGACTCTCAACTTGACTCTGACAAATTATTTAGAGATGCTGATTAGGTTACACAGGGGCCATGACCTTCAGGGGTTTTGCTGATTTGTCTGATGGTTACCAGTCATTTTTCAAGGTCAACAGGCATGGGGCAGTGCTAAGAGAAGCCATCATATAGTGTATAACTTGGTTTGAGATAGAATGTTGACCTCTTGTCATTAAAAGGGATAAGGGGCAGATCACAGCCAAGGCTGCCTCCTTAAAGTGTGATGATACTTCTAGGATGTCACAGCAGGAATCTCAATAGCTGTTCAATTAAAGTCAGATGTTCCATAGAAGAAGGGACATGGTATGCATTATAATAAGCTGAAGGACATGATCCTTTCACTTTGGAGAGATAGAGAGTCTTACTCAGATGGCCATGTGGTTCTTAATTAGAAGAGTTTGTTCTCTGACAAGTTGAACCATATTGTTTTCTAGTTCCATAAGAAAATGTTCATGGTGGATTTTGCGTAATATATCTTATCTTTGGGTTATAGAATTGTCTCTAGCATCTTATCATCCAACTGTCTCCACCCCTTCTTCTGTACTTCTGCTATAATTAAGTTTTGAGAGAGAAGAGAGTGTGGGAGTTTGCCCTTGTTAAAGACAGGTTAATTCTAGACATGGCTTTACATGTTGACATTTCCCAGTTAGCTCACAGCTCATAGTAGAATTCTGTTGAAACTGTGCCATGATATACTGCCAGCAAGTGGGAGTGGTGAAAAATACTAGGAAGGCTAGTGACGGCTAAAATAACACAAAATAGTACTGCTGTCATCACCTGTTTCGGCAACACAGACCCTACCAACAGTGCAGCAAGGAGACCCTTAACATATTGGATAGTATATTGAGGAATAGTTAGCTTGCATCATTGTGATCATTTCTAGAGTGAAAAAATAGTAAGTTTTTTTAAAAAAGAGAACATAAATCATCTTCTTACATTAAACAAGCTGGCCACTGGATGGTTTCCCTACCCCCTTTATTTATTTTGTTTAAAATGTTTTGTCTCTATTATTCCTTTCAGTTTGAAATCAACTTTCAGTTTCTTTCCTTCAGGGAGAAGACAATCATTTAGTCCTTTAAAGTACTTGCTTTGTGTAATAGCCAAATTTTAGGGAAATATAAATGAAAACCACTTGCTGTGATTAAATTTGAAACTAACAAATACTTCCATGCATGCTACATAGCCATTTTTTTTCCTGACATGATTATTTGGTGCAAGATACCCTATTTGTAAAATGTTTGCATTTGGCTCATCATAAAAGGTGTTTTCTTTTTTTTTTCCTCTGAAAAATACCAATTAGCCCTGATTATGTGTTGTCACTCACTTTATGTTCTTTTTCCAATGCGAAGAAAAAATAAACAAAACACAGAAGTTGGTCTTAAATATCAAAGATCAAACAGGAAGAAGAAAAAAATCCATTACCCTATGGACTCTTGGAAATTAAAATATAAAAGTCTCCTGAAATAGCACTGCTTAATGTAATGAGGCCGTGAAGCCCAGGCAGAGCCTGTTTATATCAATCATCCTTTTCTGTAGCTTCCATCAGTAATCAACTGCTGCATGTCAGCTCCAAGAGCTTACCTTACCAGTGTTTTCTGTCACTGGGTAGTGCTGGAAAATGTTTTCACAAGCCTCCAATATACCAGATGGAGACGATACTGTCTCCTAAACACTGACAAATCATTTATTAATTTTCGTCATGGTGATTAAAACCAGTCAAGTAGAAGGGAATCTGGAAGCAAATTAAACACGTATTTATTCTAAGCTGGAAGTTTTCCTTAAAGTCTTTCTGATTTTCAGAAAGTTTACATTCATTTGTTCTTGTTCACCTTCTGCCAGTGTCGAGGCATTTAGCATTTAGCTTTTAGGTAGAAGATCTGCCTTGGAAAGGTTGCTTATTAAAGGAAATCTTTACATAATTACAACCGTCCCATATTACTGTGACTTCTTATTATGTGACTTAGCAGGATTTTGCATAAGCATATATCGTAAAAGCCTAATATTTCTTGGAGTCTGTTGGTCCTTCTTAGAATACCCCTCAAGCTTTCCTTTATTGTGATAATTCATAATATTCTGGCCTATCTGATTCTGAATTTCCATGTTCATCAAAGACATACCCATGTGGTGCTTTCCGTTCATGTTTAAATACTTAGCTTAGTATATAAGATCATTAATACTTAATATGTGCTGTTAAGCACTCTGATGTCTTAACCCCTATTTTTCTACCATTAATAATGGAAAGGATTATAAACATCTACTCAGACAACTCATTCTTATCATTCATAAGTCAGTTCAGACATCACTACTTCTGCCTCTACTGTGAGGGGTTTATTCTTCCCAAGATATGCTTTGGATATTAACTATCAAAACAATATAAAGGCTTATACAGCACTTTTGTGTTAGGAATTTCTCTTTCTTTTTGTATCATTTTCTGGTCCTTAAACCCACATTATATAAGTCAAATGTTTTTTGCAATGGAAAAGGAAAAAAGTAACTTAAGATAGCAAAAACGTTGTTTCATAATTACTTAAAATTACATTATTACTTAAAGTTACATTACCACTATTATCTCTCAGTAGAATGAATGGGTTTTCTCACCCAGTGGCTGGCTGCTGGGGAGAGGAAGGAGAAACATTGCAGTGAGGCCCTCCTCTACCCAGGGATTTATGCTTTCACCAAAGATGCTATATGACAGCATAGATTTTTTTTTAAAATAGTTCTTGTTCTGAAAGTCCATACGGTCTAGTGTGAGTGGAAAAGAATGAGGAGGTAGATTGGTGAATAAAACATTAGAATTCACTGTGATACATTACATGAAAACTAACCTGTGCACCCAGCTTGACTAGGATAGTCCAAGGGGGATTCCTGCCTGAGGAGAGGATTGAGCTAATAATTTAAGTATTAACTTTAGCTAAGCAGAGGCTTAAAATCTTTGCAACTTAACATATAGGTAAGCTTTCACCCACAAAAAAAAAAAAAGAATTTTATGCACTAAACATTAATCTGCATTTATAAGTTAATTTTAAAATAATCTATATATTTATCTTAAATTTACACTATATAAATTCAAATTGAACCTAGAAATGGGCATTTTTGAATGCCTTTTTAATGAGACTATATATTCATTCAGTAATGCTTTCAGTCGGATTCTAGGGCCTTAACTGCCATAATCCACGAGGATTTGATTAGTGCCTTCTGCTTATATGGTGATACCAAGTGCAACAGAATGTGGGGAAGAGCTTGGATTCAAGTTAGATGAACTTGAGCCTGGCCAGGCTCTGCCACTTACCAGCTGTGGCCTCTGGCATGGTTTCCGATATATTCCCATCCCTTGTTCAGCCTTGAGGTTGTGAGGAGCAAATATATGTAGACTGCTTAACATGGTTACTGGCATATAATATTTGTGCAATAAATGTTAATTATTTGTTGAATGATTGAAGAAGTGAGTGAACAGTACTGTTATAAATCCTCAGCAGAGTTAGTGAAATAGGTCTAATCCTTTCTACAAATTGGTTATTGTGATAAAAACTGAGCTTTCTAGACAATGGATAAGTAGTTTGTTAGTTTTTAATTCCCAGGATATATATTGGATTTAAGGTGGAAATTTATAATTATAAGTAATGTACTATACCACACAAGAGATTTAAAATCATAAAAAGCCACAATAAGCACTCAGTAAAGAAGTACTCAATAAGAAATATATATGTATATCTATTTATCTATCTATCTACAGTGATTATTTAGGATAAGATTCCTCAGGATAGCAAAGTGGCTAAGAGCATAATCTAATTGGGGTTTATTTTGTGTGTTTTTTTTTTCCACTACTGTATAACAACTCATCTCAATAAACTTTTTCATCACCTCTCGTGATTCTGTGGGTTGCTTGGACTCACTTGGGCAGTTCTTCCACTGGGTTTGATTGGAGTCTTTCCGGCAGTCACAGTCTGATGGTGGCAGGGGCTGCCATGGCGGAGAGGACTCCCTCACGTGGCTAGCTATTGGTGCAGGCTCTTGGCAGAGACTAGAGGGCCTCAGTTGTCCTTCAAGTGCCTCTCCAGGTGACTTAGCCTTTTAGCACATGGCAGCTGGATCCCAAAAATAGCAAACACTAGTGGGGAAGTGACTTCTCAAGCCTCTGCTTACATAACACATATTAATGTCTCATCATCCAAGATAAGTCATGTGGCCAAGCTTAGAGTCAATGTAAAAGGGCATTCCACTGGGGACAGAAATAGTGGGAGATGTGGTTTATTGGTAACCACCAAAGTAACAGTCTGCAACAGGGTTGGATCCCAACTCTGCTCCTTCTTTAATAATTGTGGGAGCTTGGGCAACTGATTTCTCCTCCCTGTGTCTCAGTCTTCTCATTAATAAAGTAGGGAAAATGTGACTGTTGTGAATATGATCATCGACAAGGAATTGACGAATTAATACACATAAAATGTGCAACAGTTTCCAATATAGAAGAGCAGTTAATAAAGTAAGCCAGTTTTAACAGTAGTGGTGATGATAGTTATAGTTAAGAGTAATAGTGGAATTATTATTAGTAAAAGTAATAAGAGCAGTAATAGGGAAAATATCATCTTAGAAATAGAGCTTCATGACAGCTGCTAACTTAGTTTTACTAGAGCTTTTAAAATCTCTAGTATAGTATAGGATGTTGATATTTAGAAAGCTAACAGGTTGAGTTTGGTTTCCCCTTGATCATATTGAAAACTAATAATATTTTCCTCACAGTTCTGGGAGTAGAAAACACACACTGAAAGATAGGTATGATTCATTTAGAAAAGCAAATCAGAATTTACAAAATACAATAAAAGGATCTTTGATTTAAGGTTCTTTGATTTAATTTAAAGAGCTCTTCCCAGTTTAGAGTTTTACAGATCATTAACTATTTGACAGGGCTGTTCAGTAAAAGAAATTACTGTAATTCCAAAATAAGCCACTAATGAGTTTTTAACAGTTCCAGGATACTTCTAGGAGAGTACCATAAAAAGAGGCTAAGAAATAATATTTTTAGAGCTACCTCCTGGGATCAAAAATATCTACTCAGTTCCTCCCAGCTAATAATCTCCGATTATTTCTCAATTCCCAGTTGGCTTCTAAATATCTTTAATCCCTCTCTTTCTATCACCAGTACCAATTCCCAGTTTCATGGTCTAATCCATTCTCATCCACGTTACTGGAAGAGTCTTCTAACTGGGCTCATGAATTCAGTCTTTCCACATTGCAATTCTGCCGCCATGTTCTCTCTCTAAAAACATAGATGAGATTCTTTTACTACCCCCACCATATCTCTTCTCCCAACACTTTGAAACCTTCTTTTTCATACATGTAAAGTCAGCAGGAAGCTGAAAACCCTATTTCGATACTTGGTAAATGCTTAATAAGAGGCTGTTAAATGAAAGAATGACCCCAAACAAGATCTATCATAATTTATAGGGAAGTATCTATTGGGTTCTGGAAAGAAGAAGGACCCTGTGGTCTCTAGACTTGGATTGCCTGCTGTTTTTTTGATTATTTAAAGTGCGGTAAGTAATATCTCAGTTAATCTATTAGCTGTGCTTCCTCAAATAAGAGCATTTGACAATCTGATACACCTCAAGAATTGAGACTAGTGCTTGCATACCTTTACCTGCATAATCTCAAGTTCTGGATCACAAGTAGGAGCAATGGCATCCTCCATAAAGGCTCTGATTTGCATATTAAAAACTGTTGATAAAGCAGACTGTGGTTTCCTGGAATGGGGTGTCATCATCCTTTATATCTAGCTAGGAGAGTTTGAATTATGCTTCCACTTTTAAAAAAATCAGTATATTCCCTCATTTTGTGATGTGATTGCTAGTAATTTACTTCATGGCTTGCCAGATATAGTAAGGAGAGAGAAACACTTATGGGTTTTTTTTTTCTTTTTGACGACTGTGTTCTTATTAACTTCTAAAACATGCTTATCGAGTACAGTCTCTTACCAACAGTTTTTCTTGTTTGCATTAGAGTTCACTCTATTGTATCTGAAATTGTGCCCTGAATGAAAAAATGTAAAAATGTAAAATAACATTTTTCATGTGTCAGTGTGTCCTAAAAATGGGGCTGGGTTGGGGGAGATTACCAAATACTGTGGGGGGCTGAGACTGTGAGCTTGGGTTTTTTTATTTAAAAGATAACATGTGCAGATTAATATGGTTTGCTACAATATGTAGGAATGAATATAAAACTGACTTAAAAGCAGAAGAATCCTGTCAGGGTATTGGTATTCTTTGGAGTTTTGTCCTAGTCCCTCTTCTCACTTTAAGATTCACCCTGGTTGGTGCCATCCCCTCCCATGGCTTCAGGGGCAGTCCACATGTGTGTAGCTCGCAAATGTGTATCATCCCCCTTGGATGCCTAGCAGGCCTCTCACTTTCTCACATTCACTGTGTGTTTAACTGGACTGTTCAAGTCCTCAGGCCTGTTCTTCAGTGCATCGTACCACCACCCATCATGCTCAGGTCTCATATATCTCTCCCTCTCCCATGTTAGGAATAACATGCAAGCTATCCTTTTCCTAACATGCAAGCTATCCTTTTCTTCACTTTCTAAATATCCCTCAGGTTCCTCTATTTCCATCTTTTGGGATCATAGTGTCTGTTGCCTGGATGATCCAGCAGCCTTTTCCGTGGTGCCCCTGCCTCTATGCAAACCATCATCCTAACCCTAACCCATCCTTTTCATGTTGCCTGATGCCAAAAAGCAAATAAATTGATGACGTTACTTACTCCCCCTCTTAGATCTTTTCATTGGCGTCTCATGTTCCTTGGGATAAATCTAATGCTCCTCCAGTGTCTAGCTGTATCCTATGGAACTCTGCATCTCTGTCTCACAGGATCCCCACTCCATGCTCTATACTGCACTAGCCAGAACGGTATCTGCTATCCACATGTGGCTGTTTGGATTCAATTTAATTTAAAGTAAATAAAAACAAAATAATCATTTTTTCAGTCATAGTAGCCACATTTCATGTGCTCGGTAGCACATGAGGCTAGTGGCTACCGTACTGGATAGCACAAACTATAAGGTATTTCCATAATTGCAGATAGTTTTATTCGATAGCACTGTGCTGAAATCCTTTCATTTCCTGCAACTTTGCCTTCTCTCATGTATAGTCTTTTTTATTCTTTGCCTGAAATGCCTTCTAATGCTTTGCTCTCATCAATGCCAGTGTTTTCCCACTATCATTTTTTAATAGACTTTATTTTTTAGAGTATAAAGGAGGAAAAGGTACAGAATTCCTCGATACCTTTCACCCCTACACACACACCACGCACACACACAGCACCTCCCATTATCAACATATCCCCACCGAAGCAGTGCATTTGTTACAACTGATGAACCTATCTTGATGCATCATTATCACCCAAAGTCCGTAGTTTTATACTAGGCTTCACTCTTGATGAGGTACATTCTTTGAGTTATAACAGGCGTATGGTGACATGTATCCATCATTATAGTATCACAAGAAATACTTTCACTGCCCTAAAAGTTCTCTATGCACCCACCATCATTTTTTAAAAATTTATTTGAGAAAGAGACAGAGAGAGGGAGAGAGCATAAGCAGGAGAGTCAGAGGGAGAGAGAAACTCAAGAAGATTCCATACTGAGTGCGGAGCCTGACACGGGCTTGACCTCACGACCCTGAGATCATAACCTGAGCCAAAATCCAGAGTCGGATGTTTAACTGACTGGGCCACCCAGACACCCCCCCATCATTTTTTACATATCATTCTACTTCCCTAAAATTCACTCTCCCAACCATATCTTGTCTATCCTTCAATAACAAATCAAATCCAAATTAGGCTGCAAAGCTTTCTCATATCTCTGTACTCTGAAGTTGAATATAAAGTAACCAATACTTTTTAAAATGAAGAATAAATTGAAATTTATTCACTCAGTTGAATATTGCCCTTTAAACTAGTAGCTTATTTCAGGACGGCCTTAATTGAAATATTTTATGGATACCCACTTTTGGAATTCTCTTCAGAAATAATTTGTCTTATATAAAATGATTAATTTAATTTCATGTGGCCACATTGCTTTTGGTATCAGCCTCTGCATTCACCATTCTTAGCTCCACCTGGTACTCAGTTCTTTCCAGAAACTGAATCTGTCTTCAAAATTATAACTTCTGATCTTTAAAAATTATATACCAAAGGTACAAGGGAATCTCATACAGTTCAAAAATGCTTTAAACCATGGCAGTACCTTTTTAGCATTTCTAGACAGTGAAGGCGACAATTTTGAAAAGGATAACATTCATTTGTGTTTGTTAATTCTGACATGTTTGTTCAAAACAAATCAAAAACCTTTAGTCTACTGTATCATTCCTTCTCAGATGTTTGTTAATCTGATGATTATGTGATACATTGCTTGCATTGTAAATTTGAACCTATTTTCAAATTTTAATTAATTTTTTTCAAATGTCTTTACTTGGTAGCTTAGTGTAAGTATGAATTAAAATCTGCCTTAGAAAGAAATACACACCTTTTCCCAATCAAAGGCTAATAAATCTTCATCAAAATCTTGATAATAGCATACTTAATGTTTAAGAAATCTGGAATAAAGAGTAAGTTAAGGAGAGTGAGCATAGATTTTTAAATTCAATGAATTTTTTCTGGTGGGATAATGTTAGCATTTTATTTTAAAATTTCTTTTATCTATTATATTTCTTTTTTTTAATTTTTTATTATGTTCAGTACTATATGTTGACTAACTTTTTTTGTTTTATTGTACCTCCAAGTACATAATAAATACTCATTGAAGGTAGATTTTTAAAAAATATTTTTAAAATTAACATATAATATATTATTTGTTTCAAGGGTACAGGTCTATGAATCATCAGTCTTTTTTTTTTTTTAAGATTTTATTTATTTATTTGACAGACAGAGATCACAAGTAGGCAGAGAGGCAGGCAGAGAGAGAGGAGGAAGCAGGCTCCCTACTGAGCAGAGAGAGCCCAATGCGGGGCTCGATCCCAGGACCCCGAGATCATGACCTGAGCCAAAGGCAGCGGCTTAACCCACTGAGCCACCCAGGCGCCCTGACTCATCAGTCTTACACACTTCACAGCACTCACCAGAGCACACACCGTCCCCAGTGTCCATCCTCCAGCCACCCCATCCCTCCCACCCCCCTTCCCTCCAGCAACCCTCGAGTTTGTTTCCTGAGATTGAGAGCTCTTATGGTTTGTCTCCCTGTCTGGTTTTGTCTTGCTTCATTTTTCCCTCCCTATAAAGGTAGATTCTTGATTATTTTAAAAATATTTTATTTATGTATTTATTGAGAGAGAGAGAGAGAGAACAGGGGAGGGGGCAGAGGGAGAGACAGAGAGAGAGAGAGATCCCAAGCAGCCTCCACACTGAACACAGAGCCAGTGCTGGACCCTGAGATCATGACTTGAACTGAAATCAAGAGTCAGATGCCCAACTGACTGAGCCATCTAGGCACCATGATTCTTTCCTATAATCCCCAACCTTCAGTCAACAGAAAGTAGAAGTTGGGGCAAGAAATGTGCCATTCTGGGTCTACAGCAAATAAGCTACAGGCAGAAACACAAGCTATCTGATCACTCTGGGGTCCAAAGAGGATGCAGTGGCTTTTCTTTTATCCGTGTGGGCAATGCATTTTTAAGGAGCCAGTGCAGGCCCTGACAGCCATTTCCCAGATGCCAGTAGAGCTCATTGACTTGCCAGAACCCACACCTTCCATTCCATCACCCATGCTCTTGTAGGCATGTTGGCTATCCACAAACAGGCACTGTGCAACTTCACTGATTTTTTTTTTTACTCAACTTTTTTTCTTTTGATTTAATTATAAATCTTAACAGGATTCTCTCAAGAGGCTGGATTTGGGGGTAATTTTATTTTTTTTTTTCTTAGATGTCTCTGGGACTTTCAAGTATTTAGAATGAACATGTATTGCTTTCAAAATTAGAAAAAAATAGTTTTATTTGCATTATTTAAATTTTAGTCACATTTAAGAAATAAAAACAATTACAAATTTTTACAAAGTCAAATAGTGGATACCAAAAGATTATATTTAGCTCATTCTCTCTCAAATCGTAGCAGAATAAGTATTGCATTTCACCTCTCAAATGTTACCTTCTATAATCTGATTATCTACCTCTATGTCATTATAACACTTGAGTTTTCAGTGTGGGAAAAGACTTCCCTCTTTACAAGGGAGACTCCAGGTGGCTTCTCCCTACCCCAGGTGACTCCACTTTCGTGTGTTCTTCCATATCCCTTACTCCTTCCTAAGTCACACCCTGAACATTCCTCCCATTTTTTTTAATTCGTATATAATTCAAGACATAACCATTTCTCAGGTTTGGCGACAGTTCAGGACCAAGGGACAAGGTCAGAGAGATTATAGACTGTTGAATGTGTGACAAGGCGGCTCATAAAGAATCTAGTCAGATGTCCTTCATTTGCCTTTAATTAACTACAGCTGCTTTTTATGTTGTGAGCTGATCTTTGATCTGCTTTCCCCTTCAGACCTCTGTGCACAAGGTAGTTAAAAACAAACTAGGAGGCCAATTTTAAAGACAAAAAGGAAAAAAAAAGTAAAAGAAAAGAAAATCCCTCCGGGGTAGTCAAGTGACAGTTGAAGCAGCCATAGCTGTTAGCTTTATTCATTAGAGAACTTTAAACATGTCAAGAAATAGACTAATGTCCCTGCTATTAGATCAGCCTTGACAATGAATATTACAACAGCTTTGGGACACATGAGTGGGCAAACTTTTTGTGAAAACAAGTTTATTGAGGAGCATTTTACTATAGTGGCACAGCATCTAGCTTACACGGTTTCATAGCAAGAATATTGGTTCAATATGCATCGAGAAAGTTGGCCCTCTAAGAAGGCAGATTTACAGTGTAACCTTGCTCTAACCCAAATGGCCCCTGCAATTAGGTTTAGAAAAACTTCCTATAGGCCATACTATTCGAATGGATAGCCTGTTACACCACATTGCATTTGCCGAAATATTTACGATGGTGCATGATCCAACATTAATTTTAGTTTGGTAATGACTATAAATCTTGAAATCTTACACAGGTCTCTGTAGCTGATACAGAGTTCTTTAAACCAAAATTCTAATGTCAATATCAACACTCTTAAAGAATAGAGCATTCCTTAGAGCAAATAATCTTGGACCAGCGTCTAAGAATGGTTTTGAAAAGCAGTCCATTCTAATCCTATCTAAGTGGGTTTCCTGGTAGCATTTTTTTCCCTTCTTTATTGTAATCTGTAGCAGCCTATTCATTATTTGGAGGCCCTTAAAAACATAGCAGAATATTTTGTTTAGAAAGGAGAATATCAAGGGGTATCTGGGTGGCTCAGTCAGTTAAGCGTCTGCCTTCTGCTCAGGTCATGATCGCAGGGTCCTGGAATCCAGGGCTGTATCTGGCTCCTTGCTCCCAGGGAGTATGCTCTTTCCCCCTGCCCGTACTCCCTTGCTCTCTCCCTCTCTTTCTCTCTCTCAAATAAATAAATATACAAATCTTAAAGAAAAAAAAATCAAGAATTTCCCAATCCTTAATTTTTCACCATGCATTTTCTTCTTTTTTAAATGTTTTATTTAAATTCAATTTGGGTAACATATATTGTATCATTAGTTTCCAGGGTAGAATTTAGTGACTCATCAGTTGCATATAACACCCAGTGCTCATTATATCAACTGCCCTCCTTAATGTCCATCACCCAGTTACCCCCTCCCCCCAGCCACCTCCCTTCCAGCAACCCTCGGTTTTTTTCCTACTGTTAAGAATCTCTTATGGTTTGCCTCTTTCTGTTTTCATCTTATTTTTCCTTCACTTTTCCTGTGTTCATCTGTTTTGTTTCTTTAATTCTACATATGAGTGAAATCATATGGTGTTTGTCCTTCTCTGTTAATTTCCCTTAGCATAATACCCTATAGTTCCACTCACATTGTTGCAAATGACAAGGTTCCACTCTTTTTTATGGCTGGGTAATATTCAATTGTATATATTTGTAAGATCTGATACATTATCAGATCTTCTTTATCCATTCATCTGTCGATTCACCATGCACTTTTAACTTTCCTAGTGGCTCTTCCTCCTTGTAAGTTCCAGAGGAAAGTCAGCCTTATGAAATCTCTTGTAACCTATGAAATTTAAGGGAAACAAACACCTTCCTATATTTCACAATTTTCTTATTCTTAAAACTGACATTTTTGCTCAGGTCAAAATTAAGAGGCTCTTTGAGCTGATGATTCATTTCAAGTTCTCCCACATGATAGGTTAGCAGTCCATTTATTGCTCCATACTTACTGATTTGTGGAAGCTCAAATTATGACTCAGGGCCATGACTTTCCATTGGTAAACTTAACAGCTTTTCTCCAGTCACATCACTTGCCTCTCTTGGATCTTATGATCATGTCATGGGTCTTGCTTGCCCTTCAGGATTCCTGTTAGAGAATGTTCTTTCAAAGGGTAAGAATTTGCTAACAGAAAGAGCAACGTATGTGGGAAATATAGATACTTTCTTCTTAATTGCCTGAAGGTGTATTCTAAATATTCTGCATTTGAAGTTTAAAAAATCTTTCTAAGAAAAAAAGAGGAGAGGTGACACCCTATTTTATATATTTCCAAAGCAGATTGATTATACTCAATTAAGATTTAGACTTCACATCGATAGGCTAGGGACACTTGTGTGGCCAGAGAAGGAAAGTAGGAAAGCCAGATTGACTTTGGGGGTACAGGAAGCACTCATATCCCTGAACTCAGCTCAAGCTGGTTGTTGTCTTCCAGAAAGGTGACTCAGGGATGCAAGATAGTTCCGTTTTAAAAGTAACCTAAAATATGATTTTTTTAAGTGAAAACTCCTGATGTCTAAATGTTGACAACCCATTCATTTCTGAAAGAACACTATGTGAACTGAACAAAACACATCTGCAGACTATTTTCTGGAGGTAGTGCTTCAATCTTCTTTTCAATGCTTACTGCTTGGGCAAGCTATGGCATGGTTTTCAAAAAGTAGATAGAACATTTTGAGTTCCTTATGGATGACACTGTGTAATCAGAACTGTCCACATAAACTGATTTAAAAAAAAAAAGGCAGCAAAGTTAGGAATAGCAAATGTTTCTACAATGATGACTTATGGTTTTTCAGACTCTATTTACATGGACCCTCAGAACAACCCTGTAAGGCCAGTAGGGCCATTACTTTTACTCCCATTTCATAGAGGAAGAAATTGAAGCTCGATGAGTATGGTTCCTGATTATTTTAAGGACACAGAACCTTTGGAGAAGTTGTTGAAAGTCATGGATTACTCTTGCCATAAAAATGAACACTAAAAAAGAAAAATTTAGCATATCATTTCTAGGAATTCATGGACATCTTACTCTTTCCAAAGTTCAACCACAGGTTAAGAACCCCTGGAATCAGTGATCTGTGAAACTTGATACAGAACTCAAACAGAGATTTCCACAGGAGTGTGTGTGTATGTTTCTACTACATGACACTTCTTTCTTTAGAGAAGGGCACAGTTGAAACAGCAGCCAACAGAGCAGTGTGTTCTCAGGCTGAAGAGTCATCTGCTATCCCAACCATGCCATCATCCCTAGGATGGCTGGCCTCTAAGATGTGGCTGGGACTGGGGAGGATGACCTCAGCAGTGCAGCTGAAACCCTCGTCACCATAGTCTCTGGAAGTCTCTTCTCAGGGTTATCTGAGAAATCTCAGAGTTACAAATAGTAATAGCAGCAATATGTCATATGTCAGGCATTGTGCTAAGCGCTGAAGTCAATACAGTTTTTACCTCCCATCACACAGATAAGGACGTTGCTAAGTCAAGATTATCATTCTGGGGGCACCTGGGTGGCTCAGTGGGTTAAGCCGCTGCCTTCTGCTCAGGTCATGATCTCAGGGTCCTGGGATGGAGTCCCGCATCCGGCTCTCTGCTCAGCAGGGAGCCTGCTTCCCTCTCTCTCTCTGCCTGCCTCTCTGCCTACTTGTGATCTCTGTCAAATAAACAAATAAAATCTTAAAAAAAAAAAATTATCATTCTGACTCTGCATCCAACACTGTTAACCACTCTGTTGTTCTGTTTTTCCTTCTGAGCGAGCTTATGGGGGAGATGAACATGTAGAGGAGGATCCTTTATTCTATCATCATTCTTATTATAAAAATAAACATATGTGATAGTACTAAAATTCCTGAAAAGCCAATTGATTTTCCTTCTAAGACACAGGGATTTTTTTTTTTTTTCAGGTAGCATGGCTTTAAAAAAAAAAAAATACCATATATCTAAGATGATATAGGAAATGGGTGCCTGGGTGGCTCAGTCAGTTAAGCATCTGCCTCGGCCTCACTGGGGTCCTGGGATCAAGCCCCACATTGGGCTCCCTGCTCAGCAGGGGGCCTGCTTTTCCCTCTCCTCCCTACTCTTGCTCTCTGTCTCTATCTCTGTCTCTCTCAAATAATAAATAAAATTTAAAAAAGAAAGAAAGTAAAGGAAAACCTAATCATACCAGGTTTAGTGAGATCTTCATGCATAGCAGTCATTAATAAACCCCTGTTACACTGCCAAAATCAGTGATCATCTGTGTAATCTTCCATGTCCTTTAAAGGCCAGACATACCAAATTTGCCTATAACCCAACTGAGTGTACAGTGTTTCCAGATATTTTGGGAAATAATACATCACGGATTTGATTTCTTCACTTTTCATACGTAGTGTTATATGCGTCATGTAAAATGTGATACCTGCCAAATTAAAATGAGCAGATGCCAAACATGAATACACGAGATACAGACTTAATCATATTTTTATGTGGAAAACTCCAGTACTCAGGAGACTATCCCCTTAACAGAAGTGCATAACTTGTATGAGTTATGTAAACCTGTTGTTAAATGGATAATCTTGGAGTTCATGGAACTTAAATAATGTTCTTGATGCGCACAGTGTATGGAAGCCAATTTTCTGTCTGGATGACACCTGAAATAGAAACTTAATTAAGCTTCAAGCAAACACCCAAAATGGATAATTTGAATTTTTAAAAATATTTAAATGTTATTTAAATGATAGAAAATATAAATAGCAAAAAAAAAATTCTTGAGAGTCATTCTACATAAAAATTTTTATATAGTTTAAAAGCAGAATTTTGTATTAGGAATCCAGTTTAAGTACAGCAGTCTCTCTGTCATCCTTTGTTAAATACATTTCCCTACGAGCTGTTACTTCTAGGACTCAAAAATAAAAATTAACATTTTAGGGTTTCTTAAAGCCGGGCAAGATTCTGAAAGAATGTAACCTAATTGGTTTGACTCTGTATTAAGCATATTTTATAAAATTCTGTTTACTTTAAAATGCACAATTTATGTATAGTGTTTATGCTTTTGAAATAGCTTTCACAGTACATCTCATCCCCTAACATTTTCAGGTAATAGTTTACCATAATCCAGGTTATCTCGAAATATATCATTTTTATTGCCTTTATCCCATAATGTTGAAATTACTGATCCTACGTAATTATACTGCTACGTGAAAGTTTTTCAGCTTTCACTTCGTAATTTTTTTGTTTAACTTCTGCCGTTACTCCTTTGGATCATGTAAAAGATTGTCTCACCCTCGATTTTTTTTTTCAGGGAAGAAGTGCGTGATGTCTCTTAAGCTTATCACAGATTCATTTTTAAATCTTGCAAATGTATGTGTTTCCTTTCCTATCATTATTTCCTCTCTCCCTCCTTTCTGCCCTTCTGGTCCATGCCTCCTACGTTCTCCTTTGGATTTTCATCTCATGACCTAATGCCTTGAGTTTTTTTCTTCCCCCCATGAGGCAATGTTTGCACACAGCTGTTCTGTAATGTATAGCATATATTGGCTTGAGAATGGAAATTTCACTTCTGTAAAGTGGTTTGGGATATAGTTTTGTGCAAGATGCGATGCCAAACTGAACTGTGGACTGTAACATGCAGCCAGTTACCTCTGTTTGCCCCTCCAGGAAGCAGTTTACAGTTTTAATAATCATGATGCCCTGTTGCAATGGCTTCCAGAGTTATTATATAAACCTTTCAAGCAGGGATTATGTCTTCCCTATTTCTGCACACCTTTCCTGATACAATAAATATTTTATAAATGACAGGTTTAGGTGAGCCAGGGCCTTATCCACAAGTTAACATAACATCTCATGCAGTATATGTATATTTAAAACTTGAGCCATTTCATTTCCTTTCCAAGTTTGCTAATCTCACAGGAATATAGAATAACCAAACTATAAACTAGAGACCCTAGTAGGAAAGAATTTTTTTAGATGAAGTGCGATTAATTAGTCCCAGTACCGTTGTCGTTGGATGGTTAGCAGTATAGAAAAAGAGTCAGTTAATTAGGATTAAAACTTAATTATTTAGAGAGGGAAGCAGCAAGAGTATTGTTTAAGTATTTCAAACCCAGTATTACTTTTCAAATTACAAAGAAAAAGATGTTACAAAAATATTTAGCACTCTGAAACTCTCTTTTCTGAAGTCTTTCATCCAAGGGTGCACATGTGACTAAAGCCCAACCAATCAAATGTCCACACCTCCTGCCTGCATGATTGGCCCAGAGATTCATAGGGGACCAAAGTGAGGCCAATCAAAGCCCTGCCAGGGATTTTTCTGTTGTTGCCAGCAGAGGAGAGTTCTGCTTACCTCTTGCATTTTCGAGGTTACTGAGCAGGAATAGGGGGCGCTCCCAGGCAGTATACCTCTCCGTCTTGGGAAATCTCCATAGCAAGTGTGGATAAAGACAAGCAGAGACAAGCAGATGAGAGAAGGGAAGATAAAGCCTCAGAGCCAAGCATCCCAGCCATTTCCGTCTTTTCAATTAGGAGCCAAGAAATGCCCCTTTTGTGCTGAAACTGATTTGTGTTGAATTTGTCTCAAACAACCAAAGAAACCCTGACAAATTATTTTTGTTGGAATTGACTTCCTGCATGAAAAAGAAAGCATTGTTTCTCTTCCACGGATTTCTCCAGCTTTTCACTGGTAGAGTAAAATAGAAAACATGAAATATGTGTTCATTCTGGAAAACACCATTTTAAAACACCAACAGCTCCTTTTAAGAGTATCTTTCAAGTTGTGTGAAACAAATAATGAATAAATTAAACTCTGCAATGGAATAGACAGTATTGTTTCACTTTCTAGACAATGACATGTTAGACTTTTTGCTCATTTTAATAATTGTATTGTGGTCCAACCTGAGCCATAGCTTCCACATCAAGTTTAAATCTCTTTTACTTAAATTCAGTTTTCAATTACTGGTGCTACAACCCTAAGAGAAGCCTTTGGGATAGCTTAGTGAACCAAGTGAAACTTCATAGTCCTGATCTTGGCACACTTCATGAGGTCACCTTCTTTTTGAGAGAGAAGGGAATTCTCTTTCCTCCTGAATGGCAGGTTGAATTTAATTCAGAAAAGTTACCATTTATGAATTCATAATATAGTTGACAACTGTGTGATGGTACTACTTGATTTGGCATTTGTATGTGTCAGGGTAAAAGTTAACTACTGTATCAAAGAGACCCAACAATACAGTGGCTCAAGAACCAAAAGTTTATTTATCTTTTATATAAAGTCCTGACAGTAATAGTTCAGTTTAGTACAGACCTCTGATCCTCATAGTTACTCAGGGACACAGGTCCCTTCCAGTGGTTGCTTCACCATCCCCTGGGCCCTGTCTTGTCATCTGTAACATACAACTTGAGTCAATACCACACCAAAGTTCCAGTTGATGGGGAGGGGAAATTAGGTCTGAAAGATGTAGACTCATAGTCTTAGGCTCTCTGCTTCTCACCTTCCATGGGTGAGAACTTACATGGTCCCACACAAGAAATTATGCAAAATGCCATCTTTCTAAGATATCATGGCCATCTATGAAAGACAAAATGGATTTTGGTGGAGCCCTAGTATTGTTCCAAGGATTATAAATACCCAGAATTATAAGAAACTACAAGTTTCTGCCATTGTTTCACAGGTCCTCTATATTACTTTTGTGTGTAAGAGGAAAATGAAGAAATTGATCCTTATATCATCAAAGTAGTACATGAAGAAATTAGAGTTATAAAGATTACTCTTCACTTTTTGTTTATTCAAAAACTATCTAAATTGGTCCAGCCACTGTGGGAAAAATTATGGAGGTTCTTCAAAAAATTAAAAATAAAAATGTCATCTGATCCAATAATTCCACCATTGAGTATTTACCCAAAGAGAGCAAAAACATAAATTTGAAAAGATACATGCACCCCTGTGTTTATTGCAGCATTGTTTACAATAGGCAAGATATGGAAACAACTCATATCCATCAATAGATAAATGGATAATGAATGGAATATTGTACAGCCATAAAAATGAGATTATGCCATTAGAGACAATATGGATAGACCTATAGGGTATTATGCTAAGTGAAATAAGTCAGACTGAAGAAGACAAACACCATATGATTTCACATATAAGTGAAAATAAATAAACAAGCAAACAGCAGAATCATTCCTATAAAAACAGAGAACAAACTAATGGTTGCTGGGTATGTGTGTGTGTGGGGGGGCAAAATAGGTGAAGGGGACTGGGAGATACAGGCTTCCAGATAATGAATAAATCACATGCATAAAAGGCATAACACAGAGATCATAGCCAATGATACAGTAATAGTGATGTATCCATAGCACAAGCTACACTTGTAGTGAACATAGCATAATGTATAAACTTGTTGAATTACTCTGTTGTATACCTGAAACTAATGTAACAGAGTGTGAAAACTATACTTAAAAAAATTATCTGGCAGCTGAATGTAGTCCTTGAGTGAATACAGAAATCACATCTCTCCTATGAAATCACCAACAGAGTATAAAGTCTGAAAAATAGGTAATATTGATTTACCTTTTTATGGACTGACAATGCCCTTCACAACATTATGTTTACTGTTCTCTGTTTTCAGACTTTTGGGCACCTTGTAGAATTCCAGGGTAAATTGTCTTAGCTTTAATCTTCATTTACCAAGAGATTTTTTGAGTGAGGACAAATTTTAAGTTGCTTGATAAAAAGTTAGGGCTGATTTCCCTACAGAAGATGACAGAGTCTTTTAAAATATGTGTTCCATTAATTATTATGTAAACTTTCCTCAGCTATGAATATATCTGTGTTTGAGAAATTTAATACTGCAGATTCAAATTTTTTTGAAGTAGTTTTTTATTTTTATTCTTAAATAACTCATCTTTGGAAGGCCATGTTTTTTGTATAATTATTTTAATTAGCATTTCAATTTTTTTACATTTCTATGTGATGTACATTGGCCAACAAACGTCTTAGCTTCCTGAGGTGCGCACATTCAGCTGATTGTCAGATCTTAGTTTAATATTTGTCGAACCATAATCTCTATGGAACCTTGGAAATCAAATCGAAACAAAGAGCGAATGTGCTGAATCTAGTCCAGGAAATGGAGAATGTACTATCCATTTATGTAGTTGTTCTTCACATACTTGGTATTACTTGATTACAGGATCAGAATTTTGTTCATTCAGGATTTTTATTCAATGTACAGATGATGTACCATACCTTGTGCTAAACACTGAAAACACAGAGAAAAAACCCCGAATTTTAGTTGAGTTTAAAAATGGGACTTAGTAGATATCCTAATATTAACTCCATCTCTTATCTTTCCAGCTTTCTCTTTTAGTATCCTGACTCCAACAAAACCAACAAGCCACTGCTCTTACTGATGAGGATATCCTCTTCCCCGTCATGTCATTACTTCCCTCGTTCCTACTTTAAAATCCATGGTCAACCATTGCAATCACTTTTGGGTACACGTTCTTTCCTTTGCCCTTTCTCATTTCGTATTCATTTGGCAAAACGTCATCTTGGTTAAATCTTACTCTTCCTGCACCCACACAGCTGAATGAGGCTACAGAAAAGACACTTATTATTCATAGCTGCTGGCTTCAAGTGGACTCAATGCTACCCAGTAATCCTATTACACTTTCCAGGTCCATCCTTTCCTTCAGAATCCCATAGATGACTATTTCACATCTTTTCTCTAATCTCTCCAATGTTCCCTTCCTCATTCTCATTCTTAGTTGATGATCTTGCTTCTTATTCTGAGAAAATGGAAGGAAGCAGAAGAGAAACAGCATCTAGAACTCTGCTGGAAAACCTATGTATATAGTAGGCACTCAAAAAAAAATTTGGTCAATAAAAGCCCTCCTGGATGTGAACATGTCCAGTAGATTTAATATACAGTAGCAAAGACATATCCCATAGTGCTCACTGGTATGGAAGCCATGGAGGCAAATATCATTTCTAGTGTGTTAGTGAATTAAGAATTATAACTGAAATCAAACATTAATTATTATTTGGATAATGTTTCTATGACTAGTAATATATTCAGTGCTATTACAACTAAATATCTGTGATCTGAAATCTATCTTTGTATCCAAATATTGTTTTTATTGGTACTTAATTTTATAGAAACTACAGTTTCATTTTTGCAAATTTTTCATGTGGAAATAAAGATTAATTTAATTTATATTTAGTAGAAATCCTGTGTGATGGATCTGTGTAAATGCCACATGGCTGAAAGAGGAGTTCTTTAAGATACCTAGGAATAAACTAACCAAAGAGGCAAAGGATCTGTACACAGATAACTATAGAACACTTATTAAAGAAATTGAGAAAGACACAAAAAATTAAAAACTCATTTCCATGCTCATGGATTGGAAGAACAAACATTGTTAAAATTCTCTGCTTCCCAAAGCAATTTACATATTCAGTGAAATCCCTATCAAAATACTATCAGTGGGGCATCTGAGTGGCTCATTGGGTTAAGCCTCTGACTTTGGCTCAGGTCATGATCTCAGGGTGCTGGGATCGAGTCCCGCATCAGGCTCTCTGCTCAGCAGGGAGCCTGCTTCCCCCTACCCCTGCCGCCTGCTGCTCTGCCTACTTGTGATCTCTCTCTCTCTCTCTGTCAAATAAATAAATAAAATCTTTAAAAAAAAACAAAACACCATCAGCATTTTTCACAGAGCTGGAACAAATAATCCTAAAATTAGTAAGAAACCAGAAAAAAAACTCCAAATAACCAAAGGAACTAAGAAAGGAAACCAAAGCTAGTGGGTGGCATCATGATTCCAGACTTCAAGGCCTATTACAAAGCTGTAATCATCAAGACAGTATGGTACTGGCACAAACACAGACACATAGATCAATGGAATAGAGAACCCAGAGATGGGTCCTCAACTCTATGGTCAACTAATCTTCGACAAAAGAGGAAGATTTTTCTAATGGAAAAATGACAGTCTCTTCAAAAAATGGTATTGGAAAAATTGGACATCCACATGCAGAAGAATAAAACTGGACCACTTTCTTACACCACACAAAAATAGACTCAAATGGATGAAAGATTAAATGTGAGACAGGAAACCATCAAAATCTTAAGGAGAACACAGGCAGCAACCTCTTTGACCTTGGCTGCAGCAACTCTTGGCTAAAAATATCTCCAAAGGCAAGGGAAGCAAGGGCAAAAATAAACTATTGGGACTTCATCAAGATAAAAAGCTTTTCCACAGCAAAGTAAAGCATTATAACTTCATCCTGCACTTTTTTTTAACGGTAACTAGAGTTTGTGACATAGAGATGAGAAAGAACTAGCTACTTGTGAACTAAAAAATCTGAATTCTTCTCTTAGAAAGATGCTATGTATTTGCCTGAGACCTTCTTCCTATTTCTAGACTTCTGTCCAATGACCAAGGATGAAGCTGGCTGTGTAGCCACATTTCCTCTTTTTAAGGTGCTCATACCTTTGGGCAGAGGAAGGAAGCTGTTTTATTCACATTTCCTTTTCCTTAAAGGCATTTTATATACTTCGGAAAGTATTCTCCCATCTTCCAACTTAATCCACACCTCTTTTTCCCTGGTGTTTCTCTTTGCATTACCAGATGTGTTAAGGACCATATATAGCACTTAGCTTTCCACAAAAGACCAACGTATCTGAGAATTGGTCCACTTACCCAAATGCACTTTGAGCTTGCTTGGAGTCATATGTAGATATAAATATAATGAAAAAGAAAGAGAAAAAGATCATTTCCTTTGAGTTAAAACACCAAACAGTAGTTTTTAAAGATGGTACATTGAGCTGAAATTGAGTTTAAAAAGTTAATATAACAACTTTGTTTAGAAGTGAGATTCTCATTAGTTTCATAAGTTTGAGTCTTTCTCTGCATGTGAAGTGTAATAAAAACCCACTTATTTTAAAACACTGCCTCAACTTCTCTTCCTCTTTTGTACATGTTCTATCTACTTTGATCTTTAGACCTCAATGTATACATCTGTTATGCCTCTAAAATGTATCTTTCTAAATTCTGAAGTCAATTAGATAATCAACTCTATACAAATAAGGGATATGCATGGAGGAAATTATTATACTTCCTTCAGATACCTGCTAACAGCCACTGCTTAGTTTCTTTAGAAAAATACATGCTAACAGTAAACTTCTATGAAAATATTCACTTCACATTTTTCAGGGAAGGCTGTGTCTTGCCCAAAAGCATAACTTTTAACAACATCTTTCAAACCTGCCAAATCACATTGCCTATTTGGCCAATTCAGTGTGCAGAATATTAATTTGCTGTGCCACAAAGGTAGTGCGCCTTAACTGTTATTAGGGGGAAGCATAATATATTTGATTTCCCTTTATGAGTCTCACATTGCTTATAATTCAGTGGGGCTACCACATTTTCTGGGCAGGCTATCAAATAGGATGTTGTAATGATTTGCTTGACTAGTAGAGTAGATGAAAAAATATCAGTTCTGTCTATAGCAGTTCTATTTTTGAATTTCAGATTTGCACAGTTTGAAACCATTTATTCCTCTGTGGTTCTCTTAAAAAAAAATAAAATGATTCTTTTATATTTTAAAGAGTTAAACACGTTACACAAAATCATTTAGGGTAGTGGTTAGATTAGGGTAAAACTGAGAGAACAAAAGAGAAGTCTTCGATTTGAAAATGCCAAGAAAGGGGCTACAGTACAATGTGAAGACTTGAGCTTGTTGAAAGGAAAACATAGGCTTTACTTGTAACTGACATCCTGGGGATACTTTACAACCTCAATTTTGGTCTGCACTGCTATTCCTTTGCAGTTCACAGAGATGTTGAGATGCTTTCTGCTTTGCAGAATGTTACTTACCAGAATTATATTTGGAATAATCCAGTTCTACTTGGAGAATAGCTATGGACTCAGAACCTATCAGTGGACTTGCTATTTTAAACATTATTATGGATTCCTTGAAAGACTGAGTGAGTTCTTGTTCGGTATACTAAATTCTTAAAACTTTATCTCTTTATACCATGAGAAAGGAATCTTGTTGTAGCAGGCTTATTTTTTTATATATATAGTTTGGTTTCTTTTTTCAACAAATATTTATCGAGCAACTTCAAGGTGTCAGGCATGTTCTGAGTATTTAGTGCATATGAGTGGACAATATAGGCAAAGATTTCTACCTTGGTAAAGCTTTTATTCTGCTGGGAGAGATGGACAGGAAAGAATAAATGTAATAAGTAAGTAAACAATGTACTATGTTAGAAGTTGATACAGCCTATGGAAAAAGGCAAAAACTGAGCTGCATGAAGAGTTTCATCAGTGCTAGGGTGAGGAAGGACAGACCTCCATGGTAGTAGTCAGGGTTACTCACTGACCATGCAAAGCCAGTTGGGCAAGTAGAGACTTGGGGAAGAGCTTTCCAAGCAGAGGAAATGGGTAGTACAAAGGCTAAAAGCTGAAGTGGTCCTGGCAAGTTTGGCAAACAGTGATGAAGCCAGTGCTGCCAGAGTGGAACGAGTGAGGTGGGGGAGTACTAAGAGAATTGGTGAGAGAAGGAGTGCAGGCCAGGATGGCATATGGCTTTTCTCTGGGTAAAATGGGGAGCCATTGCTAACCAGAGGAATGGCATGAAATGACTTCCACTTTAAAAGGATCACTCAGGCTGCTGGGTGAAAACAGATGGAAAGGGTCAAAGGTGGATGGAGGGAGACCTGTTAATGAGGTGCTGCAGTTAATCCGCTGAGAAATGATGATCGTGATGTGGACCAAGTGGGCACAGTAGAGGAAGTGAGAGAAGGTGGAAGTCTGGATATATTTTGAAGGAGAGCCAAAGGGAGTTCCTGATAAGTTGAAATAGGGTTTTGAGAGAAAGAGGAATCCAGGGTGAGTCTAAGGTAGAATAGGTTGGTCTTTGCTTTGTTTTGTTTTGTTTGGTTTCATTTTTTGTTTTTGTTTTTTTTTAAGATTTTATTTATTTATTTGATAGAGAGAGATCACAAGCAGGCAGAAAGGCAGGCAGAGAGAGAGGAGGAAGCAGGCTCTCCGCAGAGCAGAGAGCCCGATTCGGGACTCGATCCCAGGACTCTGAGATCATGACCTGAGCCGAAGGCAGCAGCTTAACCCACTGAGCCACCCAGGTGCCCCTGGTTTCGTTTTTGCTCTAGTTTTTTGTTTTTGTTTTGCTTGGAGTAGGGCTAGAGAGGAAGAGAGAACAGAGTCCAGTTTTAGGTATATGAATTTTGACATGTCTGTTAGATATCCAATCACAGATGCCAAATAGGCAATTGGATATATAAGAGATTTGCAAAGAGAAGTCTGGACTGGAAATGTAAATTGCTAAGTTGTTAGCAGCTATCCTAGACAGTAAGGTGACTTTGAGAGTGGCGGGCACACACAACTCACCAAGAAGACAGAGGTAGTCTTTAACGTTGTTGAGATCTGATCTATCTCAAGGCATTCATGTTGGAGAAAATGACCATTTCTTTTAAACTACTGCTATTTGGGTTTTTTGCTGTTGTACCTGAACCTGAGTCTCACTGATACATGTGCCCTTTGTTGTGCTCCCACAGTGCTATTACATGGCACTGCAAACATCTGTTTTCTTGCCTAAAAGCTCCATGAGGACGGAGACTCCATTTGCCTTACTCACCTTTGCATCCCGTCACTTCACATAATGACTGGCACTCAACTCAGTAAGCTCAATAAAAAGTTGTCGAATAAATGAATTAAAGCCGATTAGGACTAAGGCACCTACCATTGTGTCCACTAATTCTCAAGATAAACTGAACTGGCAGCTATTTATTCTGCGTTTATTTCATTGGCCTGAGTATTATATGAATAAGCAAGTAAGGCCAAAAAATATTGGTAAAAATTATATGAAATAAGGTACACTTAGTACTTGAATACAGAATTGCAATATTGTTAATCACATACCCAGACGTTCAGGTGCTTCATAAATGTGAGAAGGCAACCAATCGATTAGCACCTGATTGATTACCAAGGCATTCTTAAGGTTTCTGTGCACGCAGAGTATTGTGCTAGGTGCTGGGGACATAGGCTGAAGCAGCATCAAGGGTGTCTGAAAGGCTGATGGATTTCAAAGGTGGGCACAGATAAGACATATTGAGAAGGGACTTACACTAAATGGAAAACTTTAACAATTCAGTTTCTGGGGGTCACGTCCAGGCCTATGGCAACATGATTCATCCTGTTCCATTTTTATGCCTATCTCCATAAAAAATAACCAGGAGTTGTTAAGATGGCAGAGGAGTAGGGGACCCTAAGTCCCTTGAATACAGGTAGTTACTAAATCATTCTGAATACCTATGAAATCAGAGAAAAGAAAAGAAATTGAGAGAGAAAAGAATTGCTGCAGTTCTACAAATAGCAAAGTGACCACTTTTTGGAAGGTAGGAGGTGTGGAGACTTGAATTTGGGGTTATTATCAGAGGATACAGTGAAGGGGAGGGAGCCCACTTAAGGAGTGGGGTGTGAATTTGGGACTTTCAGAAGTCTGCTACAGTGGGGGACATCCCGGCCTTAAGGTGCTCAGTTGGTGAAGGGGAATAGAAACCCAGGTGGAACATCGTAGCCTCAGGATCACCGGGGTCACAAGAAAACCGAGTACCTGAGTGTAGCAGAGTTCCCAGTCATCGAAGAGGGAAGCCAGCTGCACACAGTGAGTCTAGGTGCAGCTTTCTGCTGGGTTTTTGCTATAAACCACAAACCATTGCATGGTCCTGCGACCGCTTTCAGGGCAGGGGCCCAGCAAGAGGCAGAAGCACGGTGAGATCCCCCTCCTGCACTGCAGGAGTCAGTAAAATTTGGAGTTTTGAAGCTCAGTCGGGTGCCCAAGATAAAAATACGTGATCGCAGCCTGGGTGAACTCAGAGTTCGGACAGAAACCAGGAGACAAGAGTGATTGCTTTTCTGTGAGGGCTCACTGAAGAGTGGGGGGCCCCCAAACTTTAGCTCCAGTTAGCTGCCATTTTCATCCTACTCAATGGTGCTGAAAGCCTTCAGGGAGCAAAACAGCACCACCTAGCCCAATCCAGAGCAGCTTACAGTGAGCCCGGCCCCCTGGTGAGGGAGGTACATTTCTGCAAGGGCAAGGGCACCTGAGAATCTGCGCAACTTCCTCCCCTCGCTGCCCCCCAGAGAGACCAGCAAGAACAACTGGCCAGCACCAAGTATACTGATCATAGAGAGCTGCAAAGCTTCATCTCTTGGGGAAGGCAGGATATAGCATCTGTGGGATTTTTATTCTTAAGTCTTTCAGTATGATTTTTTTGTTATTTTATTTTTTCAATTCTTCCTTTTTAAATTTTTATTTTTATATATGTTATGTGTATTTTTATTTGTTTCATTTCATTGTATTTTATTTTATTTTATTTTTTTGGTACAGATATAAGTTTTTCTTCCTTTCTTATTTTGGGATCTAGTTTCTTTTAAGAAGCAGACCAAAACACACCCAGGGTCTAGTTTTTTGTTTTGCTTTTTTTCTTGTTTTGTTTTTGTTTATTTCTGGTTTGTTTTTTGTTTCTGTTGTGGTTATTGTTGTGTTTTCTCTTTCTCTCTTCTGTTCTCTTCTGGACCAAACAGAGAGATGAGACAAAGAAATTCACCCCAAAAGAAAAACAGGAGGTACTACGCACTGCAAGAGATTTAATAAGGGTAAAAGTAAGATGTCTGAACTAGAATTTAAAACAACAATTATAAAGATACTAGCTGGGCTTGAAAAAAGCATTGAAGATGCTAGAGAATCCCTTCCTAGAGAAATAAAAGAATTAAAATCCAGTCAGGCTGAAATTAAAAATGCTATTACTGAGATGCAGTCCCAAATGGAGGTTCTGAACATGAAGATAAACAAGGCAGAAGAAAGTCAGTGATACAGAAGATAAAATGATGGAAAATGAGGAAACAGAAAAGACGAGAAAAAGAGAACTACAGGATTACAGTGAGGAACTTAGAAAACCTTGCAATTCCATAAAGTGAAATATCCAGATAATAGGAGTCCCAGAAGAGGAAGAAAGGGAGAGAGGGACAAAGAGGTTTATTTGGATAAATTATAGCTGAGAACTTTAGTAATCTGAGAAAGGAAATAAGCATTCAAGTCCAGGAAGTACAGAGAACCCCCTCGAATCAATAAAAATAAGTCAACACCTCAGCATAGAATACTGAAGCTTGCAATTTTCAGAGAAAAAGAGAATTCTGAAAGCAGGTCAGGACAAGAGATCCTTAACCTACAAGGGTAAAAACCTATGGCTGGCAGCAGACCCATCCACAGAGACCTGGCAGGCAGAAAATGCTGACATTATATATTCAGGATTCTAAATGGGAAACTATACAGCCAAGAATACTTTATCTAGCAAGGCTGTCATTCAGAATAGAATGTGAGACAAAGAGTTTCCAGGACAAACAAAATCTAAAGGAATTTGTGTACACTAAACCAGCCCTGCTAGAAATATTAAATTCCTTTAAGTGAAGAGAGAGCTCAAAGGTAACATAGGCCAGAAAGGAAGAGAGACAATCTACAGGAACAGAGACTTTGTAGGTAATATGAGGGCACTAAATTCTTATTTTTCAACAATTTCTCTGAATGTAAATGAATTAAATTCCTCAATAAAAAGACATAGGAATCAGAATGGATTAAAAAAAAAAGACACATTGATATGCTTTTTACAAGAGAGTCACAATAGACACAAAGACACCTCCAGATTGAAAATGTGGAGCTGGAGAACCATTTATCATGCCAGTAGATGTCAAAAGAAAGCTAGAGTATCAATCCTTTTATCAGACAAACTGGATTTTAAACCAAAGACTGTAAGAGATGTAAGAGATGAAGAAGGGCACTATATCATAATAAAAGTGTTTATGCAACAAAAAGATCTAACAATTGTATTTACGCCCTTAACTTGGGAGCAGACAAGTATATAAACCAATTAATAACAAACATAAAGGAACTCATTGATAATAATACAATAACAGTAGGGGACTTTAACACCCCACTCACAGAAATGGACAGATCATCTAAGCAGAAGATCAACAAGAGAAGAAGGGTTTTGAATGACACTGTGGACCAGGTGGATTTCACAGATATATTCATAACATTTCATCCTAAAGCAACAGAGAACAGAATACACATTCTTCTTGAATGCACATGGACCATTCTCCACAATAGATCATGTACTGGGTCACAAATCAGGTTTCAACTGGTGCAAAAAGATTTAAATTACACCTTGCATGTTTTCAGACTACAGCTCTTTAAAATGTGAAGTCAATGACAGGAAAAATTGTGTAAAGACCACAAATACATGGAGTTAAAGAATATCCTACTAAAGAATGAGTGAGTCAACCAGGAAATTAAAAAACAATTAAAAAATACTTGGAAACAAATGAAAATGAAACATGACAGTTCAGAACATTTGGGGTACAGGAAAGGTGGTTCTAAGAGGGAAATATATTGCAATACAGACTTTTCTCAAGAAACAAGAAAAGTCTCAAAAATGTAATCTAACATTACACCTTAAGGAGGTGGAAGAGAACAGCAAAAAAGCCTAAATCCAAACTGAATAAAGCCTAACTATCCTTAAATAAAGCCTAAATATCAACTCCAATGATACAGAAATTAAAAAAAAAAAAGCAGTAGAACAGATCAATGAAACTAGAAGCTGGTTCTTTGAAAAATTTAATAAGATTGACAAACCCCTAGCCAGACTTATCAAAGAGAAAAAAGACCCAAATAAATAAAATCATGAATGAAAGAGGAGAGATCACAACCAACACTGAAAAAATAAAAACAATTATAAGAACATATTATGTGCAATTATAGACCAATAAATTAGGCAATCTGGAAGAAATGGGTGCATTTTGATATTAACTATCAAAACTGAAACAGAAGAAATAGAAAACCTGAACAGACCCATAACCAGCAAAGAAATTGAATCAGTAATCAAAAATCCCACAAAAAAGAACAGAGTCTAGGGCTAGATGGTTTCCCAGCAGAATTTTACCAAACATTTAAAGAAGAATCAATACCTATTGTTCTGAAATTGTTTCAAAAAATAGAAATAGAAGAAAAACTTCCAAACTCATTCTATGAGGCCAACATTACCTTGATCCCAAAACCAAAAACCCCAACAAAAAGGAGAATTACAGATCAATATTCCTGATGAACATGGATGCAAAAATTCTCACCAAAATACTAGCTCATAGGATCTGATCATTAAAGGATCTAATCACTGAAAGGATTATTCACATTGACCAAGTGGGATTTCTGGTCTGCAAGGGTGTTTAACATCCACAAATCAATCAGTGTGACACACAACATTAATAAAGGAAAGGACAGGAGCCAATGTGTCTTTCAATAGATGCATGAAATAATTTGACAAAATGCAGCATCCTTTCTTGATTAAAAACTCTCTGAAGTGTAAGGATAGAAGGAACATATTTCAATATCATAAAAGCCATGTGTGGAAAAACCCACAGTAAATATTATCCTCAATGGAGAAAAACTGAGAGCTTTTCCCCTAAGGTCAAAAACACAACAGGGATGTCTACTAACGCCATGTTGTTCAACATAGTACTATAAGTCCTAGCCTCAACAATCAGACAAAAAAAAAGAAATGAAAGACATCGAAATTGGCAAAGAAGAAGTCAAACTTTCACTCTTAAACAACAACATGATACTCTATGTAGAAAATCCAAAGGACTCCAGCAAAAAATTGTTAGAACTGATGCAAGAATTCAGCAAAGTCGCAGAATATAAAACCAATGCACAGAGTCAGTTGCATTTCTGCACATTAACAATGAGGCAGGGGAAAGAAATCAAGGAATCAATCACAATTACAATTGCAGGGAAAACCATAAAATATGAGTATTTATATGAATAAACCTAACCAAAATGATAAAGAATCTGTATTCTGAAAACCATAGAACACTTATTAAATAAATTGAGGAAGACACAAAGAAATGGAAAAACGTTATATGCTCGTAGATTGGAAGAAAAAATAGTGTTAAAATATCATTGCTAACCAAAGCAATTTACACATTCACTGAAATCCCTATCAAAATACCATCAGCATTTTTCACAGAGCTGGAACAAATAATCCTTAAATTGGTATGGAACCAAGAAAAAACCCCAAATAACCAACAGAACTGAAAAAGAAAACCAAAGCTAGTGGCATCACAATTCCAAACTTCAAGGTCTATTACAAAGCTGTAATCATCAAGACAGTATGGTACTGGCACATAGATCAATGGAACATAACAGAGAGCCCAGAAATGGACCCTCAATGCTATGGTCAACTAATCTTCAACAAAGCAGGAAAGAATGTCCAATGAATGGTCTTGGGAAAATTGGACAGCCACATGCAGAAGAATGAAACTGGACCACTTTCTTACACCATACACAAAAATAGACCCAAATGAATGAAAGACCTAAATATAAGACAATAATCCATCAAAATCTTAGAGGAGAAAACAGGCAGCAACCTCTTTGACACTGGCCGCAGCAACTTCCCCCTAGATACATCTCCAAAGGGAAGAAAAAAGCAAAAATCAACTATTGGAACTTCATCAAGATCAAAAGCTTTTGCACAGCAAAGGAAATAGTCAACAAAATGAAAAGACAACTCACAGAATGTTAGAATATATTTGCATATGACATATCAGATAAGGGGTTAGTTTTCAAAATCTATAAAGAACTTATCAGACTCTACCCCCAAAACACAAATAATCCAGTCAGGAAATGGGCAGAATACATGAACAGACCTTTCTCCAAACAAGACATACAAATGGCCAACAGACACATGAAAAAATGTTCCACACCACTCAGCATCAGGGAAATACAAATCAAAACCACAATGAGATACCACCTCACACCAATCAGAATGGTGAATATTAACAAGTCAGGTAATGACAGATGTTGGTGAGGATGCAGAGAAGGGGGAACCCTCTTCCATTGTTGGTGGGAATGCAAACTGGTGCAGCCACTCTGGAGAAAACAGTATGGAGGTTCCTGAAAAGGTTGAAAATAGAGCTACCCTATGACCCAGCAATTGCCCTACTATGTATTTATCCAAAGGATACAAACATAGTGATTTGAAGGGGCATATGCACCCCAATGTTTATAGCAGCAATGTCCAGAATAGCCAAAATGTGGAAAGAGCCCAGATGTCCATTGACGAATGAATAGAGAAGAGGTGATTATGTATATATATATACACATATGTGTGTGTGTGTGTGTGTGTTTGTATGAATACTACTGAGCCATCAAAAAGAATGAACTTTTGCCATTTGCATCAATGTGGAAAGAACTAGAGGATATTATGCTCATGGAAATAAGTCAGTCAGAGAAAGACAAATATCATATGATTTCACTCATATGTGGAATTTAAGAAACATAACAGATGAACATAGGGGAAGGGAAGGAAAAATAAGATGAACATAGAGAAGGAGGCAAACCATAAGAGATGCGGAACTCTAGGAAACAGAGGTTTGCTGGAAGAGAAGTGGGAGGAGAAAAGGGATAATTGGGTGATGGGCTTTAAGAAGGCACTTGATGTGATGAGCACAGGGTGTTATATGCAATTGAAGAATCACTAAATTCTACCCCATGAAACTAATAATAGTTTATGTTCACTAAATTGAACGTAAAGAATCACAAAATAAATAAAGAAACATGGTTTAAAGCAAAAAATAGTAATCATCATCACCATCATCATCACCATCACCATCATCATCATCATCAGAGTCTCATAGACCTTAGATACCCAGTAGAGGACAACAAGCAGCCATTCTCACCCTGAGTTGATCTGGATTTAACTCTGAACTCTGACTGAAAATCAAAACCTCTTTCATTCTTTCTGATGCAGAAAGATGCTGCTAACTTGAACTCTACGAAATTATTTCTTTTGCTTAAAAGCAACAATGAATGAATAACTATGGGGTTCTGGACTAAACACGTTGTATTTGGCAATGTAAGTCATACTTTCCTATGGGCCAAGTTATCTTTTAGCAGGTAATTTCATAGATGGGCATTGACTCGTTCAGACTTAGAGGTATATGAGACATCAGGCCATCTATGCTGTCATGATGAGAGGTGGGGCTTTTACTGGTAACCAAAGGGTAAGGGTTGGAGCCTCAGTGCTCACAGGTTTACATGTGACTGTGTAACTGAGAGCAGTGGGAGGATTACTGGATATATTACTAATTTGTGGGCGATCGTGTTAACAGAGGCTAATATCTCGCTTCTGCTTAAAATCTCTCAGAATGTCTTCAATGAAGATGGAATACAATAAGAATAAGAAAAAACAACCAAGAAGCTATTTTTTTTTTTAATATCTTTTACTGGCTCCTCATGGACTCTGGGTTGAATTACAAGTGCCTGAGCATGAATCTGACCGTGACCAACATATATCCATACACTTAGAGCCTCATCTCTTGCTGTGTCCTGCTCTTAACCCTCAGCTACTACAATGTTCATCATGTTCTTTCTTATTTCCTTCTCTTTGTGTGTAGTGTCCCCTCCATGCCTGATACTTATTCTGTCCTCTTTCAGCCTCGAGGACCTTTTCCCCACTTCACCCAACCCCAGGCTGGCTCAGGGACCTCTCTACTGTGTCTCTATAAACTCTGAACATTGCACCTCCTCCCATGAATTACTGTTCTTATGCATCTGTTCCCCTCACTAGACTCCATTCTCAACACTAGACACCAGTGTAAGTTTGTTAGATAAAATGGATAAAATGAATGTTTCAGGGCATTCTAGAGGTTAGAAAGTAATTTTAAGGAACCCAAAAACTCTACCAACCTAATGTAGTATCTACTTACTACTGGAAATGCCTATTGGCAAACAGGAAAGTAGAATAATTTTGCAATTACGTATAGGTAAATGTGAACAGATTCTTCGAATTCTGCTATTACTTTTAATAAGTTGTTGGAATTGTTGGTTCTTTTGGTAAATTTCTTGAGAGATACAACAACTGGGGCTATTTGGTGTTTAATATTTTCTTTATACTCTAATGCCACATCAGTGAAGAAACTGCGTACTCCTTTGGCAAACTGATTCTGAGTGTCTTATTCCTTTATGTTCATGAGATGCACTGAAGTGCACTTAATAGGGGAGCCTGGGTGGCTCGGTCAGGTAAGTGGCCAACTCTTGCTTTTGGCTCAGGTCATGATCTCAGGGTTGTGGGATCAAGCCCCATATGCACCTCCATGCTCAGAGGGTCTGCTTCCCTCCCTCTCCCTCTGCCCTACCTCTCACTCACACTCACTCTCTCTCAAATAAATAAGTTTTTAAAAGAAGTACACTTGATAGATGTTTCTTGCAGTGCTTGGTAAGAAGGTATTTTACAAGTCTGAGTTTCCAGGGTAAATCCTATTTATGGGATTAGAGCTTTATCCTCTTCTAGCTAATATATTAAAGTTTAAGTTAGAACGATAAGTAAAACTTACAGGGGTGCCTGGTTGCCTCTGTTAGGTAAGTGTCTGACTCTTGATTTCAGCACAGGTCATGATTTCAGGGTTTTGAGATCAAAGCCCACTGAGTGGAGCCTGCTTAAGAGCCTCTCTCTCTCCTTCTCCCTTTGCCCTCTGCACCTGCCCTCCTCTCTCTCTCTCTCCCTCTCCAATAAATAAATAACATATATAAATACATGTGTATTTATATATACATAATTCAAGAATAATTACATATAGAATATGAGACCTTAAGGTTCTATAGACCATTTACCTTTGCACTTTACAGATAAGGAACTGATGCCCTCAGGGGTAAATTATCATTCCCTGAAAGCATCAGGATAAGAATCTTATTTCAAGGGGAATGTGTATTTTAAAGCAAGAGGAAGTGCATTGAGACTTTACCAGTTTCAAGGAAGAAACCCACCCATGCAGTCCTATTCCTAAAGTTAGAGCAGTGCACAGAGGCTCTTGGTTAGGCCTAGTGATTATGTTGCCCCCCACCCACCCCCAAGACCCCCACCCAATGCCTTCCAACGACTAAGGAGCATTCCTGCTGGGAAACCTGTGGTATAGACGTTAATATTGGATCCTGTTAGTTTTAGTCAAAGTAAGACAGTTGTTTCGGGTCAATACCTAAGGCTTTGTAAACTGTATAACAGGCTTAAGCAGGAAGAATCCCCTAAACTTCTGTGGAAGGAAATCAGGATTTCAGGTAGGTGTGGGACCTTTGTGCTTCCTGGACCTTACCAGTATGAGGCTATTAAAGACACTCATACTCATACGTGTAAGTATGGAATGGGAGAGGGGAACTAAGTCACAGCTAAGCTCAAATTGAGTTAGTTTGCAGATGGAAAGAGTGGTAAATGATCTGCCCTTAAGAAACTATCCACAAATACTATGGCTTTGGGGCAAATCAACAAACACTATCAACCTCTGTTTGCTTATCTTCAAGTAAAGATGATGATAATACACACTTGCCTGGGGTCCCTGGGTGGCTCAGTCAGTTAAGCATCTGCCTTGGGCTCAGGTCATGATCCCAGGGTCCTCGATTGGGACTCAGGCTCCATGCTCAGGGGGGAGCCTACTTCTCCCACTGCCTGCAGCTCCCTCTGCTTATGTGCTCTGTCTCTCTCTCAAATAAACAAATAAAAAAATTTTTTTAAATACATACTTACCAGGTACCTGGTGGCTCGGTTGGTTAAGCAACTGCCTTCAAGGCTCAGGTCGTGATCCTGGAGTCCTGGGGTTCAGTCCTGCATCCGGCTCCCAGCTACACAGGGAATCTGCTTCTCCCTCTGACCTCCTTCCCTCTCATGCTCTCTCACTGTCTCTCTCTCTCTCAAATAAATAAAATCTTAAAAAAAAAATGCATACATACCTTGCCTAGTGGCTGTGCATACTAATGATGACATGTGTTAAATGACCATCACTGTGTAGGGGCTGAAAGTAAGGTAAAGTAAGGTAACTACTATGATTATTACTACTGCAAGACTAAAATTATGCTATAATCATTTGTACTACCCCAGTACATAAAACCACTTTTGCTGTTAATGTTGTTACGTGCAAGTAGTTTGTAACTGAGCAGTCTTCTCTGCTCAGACAACAAGAGAGAGGGCTTTACAAATGACTTGCAAAAAGGTATAGAAATTCTTTCTTGGTGTTCAATGGTTAAGATCATGGGCTTTATGGGGCTACTATGTACTTCTTAGCTGTGAGATCTTAGACAAATTATTTAACCTTGTGTGCCTTGGTGATCTCATCTGTAAAATGGGGATAATAATACCTTCTATCACAATAAGCTCTTGTGAAGATTAAATGAGATAGATTTACTCTAAGTACTGCTTAGAATACTGTCTAGCATGCAATGAACACTTAATACACGTTCTCTATTAGGCTATTAATGTATTAAATATGTGTGGGATCCTCATAACTACCTCTTGAGATAACAGACCTCATTATCTTTAGTTCAGGCCTTCAAACACTGAGGCTACGATTTATCCTAAGTGGCAGTGGTGGGGGTGCTGAGAGAGCATCTCTCCTCTCTTTCCTCCTTTTCTTACCTCCTTTCCTTTAACATGTATTTATCTATCCAACTGGAAGGGTACATAATAATTCCTGTCTATGTGATTAGAATTTTGGACATCTGATCCCTTTTTCATTTTCTTTTTCCCTACAGCCTCACCTCCATGCCCATGGAGAGTATGTCTTTTGCTACTAGTCTCTAACTATGAGCTGTCATTACCAAAGCCCCAAGTGTTCGTTTGAATCTTTATACTTGAGAAATCAATGGGGGTCAAGGAAATAAGAACCAGTGTTTACATAAGTGTTTATTGGACTTTTCTTTATCATCTTTCAGGTCTTGTAGAAATTTGCCTGATGCACCCCCTCGATGTGGTGAAAACCAGGTAAGGTTCTGCATGAACAAGTTTTATTGACTTTGGCTGATATCCAAATTTAGATCTGTCAGAACACTAAATGCTAGAACTTGTCCTAGGCCGGTAGCTTCTCCCAATAATGGCATTTATATTTACTTCTTAAAGAAAATGCTATTTGACAGATAAAATGTGAAAAGGGAAAAGCATTTTTGGATAGAGGTCATCTGAAGGTATACGATATTTTACTGCTTCACACGACAATCATAAAGTATGATTTGTGGCTAAGTTGGTAAACGAAGCAAATATATCAAAATGACGCAAAAACTAAACTTTAGTGAATTATGACAGCAGACTTTCATTTGGCGTTGCATGTAACAGATTGTTATTTAGTATTCAGCATTTTGGTGTGAGACTCCAAAATTTCAAGTAAACTCTTCAAATGGTGCTTGAAGAATTTATTCCTACAACTGTTTGGCAGTGCAAAATGCCGTGTTTCTAGGAAAATGCATTTGCTCTTGCAGAAAGACACAAATCAGGGCAATGTTTTAAATCTATTTACCAAGTGAAAAAAAAAAAGAATGTGGGTTTTAATATGATCTTGAGCATTTTTTAAAAAGCTGAATCTGTGGCTGAATTACTGAACTCTCTATCTTCTAAAATTAGAAGGTGTTAGAGTTGAGTCAAAGTTTCCATTTGTTTGCATTATGTAAAACCCAGGAGCAGCATACCTAGGTTGGCGCTCCATAGCAAATAGTGCCTTGCAACAATGGCAGTGGAACAACCAAAGTTAGAAAATGCTTAAAGTGTCAGGCTTATCATTGAATGGACATGTTGCTTAATTTGCCTAAAGAGGCAGCAGAATCTTAAGCTGGATGCTGAAAGCAAGGGAAAGTGGCTTGCTAATAGTATCATGCAAATAATATTACATTTCTTTTTTTTTTAATTTTATTTATTTATTTGACAGACAGAGATCACAAGTAGGCAGAGAGGCAGGCAGAGAGAGAGAGGGAAGCAGGCTCCCTGCCCAGCAGAGAGCCCAATGCGGGGCTCGATCCCAGGACCCTGGGATCATGACCTGAGCTGCAGGCAGAGGCTTTAACCCACTGAGCCACCCAGGTGCCCCTAATATTACATTTCTTTTTTTTTTCATTTATTTATTTTCAGCACAACAGTATCATTATTTTTTCACCACACCCAGTGCTCCATGCAATCCGTGCCCTCTATAATACCCACCACCTGGTACCCCGACCTCCCACTCCCCCGCCACTTCAAACCCCTCAGATTGTTTTTCAGAGTCCATAGCCTCTCATGATTCACCTCCCCTTCCAATTTACCCCAAACCCTTCTCTCTAACTCCCCATGTCCTCCATGCTTTCTGTTATGCTCCATAAATAAGTGAAACCATATGATAATTGGCTCTCTCTGCTTGACTTATTTCTAAAAGAGCTAGAGGAGATGAGAAGTTGGCCCCTGTCTTAGTCAGCTCAGGCAACTGTAACAAAATACTATAGACTAGGTGGCTTAAGCAACAGACATTGATTATAGTTCTGGAGGCTGGGAAGTCAAGGATCAAAGTGCTGGTCGGTTTGGTTCTTGGTGAGGGCCTGCTACCTGACTTATAAACAGCCGCCTTCTTGTTTTATCTTCACAGAAGGGAGAGAGGCAGCTCTGCTGTATCTCCCTCTACTTGTAAGAGTACTAATCCCATCATTGGGGCTCCACCTCATCTAACCTCATGACATCATCTAATTACCTCATGACATCATCTAATTACCTCCCCCAGGGCCCCACCCCCAAATACCATCACACTGGGGTGAGGGCTCCAATATATGAATTTGGGGAGACACAAATGTTTAGTCCATAAACAGCCTCAAATTACCAAACCCACACAGAGAAAGAAAACTATAAACTACTTTCAAATGTAAAATTGCATGTACTCCCTGGATCATCTTTGTGTAGGGTTCAAAAACAAAAAGCAAAACTCACTGGCATGTCCTTCTTAGATTCCATGCTAACTTTTAAAAGCCAGAATAGTATTGCTAGCCTCGTTGAGGAATAAATTGTCTTTCTTAAGGGTCATTTTCTAAGTTCTAAAGTGTTCAAGTGAGCATACAGGAAAAGTAAGAATGATTTAAATAAGATAAGATATTGAAAGTACAGTTATTCATTCGGTCAATCATTCATTCATTCGCTTGTTAAGTATTTAGTGTCTTTGGGTTCCAAGCAAGCTCTGTCCTCAAAGGACAGATGAGTTGGTATAAATTTTTAATGAGTTCATATAAATTTTAAAAACTGTATTATTTCATGGTGCTGGATTTGAATAGAATATTTCTTAGAGTGGATGTGCCAAGTTATTGGGGCTTTATATCTTCTTAGTTACGTGGATATTTTCAAGAAAATGGCATTCATTGATTGGAATTAGGCATATGCTCTTGTCTTACTTCAGTGGGGGCGGGAGCAGGGGGCAGAATATAATTCTTCCAGATGCCCTAAAAAAGAAGGGACTTGGATTTGGGATTATGTTTGGCCTGCATAACAATAAAAAGCATATTGAATAAGACTTATAATCATAGAGTAAACTGAAAGTCCAAAATAATGTGCATTGACTTTGCAACAGAAGTAGAATGTGCGAAGATTATGAGTGTTTTATCACTGGGTACAAACACACAGGTGATAGGGAATGGACAGGACAGACTAGATGCTGAAATCTCTTCATTATGATGTTGGACAGGAGATAACTGTATTTCTAAATAAGATAAACTGTAAACTATAAAAGATAATATAAGAAACCTTGTAACAGTCATTTTAGCAGGTCACTTTCCTTAATGACATCAAGGGCCCTGGACTCTAAACTCTTGCCGGCATTGTCAAAGTTGGGGGGGGGACGCCATACACCAGACCAAACCTCACTTCCTTCATGGTTTCTTTGTGGGCTATTTTTGCCTCTCCCTGGATATTATTACTTGAAAGGTAGTACAGTGAATGAATCCGAGTATGGAAATGGGTCATTTTCAACAATATCTCATGTGCTGAAGTATATAGCAAAATAAGAGTTTACTTTTTAGAGTTCAGTCATTTGGGGGGGGGGGTTCTATTTGTGCCTGATTCTTTTCTTTGTTGAATGAAAGAGAACAGATTCTAAAAATTCATTTTCAAAGTCATACTTTTCAGGGATTTCTTTCTTTCTTTTTTAACTTTGTAATGATCAGTTCTGTTACCCCAGGCTGAGGGCAGAAGGAGGTCGTGGTGACCTGAGCCCAAGGGTCAAGGCTACCCGGTGGAAGGTAGAACCGTCTGTCTACTGGTAGCTGGAGCCCCAGCCATTGCCTGTTCACTGCCTGAGGCACCCAGGGAGGGAGAAAAATCCTCCACTTTATCCTTTCTCCCCAGTCTTCAGTCTCCCACCAGTGTTTCTATTTGCTGAGCTATGGAAGCCAAGAAACCCAGCCTAGCAGAGGGCAGGCTTTCTGCATCATAAAGCACAGCAGAACAAGGAGGGAACTAGAAATGTGTCTGAAGACAGACAGAACCAGGACTGAAAAGCTGTCTTTTTAGTGAGATTGGAGAAAGAGCTGACATAACCATGCATTTTCTTTTCTTTATTTTTCTTATTGAGATATAATTGACATTCCATTATATTGGTGGTAGGTATACAACATAATAATTTGGTATTTTTTTAAGTTTTTAAAAAATTTATTTGAGAGAGAGAGAGAGAGCACAAGCAAGCAGAGTAGCAGGCAGAGGCAGAGAGAGAAGCAGGCTCCCGCTTAGCAAGGTGTCTAACACAGGACTCTATCCCAGGACCCTGGGATCATAACCTGAGCCAAAGACAGCTGCTTAACCAGCTGAGCCACCCAGGCATCCCAATAATTCAATGTTTTTATATATTGCAAAATGATTTCCACAATAAGTCTACTTAACATCTGACACCATACATAGTTACACTTTTTTTTTTTTCTTGTGATAAGGGCTTTCAAGATTTATTCTCTTAGCGACATTCAGATATGCAATATAGTATTATTAACTATATCATCATGCTCTGCATTACATCCCCAGGACTTGTTTATGTTATAACTCGAAGTTTGTACCATTTGACCCCCTTCGTGCATTTCACTCACCCCCCATCCCCAGGCTCTGGCAACCACCAGTCTGTTCTTTTTATCTATAAATTTCTCTTTTTTTCTTTCTTTTTCTTTTTTTTCCCCAGATTTCCCACATAAGTGAGATCATATGGTAGTTGTTTTTCTGTCTGACTGATTTCACTTAGCATAATGCCGTCAAGGGCCCATCCATGTTGTTGCAAATGGTAGGATTTCCTTCTTTTTATGACTGCATAATATCCATTGTGTATAGTGTATATTGCGTATATATATATATATATTTATATACAAAATATATACACATATATGTATATACACACACATATATGTACACACATTTTCTTTACCCATTCATTCACTGGTGGATGCTTATGTTTCAAGCATGCATTTTCAATTTAGCAAGGTTAATATGCACTTACTCTGCATTTTAGAAGATGATTAGAAGTTACAATTGATTAATTTTTTATGAAAAGATTTTAGGCACTGTGGCACTTGCCTTTCTCTAAGAAATAGTGTATTCTGCCTCACATAAGTATAGCTCCAGGGATAGACCTAATGTAAGCATAGTCTAGCCACATGCCAACTACCTTGCAAATGTCCCCACCTTATCATAGCAGAGGAGATTTGGCTAAGATGCTATATACATGGCAGTCATGTAGAATCAGGTTCTCCTTTGAGATTCTTCCTAGAAACATGTGCCTACACTCTCTTGTAGTTCTTTTATAGTTTATAGACAAAGGACGCTCTGGTTAAGAACACATGACTACAGATCACAAAACACTCTATGCACTTGTATAGCCAGGAAGACCGAAGGTAGTTTCTGGTTTTGGACTCCAGGGATTCAAATAAAATAATCAGTCATATCTCATATCTGTCTCATATTCTCTCTCTCTTCCTCTCTCCCTTCAGCTTTCCTTTTCCTATAAAGGCTTCATTTGAGGGTCAGTTGCTTCTCTTACTTGGCGCCAGGTGGCCCCGGCAGCTTCCGCTTACATGGGCTTTGGCATTTGTGTGCGCTCTCTGAGACAGGATAGCCTGGAGTTATCCTCCAGGTTAAGAACTCCGGCTGTAGGATTAGGCAACCTGGTTTCAAATCCAGCTTCTTTGGCTGTTATCGGCGTAACATCAGGTAAGTTACTGAACTTCCCTGTGCCTAAGCTTCCCAAGCTTTTAATGGGAACAATAATGGCGTCTACATCACCATGAGAAATAAATGAGAGTATATACATCTATGGTGTTTATATATACATATGCCTACATGGTGTTTTATACTATGTCAGCAAAGGAAAGGGGACTGCAGAGACAAATGGAGTTTGTAAGGCAGTCAGGGAAACACGCAAGGGAGAATAAAAAGTGTGGGAGAGGGGAAATGTTTAATACGGAATCAGGCGGTTTCAAGTTTCCAAGCCGGAAGACTTGTGTTATATGAGCACTACATTTAAATCTTTTCTCGGAATGGTGTTTGCAAGTAGATAGTCCTCATGGGTCTGAGGGCAGGAGAGCATCAGTTTCATCTATGTGTTTCTGTTGACATCATTCCACATATCATTTTAGGGCTACGTGGTGACATTGTTTAGGGCTGCACACCACAACTGGCCTAGTGCCTAGCCTCCAGGTGGTGCCCAGCAAATGCCGATGCATTAAATTAATGCAGATTAATGTAGATTTCATTAAAGAGGTGGGAAGTGAGAATCTTTTGAAATGAAAGAGGAGAAATTACTTGATAGGATCGTAGGCAGAAACATCTCAAGCTTGCAGTGGAGTTCCAGAGCCTGGATTAGGGCAGAGTGAGGGGACAGGGTTTCCAGCAGGGGTGCCAAAAGGCAAGCAGGACGGATTGAACCAGCACAGGGACTGAAGGTGCCCAGAGAGCAGGTGTGACAAGCTTTGAGATGGAAAGCAAACCGCTGGACTTCATCTAGGACAGTGCCATAAACAAAATTAAATGGACAACACATAGGTAATATTAAGTTTTCTAATAGCCACATTTTAAAAAGTGGAAAGAAACAGTAAATTCATTTTAACAATATATTCAGTTCAACCTCATATGTCCAAATCACTGCCATCACTGCATGTTAATCAATATAAAAACTATTAGTGAACGGTTTACATTCTTTTTGGAAATATTCAGTTCTTGAAATCTGGTGCCTGTTTTACACTTGGAGCACACAGCAACACCGATGAGTCCATTACATCTTGAATGCTCCATAGCCGTGTGTGCCTGTGGTTCTTGGATTAGACAGCATAGGCCTAGAATGCAATGGGAAAGGACTGCTATAAGGGGAAAGAGAGTGGCCCTGTGATTCCTTAGTAGGAAAAGTCTCGCTTAGAATGGGATGACGGTTGCAAATGAGCAGGGTCCTAGTGGAAGGGAATTTTACTGCATACACATTTGCACCTATGTGGGGAAAGTGGCAATTAGAAGCCCCAAAGATTTATCCCCATCACAGTCCGAGGGGGTTTTAGCTTATATCCCTTTCACACTTTCATTCCCGGGAAGGGAACTGGTCGTTCGCTGTGCTTCCGGAAGAGAGAGTTACTGAGGTGCTCATTCTGTTTCACTCCCAGTCATTTTTAATCATTTTTGTTTTGTTTCATTTTCGAATGAGGCCTAAATCAGGTGCAAACTAAATAAATTACCGATCCTGTAAGGACGGATCTTTCAAAAGCGTGTCCTGTCAAAGAGCTGCGAGGCACATTTTCTGGGGGGTGCGGGGGAAGGCGAGAAGGGGAGGGACATCGCATCTCCTTACAGAGACACAGTTAGAAGCTGCTGGTGAGTGGACAGGCCGGTACATACCTCGCCTTTCATCCTCCCTCCCATCAGGACTTGACTTGCACTAAAAAGTCTTATCATACTTCTCTCCAAACATATTAATCACTGTGTGAATTCTAAAGACTCACATGGGTTGAAAACTTGGCATCCACACACTATAATATGTGCTTATGGGCTTTTACTCAAGTTTTTGAGATTGATTTACACTCACTGTTGGTGGCTCCCACCTCTCAGACCTGCTGAATGCCAAACGCCTGAGGAGGGGGGGCGCTACCGACATTATGTTTAACACCCTCCTGGGTGAATCTTAAGCAAGGAGCCCAGACTGCTCGCTAGGTCAGCCTTTGGGAAACATTGCTAAATACCCTCATAGGCTGTTCTGTGAAAAGTCTTCATGGAAAGATTTCCTTTTCTCTCTGTCTCTGTCTCTCTCTCTCTCTCTCTCTGTATGTGTGTTAAACACTTCATTTACCTGTGGTTCTCCTTGGTTTCCTTTATGTAAACTGCTTTGTTAGTAATGAGTGGAATTGGAAGGACAGAGCTTCCCTCGCGGAGCTCACTCTGCGGTCTGTGAGAGTGCTAAGGGAGGGTATCGTCTACAGCCAGGAAAAGCATTTAATGTCTTACTGAGTGAGGTGACCGAGGCAAAAGTCAATGCCAGAAGATGGGCGAGGACTGAGCATTGGTTGTTAGGGAGGGAAGGTAATTGGCTGTGATGGGTAAAAATGATTTAGAGGCATTAGCCCACCACAAACTTTATTAAAAAGAGAAATCTGAGGACAGCTGTGGAGAGAGGCTGCTTTGTGGGGAGCCCAGTAGAGAGTGAAGGGCTAAGAACTGGGGAGGAGGACCCACAGCTTCCCTTTATGGGGGGAGAATGGGGCCAGCTGTGAACTTGAAAATGAACACTTAATTTAGAGGTTGGGGAAGGAACATTGAGCAGCCACTGGGGCCAACAGAACAGCAGGGTGGAAACAAGGAACGAAGAATGTTTTTTTCCCCAATAGATCCTTTTAAACAAAGAAGAGAGGAATCCTTTCAAAATGGGAAGAGAGCAGTGGGAAAAGTTACGATGGAGTATAGAGGGGAAGCGGGAGAGTCTATAAGATTAAAAAAATTAACAGAGCAGTCGAGTGGGGTTATTTCCATATGTTAACGATTTGTCCGTGGTATGAAACATTAAGATCACATTCAGGGTTAGACCATGGTTATGCCTGATTTCTCATGATCCGTAGAAATTCAGGGCTAGACCACTGTCATGGCTTATTTCTAACCATGGAGAGAATGTGTCTGAGGTAAAGTAAGCAAGGAGTAGAACCACATTTTTACAAACGGTATTTTTATTGGGACTTTGTCATTGTAGCTAAATCAATCAATGGCAACATATAATGGTAAGAAATGGTCACAATATCCCTGAATACATGTGAGTATAAGTAACTCCAACTTTGCTTTTGAGGTTGCACGACCATACTAGGATTTCTTTGGGATTTTATTGAACTGAAATGTCTTTTTTTGTAGTTACTGAAAGCAAGGAAGTACTAGGCAGTGAGCACACTGCAACCCTACATTGGTTGTCATTCTCCTCCGTGCCGTCTTCATTAAAGCTTTTATTTATTAAAATAATCAAATCAAAAATGGTGCACAAGATAGACAATATATTTGGGAAGGATAGAAGTGAAAATTAACTGTGCTCTGCTTATTACATCATAGAACTGCTGTAAATACATAAGTGGATAAATATGTGCTTTATAATGCCATTTGCAGGATGTCAGTTAGCGTACCTGGTTAAGCGTCCAACTCTTGGTTTCAGCTCAGGTCATGATCTCAGGGTCATGGGGTCAAGCCCTGCATCAAGCTCCACGATGAGCACAGAGTCTGCTTGAGATTCTCTCTCCTTATCCCTGTGCCTCTCTGACTTGTGCTCTCTCTCTCTCTCTCTCTCAAATTAATAAGTCTTTAAAAGTAAAATACCATTTACTCCCACCTAAGTGCTTTATTACAGATCAAATTCATCATTGCCATTGAGTGCCTGACAGACATTGAAAGGCCCCACATTTGCATAGTGATTTAATTAAAAGGTGACTATAACCTAAGGGCGACCTTAAAACTAGAGAAAATTATCCTATTTTGTGCATGTCTATATTCTAGATTAGTGTTGACTTTCTGGAGAAAGGCAGAGAGTTTAGGGATAATAGGCCATGACACCATGAAGAGATATTACTGCTGGGATTTTTTTTTTTCTTTGAGAGAGCAAGCAGGGGAGGACATGGGGAAGAGGTTCTGTTGGGGGTATCCATCTCAGGACCCTAAGATCATGACCTGAGCCAAAATCAAGAGTCAATTGTTTAAATGATTAAGCCACCCAGGTGCCCCTACTCAAGGGATTTTTACTGTAACAATGCTCTGCCTCTCTTTGGGATGACAAGTGTTGTATCAGAACACCCACAAGGGTTCAGAGTCGAAAGTCTTTCCCTCCCTCACATTTGGTGGTCCTTCCCAGTGGACATAAAGCCAGGCCCTAGGCTGTGTTGGTTACAACACAGCCTAGTTTCCTTACTCATAGTACTAGGTGCATCAGTCTTTGCTGTTACTAAGTAGTTTTAATCATTTCTTTATTTCATTTATGTAACCTGCTTTGTTTATGACTGGAAGTGGAAGGACAGAGGTTCCCTTGCAGAGCTCAGAGCAATGATGAGGAGATAGAATGAAAGGACACCTAGAGACCTGTCTCTCTGAGATATTGGGAGGAAAATTGGTCCCAGAGATCTTATGCAGAATAATCTTGCTACCGTACACTAAAATTATTTTTCAGATTTATTAATAAGGAGAAAATCCTTTCTTTAAAAAAAAAATCCAAGCTGCAGCAACTTCTTCCTAGGAACATCGCCAAAGGCAAAGGAAGCAAGGGCAAAAATGAACAATTGGGACTTCATCAAGATCAAAAGCTTTTACACAGCAAAGAAAACAGTTAACAAAACCAAAAGACAACTGACATAATGGGAGAAGATATTTGCAAATGACACATCAGATAAAAGGCTAGTATCCAAAATCTATAAAGAATTTATCAAACTCAACACCCAAAGAACAAATAATCCAATCAAGAAATGGGCAGACATTTCTGCAAAGAAGACATACAAATGGCCAACAGACACATGAAAAAGTGCTCCACATCACTCGGCATCAGGAAAATACAAATTAAAACCACAATGAGATATCACCTCACACCAGTAAGAACGGCTAAAATTAACAAGTCAGGAAATGACAGATGCTGGCGAGGATGAGGAGAAAGGGGAACCCTCCTACACTGTTGGTGGGAATGCAAGCTGGTGCAGCCACTCTGGAAAACAGCATGGAGGTTCCTCAAAATGTTGAAAATAGAACTGCCCTATGACCCAGCAATTGCACTATTGGGTATTTACCTTAAAGATACAAACGTAGTGATCCGAAGGGGCACGTGCATCTGAATGTTTAATAGCATCAATGTCCACAATAGCCAAACTATGGAAAGAACCTAGATGTCCATCAACAGATGAATGGATAAAGGAGATATGGTGTGTATATATACAATGGAATACTATGCAGCCATCAAAAGAAATAAAATCTTGCCATTTGTGATGATGTGGATGGAACTAGAAGGTATTATGCTTAGCGAAATAAGTCAATCGGAGAAAGACAACTTTCATATGATCTCCCTGATATGAGGAAGTGGAGAAGCAACATGTGGGGTTTGGGGGGTAGGAAAAGAATAAATGAAACAAGATGGGATTGGGAGGGAGACAAACCATAAGAGACTCTTAATCTCACAAAAACAAACTGAGGGTTGCTGGGGGGAGGCGGGGAGGGAGAGGGTGGTGGGGTAATGGACATTGGGGAGGGTATGTGCTATGGTGAGTGCTGTGAAATGTGTAAACCTGGCGATTCACAGACCTATACCCCTGGGGCTAATAATACATTATATGTTCATAAAAATAAATAAATAAATAAAGACATGTAAAGAGATATCCATAAAAAAAAAAAAATCCAGTCGGTTCCCTCCACATAAAATAACAAAGCTCAATTACATTAACTCAACTGTAACTCAACTTTATAATCTTGAACTCTAGTTTCTAATTTTTTTCTTTCCTTCCTTTTTCTTGTTTTTTCTTTTTTCTTCCTTTCTTTCTTTTTATTTTTCTTTTTTGTAAATGGAATTCTTTTTTTAAATTACTCCCTAGGGAAGCATATTGTTTTTATGACTCACATTGTAGAACCTTTGTAAAGTGTTTAATCTCCTTCATTTGTGTTTTTGTCTAAATTTTTAGAATAAAGGTTTGGTATTTAAAGTACGGTAGCTATTATTCCTCAACTAATTAAATGGGCTTAGAAGATTCTCCCTTAGGTCATAATGTAACATGTGTTCTGTTTTGATACATCTCTCTTCCTTCTGCTTAACTGCAAAAGCTTATCCTATGATCCCAGCCTAGAGGATGAGAAGGGAAAGCGCCTATGCATTCTTCATGCCTGTCAATGGGCTTCTCCAGACATCTTCTTTCTATTTTCTTTTTAAACTGAAAGGTAAATAACTCTTAAATGGCTTTCTTATCTTTGTCATGGGAAAGTGAATTACTTCTAAAATGAGCATCAGCATGAAAACTATTTCCTCTGTTTCTCCCCGCAACCCCAGCCCCCATCCAGAGTTTTATCCAGTTGTTTTTAAATTTTCAGCAGTTTCATTAAGCTACTTATTTAGCCAATGTCCTACACACTTTCCCCTATAATGATGTATTTTGCCTTAGCCATCTTAAACTCCAATTTTTGGTTGTTAGAATTCAATAAGACTATAAAATAATAATAGAGTAAACTGATTTGCGATTACTTTGATTTAAAAATGGGATATTTTTCTAATTGTTTTTTTTTTAAATACAATCAAGTTTTCTCAGATAATCTTCTATTTTAAGTATAAGTTTTTGGGGGTAGAGAACTTGGAACTCATTCCATGTCTATTTTCAGTGGCTATTCAAAGCCTTTTGGAGATAAGCCCTAGCTCTAAATTCAAGAGTAAAGCAAAAGTTCAAACCGTTCAAAAAGTTCAAAGCTTGTATTTGGCTATCGTACTTATTTTAAATGATTTTAGTCAAGCTTTAAGCAATCTACCACCAGCAAAAATAAAATTGTCTTATTAAGGGTGTTTCTTCTCATCTGCATCTATTCAAAAGAGCAGGTGCTTATCTCAGAAGGACTGGAATATTCCTTAAATGTTCTTGTGCCATGGAGGAAGCTCTTCCTATAGCGTGAGAAAACTTGAAAGTGTTGAGAAAGAAGCTGCTTAAGAAGAGAAGGCTCTAACTGTGGGCTGAACCCTAGAACCTCAAGCCAGGCCCATGGGAAAGCTGCTTTGGAGTTGAGTATAGAGTGGGAATCAAGCCTAATGAAATCTGAATTGTTGGGATTGTAGTCCAGCTGAAAGTTATGGTTATGGATACTCTAGAAGACTGTTTTTCCTTTTTGTGACGCAAGAATAAAAATCATAAATTTCTTTAGACAAACAAATTCAAGGCTGATAATGTAGTATCTTAACTGTGAACCTTGACCAAAAATTGATAAAATTGTTTAATGTTCCTGGAAAATCAATTAATTCTCAAAATATTCTTTGAGATGGCTAAAATAGCTCCTTTGCAGTCAAGGCACAGCTGAGATTTAGTTTTGACATAATGAAGTTTGCAAGATGATAAATAGAGCTGTATATTCTCTGGATGCAATTCTGCGTACTCTGCGCCAAGTTCCTGCCGAATAAAATTTTCCCATTTGGGGGCTATTGAATAATATTTTCTCCGGTAAAACTTTTGTGAGTACCTAAAAGGTCACATACTTTCCTTTTATAGCAAAAACGATTGAAAAGTAAACTGAATGTCCTCAACCTTGAGTAATCAAAATCTATCTGGGATATTCATTTCTCTTTTTTATGAAAAAACCCAACACATGATGTGATGATAAAGGTCTCATTTTCAGATCTAATCCAAAACTGCTAAATACCCAAAGAAAAAAATGGGCTCTGGAATGTAAATCATCTATTTATGTCCTTTTAAATTCAGAAAATTAACAAGTACATGCAAGAAAAAAAAAAGGATTGATTTTTTGTTTTTGGATGCTCTGAAGTGGGAGCTGGTTAGAACTCTGATCCATTATCATTCTGAAAGGACATGCTAGCAGAGATGGTCCCTTCATACACAGGCTTTCCAGCCTTTGCGGACGGTGTCAAAGGAGAATGTCATTACCACGTAACAACTCAGAGAGGCAACAAATCATAAAGGAAGATGAAGATAGGAGATCAGCATTCTAGTTCCAGGCTGTTGGTCCCAGATGTGTGAGTCAATGGAATTGCTCTGGAACTTGATTCTTTACCTGGAAGTTAAGGGTATACCCCTAGTGATCCAATGTGATGTTCTTCCAATGTGATGTTCTATGTTTCCAAGGCCATGTTTTCACTGCTTAAAAATGTGATCTTAGTACATAGCTAGCAGTGGGATTTCTACATTCCCTGAACACAGCAAGCTCTCTCCTGTCTCAGGACCTGTGTGCCTGATAGCCTTTCTTCCTGAAATAACTAGCTCATTCTCAACCTAGGCTCAGTTGTCATCTCTGAGAATCTTCTCTGGCCATCTCATCTCACATAGCCTTCTGTGTTTCTCTTTCTCATTTATCTTTGCTCTCATCTTCTGATTTCATCAAGTAGATTTCTTTGTGTCCGCATTACTTGTAAGCCCACCTCCCTCGGAATGTAGGCTTCTATAAGCAAAGCCCCTTCTTTCTCTGTTCACTGATGCAGGCACACAGCGTCTAGAGGAGTGTTGGCACAAAGTAGGTCCATGGTAAATACTTACTGAATGACTGTAGTTGAAAAATTGACACTACATATATAGTTTTTAAATTGTACATTTGGAAAAATAAAACAAACAAAAGTGCTAAGACTGACTTTTGCTCTAATCATGAGCCAGGCTTCACACAAGGGCAATTCACATACTTTATGGAATTCACATATTTCTTTGGCTACATAATCTGGGCATTTCATAGAACCTAAGCTGTTCTTTCTTTAGTGCTTAACTTGTGGTTTATAGTTTTATACCACAGAGAATTAGAAATGATATTCATATATTTGCTCAGTGCCAGTGAATTTTCCAGGACCTCTATACCAGCTGCTCCTTTGCTAATCCTGGCATGGAAAAGCTGTCATCTGGATTCAGGATAGTTGAGCCTCCCTCAGTCCTGTGTATTCTCTTCTGCCAAGGTTTAAGCATCTTTCTTCCAGTCTAGTGCATGCATGACCCCCCATCCACTAAGCTAGGAAGAGAAGACCTCACCCCCCACCCCTGGGTGGTGTGCATGCAGATTGGTGGCTATGATGCTGATGACAGGTGGGCTCCACGAAGTCACCCTGGACCCTCCTTAAGGAAATGTATTTTGTGATACAATCTCATTTTTACTTCTACAACTTACTGAGGCTGATCTATGTGTGTGTGTATGTCTGTGTTTTAATGAATAATGCCAGATGGAGTAAGTAGAGCCTGTTGCATTCCTCAAGGTAGCTCTTTTTGTTAAGTAAGTGGTTCCTTAATGAATCAAAAGATATAGACATCACTCTTTATCAAGATTTATTAGGTATCTTGAGCTTTTTCCTCTTTCAGAGACAACCAGGATGAATAGAATAGTAGTGTCAAATAGGGCCCTAACTTCATTGCAAAACAAAAACAACTCATGACTTCCAAAAGTGATATTTTCTAGTCTCTTCTGGAATTGGGGGCGGGGGAAGGGAGAGCGAGAAACAGATATTTATTAAGAAAATATTAAGCACTGCTTCTGAAGCAAGGATTTGGGGATCATTTTGGGATTTAGGCTGATGTTTGGTCCTAAAGAATTCCAGAGTAGCATTTCAGTTTCCTTGTCATACACTGAAAAGTTATGTAGATTGTTTAGTTGATTTCCTTTTCATACTGAAACAGAGAAACTATCAGGTTTGATAGAAAAGAAAAAGAAAAAGAAATGGCCCTGAAATTAATCTCAGGTTAAATAATTGGTATAAAGAACTATTGCTGCACATTTTGATTTCCCAGAGTGTGAGAAAACTGTCCCTGTCCAGATGCTTGCCAAGTTCTGAGAGAACATTTAAAAGTGTTTTTTAGGTAGCACGGGGAGATAGTCAGGGTCTTGTATGCGGGTGTTCCAGGTTTCAAACTGTAACAAGGGAATGGAAGAAAAGAGAGAAGCATTCCCAAATCAAACATAACTCTCAGGAAATGAGCCAGAACACCTGTGAGAGGTCAGGGGTCAGAAAATACAAACTCAGGGTTCGATATTTTGATCACATTACACAAAAGAAAATGGTCTCAGATAGCAGACAGAAGAAAATCTGGAATTTTATGGAGAAGTTAGGAGCTAAGGAGTCTGTCATTCTAAAACTCCTTTCTCCCATGACTCTATGATGTTTCAGAAAATATTTTCTGAATTGACACTGGAACTTTCTGGTGGTCTCTTGTTGCTTACGCATCAGATCGAGAAGTTATTTATCTCTTTTCCCTTAACTCCCAGAGGTTCACTTCTGGGAACCTTCTGAGCTGGATTCTTTGGCCGGTTCCTCCAAGGCTCAGGGGGGGTGGGTGTCCAGCAGGCAGAGATGGAGAGACATCACAGCCCTGAATCACAGGCAGTTCACTTCTGTGGAGAGAGAAGCGGTTTGCAAACGTTACTTCATGGGACCTCCTAGGGAAAAAGAGGGTGTTTTTTCCATCTCATTTCCCAGTTCCAAATTCTCTGAAATGTGCTTGATTTTTGCCAGGTGTCAAATTATAACCCTCCTTGTCAACCACAAATGACTAATGATTAGCCTAATGACTATGCAAAGTTTGAAACTCACATTTACATCTTAACTTACTGGCTACATTGTGTTTTCATACATTGTGAAAAAAAAATTTTTTTTTCCTCAAAAAGCCAATAAAAACAAAGTTTTAGAGTCTTAATTGCCACGTTCATTTGCAGTTGTTGACCCTGTAGGTGCTCGAGGAGAAACAGAATGGGAGCTGGGGCCGGCCCATCTTCAGGCCTGCGCTGGCCCGCCCAGCCAATGACGCCAGTGCCCCTCTCCTGGGGAGAGTTAAGTGATGTCTGCACCGCTGGGCAGAGCAGTATTTGACCCTTAAACTGCTTCATATACAAGCAGCTGTTTTCCTCTCTCCTCCATTCCCTGAAGGAAGCAGGAGGGCTGAAATGTCTGATATTCTGTTTTCTCCCCCTAGATGATGTGTATTTAAAATGGAACTTTAATGGAACGATAACCACTTTGCTCACTGACCCTCTGCTCTTGAGCAGTTAGGCTTGAAATGTGCGTAAGTTTCTTTTCTTTATAATACGTGTAAGAGTAGCGAGGTCTCAGCGAGTTTTCTCCATATTTACGCCGGGCCCCCGATGTGTGCCTTGAGAGCTCATAAAAACAAATCTGCCTCTCGGCCGGGCAGTCGGTAATGGGATCTGGAGCCTCTCTCCGCAAGGTCACCTGTTTAAATAGAGACTCCCGTGGTGCTGCCTGAAAGGTGTTTCCATCTGACGGCCTCTAGCTCGCTCCATGTCTTTTAGGAAGTGAGACTTCCAGTGTGGGTACAGTGTTGGCTGTCCAGAATAGTCTTCCTATTGCTGACCTCCACTGCAGCTGATGACGGGGAAACCTGGAGACCCGATCCCAGGCAGATCCAGACCTCAGGCATAAGAAGAAGCTTGCTTTGGACTTTAAATACAAAGAATTTCCTTGAAAATTCAAAGAGAACCATATTCAGTATGCCATTTGGCTGTTGGAGTGCATTGTGGAATTATCAAACAGTGGTACATTTTAAAAGACCCCATGGGGAGTGCCTGGGTGGCTCAGCCATTAAGCATCTGCCTCTGGCTCAGGTCATGATCCCAGAGTCCTGGGATCAAGCCCCACGTTGGGTGCCCTGCTCTGAGAAAGCCTGCTTCTCCCTTGCTTCTTTTCCCTTTCTCGCTGTCTCTCTCTCTGTCAAATAAACAGGTAAAATCTTAAAAACAAACAAACAAACAAACAAAGATCCCACAGAAATGTGGTGTAAAATCAATGTGTAAAAAGATGGCAAGAGCTGTTCATGAGAATTAAATGTCCTTTTGCACCAGCAACAAGCTTCCTTGGACAGCACAGTAGACAAGCCTCCTCCAAATTACTTGAGGAAAAAAAATAAGCCAAATATTTGTGACTCTCATTTGTTCTTTCCATCTGAGCCCACATTTTCCAGTGCCCAGCCTCCAGTTTCCACAGATCTGTCTCCTTCCTGTCCTTCTGCCCCACAATAAAGCCCAATTCCTGCCTCCTTCAGATTCTAGTTGAATTCATTTGGTGAACAGCCCTGTGTGCCCACCTCTGCTGTATCAGCAGTATCCCAGGAGGTGGAGGTCCCAGGACTTCCACAGGTCGGTCACCCCCCATACCTAGCACAGCCCTCCCTAGCTGTGGATCTCTCCAACATGGTGCCAATGGCCCCCCTTGTCACTGGCCTCCCCCAATTTAAGGAAGGCAGGGGTGCGGGGTGGGGGTGGGGAAGATCTTGGCTTCAGCATTTCAGTGAAGTTGTCTCCGCAGTGCCCACTGCCAGAATTAGCAATCTCCCAAATCCCCCCTCTTACAAGCCCTATCTGAGCAGCCAGGACTCAAGCCTTCACCCGAGATCCAGATCAGGACTGGCCTGACTGCTTTAGAATCAAAGAATGAAGTCAGGGTAGAAACAATATACAGAAGGACAGCTCAAGAGAGGGAGAGCAAACAAAGCCGGCAGTTCCTGGTTAGGGTCATAAAGCTCCTACTTCCTTTACAGACCAACAATAAACAGAGTCAGTCACCAATCAGTAAACATTCCTCACCGCACGAGTGGAGATTTGTGTTCAAAGACAGCAGATTGGATGCCGACTTCCCCGCGTAGCCTTTTCCTTCCCCCAACGTAATAGGGATCCCAAAGAAACCTCTTTCTTTGTGAGGTTAACCAAGGATTCTCAACCCCAGCTCTGTTGACACTTTGGGTTGGTTAATTCTTTGTTGTAGGGGATCTGTCCTGGGCATTGTAGAATGTTTAGTACCCAGTAGCCTCTACTTGCTAGATGCCAGTAGCATCTTCCTCCCAATGTGACAACCAAAAATGTCATCAGACATTGACCAATATTCCTTAGGGGACAAAATCACTCTCCACTCCCCTGGAGAACCACTAGATCCAACAGAAGAATGAATGCACTGATCTTATGTCTAATAGGCATAAATATTGACGTGTAACAAATGTTGCAGATACCAGTGAGGCACCAGAAGAACACAGTCCTGTGTTCAGGGAGCTGCTGCACGGATGGGGGATCTGTGATTCTCAAACTTCGTAGGTGTCAGAATCACATGGAGGAGTGGTTAAAGCATGAATGGCCAGGCCTTACCCCAGATTCAACCAGTCAGGGTGGAAGCCAATAATGCGCATCTTTGAGAAGGTGATGCTGATTCCTGAAGTGGCTCCTGGAAACCCCTGGGCTGGACCTTCCTGGGTTGACTCTTGACCTACCAGTGGCCAGGTCACCACAGATGAGGCAACTGTATTGTTTTAAGCCTTTCTCTGTGCTGTAACTACCTTTTCCTCACCTACTGCCCAGTGTCGTTTGGCCTCTTTTTCCCAGGACCTCCTTAATGGTGCCTTCTCCTTAGACTTTTCTCTTTGGGAGATGTTCTAAACATTTCCCAACTCCACAGCCCCACTAGAATTTTCTGTCTGGCTGTTTGTTCCTCGGGTTCATTTCCTGCTCCTGAATTAGCGCATGCCTATGTCAGAAAATACTAATGGGCACCCAGTTTCCGGGTGCTTGGTAATCCTCCTTGGATTTCACAAAACAAACCAGCAGACTGTGGCCTACCAAAGAGGTGGCTCGCTTAGCAGGGACGAACACAGTTTATCCCTGACATTGCTCATAGTCGCCAGGGCCTGGTGATAATAAAAATTATGTCGAAGCTCATTATTGTTAAAAAGCTCTGTACAGACAATGCGTCCTCTTACTGTCTGCGCCTTGGGCAGACTGCTGCCCTGACTCCCCTGTGATAGCTTCAGGGGATGGCCGAATGCCTTCCCTGCATCAGCCCAAGGCAAGTACAAAAGACACGGATCATTCTCCTCCACTGCAGGTTTCCGTATCGAGGGCTTTACTGAACTCTGTGATGAGATTAAGTGCAGACTCCTCTGCATGACCTAAGAGGCCTTTCTTGGAGGACCCCCACCTATATTTTTCAGAATCTGCTGTATCTGCTCCCTCTGATGTGAATACATTCCATCTGTACCAGAATATTATTTACTATTCCCCCAAACATGACCTGTGGCTACACATAATAATGGTAAGAGTAGGAAAAATGATTAGGGGCTATCTTATCGAGCACTTAACTATGTGCCTTGTAGAATTCTGGACCATGTTGTCTATTTTAATCTTTCCAAAAGCCCACAAAAGAAACACTATGATCCCCATTTTGCAGATAAGGAACTTAGAACTTGGAGAGGACAAGGAAAGAACCAGGATTTGAACCCAGGCGGGGTGGCTCTACACATTGGACCTTTCTAGATTTGTACTTGACCTAGCAGTAGTGAGGTAGTTACAGAGGAGGAAGCTATATTGTGTCAATCCTTGTTTCTTCCATCTTTAGTTTTCTGGGTTACACACTGTAGACACTATATTTATAATGTAATGTTTGGGGGGATTCTCTCATGTTTCAAGAATCAATTCAAATATAACTACCTCTATGAGTACTTCTCTACCCTTGAGGTGGAGTGACATTGGATGAAACTCTGTGTGTCCACGTGCACACGTGTGTGTGCAAACGTGTCCTATGCATGCGCGGGGGTATATTATATACATTATAGGCATGTTTTAGATCATAATATTATTAGATTTGTGCATTCTCCTCTGTCAAAATATGAAATCGTGTCACATTTATATTTGTACTGGTATCATATGGCCCTGTGCCTGGTACCAAAGAGATAACATCTGAGTGCTAACGGAAGGGAGGAGTCAAGGAGTGATTTAGCCCAACTTGAAATATTGCTCTAAATATAAACAGGCTACATCCACCTACCACTTATCAGCCCTGAGTTGAAACAAACAGTTAAACCTATACTTCTGATTTCTATAATTTAAAAGATTTTCACCCTACCTACTTTTGTAAAAAAGAGAAAGAAAAAAAAAAGACAATCTATGGACTGTGCTCTCTAACCCAAGTGGAACAAAAGCACTAGAGGCATAATGCAGCAGTGTTTGTTGGAGGGTCTCAGAGGACACTTAGGGCCTCTGAAAAATAGGGTGTTGGCAGATGAGAGTCTCAGGGATCAGACCATTAAAAAGCTGTGGCATTTGTCACTGGTCCAGCAGAACCCAGAATAGCCATGCAGGAGAAACTGCAGTCATCAAGGCGCGTTTCCCCTCCATACAACCAGTGATTTAGGGGGATTGAGGGTCTGTTTGGTGTCTGCGGAGCGGAGGAAGGGCTTCCCGGGAGCAAGATGGCGCTTCTCTGCTGGGGGGGGGGGGCGTTCAGTGCGTTGTGAAACGCTTTTCTTGAAGACAACATTGACTCAGACAGCTTCTCAGATTTTGCAATTTCAGAGTTGTCCTTGGGAGATCTTAATGGAAGCAGAGCTCTGCCAAAACATTTATCTGGACCGTGCGATTCATATCTTATCATTACAGTTTTCAAATGCGTAATTTAATTATACCATTTCCCCTTGAACAATTGTTATTTTGGTTTTGGTGCCAAATTCTTTTGTAATATTCTATTTTATTTTGGCTACCAAGACAGTCTTATAGTATAAGTACTTCGCTGCACTCCCGGTTTTCACAATAAGAATGTCACAATTTATTACCAGGGATATATGTTCTAAGAGATTTACAATTTTCCTTTTTCAGTGCATGGAAGCAATTTGATCCCACTTCAGGTTTATGATATTCATTATATTCAAATTCAGTATATTTGGTTTCCATGTAAAATTTTAGCAGTGTTTCCTATATGGGTTTTTAATATATATATATTTAAAGCTGAATATGGTTAAGCTGTATGTTTGTCTTGGAAATACTAGAGTGACAATTTTCTTATCCAAAATTTTATGTCTTATGCTAACACATGATGGTAGACCCTCAAAGAATACTATGACCATACTCTAAACACACAAACCAAAAAGCCATTAGAATTTGTGAGTTTATGTGAATGTACACTTCCATTTTTCTGAGTTTTTACAATCTTGTAAAAATTACATTCTCATGTGATACATGAATTTTTAGCACTCTAAATGAGTCAATTCAGTTCCATAATGGTAGGAGCTTTAATTGTACTTTCAGCTGTTATAGCTACCATAATGCACAGGAATTACACTGACGTTTTAATATGCTGTCACTTTAAGATACACCATGAAGTGTGAACAGGGCGCAGGGCGCTTTAAGCAGGTGTGTCTAATTGTTAGGGGATTTTGTTGTTGTTGTGTATGTGGTTTGGTTTTTCCTGAAATAGCAATAGTATAGTTAAGAAAAGGTGTAGAATCTAGAAAGAATGTTTCGGTGCTAAAGCAAACCAGCCAGGCTCACTTTTGCTGGCTGAAGGAAACAGCTTGGACTTGATCACTGTTTTTGTTGTTCTGCGTATAGGAAGGACCTACCTTCCTTCTCATGCACTACATGAAAGGATACATAGCTCATTTGGATAGCAATGACTGTGTTTCCAGGACTTTTTGGCTTCAAGTTAAAATCTGCAACTGCAAAAATCATCATAAGTTTTGGGGGAGGTAGATCTATTTTATTATTTTAAAAATATGTAACTGTTTTCACTAACTCTTCCAAATGTTTAAAGTGCTTGGTATCCTTCCAGAGTACCATGTTCATTATATGGGAATTAGGGAAACCTCCTTAAAAGTAGCTGATCTACCCCAGGAAAAGACTTTTTTTGGACATGGTCACCAGGTTGGCAAGCAAGCCAGTATATATAAAGCAACCCTTCATAGGGGTCTGGGGATTAACAACTCACAGAAGACTCTTAGCTGTTCATTTGGAGAACACACATTAAAATGGAAGTCTTTTTTTTTTTTTTAATAGGAGACACAACATTTTGAATACAAGATATTATGACATCAAGAGTGATAATTTCCGTAGTTTTTCTAGTCCCATTTTTTTTTCTAGTTTGTCAGTTTATTTTGTAATCAGACACATTCAGCTGATTAATTTTCCTGACACCCAGGTACAACATTTTGTTCCCCAGAAGATGATACTTTTCATAAAAGATACCTGCCTTATCCCAAGCTAGTGTCCCTGCTCCTTAAAATGACATAGGTTAGAGCTATTGAATATTACAGTGCCTTTCTGGGTTCTAAAATTTTTGCTCCTTGATTATAGAAACTCATGGGTATCCACTTGTTAGTTGGCTCTAGTTAAGGTAAAGGAATTCTGATCAGTTCGCTCAGAATTGTCTCCAGCTGTGCAGGTTTCCGTCCTTGGTTGAACAGAAGCTGACCAAACTCTCTCTTAATTGCTTGCCTCTTTTTCTTCAGCCACTGAAATTAGGTGTGATTGGGCCCTAACAAATCATGTGACACATATGGCTCCCAGGTTATCCTTACATACTTTGTTTTGTGCATAGGAAAAACTCACTTTAATAAACTATTGATGACTCCAGCATCTGTTAGCTTGTTCTTAGTAAGAATATTTTCCTTTAGATAGAGATACCAAGTAAACCCTCTGCTGGGCAAATGCATGATGAAGGTCTTATTTAAAGAGACTATAGAATGTCGTAATCTTTAATCACCATTTCCACCACTCACATTTTTTAGCAGAGGGAAAGAATAGGTAGAAAACAAGATTCTCTCTCACCTGCCATGGTCCCTATATTATGCATTAGGTCTGAATTTCTAGAAGTAAATGAAGGAGTCCCATGGAGCATAATCAAGACCAAAATATTGCTTCCTAAATAGATGCATAATCCCTGCCCTCCTCTTTGGCTGAATGGTGCTAAAAGCCATTCAGAGACTTTACTAGGCCTTTGTGCCCTGTGCTATGACTCTGTTAGAATGCAGGTAATATGGAGAAAGTAATATGTTATAACAAAACAATGAACTATCAGTCAATATTCCAAGGTGGTTACCTCGGTGAACATCATTTTTGAGGGACTGGGAAGAAACGGTCGTCAAACCTGAGTTCTGACTGAGAAGTTTCTGTGATTATAAGCTTTTTTTCTTAACCGAGACTGCAGAAGCCACCTTTCTTTCAAAATCTGCTAATGCTTTCTATAACTGGTGAGCTAAGGTATGGAAAGAATTTTAGTGTTAGAGCAAGACAGGCTTGGGTTTGAATCCTGACTCTGTGACTTAGTTGACCAATTCCTTAACCGATCCTCATTTTCTTAATCTGTGAAATAGAGGTCACAACACCCAAATAGAATGGTTGTATTAGATGCTTTCATATATGTAAAATGTCATGCAATTTCTGGCAAAGAGTCAGTCCTTAGTAGCAATCACTACTTCCCTGCGAACATGGGTTGGTGTGATTGGAAGCATGTGTCAATATCTTGCTCTCTTTCTGAGCCAGAGGTTTAGGATAATGTCTGTTTGGATAAATTTTAGGCTCCTTTCGCATCTTTGGAGCTCACATCTCCTTTGCTCTCAGGATCAAGCCCACAGTCCTCAGCTCTTTTCATGGAGCTGTCACATCTGGTCCCTACATGGTTTATCCTCCTCCTCTCCTATCATTCTCCCACCTGAACTCTGTGCCCCCAAACACCACTCTCTTGTTTCATTCTGCTTTTGCCCATGCTGTTCCTCTGTCTCGTACAGTCTCTCTCCACCTCATTCCTTCCCCCCGTCCCCTGGCTGACTCCTCATCCTTTAGTCCTTTGTTTACCCATCACTCCCCCTGGTAGATCTTCTCCCCCTTCTCGGTTAGGGTCAGGTACCCCCCCGCTACTGTGTGCCCTCCTCTAACTTTCTCTTGATCATAGCACTTTGTGCACAAAGTATTGCTAATTACCTGTTTACTTACCTGTATCCACACAAGACTGAAACTTCCATGGCTCTAAGAGCTGTCTGTCATTCACTTGATCCCCAAAGACTGGCACATACCTAGAAAACAATAAAGATTTGAACTAATGGGTAGATGAATTACTTAAACAGCAAATTAACAAGAAACTTAAAGTAAAATAAGTTCAACTTTTTAATTAGTCCAAGCCCTTGATTCTGAAATATTAACTCAACATGATAACAGATCCTGATAACATGTCTGGCTGAGTTTTAGTGGGAAATAAGTTCTGGGTAACTGATTTTCAAGATCCACCAGACATAAGGATAGATCCTCCCAAAGAGTAAAATAGCCCAAAACTTTGGAAATGCTGTTTCTATCTCATTTCACTTTGTATCACTTAGAGTGATTAGCTGAGTTTCTGCGCAGGATAGGCAATCCAGAAATTATCGCGTTGGACTGATGGAAGAATTTCTTTTAGAATGGCATTGGTAAAATAATTTGTGTCAACCGGACTTAGGTTGTTTTGAATTATTCTCAGACTAGTAGTGATAGTTTTTGCTTATTAAGAAACATAAGTATACAGGCTCTTTTCATCACTATTTCCTTTAATATCAGATTTCCTTTTTTTAATATCAGATACCTTGAATCAAGGTATCAAAATTGTGTAATTCATCCCCCTGCAGCCCAGAAAAGCCATGCTTTAAAAATAAAAGCACTTCTTACGGTAATGTCTCATCAGTTCATTCCCCGTAGTCCTCTCCATATCAAATGAAAAGGGAACAACTATACATGAGCAGATGAGGACAGGGAAGGAATAAGAGAACTGTCAGGGGAGGCACCTGAGTAGTCCAAAGCAAGCTCAAATTCTCATATATTATCTTTAAAATTTATTTTAGTCTTCTATTACAGATCATACTATATCAATTTTTATATTTAACCCAAATCGTAGAATAAATTAGAAGCTCCAAATTATATTCACTATGTTAATTTTGCAACTCTGTAAGTCCCCTGCCTTCTTTAGTTGGAAAAACACAGAATTAAGAGAATATTCTAGCCGGCTTTCTATGATGGGCTGGGACTGAATGAACAGGGAGAGAGATGAAAAGTCAGACTTCAGTCAGATTACAAAATGGCCCCTCAAAACCCAAACTTAAAAACAAACAAACAAAAAGAAAAAAACAAAGTGGATTTGAACACAGGAAATTCTAGACAGACTGTTTTGATTCAATTTCATAGTCGTTTATTGATCTCTTAATATGCGAAAAAGAAAAGAGGTTTCACTCAAAACAACCATGCCCTGATCAACCAGGAAGGAATCCATTACCAAAATAAGAAATGTGATTTGAAATATATAACTGATTTCTCAGGCAAAGGACTGATAATGATTCCATTCACAGGTATCTTCTGTAAAAAAAAAAAAAAGAAAAAAAGCAATCGGTTGACTCTTTGGCAATAAGAATGGCTTTACTGCATTTCTACCAAGAGTAGATGAGACCCTGTTCTGAGCCAAGTTCCGCTTTGGGGACCTGCATTCCACAACCTAAATACTGCACGGAGCTCCCTGGAGATTCTGCATCCTACCTCTCATTCTGTCCCCACTGCAGAGTGCTACTGACAGCTGTTGGACAGCCGAGGCAATTCACCTCCAGAGTTGCATAATTTGGAAAGTGCTTTGGGATCCATTTGGTTGAAAGGTTGTTAATTATGATGATTTATGACACTGGAAACGAATCTGGGCCTTGACAGTATGGAGAATATACTTAATGCCTAATTCTTTTGCTTCTCCCACTGGAAAGTCCCTAGGTACAAGAAAAAAATTTCTAATCTTGTTGTGCCTTGTGAATAGGGTCCACAGTTGTGTAAAACAGGGTATTATTGACCTTCTGAGGTAAGGCGAGAACTTGAAAGGGGGAACTCTGAGGGTTGTTGGATAATATTTAGCATTGCCTTATGATTATCTCATTTCGTGGTGTTTTTATCTACCTGGTTTTCTCTACCCGGTCACCCAGGTTCAACACCCTGACTCTTCCCTCTCCCTCGCTGCACATATCCATTGGTCATCATACCCTTTTGTGTCCCCTTGGAAATGTCTCTGAACTCTGCTCCCATGCTCCCACTGCCCTTGCCCCAGGTCAGCCTTTGTCACCAATTCCCAAGGGCCTGCCTTCCATTCTTGGTTGCTATTCAAACCTAACCTTCCTTTACTGCTCCCAGTATTATCTTTCTGAAACGATAAATGAAAGGAAGCAAAAATATGTATGCTTCATTCACTTTCATGCCTGAAAATTCCTATAAAAATCATCTAACCTCCTTTGCAAAGCCACAGCCAGGCCTTCTTTGGACTCCAGTCTTTCTACCTCCCAGCTGCTTAACCCCCATGCACCTTCTACTACCACCACAGTGACCTTCTCACCTTTTCTTCAAACATCCCATGCTGTTCTTAAATTCTAGGAGCCTTTAAACAGAGAAATCTACCTCCTGGAGGGTCCTCTCTCACCTTCGTTGCCTGGTAAACATATACTCATCTTTCAACACTTCTGAAATGTCACCCCCTCTCCCCCGTTCTCCGAGGCAGTGTCAGGTGGTAGTGGCATTCATCACAGTGTGGGACATTCTATTTTCATATCTGTGTCGCTTGCTAGATTGTAGTTTACAAAGATAGGGACTAAGCCTTACTCCTTTTAGTCTCCTCAGTAGACAAAGTAGGTACCAGTAAATGAATCAATGAATGTTTGGGCCAAGATCTATCAAATATCCTGATTTTAGGTTGCTGACATTGCAAAATGTATAGATCTACTGATGGCTATATATTTTAATAGAATTATCAGATTCTAATAATAATAATCTAAACATCTATTTATTCATCCGTTCATCCATGCGTCTATTCATTCATTCACTTCCTGATGTTATGACACACAAATCTAAATTCCTTAACTAAAACTCTTATACGCTGTTGGTAGGAATCATAACACAGCGCAGCCATAATGGAGAACAATGTGGGGGTTCCTCAAAAAAATAAAAATAGACAGCCATGTGGCCTGCCAATCCCTTTTATATATTCAAAAGAATTGAAATCAGAATCCCAAAGCAATGTCAGCACTCCCTTTATTGCAACATCACTCACAATAGCCAAGATATGGAAACCAACCAAGCGACGACCAACAGATGAATGAATAAAGAAGATGTGGTATATACGTACAGTAGAATATAATATTCAACATTAAAAAAGAAGGCAGTCCTACTGTTTGCAACAACATGGATGAACCTGAATGATATTATGCTAAATGAGATAAGCCAGTCACAGAAGGACAAATCACTGCATGATTTCACTTATATGAAGTATTTAAATAGCTAAAATAGACTCACAGAAGCAGAGAATATAATAGTGGTTGCTAGGGACTGGGGGCTGGAAGAAATGGGAGTTTTTGTTCAATGGGCATACAGCTTCTGTTAAACTAGATGAGTTAGTGCTGGAGAGCTGCTGTACAAAATGACATCTATGGTTAACTGAATAGTCTTCTGCTTTTCAAACATTGTTAAGTGGGAAGATCTCGTGTTTTGTGTTCTTACCATGAAAATAAAAACAAAGGGGCACAAGGAAATTCTAGAAAGTGTTGGCTTTGTCTGTTACCTTGGTTGTGTTGGTGGTATCATGGGTGTTCACATATGTCCGAACTCATCAGTTTGTACACATTAATTATATGCAGTTCTTTGTACATTGATGATACCTCAGTAAAACTGTTTTTTAAAAAACCTCTTGGAGATAGATATTTCATAATTCAGAAATTTTTGTATTTTATAAGAGGTCGTAGGGTGCACTAGGTGTATTACAAACACTACAGTGGGGTCTGGGACAGCGTTCCATAATCAAATGTAATAATTCTACAATTAAACATGTGCCCATTCACACTAAATGTAATGAAAGCTACAGAGAGCCTCACTTCCTCTCAGATAAGGTTTTGCCACCAGATGAGTTTGCCACAAACTTAGGGGGAAATCGTGGTTTTTGGATGGTTTGAGCATTTGGATTTGGGAGTTGTGGAAAGAGACTAGGGCCCTTAGATGTATTAGTCTCTTTGTTTATTGTTAATCTCCCCCCTAGAATGTAAACTCATAGGGGCAACAGATTTTTCTCTTGTTCACTCCTGTATCACAAGCATTAGAACTAAGTCTGACATTTAGTATGTGCTCAATAAACTTTTGTTGAGTGAATGGATGGATAGACAGATACATGAATCAAACAAAAGTTTGCCTTACTGTGGAGATAATCTGGATAACAGAGACTATTAGATTTCCCAGCATTATTTTTTCATAGACTGTAAAGGTCTTATAGGTCAGGGTACTTTGTTTTGATCTCGGTTTGCTCTCTGGTGCTTTGTATAGAATTAGTGTTGTCTACATATAAGGAATTATGAATTCCTTTCACAACTAGAAAGTAGTAGTTTGTATTTTTTGAGAAAATTTAAATTCCTTCTAGAACACTGCAAAGCAGAGTAATGGGGTTCAGGGGTTTAAAAGTAAACACAACCAGTCACTCTTCACTGGAGCCCTGGGTATAAAGGAGCAAATAAATACCCTAATCACCATGTTTTAGAAATATATTGCCTTACACTCCAGTTTACTATCCATGTCCAGTGCTGAACTATAAACTTTTATTTCCCTCAAACAAACCCCCAAACATTTATCACATTAAAAATGAATCATCTGTTATGCTCCAACCATAAACTGAATAATAAACAGAGGCAGGAATTATGATCTCTGGAAACCTGGAGAAGCGCCGTTGTGTGATCACAATATTCCGCCCCATAAATCTTCAAATCCATATTTACATTGAATTCCCAGTCTTGCCTGCCAAGAGAATGTCTACAATCCCAGCTAATTGTTTTACAAGAATAGGTAAAAGACAATAGCAAGTCCTGTTAACTGAAAAGAGGAGATTGAGGCAAATACGATAAATGAGCCAGTTGGATTATATTCTTCTACAGAAGTTTTATGCAAAAGACTCCAGTGTGAGGCTCTTTTAAATTTGGAAAAGTTCTCTGCATTCCTGAAAATCCCAGTGCCTCATATATGGCTTGGCACATTTTAGACTTCTGCTGTGTGCAAGCAAGAACATTTTTAGACTATGGTTTGACTTACGGCATATCTGAGTCCATGTAGTAGGTAACTGGAATCTGATCTCTACTATATTTAAAAATCAATTTCAAAGACATAAAGGTGTGCATCCATCCTCATGAAAGTAGCATTTGATCTTTGCCTTTTTCTATATGGCTTTTTCATGCACTCTGATGATGTTGTTTTCAGAAAGCCATCCATCTCTATGTTGCTATTCTAAGCAATTTAGTCAGATTTTAAAATTAATAAAAGCAGATTCATGCTTGATTCTCCAGGAGATGGGAACTTTTCCAGGGTCGGTTTCCATTAAATTGTTAGCCTGCCTTACATGCATACGCCCCTAGAAAGGTGGAGAAGCTACTTTGCAGGCCAGCTTTATACAACATTACATGATTGCAATAGGTCAAATCTGACGTGGCGTTGAAAGAAAGTTCCTTTTGCAGATAATGAATGAAATGCAGCTCAAAGCATGCCATCACCTAATAAAAACATCAGCTTGTGAGAAATGTTTACTGCCCTTTTCAAAAACTTCCCCTTGGATTTGGGCATATGGAATATTACATTTCATGTGCGACTCGGCCTTCCCAGGCAGCTTTCAAGTACTTGCTGTGTCCCCGCTAAAGAAGAGATTCTGTAAGGAAACTATTAGCCGCTGGCCAGTCTCACAGGCTCATGATTCAAAATGACCAGCATTCATTAAACTTTATTACTGAGCTGCATGAAGTTTCTTTGGATTAGGAGGCAGCATGACCCTCTGTCCAGATTTTTGAATGGTGCTGAAGCTTTTCATTAACCTGGAAGCCTTCCATTTACATGGTTCACAGCCTGGTCTCAGCTCACTTGGAGGTAACAAAGGGTGTCGGGACAGGAGGGCAGTGGGGGTCCTGCTCCTGTAAGGCTTCCATCTGACTCTGATCAGGTCGACATTTTTAACTCCTGCCTCATTAGGTAAAATAAAATGGAAATGATTGAGTGCTCAGGGATCATATTTCAGATCTGAGTTTTTCTCTTCCAGACACCTTCTCTGGGCAGCACAGTTTAATGTGATCTCTTTGCTGGTTTTCCCCTCTAAGTTGCTGGCATCTCTGGGACCCACCTGTACCCAACTTCTAGCAAGGGCGCTTGGAAAGTAATAGAGAGAGATGCTGTGTCCACATTTTATCTGGAGCAGAAACAATTCACCCTGACAGAAAACTTGTCAGAAGAAAGAAAACACTTTTACTTCTCTAACTGGAGGGGAATGATACATTAGGAAGGATATGTTCTTAAGATGTGAAAAGAAAGTGAATGTGGGCTTAACTGTTACTCACCTGTTTAATGCTGGACTGGTATGCTAATCAATTAGGTGCCTTTGAGGTAAGTGGACTTCTTTAGTAAACGTAAAGCATCAAAATCTATAGTTCTGCCCACCTACAATGAGATAGACAGACATTGTGTGTCTCCTCATGTGACACATGAAAAGGATACAACATCACCTATGTAGTATTTTTTTTTTACCAAAAATATTAATATTTAACCTATGAAACAGGAAAGTCAATCAGTCAAATTCAAATTGTGGGACATTCTACAAACAACTGGGTCTATATACTTCAGGGAAGCCTTGTAAGACCAAATCCTATTAGATTAGCTCATTTGTGTCATTATTCATTCATTATTAGCTCAAACCCTATTAGATTAATGGATACTAAAGAGACATGACAATTGAATAATATGTAGTATGGTGTGCAAGAAAGTACAAGGGATGTTATTTGGACAGGTAGAGAAATAGGAATGTGGACTGAAGTCTAGATAATGTGATTTTACTGATGCTAAATTTTTTAAGTGAAATGGTGGCATGTTGTTATATTGAACAATGTCCTTGTTCTTAGGGGATATTCTGAAGCATTTAAGGATGAAGTGTCATGATGTCTTCAACTTAATATCAAGTGACTCAGCAAAATACTCATGTTCTGTAGCCATTGACATATATATGTATACACACATGCAGAGTGAGAGGGGGGACAGAAAAACATGTGGCAAAATGTTAAAAACTGAGGACTCTAGATGAGTTTTACAAGTGAGATTTATAATATTTACCTTGTTACACTATTTTAATAATTAAATAAAAATTGTACAGGCCGAGTGAATAGTACACCGGTTATCAGGGCGTATTCTCTGCTGCCCCTCCTGCTCAGGGTCACAGTAAAACTGATATCCTCACCTTCCAGAAGGCAGCCACGTAGTTTCCATCCTGCAACATCCTAGCTGATTAGGATTCTAACACTGAATTGACAGCTGTTGTGAATGTCATTACTTGACATGTGAATTTTTTAACCAAGGATTTCTTTATAGTATTAACCAAACTCTAGTCCGTATGGTGCCAAACATGTCCCCTAGCAATTTCTTTCCTCATAATATCCAGGGCCAGCCCCCAGAGAGTAGTGGACGCAGGAGCACTGGTCTCCTAGACCCACATCTTTCTCCCTCCCCCAGCCCAGGTTTCTTTCTGTAGCACCAGGATGAGTGCCATGTGGATACACCCCTTGATAAGCCATGTTTTCTACCCAGTTTTCAAGCCTTTCCTACTTTATTCTTTTTCTGTATATGCCAAGGATTATGATTTTCTCATTTTATGTCACCTTACACGCAAGCTTCTTTCTCCCTTATTGACACCAGTGTAAGTTAGGAATTGTATTTAGCTGTAATCGTCCTCTTTCCCAAATAAATCTGGAGCAGAGTACTATGATATCATCTATGACTCAAGCTCCTTCAGTCTTTTGACTCCTTTATTCCTTGTCTGTGCCTTCCGTCCTTTTGTGAAGTTACTTCACAGTGCAAAATGGCTGCCAGACCTCCAGCTATACATCCAGCTTCCGGACAAAAAGAACATGCTCTCCAGCTGAGTCAACCACCTTTAGAGTTGTCTCCTGGGAGCCTCATCTAATACTACTTCCTACTCACACCTCACCAAGTAGCTCAGAAGGTTGACAAATACAGTTTTTCCCCTGGGCACACTGCTGCTCTGAGTAAGTCAGGGAATTTATGAGGAAGAAGAGGAGAAAGAATACCAGCTACCAACAAGAAATCTGGTGCTATAGTATCTGTTAGTATATCTTTGGTTCATGTATTTGAGTTAGACTCTGAGCTGAGGGGGAATGCATTAAAAAAAAGGACATGTCTCCCTAGCAGCTTACAACTTATTTAAGGAGGCAAAATATGTGGAAAAATTAGAAGAAATTTAGTGCTAATCTAATGGTACTCAGAGAAAAAAGAGAGTGTAGGTCTCTAGGTAAGGCTTCCGGCTTGGCATAAGATTTAGGTGAGAGATATAGTAAGAGAATTTTCCGAGGGGAAGAAAGAGTACAGGTAAAGCTCAGAGGAAGAAATGAGCAAGTAGTCAGGGGTGAGTGCCCTGGCCTCACCAGGACAGAAGAGATGCTTTGAAGAAAAGTGGAAACGAAAATGACAGTTAGAATGAGAATGGATTATGGAGGATATTGAACCCAAGACACATGTGTTTGGTCCTGATGGACTGGGCTCCAGGAAGCCATTAGAGATTCTTGAGCAGGGTATTAATTAGGTGAACGTGGCATTTTTAGGAAGACTGCCAGTTACAAGTAAAAGTAAGAAAAGAGGTTGGGCTTAATAAATGGATACATTTGTGAGGTTATACAAACCTGTGTCAAGAAATCAGTGGAAATGGAGAGGAAAAGACAATGCTGAAAGATGTTTGAAAGGAAAATTGAGGGGGAATATGATCAGGGAATGGAAGGGAAGGAAAAAAAAATAGAAGATGATTCCAAGGTTTCTAGCTCTGGAAACTAGTGGAGCCTTTAGCCTAAGGGGACAGTTGTGGGTTCTGGAGGACTCTGGAAGAGCTGTAAAAATATTAACAAAAGTCATTAAGTAATTCTTGTAAAATTGAAAGCCCCAAAGTTATTTCTACCAAGTTAATTGAGACCTGAACTATGCTTTGCATTCAGCCCTCTCTATTTTCCAGTTGCTACATACCCAGTAGTTTGGGTTTTAGAGTGTGTGTGTCTGTGTGTGTGTGTGTGTTTAAGAAAAATAATGTCTTCTTTTTTTTAAGATTTTATTTATTTACTTGACAAACAGAGATCACAAGTAGGCAGAGAGACAGGCAGAGAGAGAGAGAAGGAAGCAAGCTCCCCGCGGAGCAGAGAGCCTGGTGTGGGGCTTGATCCCAGGACTCTGGGATCATGACCTGAGCCGAAGGCAGAGGCTTTAACCCTCTGAGCCACCCACGTGCCCCAAGAATAATGTCTTTTTTAGGAGAGATGGCTGATATTTTTGAAGTTCCTATGCACTACATATAGTAGACAAAAGAAGGATATGTTGACACTGTTATTATATTTCAAGAAATTCAAGGCTTACTGTGTTAATTCTTACAAAAAGAAAAATCTTGTTTATCCAGAGTTCCTAAAGGGAAAATAATTATTGTTTAATTATTGCCATAATAACAAAAGGTAAAATAATTAACATTTAATTTAACACCATACGTAAAGTTATTTTTAGACCCGGAGCAGGTACATGCTCAGTTACACAACTACATGGTAGAACTAGCACCCAGACCTCAAGATACTGATCTCAAAGTTGCTGCTCTTTTGTCTTTTTCATTCTCCCTCCCTTCTCTGTGACTCATCAGATATCAGACCTATTGAAGATTTGCTCATCTACAATTTTTGGAAATCACAGCATGTTGAAATTTAGAAAGACTTTAAGAACCTTGTGTATCACATAATTCTATTTTATAATAGTGAGTGGGAAAAATTTTGGAGAGCACCATTTGGTTGCTTAGAGCCTAATCTAAGGAAATTGATGTTATCAAGCCATTTGAAGGACAATACTTTTCAAGAAAATTTATATGAATAAAGTCTGTCCAAAACAAACTGATTTTTCTTTTCTCATTAGTGAAGCTAGTAAGGAATTTGCTTAGGTTACCCATTTGGAGAGTTGTTTTTTTTTTTTTTTTTTTTTTTAATGATGTTGAGAACACTGCAATATTTGTTAGATAAAAGATAACTCCAAGAAGGATAGCATAACAGTTATTTTGCTTCAGAAATTCAAAAGATAAAGGCAAGCAAATATATCTGTGGTTGAAAGAAACTATTCCTTTTGTTATCCATCACAGACGTTTCTTGTTTCTCATCACAGAGGATCGACTCTCAGAGGTTTTCCCCAGTGAGTTCGTGGATGAGAATTTTTCTGGAAAAACCCCAGCTTTCATTCTTGATGGTGAATTCAGTTCTACTCTGCTTGTGACCGGGGAGCCTAGCAGACAAGGTTCTTGTGGAGTTGTGTCTGTGAACCCCAACATCCCTCTGGAAGGTCAACTCTGGGGCGCTACGCTGCTGTGGGTGGTTGGGGCTTGTGTCATTCTCTTGCCTCTGAGGTCCCAGCCCACTCCTCACCAGCTTTGAACCATCCCCCAGAAGTGAGCTAGAGCCTCTGAATCTCCAGAATGTGTTTCTTTTGCTTCTTGTCCCAGGAGCTTCCTGTTCCAGTTGTATTTGTATTTGACCAGCTTCAGGGGCAGACAGGAAATCGGTTTAAGATACATCAAATTAACTTTTCAGAGCAAAGGGGTGTCCTTTAGTGTTCCATTGTGGTCTTTTATGAAACTGAACCGTAGAAAAGTTAATGTAGTTCCCTTTGGCTAGTCCTACTTTAGCTGTGGAGATGATTTACCCGCCAGGGTAGTCATTATTTAAATAAAACTGGTTCTTTGCATTCCTGATGCTGTGTTCTCTCGGAAAGATAACCCATCTCATAGTAAATACTCAAAGAATGTTTATTATTTTTCCCCTGGCACGTACAAATGCAAGTGCTATCTGTTTCTGAAATTTGGTTTGAGAGACAAGTTAATGTGTTAAGACTGTGGGGCTGTATAATAAAGTTTGTCAATATAATTTGAATGAGAGCCTCTTATGGTTGACTGCAAATGCACTTTAATTAAGATTTAATAACCTTCATATGGGAAATGAAAAATTATTATAAGTAAGTGATCTTGGATAAACTCCAGTGACTCCTTTAAAGGGAACATTAAATAAAAATGTAGTAAATATATTTTATGTAGTGATTATGTAGATTACCGAACTTCATTCAGCTAAATGCTTTTTGGCAGATTACAGAATACACACTCCATAGCAAGTGAGATGTTGAAATCGGTACAAACCTGTAATAACTTGACACTTCCAGTAAGAGACTAGTAGATGGACTGGTATAATACACTTAACCAACTAAAATGCTGACTGAAAGAGAAAGTTGTGTTTCTTCTGGGTGCTACCGACGACCAACAAATAAAGCAGACTTCCCACTCCACTCTGGAGAGAAGCGTCACTGTTTCGTGCCGCGGTGAGCAGGAATGCTGCCTAATGTGGCAAATCATGTCTCCCTGATCCGGTAGCCTAGAATATCAGAGGAATGTAACTTGCTTCTAACAGTGCTCTTCTCCCATCTTCCAGCATCCCTGAAGTTTTCTTTTTCCTGTCTCTGAAGTTGACGTTTCTGTAGACACGGCCATCTTTCTGGGGTGTCGGGCTTATGATATCACATCCTGTTCTTTACACCCCACCTACATTACCTCAGGTAGGCTCAAGTTTGGCAGGAAGAGGCCATTCAGTCATGCTCTGAAAGTCTTTACTACAGTCCTTGATTTATTTAGCAAAAGCTAAATAGCAAATAGTCTTAATAGAGACGAGGTGGCCACCCAGAGAAGGTGCAGGTGCAGCACGTCCCCCGGTGGCGTTGGGCTCCCGAAGACCCCATAGACCCCGCCGGGGCTGTGCAGCTGCCAGTTCCAGGGTGGGAGAAGGTCCTGTTGTGCAGGACTATAGCTCTTTCATAGCTCTCTGTAATTTGCATTTAATTCTCTCTTCCAGAAGAAGGTAAGAAATCTTTACAGACATCAAGGCTCCTTTATTTTCCCTCCGAACTCCACATCGGCGAGCCCCAGTCCTCCCCCAGAGGCAGAAAGCAGAGCGAGAGCCCTGGCAGCTGGGAGCACTTTGCCCACCTCCCATTGGCTCCATCTCTTCACAGTCTACCTCTTGACTCTGACTTAATTCTTTCCATTCTTGAACTACTAGTTTCTCATGAGGACTGGAACCGTAAAATCACTGGCCTACATCGTGGTTCCATAGGGAAAGCAAAGCTGTGGCACACGTTGACCTAGAATCTCTTCCACTGACTCTGGGATGATGGCTTAGTTCCCGGTGCTCATTGCAGACCTGCAGCCTGTCTATGGGCCCCCCTGTCCCAGACGGGGTGGTGGAGATGACAGTGGACACTGGGTCGCCAGACAGAAGAGCTCGTTCACCAGAACAACTGGAAGGACGAGTCAGCAACAAGGCAAATCTTGAGATCCTGGTAGCGGGGAGTCTTCCAATGGGACACGGGCCAACTTTAGCTAGATCAGTGAGTCATGGGAGTGTCGTGAGGACAGAGACCACTGGAGCTGAGAAAACCAAGGAACTGCAAAGCCGGGGAATGTCCACTGCTGCCTCGTGCTCTCTGACCCCAGCCCAGGTCAGCCCGAGGTCTCCCTAAGCTTGCTCTGCCATAACCACCCCTCACCAGCCCTGTGCGCCTCTGCCTCTCACTTGGCCTCGTCCTCTCCTTCTGCCCCTTCACCTGACTTTCTCTGATACTCTTCATAGCCCCACCCCGGGAGCAGGCTGCTGCTTTTCCTCTTCTCTGTTCACACCAGGGGCCCACATACTCATCACTTGCCTCTGCCATTGTCCTTGACCCTCGCCCTCACTTTCTCTTTCATCACTCGGCCGTTTACCAACTGTCCGCACATGACCCCACAACCCTGCAGCACTCTAGGGCCTCGTCCCCGATGGCATTATCGGCCCTTCAACCTCATTGTGGCCAAGCATTTCACCTCTTGTCCCTACAGCTCCTGCACCAGGCCTGGGCTTTCTCTCCCTGCAGGCTGCTCCCCTCCCCAATGTCAAATCTGAAATTCCCCCTTTTCTCACTCCTCCATGGCTCCCCTCTCTTGTGTGTGCCGCACCTACTCCTCATTCCTAGCAAAACTATTATCCTTCGACTCCTTCTTCTCCCCCCCCCCCCCACTGTGAGACCTTCTCCTCTCTGTCCTTCTGACTCGGCCTGACTCTCAAGCCGGACGCCCACAGTCACCCATTCCAGCCACAGGAGAGCCCAGCCCCGAGTTCTCTGGTCCCACGGAAACTTGTCCGTCCTTCCGATGCATTGCTTCCTGAGCTCCCACGGCACTCCCCAAGCCAGCAGCCTCTCTGGGCCCCTCTCATGGTACAGGCCTCCAGTCACATCGCTTCCCACCACGCTCTGCAGACGAACGTGCCTCTCTTTCTACTGAGGAAACTGGGGACCCCTGACATGATTCTCTTCAACGCCCTTCTACTCTCGCTTAAAACTGCCTTGCTTCTCTTATCTTTCTTTAGCCTTGAGGCTAAAGAGGAAATATCTAGTCTCTTTTTCTACCCTCAGATCCTCCTAATTCTGTTCCTCTGGGACCCACTCTGTGCCCGCTTTCTTTTGCTTCCTCCATTTCCCACTCTAATCTGAGTTTTCTAACTACAAATATACTCCTCTCCAGCATCCTTTAAAAACAAAACAAAACAAAACAAAAAACCCTTCCTATTAATTCCTCTTGTTTATGGTCACTCCCTCCTTTTCTTAACTGCCAAACCGTTGGATGAGGAGCACTGTTACTGTCTGCATCCATTTTCTCTGCCAGCTGCTCTTTCTTTGTGCAAGTGCTGTGATGCCCATGTCCGCCAGTCTACCGAAACTGCCTTGCAAACAGGGCTCATGTAGCGCTTCAGTCTAACAGAGCTCAGAAGTCAAAGCTTAGATGCCGCCATCTTCACCTAATGCTTCAATGTAAGCATCCAACACATCTGTGTTTAAGAGTTACACATTTTATTAGCCTGAGAATATACGTGAAATGCGATGAGACCATTACGGGCCCAAGCTGGCAAATAAGAATGTGAATTTATAGAAACATCATGGACTGTACACAGGATACTATCTTGAATAGAGGTACACTGATATATCATAGAACTACAGTATGGTTTCCCATAATACCCATGGTCTGAACCAAGTGGGGCTGTAGCAAATCTCAATGGATATCCTAAACATTCTGCATTTCTCCTCCTGCTGCTTATTGGCAAATTAAAGAAGTTGCTGGTCTCACTTTGACAGCAGTTGGTCCATTCAATAACGGATCAGCTTTTTCACAAAAGCACTTCTAATTTTTACTAAACATGCCGAATTTATAACATCGTATATAGAAGCCACATACTCTGTTTATCTGTTAGATTTCCTTTCCTCCAGACGTGCCAAGGGATCAGGATGTGGCCAATGGTAGAGGCTGGTTGGATTCTATCCTGCCAATACTAGCTGAGTATCCACTCCTTAACGTTATTGGTCTGAACCCAGAGGGATGCGATAAGGTAAGATGAACTCACTGCCCTCAGGGAGCTCACAGTCAAGTAGTGGAAACATGACAAGTGCCTAGAGACCACAGCTGGAGGGAGACAATTGGGTCACTGGGGTTCCTCTCCAGCCACCAGCAGGAGATGATCTTCTGGGAATGAAATCTGAGAAAAGGCCAACAGATTTGAGGTCTGTGAACATAGCTATTACGTAAGAAGGGGTCTCTTGAGTAAAGGATATTTTCATCTGAAAAATCAGAAATCTCTCTGAACACATACTTTAGCAAATGCTAAGCCACTGAATTCTTACTTAAAAGATATTAAGTCCTTGCAAGTTTGTCAGAAATAAATTGTGTCATTTGTGTTTTCTGGAGAGTGCCTTTTCTGTAGGCTAAATATTTTTGTTAAAGACATTCCTACCTCTTGGCATTGTGTCCACTTAGAGGCTTTATGACCAAGAAAGGTTTCTGCAGGGGAGGCAGGGGCCCTATGGAGATAAAATGCCTTGTGTTTCCCTGCAGGAGGTCTAGCTCTCACAGACGAGTTTAATAGCCATTCATGCGCTGAGAAGATCTTATCTCATGTCCTATTGGTTCAGGGTCACTTGTTGGCTCACATTATATTGAAATGTGGGCAGAGAGAGGGAGTAATTTGTTAATGTCATGTAGGATGAACTTGGTTAGAAAGGGAAGTGTACCCGCTTTATAATAACACAAGTGTTTCCTTGCTAATCCCTTGGCAGGTTCATTATCTGTACAGCCCCAGGCAATGGTTAGCCTATCACGAAAGTGAAATTTAACCCTCAGCGTGAAATTAATCCTCAAAGACTTATGTCTGCTCAGTCTAGAAATAATACATTCTAAGCAATCGTATAATCCCTGACTCTTTCTTTTTGCAAAAGTGTTAAATTGCTATCGAGATGTTATAGAGCATGCTAGGAAATTGATTTTTGTTTACTTGATCAAACTGGACAAATCTTTAAGAACCAAGTCACTGATATGCTCATTGAAGGTTGTAGTTGTAAAGCTGACCTGGTGGATTGGCTTTCTTTAAGCCTTCATAGGGCTCCAATTTCCTGGTGGTCATACTTGGGTTTGCGCTGCGTTTTACGTGATATATGTATAGAGCTGTAGCATAGATCTACATATATATGAATAAAGAATTTTTTTTAAAAATATCACTTGGCAAGGAGGCTGTTTCCGTCAGCTCCTTGACATTTGACGAGGGAAAACTGGGAAGCACTGTGAGAATGCCAAATGGGTGTAAATGGTTCCTTGTAGAGCCAGGAAACCTGTAACAAGAATTTAAGAGTAAAAGGAAATGGGACTGTGTCCCTTTTCCTGTTTTCACAGGGCTTTATTCTTAGCCTTTTCATGAATCTTTCTTTCCAAGGTGTATGGGCAATTAGAGAAAGAGAAGGGAGAAGAGGATGGATTGAGAAGGGTGGAAGGAAGCCAGTATTTACCGGGAAATTTAGGTACCAAGCACTTTGTCTTATTTATTCCTCGCCGCAGATGGCAAGGGTTGGTATCACTTTTCCAGATAAACAGAAAGATTTAAATTTTCTGTCCGAGTTCATGCAGTAGACTCAGGATTTGAATCTAGGTCTGTCTCTGCCTACGTGTATCCCTACCTTGCCAGACGCCTTTACCAGATTTGTGTTCCAGATTTCGGTTCTCTCATGCCTGGCCTATTTTAACATCCTTTTTAACTATTGCTTCCTGTCCGTTGACATTGCCTGTCACTCTTCTGTAGGAGGAAATTAAAATGGTCTGGCACAATTGTCCCTTTGCAGAGCCAAGTTCGGTGGATGCCGATGCCCTTTCCTAAATAGATACACATCGACTCTTGGATAATTTACACTCACTTCTGCTTATTGTTTAGGTACTTACTTCCTTTCGACTTTATATGTGCCTTTTTTCCCTAAACTTCTATAACAGTCCTCCTAAGCTTTCAAAAATCATATGTTTACTCCTTAGGAAAAGGTTTTATCAGCCCTCAGTGATATACACATATATCTCCTTTTAAAACTCTCTAATAAGACTCTTTTCTGTGCTGGCTTAGCTTCCCATCCAGCCATGAAAACACTCTGCTCACTGCCCTAGAACCGTCCTTCCTGGCATCCCAAGTTAACTGCTTCAGATAAGTTTTCTCCATTTAACCCCATCTAGTCTCCAGTCTGTCAACTCAATTTGTATATCCTCTCTCCTTTAAGCGTTTATTTATTTTCTCTCTGTGTGTGTATAACATTTATTTTAATAGTATTGTATATTTACTTTGAATTCCCTTCTCAGTGACTCTGAGTTTTAAACTTCCTGGCATGTCATGTTTTTTAGTACTCGTATGCCTGCCTGGTATAGTTTTCTATAGAATTTATAGATGGCTTGAAAAATTGACTTTAATGGACTTATATGGAAGTTTTACATTTTGGTGAAATATTCGTATTTTCCCAATTTTAAGAAAACTGAAGTTATTCAAATGCTGGCAAACAATGAACATTTGTAACATAAGTAAAAGCAGATTTTGATAAAAAGGTGTCTATCGTTTAATGGCACAAGAAAGGGTCACATCCACTTTGTCTCTGAGATTTACTTAGTTGTTGTGCAATGCCAAAGACATTCCTTTGAAGTGCTGATTTTCAAAAGGGGCACAAGGGTACAAATAGTCATTTATAGTGTTTGAAAAAATAATCTTAAAGAGGCATAAAGCTGCAAACATGCAGTAAAAACCTGTTGCAGAGTAGATTTCTTTTAAGTACCCAACAATGCCCTCCTGTTGTTGTTGTTTATGATTTTGTTGTTGTTGTTATTGTTTTAATTACTTCCAAATTGTCAGCTCACAGAAAAGCATGAAAAGGTGTAATGATTACACTTTGGATTCGTTAATACGGAATATTCTAGAAAATTGTTTTAGCTCTTGAAAATCCCTCTATGACTATAAAAGTGCAAATGAGATTGTCCCTGCTGTTTTAGCCAGGCCTGTGAGGCTCAGAGCAATAGGATATTTATAAGAAAATTCCAGACATAGCAGTGCTGCCATGATCCATATGACCCAAACTTTCCAGTTTTTGTCTCTTGTCCTATCTAAGGAAAAACAAAAGGACATACCATTTAAATTAGAAGATCTCAAATCATTGTTGGGACTCATCATAATGGAGATATGTATATTATTTCATAGAGTCATTAGGTTGATGTGGAAGAAGAAAGTACTTTTTAATTTTCATTACACACTGGTGATTTTCAAGTCACTGTCTCTCCATAAACAGGTCCAGCCTCTTTACAACACTGTCCTGAGGAAAACTGGCTCTTTCTGTTTTCCAGCAAGAGATTTGATTTTCTTTAAGATGATACTGATGATCCCTTCTGTTTGGAAGATACTACTTAATTGCTAGTTTTATCAAACTAGCAAAGACACAAGCACGGAAAGGCCTTCTGCGTATCTATGTATTGATCTTCCTCATATTTTGTACTTGGAAAAGATCACACGGGTTTCTTCAGCTGCAACTCTCAAATAGCTTGAAGGAAAAGAACATTGTGTATTTAAGAGGGTTTTCAATGTTCCTAATTTGGTTTGGAATTTAATCCAGTAGATTCCATTTTGGATTTCCCAGAAAACATTTTTGTCTGCCTTACAGGCACTCTGGCTTCATTCTAAGTTGATGCATCTTATAAAAGAGTGTTCAAGGAGCATCAAAGAGATAGTTTCATCTTTTATCAGTTCAAAACTGATTAAAGGTTATCTTGGGATGAAACTTCTTTTATTTTAAACCTATATAAACAATGAAATAATGAGGCTATGCAATAAGTAACACTAAGCTTATAGGAGGGGAACTGAATTTGAAATTCAGGATGGTTTCCTAACTCTTGGATTACTCTGTTTATTAGAGATGTTTCCCCACAAACTCTGATAATGCCACATATATGACGGGGAAACCATATGTAAAATACACACACACACACACACACACACACACACACATATATACTTATTTCAGCCTCAGATCTTTTGTTTTAAGCCAGAACGTTCCAATTAAAATATAATGTGAGACATACACATAGTTTGCAGTTTGCTCTTAGCCACATAATAGAAAGTAAAAAGTACATGCTTGCTACAAAACATCTGTGGGATGCAACAGGTAGTGTAGTCCTAGGAAAACAACGAAGTGATATTTAATGGAAAAATGTTTTACAGTTCTTTGGCTCTTAAATTTAAATCTAAAGTGAGTTAAATAAAAAAAGTTTATTTCCTCAGTTGCACCAGGCACATCTCAACTGCTCCAAAGCCACATGTGACTAGTGGTTTCCATATTAGATGGTGCAAATTTAGGCCTTTGAGGAGTTTACTTAAACAGTAGTGCTATTTTAATGTTTTTTTTTTGTAGGTAGTTCCTCTTTAGAAGAACTATGATAACATAAAGATAATCTACTTTTTATATATGCACTAGAAACCAGTGTAAATAAAATGCTTTCATGGTGGACTAATTTCTAAGCTGATTTCCCTGGTTTTAGCTATGCATGTGTGTGTGCGTGTATGTGTGTGTGCTGGGCGTTTCCAGGAGGTGGGCGGTGCTGTGTCTATATGGTCAATCTATGACTTTTGAAAACAGATAACCATCTCCTGCTTTGAATCCCATTATAAAGTCCTAGTAAATCTAAGCTTTTGCTTATATCTCAATCATGAAATTGATGATGTGGGGTATCAAGGAGCAGATGGTATGGATTTCCTCTGTATGGTGAAGGGCGGTGATAATGATATTCCTTAAGAATATGTTAAGTTGGTAAAATAACTATCTTGCAATATTAGGCTTGTTTCAATTTATACAAAACATGTGACTTTAAGTAGAATGAAAAATGTATTTTCTTCCATTTCATCTTCTCCCAGGGGAGGCAGGTGAGTGCTTTTTAGTTTCCCTTTTCCTAAAATAAGAGAAAGGATACAACTGGTACTACCAAAGACTTAAAATAAAATATTTAGAAAAAAATAAACCCAGGGCGCCTCGTTGGCTCAGTCAATTAAGCGTCTGCATTTGGCTCAGGTCATGATCCCAGGGTCCTAGAATCAAGTCCTGTGTTGGGTTACTTGCTCAGTGGGGAGCCTGCTTCTCCTGCGGCTCCTTTCCCTGCTTGTGCTCTCTTGCTCTCTTTGTCAAATACATAAATAAAATTTAAAAAATAAATAAATAAACCCTTAAAATGTAATGTTTGGATTCTGTACCTGGATATTCACACAATTTTTATAGTGCCTTAAGTTAGGTACTTCATTAACACCGCTTGGCTCCCCAAGTGTAAGGCACTTTTAAAAAAAAAAAATTTATTAATATATAATGTATTATTTGTTTCAGGGGTACAGGTCTGTGATTCATCAGCCTTACACAATTCATAGCATTCACCATAGCCCATACCCTCCCCAGTGTCCATCAGCCAGCCACCCTATCGTGTAACGCACTTTTTACATTGAATGAAGGTGTTGAGATATTTGGTATGATAATAATTCCTGATTCCATTGTGTGCCTGTGTAGCATCTTTTGCTAGATACCAATAGCAGCAAAAAGAATGTGAATCATACAAAAAAAAAAAAGTCCAAGAGAAAATCGATGAGCTCTTTGGATGCAAATATCATGACATATCCATGGCATAGCCCGGCTGGTACAAAGATGTTTCTCTACCTAAAAAATAACATAGCAATAACAACTAGTCTATGGTTATTTCTACTGCTTTCTCCTATTTTTTTTTTAAGATTTATTTATTTATTTATTTGACAAAGAGAGAGAGATCGAGAGAGGGAACACAAACAGAGGAGTGGTAGAGGGAGAAGCAGGCCTCCTGCTGGGCAGGAAACCTGATGCCGGTCTCGATCCCAGAACCCTGGGATCATGACCTGGGCTGAAGGCAGACATTTAGTGACTGAGTCACCCAGGCGCCCCTCCTATTTTGTTTTTATAAACTTTTCCATTTTGAAATCTAAAGGCTTGGATTCTAAATGGCATACTGGTAAATGACACTGTTTACAATATACGATCCTATAAAAAGTAATGATGTGCTCTGTCTGTGATAAGGCAGAACACTAGAGGAAAAAAAATACAGTGGAGATGATGGCAGTTAGCTAAAAGCAGGAGTGAAAAAAAAAAAGGAAACTTTAGAAGATATGAAGATGTATTGTTTGATAGACGTGTTTTGAGATGCCTGCAAACTTCCTCTTTCTCTGCACGTTGCCGCCACTCACAGGCTTTGCTGCAGGTATGGGCTTGAGGCCACGTTTGCAGAATAACTCTATCCCATGGACATGGCTAAGAGAGCCAGTGGTAGACAACTGACTCTTAGAGAATTTTAACTGGGATATGATTTTGCAGTGAAAGGGAGACAAGTAGTTCTCTCAAATTAGGATGACTAGAAGCGGTTTGTAAATGGATTCACGGGGTGCCTGGGTTAAAGCTCAGTGGGTTAAAGCCTCTGCCTTCGACTCAGACTCAGGTCCTGATCCCCGGGTCCTGGGATCAAACCCTGCATTGGGCTCTCTGCTCGGCAGGGAGCCTGCTTACCCCGCTCCCCCGCTCTCTCTGCCTGCTTGTGATTTCTGACTGTCAAATAAATAAATAAAATATTTTTTAAAATAAATGAATAAATAAATAAATGGATTCATGACAAAAGTATGGGCAAGGTATAAAGAAATCATCAGGAAAAACTCAGGATCCTGAGGCTATCAGCGGCAGGAGGTAAAGCTGTCACTATGTCTAAGCTCAAAGACATGCGTGAAGGGAAAGGTTACAAAAACTTGAAAGACGAAAGTCGTGAAGAGAGGGCTTCCTGAGAGGAGCAGGGAACTTCTGTTGACAGAGACAAGCCTGAGGAAACCTCACAGGAAGGAACCAGACAAATAAATACCCCAAATTCATCTTCCTCCCTTCCTCCTGTCACCTGCCGGGGCTTCTCATTGACCAGATCCAACTGGAAGACAGAGAACATAGGATTCTTTGATGTAATCAATTTGGATCACCTCTTGGGGCAACAAACAGGAAGGAAGAGGGTGGAGAGTGTGTCAGGAGGAGCAAACGAAAGAGATTTGGTACGTGTAGTGGCAGAAAGGCGTTAGTGGTGGGCACCAAGTCTGTGTCGTATGAAACCATGGCTGGATACCGTTATCAAAATCAATGCAGGCTGTTGGGGAGCAGGAAATGGTGACTAACCAGAAGGAACCGGTCTACAGAGAGGACACAGAGAGAAACAGAGACATGGTACAAGCTTGGTTCTTGGATCAGTTAAGGCAAATCTACTTGCAGTAACAAGTAAACCCCTGATGTCAGTGTTTATCCCAAGAAAGTGTGTGTGAGACGGGTCCAGGCTCCTCCCATCTTGTGGCCGTGTACCCACCCACTACAGCTTCGGAGTCCTCTGCTTCCTTCTTGCAGGTCAGACAGATTTGATGTGTAACTAGTGTTGATGTTAAGATGCGTCTTGCCAAGTACATTGGGTGAGACAGGACAGAGAATGAAGAAGTACCACTCCTAAGAATCTCAGTCTGAAAGTGACACGTTATATCACGTTATATCACTTTGATTCCATTCAAAAAAACTAGTCACATGATGTACAGGGCGCTAGGGATGTACTTACTATCTGACTATGTAGACATCTCCCCAAATAAACTTTGCACAATGAAAAAGGGAGCAGAAGGTTTTCGTGGGCTGCTTATCGCTTCCACCACAATCCCTGATGGATTTCCCTGTCTCGGTCACGGTTGCCAGGAGACCTTATTACACTATTTTGTCACACGCGGTATCTGTAATAACCACTTCCTCCTTGATGTTACTTTGAGACACGTCAGTTCTAGCAGCCAAAGTCCTTGATGAAACCATGTTCGGTTAGGATTGGTGTTGCAATATCATAAAAGGCCATCTGTTTATGCCTTTAAATTTCTAGCATGTTTATACTTGAGATTTTTAAGAAAATTTTCTTTATCTTATTTGTATCTAAAAGTGCAGTGTGTTCCATTGTGTATTTATTTTTCTGTGGTAAATTTTTGTCTTCGGTCCTACAAACTTTCAGAAATTGTACAGCTTTTTACTTCTCCTGATAGTTAGCCGAAACTGAATCTGACACAAGTAATATTGCTAAAAATATATACACACCCAAACCAATCTTCATTGCAAAAAGGCCTCTTGGCATCACATTTTTAATGTTGTGAATACACTGACTTCACCATTGAAAATACTCATTTCTCCCCTTCCTTTATTCCAAAAGGGAATGAGAAAAAAAACAGGGAATATCTGCCAACTATTCTATAAATTATATCAAGATTTTTTAATAGACATTTCAAAGTATGGAATTGCAGCTGTCTTGTGTTTTCTGCCAGAATTTGACCTAACACACATGAATGAAGAGTGGCCTTAGCAGTTCCAAAAGTGTTTGTACTGGGAAGTAGAATCCTTCGCAGTGGTTCTTTCTCCTTCTTTCAGTCTCCCTTTCTTTTCATTCTCTTTCCTTCCTTCTTTTCTTCTTTCTTCTTCCTTCCTCCTTCTCTCTCTCCCTCCCCCCCCTTTCTTTCTATCTTCTTTCCTTTTCTTTTCTCTTCTATATTTCTGTCTCTTCTCTCTCCCAAAAGGGGTAGCGCAATATCATCAGCGCCAACAGAAAACCCACAGTGATTTGGTCAGAATTCAGAAAAATATAGGTTTTTTTTCAAAAGAATATTTTCCTCAAATTTTCAAACTAAACATGCGTTTGTGAGAATCTAAATAACAGACACCGCATGGTTCATAATGCAAAAATGGAAAACATACCAAGAAAAAGGAAGGGCACTTTATTGGAAGAAACAAACAGGAACAGAACCCATAAAACAAAGAGGGGAACAGGATGAGGGAATCATTATGGCTGGCATCAGCTGTGCTGTGTGTCATTCTTATCATCCTTATTGTAAGTTATAATAAATTAGTTCTTCAGTGCCTCGAAGTGATGGGACGCTTTGTTAAAGCCATGGAGTGGACGGATGTCAAAGGGATAGGAGCGCGTGGTGGCAGGACTGTCTTCCTAAGAGCCGGAGAGCCTGTCCCTGCCTGAGGTACTCTACCTGAGCATGACCACAGAGCCTAGGGAAGAGGATATTAAAGGAACAGAGAGACTCTCTGTCCCTTCTCTCCTCTCAGGACAGCCCATTCTCAGGGAAAATTCAAACTCAGCCCGAGGCCCACTTATCTCAGAACCTCAGCTCTGGCGCGGAACGGAGAAACAAAACACATGCAGAAAATGGTCTCTGAACAGCCAGAATAGTTGTTACAAGAGCCAGGCCCTGATGCTCACGGACATGACTCACGGCATGGCCCCTGCAGCCCTCACCAAGAGCCATGACCAAGCTGAGTCATCTCGTCCTTCATTCACTGCTGGTTTTAAGTGGTGAGTGAAAGGTCACGGGAGGAATGCAGGAGAGAAAAGGGGAAGGAGGAGATAGAATCAGGGAGAGTGGCTTTGAGGCAGACACGGTGATGTGCGAGAGAAGATAGCTCATTGCTTGGCAATGAGGGATAGAACAAACCCATAGAGAGAAAACAAAGAGCCAGAAAAGCACTGTGAGGCCATTAGTTTAGGGAGGCTTGAACAGTGTCACAGCACAAAAGGATAATATCTATCCAGAAGGCCCCCGCTAACCCCAGGCACTGCGAATATGCTATGTTGGGTTTCCTGGGTCCTTTTGGTGGGGGGAGCAAGAATATGACAAATCTAGTAAGACTTGCCTGTTATTCATGTTTTCATGCCACATGTTGGTCTCCTATTAGAATGAAAACTTCTTTTTTAAAAAGATTGATTTATTTATTTGAGGGAGAGAGAGTGTGTGTGTGTGTGTGTGTGTGTGTGTGCGCGCGCATGCGTGCGCACGCATGGAGCGGTGGGGAGCAGAGGGAGAAGGAGAGAGAAACCTAAGCAGACTCCAGCTTAGCATGCAGCCGGATGCCAGGCTTAGTCTCACGACCCTGAGATCATGACCTGAGCCGAAACCAAGAGTCGGATGCTCAACTGACTGAGCCACCCAGACGCCCCTGGAATGCAAACTTCTGTAACAGGGTCAGTGTCTGAGTTGAGCAATCTTAACATGTGAGTACCCTGTACAGAGTAGGCACTCAGCAAATATTTATTGGCATGAATTCTTTATAAATTTCACTGTTCCAGAACACTTCTTTGCTCTTGTCTACTCAATGATAAAGTTTTACTTGTGGAGGGAGGAGCTGAAACTCCCAGTGTTAAAATCTGATCTTCAGCAATGTCTCCTCCAAGTGACCTTCCACACCTCCTACCTTCCGAAAGGTGGTCGCTTTATTACTTGTAGCCTTTCAGTTTTGTTCTCTCAGACCTCTGATTGATTTCTTGGGTGTTTAGAATAATTTGATAACTATCCAGCTGTGTTCCAGGGGCAAGACAAGCGCAGGGTCCTCCAGGAGTCTTCCGCACTAAATTTTTTTCATCAATCACTTTCCCTTTTCCTGGCTCACCTCTACCCCACCCCTACCCCACCCCCTCCAAAACCTTCCTTCAGCACTACCATCTTCTTGAGCTAATCTTTTTTTTTTTTAAGATTTTATTTATTTATTTGACAGAGAGAGATCTCAAGTAGGCAGAGAGAGAGAGGGGAGCAGGCTCCCCGCTGAGCAGAGAGCCAATGCGGGTCTCAATCCCAGGACCTTGAGATCATGACCTGAGCCAAAGGCAGGGGCTTAACCCACTGAGCCACCCAGGCACCCCTTGAGCTAATCATTCTGTGGTGCTCCCGACCAAACTGGTTTTTTCGAGATCAGCTTGGGGACATGGAGAAAGGGCTGTGACATATCCCTAAATTGAATGAGGTTTTTTGTTTTTTTTTTAATTGTGGTAAAATATGCATTAAACTTACTCTCTTAACCATTAAAAAAAAAGCTGATTGTCATACTTGGAACTCATGATAATTAATTGACTGAAAATGAGCAGAGTTTCATTGGACACAATCAGAACTCAGCCTAGGAGAAGTTTGAAGGAGGACATTTAACTCTTATATGTTCACTATAGGTTTCTCAACATGGGTCTCATTTTAAGTGAATGTCTTACATTTCGTCCTTAAGATTTTAAGGAACCTACATTGACCAAGATATCCAGTTAATCTGGGTCTTAATTTGTAAAATAGAGAGCTAGTTTTTTGGGAGGGGAGGTAATTATTTTAAAATGCAAATTTCTATATGTAAAAACTGCTAGTTGGAATAAGTTCATCATCTTATGAGTTTAAATGAACGGTCTTGAAGTGCTTTGTTACCCATCAAACTACCCACCTGTAATTTCGCTAAATATATCAGTTGTCTTTTATTAAATATTTGGTTAGTTGGTAAAACAGAGTTTCCTGTATGAGTTCTGTTGCCAAGTTTGGCTGGCTCCTGGGTGGGAATAATTCATGCATCTCTTGTGTTGTCAGTGTTCTAAGTGATTTTTGATTATTTTTCACATGTTATTTGATGATAATCATGAAACCACACCCTTCCACTGGGCTCTCTTTCATTTTTTTTTTTTTTTTAAGATTTTTTTATTTATTTGTTTGACAGATAGAGATCACAGGTAGGCAGAGAGAGAAAGGAGGAAGCAGGTTCCCCACTGAGCCACCCAGGCGCCCCTCCACTGGGCTCTCTTGAGCATGGGCTTCTGTCATACTGGAATCTTCATTATTATAACAAGCATATAGTTGAGAAAAAGAGAGTGAGTTAGAGAGAGGGAGGAGAAAGAGGGAACTTACAGAGTTAGTTGATATTGGTCTTGACAGTGTTCCCCAGGAAGACAGTAGGCTTGGAAATAAAATCCATAGAATAGATGTTAAATAAATATGGAAAGGTCAGGGGTTTGGGTTTTTTTTTTTGTTTGTTTGTTTGGTTTGGTTTGGTTTGGTTTGGTTTACAAAAATGTATCAGTCCAGTTGTCTTCAATGAGAGGTCTGGGAGGAATCACCTGATGTCTTGCTGTTCAATTAGGACTGTGCCCAAATTCTTCTGTAAAGATGGCCATCCCACCTCCCTGTGAGTGATCCCTCTCCATGCACAGTCTATACTCCAGACAATGAGGAATCAAATCAAATTAACACAATCAATTCATCTCTAAAACCTGGCTCTCCCCAGAGCAGTTAATTTAGGGCTGATTTTTCTTTCAGAGTTCCAGAGATAAACTTCAAAGTCAGTTGGGTGGCATGCAAGCAACATTATTCCCTCTTTAACAAAGGAAAAAAGCTTGGTTTTAGAGAAGTAATTTTACTGGACATTCTCAGGTCATGATCCCAGGATCCTGGGCTCCTGGGGTCCCACATTGGGCTCCATGGGGAGCCTGCTTCTCCCTCTGTCTGCTGCTCTGCCTGCTTGTATCCTGTCTCTCTCTCTCTCTCTCTCTCTCAAATAAATAAAATCTAACCCCCAAAATTAAAAATAAATAAAAATAAAAATGCTCTCAAAGTTGAAAGTGATTTATAAGCAAGCAGTATGATCACCACTGTTTTGATCATCTGGGGGTCCTGTCCACCTATAAACTGCTTTGGAAAACTCTGTTCTCATTTGGAATCAATAATAACTGATCCAAATCTTGGTAACATATGAGGTCAATCTTGGTATAAAAATAAAAATGTCCCTTGAAATTCTCCTCAACTCCGATAAGCATAAGCATATTTTCTTCCTTACTTGCCAAGTTTCTTACCTCCATTCCCCAAATTTCTTTCTAGCATAAGCATTTATGCTTATGAATGCAAAAAAAAAAAAATCACCCTTTCTCCTAATCTTTCTCTCTTTGACATTGTTGAAAAACATCCTTCCTTATCAGTGCTAAATAAACCATAAAATAGGCACATTTAATCAGTAAAAATAAAATGGAATGGTATATTAGGTGTCTAGAAACTCTGTATTCTCTGACATTCTCCCTCACTGGGACCCCAGCTTACAGTCTCTTGTGCATAATTAGTTTATGTGAAGTGGCTCAGTTCCCAGGGCCAGTAAGAGGATTCAAGTAGATTTGACTGCTTTCGATTTCCCTGTTCTGGAAATCTTTTATGGAGGCTAGAAACCAAGAACTTCAGTCTCACCCTGGGCAATGAGCTGGATGGAGTCCAGCAGGTAAGAATGGCATTCTGTGGTTCTCTGTTGCCAGGCCGTAGGTGCTACTGATGAACATTAAGAAAACCTGTTGACCCAGGGAGGTAGGTGGGGAGCATCAGAGAAGGAAGAATATAGCTGACTTTGCGGGGGGAGATCAAGTTTTTTAAAACTCTATTCTGGGAATATGTGAAAACAATATTTGTCATGACCGTGGTAATTTTAGTATTTGACTGTTAAAGCTGATGTCACCCTCTCTACTCCCATTACCTTGCAAGTGGGTTATTTTCCAACCTGTGATCCCGCCTTCCCTCCCTTCCCACATATAATTTGATTTCATGCTAATTAACCACTGTAATGGCCAGCCTACATCAGCACACGTGGGAAAATGGAGGTAGGTGCGTCTGGTCATTTGTTGACGCTAAACACTAAGTTGAGTTAAATACATGCATACATACACAGATATGTATAGTCAAGAAGTGGCAGCCCTATATTATATATTATAAGCATAATTTTATATTGTGACATGTATCTTACAAAGCAAAATGCGGAAAGTCATGCCAGTCAGGCTTTTCTTTAATTGAGACCAGTTTATGCTTGGAACACTTTAATTATACGGCCGTGTCAATTAGCCTGTTTTATTGCTTGTGGTTTAACATTATTAGATTTAGGTTATAATTTCTAATGATCATTTGTCTCTGACTTGTTAACTAGAATATTGTCATTAAAATAAATTGTAAAATTATATTGTCGGCGTTCTTAGCTGTTATCCCATAAGTAATATAAACAACTGGAAGAACGTGTGCCAGACGGTAGAATCAACTGTCTTATCATGATTCATCTTACAAGGTCAAATTTTGCACAGACTCTACATGCTAGGAATACGATATGCCTTATAATTGTGTAAGATGCACAAAACTCGATCTATTTCATCACACTAGTCAGGGACACATAGGTAAATGTTTATCGTAGCAAAACTTGCGTTTGGCAAAACGACGAACCATTTATAGGATATTTAGGTGTATAGTTAAAGTGTGAATTGTAAAATGTACAGTCACAGAATATCAGACTTTAAATCTCCCAGGCTTGTGAAAGGAGACCGCAATTAGACGTGTCTAGGATCACAGGAAATTACTTAAAGTATAATCAGGCTATCGGGGTTGATCTGATATTTCAGAGAGATAATATTTTTGAGGCTCTGTTCAAAAGCGTGTTCAGAATTACATGGCACAGAAGATTTCCCTTGCTTTTGTGGCTTTGCCAAGATGTGTTACTTTATCTGTAGCAATTATCTAGGCTGACTGAACACTCCAGGTTACATATTTCTTCAAATTATAAACTGTTTTAAAATAACATGGAGAAATTTATTGGTCTCCTTTACAATATCATAAACACTAAGCCAAAGCATAGCCCGGCCCACCTACACCTAGTAAAGACATTCAGACTTTAAAAAGGCAAAAACCTTCAATTTTACCAGGCATAGATCTTTATTTCTTTTATAAAGAGGCTCTCTCAGAGCAATGACTGAGCACATTCAGGAAAGATATCTTTCTTTTCCCTGAATTTTTAGAATACTTTGATAAGCAGCCAAATTCATAAGGGCACAGCTTTTGAACTTTGGTCGGTGGTCACTGCACAGACAGAGCCAAACTCATGACCCTTGTGGATTTGTTACCATTAGTTTAGGGTGCTAATTGATGCCAGGCCTAAGTCGTGAACCCAGCAAGCAAAAACAATGCTTAAATTGCAGACAAACCTAGTTCCCAGAATCTTTAACACTTGTTTTTGCCTTATTTTTTTTTAATATTTTATTTATTTGTTAGAGAGAGAAATCACAAGCAGGGGAGGGGCAGCAGGTGGGGGAGGGGGGGTAGGTAAGGGCACAGGGAGAAGAACAAGCAGACTCCCCACTGAGCAGGGAGCCCAGACTGGGCTGGAGCCCAGGACCCTGGGATCATAACCTGAGGCAAAGACAGATACTTAACCGACTGAGGCACCCAGGCACCCTTGTATTCTGCCTTATTTTATAATTAACTACAAACATCTCCCCGAGCTCCACCTTTTTTTTTCCATTCTAGAGGACAAGGTCTGTGGCTTATTACCTTTTGTGTCCCCAGAACTCTTAACTTTGCCTCTTGTACAGATGAGGATCTCAGGAAATGTTGGGGCAGAAATCTGTCTAGAACCGTAAACCGCACCCTTCCAACATGATTAAAGGACTCTCATGCTTGGTCACTGCCAAGGCAGTGTTACATGGATTACTGTTATATTTAATCTAAAGTAAAACAGAATACCCATAGCCAACTTTTTTTTTTTTTTTTGAGCCATGTTCAAAGAAAACCTTTCTCCCCAGCACTTTCTAAAGAAAACTGATGGGATCATCTCCCAAGATGCGGCCTCATCTCCTCACCATCGGACGTGGTCTTTCTGAAGGGATGACAGATGCAGAGGCCCCATCCCCCTTCAGTTCAGTGGTTAACCTTTCATGGAAAGCGGATATTTCTTCTCTTGGGGCAGCCTTAGTGGACGGTGATTTTTCAGAGTACAGGAAACAAATAGACATGGTGGGAATTTTTCTCAAGATGTGCTTCTTTGGGTCTTTTCCCAAAGATTGTAAGGTTTAGGTGTGGACAACTAAATTTCAAAACCTCATACATGTCTTCACATGTTTGGTGTGACTTTGGCCACGCTCAACCAACCAGTAAGAAATCAAACATACTCCATAAGAGAAACATCTTATTTCAGTAAGATGGGCTAATTATGATGAATTAAAATCTTTACTTAATCTTCCTATAGTTATCCTTTTAATGTGTTCTGTAATTGCTATCCTTTAGTCTGTTAATCTCTGATTCATTAGTGGGTTTCTTAAGTGTTTATTAAGGAGCATGTGTAACATTCTGGTAATTACTAATAATCTTGGTTCATACCACATCTGCAAAGATCTTGGCAGGGGATTTCATTAGATTCATCACGACTTACTGTCAGTGTACAATTTTTTTTTTAAGATTTTATTTATTTATTTGACAGAGAGAGATCACAAGCAGGCAGAGAGGCAGGCAGAGAGAGGAGGAAGCAGGCTCCCCACTGAGCAGAGAGCCCGATGCGGGACTCGATCCCAGGACCCTGAGATCACAACCTGAGCTGAAGGCAGCGGCTTAACCCACTGAACCACCTAGGCGCCCTCAGTGTACAATTTTTATTAGCGGTCTCCCACCTCTATAAAATACAGAATTTGGGGCTTTACAAAACAATGAAATGCTTCCTCTTTCTTATGGCTAATCAACTCATAAAATATAGGTCTGTGTGTCACTGTCCCTTCGAAATCAAAGTGTCCTGTAACATCTCCTCTCCCATTTTACTGCTGAGGAGAAAGGCCAAAAAGGATTACGTTACAAATCTCACTAGTTTTCACTGCTTGTTCGTGCCTACACTTAAATTGTAACTGGTGGCTCCTGGTCTGTGTCTCATTTCCCCCAAATCCCTCACCTCTGACAGAAAGGTGTAATTTTTATGTGACCTACAGCTTGATAGTAGCATACAGTTCCACTCAGGAAATACGTACCACTCGGGACTATCTTTGGTGCCATAGGTACCCTGCATCTCCATCTGAAACAAAACACACCTTTCTCTCTCGCCTCTGACAGCTGAAATCCCTTTTACGGGGGACAGGATCTGAGAGACAGCATCTCGGTTGAAAAACTGCATTAAGGATAAAGGGTGCAAATGCTTTTCTGAGAGTGGAGCTGAAGAAGGGAAGGTAGCAGAGAGCACAGGAATATTGTTGAAATTGAAAATGGCCTGGAGATGTTGCTAAAGCTAAACTTCACCCATATCACTGCTCTGCTCAGGGTCAATGGCAGTACCAAAGGGATGGTTTGGACGGCTCTCACCCCCTTCCTAATCTCCCATCAATTCTCTACCCCAAAGCACCACAAACAATCGTATGGTTGAACTAAAAAGCAGAGTGTGTGCTATGTGAACATAGCTCCAAGACAAATGTCATCATCTACCCCAATCTGACTCTTTGCAACTCAACTGCCACCCTTCATGCAAATATACTATAAATTACATATACACATATTATATATGCATATACGTGTACCTGTATGTGTGTGACCTGAAGCCTCCTCTCCCCGGGACAGATGCCATCAGCCATCCGTATTTCTTTAAGATGAAAGATAAGGGGCATCTGGGTGGCTCAGTCATTGAGCATCTTCCTTCGGCTCAGGTCATGATCCCAGGGTCCGGGGATCAAACCCCGCATCAGGCTCCCTGATCAACAGGAAAGCCGCTTCTCCCTCTCCCACTCTCCCTACTTAAGTTCCGTCTCTCACTGTCTCTCTCTCTGTCAAATAAATACATAAAATCTTTTTTAAAAAGATGATAGATTTAAAAAATTACTTTGCAAACAAAGGCACCACAGAAATTTGAGGTTTTGAAATTTTCAAACAACCTTGTCCTACAGCGTTTAAGGCAAGCAAAGTCATTTTATTTCTTAAAGACAGATCTTTTTTATGACCGTGTCTTAGGAAGCACCCAGACCAGCTCAATGCCTAACCTGGCATTCCTAGCTGTGCAGAAAATCAGCAGCAGACTAGTCTGAAAGTGGGTATCCCTGGCTAAGCACACAATGAAGCCAGTGGGAAACGCTGCAGTAATGGTTCTCAACCCGTTCCGAGAAAAATAAATAGTTTAGTGAGTGAGAACATTCTTCAGCTTTTAAAAATACGCTTGTACATTTGTTTGTGAACATTGAGCAGCCCTTCTTTGCCCTGGTGGGTTACCACAGTAACTCACTTCATGTTTATGGCATGGTGGATGATAGGGCTGTTCCCTCCGCTCAGAGGAGTGTGTCCGACTGTGCTCCCTGGAACCCCAGCAGACAGGCTTGCTGCCTCCCGGGCAATGAGGCGTATGGAGGGTTTGAGCCACACGTCTTTGTGGTTCATCCTGATTGCATGTCAGGCACTGAATGCTTCTCGAGTGTTACTCCCCTGTCCCGTTTGCCAGTTTGGCAGCACGTTTTCATTCTAATAAGAGAAGTTTCTCAGATGGAGATTCCAGATGTGTCTAAGCTGCTTTTATTAGGACAATGGAAAGGTCCAACCTTTTCTTCTAAATACAATCAAGAGTAGTGTGGCTTTGCCTGGGTAATTTTACAAAGAGTTATATTACGTAACTGGAAGATTGTCTCCCCGGGCATAGAGAGAATTTGTTAGCCCAGAATGCAGCTTGCAATAATGCTGACGTAAAGCTTCAATCCAAGAGAGAAACCTTTTAAGTTGCTGAAATGAGTGGAGAGGAAGAAGGAAATTGCTGTTTTACATGATTGACCAAAATGCACTGTAATTATATCAACTTGAAACAGATTCCTTAGAAGAACTGATAACTCTATGATCCGAACAAGTCATGTGTAGTAGAATTAAATACTGCATGTGCTTTCTCTGCAACGTGCAGACACGCCGTATTAGCGATGTGCTGTAGAAGAGACAGCCGTGCTTGCTTTAGCCTGCTTAATGAGACCTCCAGTGAAGAATGGTGGGTGGCTTTACTGAGGAATTAGTATTTACCCTGCCTGCCCGTCCTTTTGCACTGCTTTACAGCATAGCTTGTGGACTCTCCTTATGGAATGTTATTTTGATGTTGCCACTCCTGTTTATAATTAACACAGCATCACTCATCAGTCAGTTTCTAAGTGGAACACTCCTTAAGGATTCCACTCACTGTTCTTGTTGCCTGTTTTAGGGGGCGTGGGTAAAATGTAATCACTGATCTTTAGCCCGAAGTTAGCCTTCGCATTTTCCTTCTTCCCGTCAGTGTCTCCTCACAGTACAATTTTCTGTCAGCTACAGTCCACCATAGATAGGAGATCATCTCCAAGAAGAGTAATAATGGTATTTACTGAGTGCCAGGAAAACTCCTTGGCTGACACTGGATACTCTGAAACACTATCATTACTTGCATATGGAAATCATCTGTTTGCATAGTTCCTTCACCTAAACTAGAAACTTCTAAAGGGCAGGATTATGTCTTACTTCTTTGTAATACCCCAAATAGTGGAATTCTTGATACATACTAAGTGTTCAAGAACTCTTAGTAGCTGAATGAATGGCGGATTAGAAATAGCATCCGTCAGATTCTACAAAAAGAAAGAAATTGCAAATAGCAAATAAAGTGCCTAGACTTCCAATACAAGGTTAGGTGATATAGTTAATTAAGTTAATTATGAAATAATAATTTCATATAATAATAATTCAAATAATAATATAATCATGAAATAATAATATTTAGTCTGTATTCGTCTTGGTGTAAGCTGACGGAAGACCTGCCTCAGTGTTACCCAGGCACACAGACATCATAGACAATGTCGACATCTTGAGCTTCAGCAGTGGAAGAGGGGCTAAGGTCATTTTTCTAAGCATTGGGATGTACTTGCTTTGGTCCCTCTGCTGACCTTCCTAGGACTAGAGTCCCATCACTGGGAAATGGCCATGAAGATTTCACTGAAGTACTCCACTGAGGAGCGGGAAGAAGTCACATGGTCTCTACTGGGATTTTCAACTTTATCTCATTCATTTCCTCCCCCAACCCACTCAGGTCTCCACGCACCCTGAGCAACTGAATGCCACAGCAGGTTTTCTTCACACCTGAAGGAAATGTGGGGGGCTGCCATGGTGGGGGATCTCTTTCTTCACTTCTCTTCAAAGGACAACTTTTCCTCCCTGGACTTTGTTTCTCTCATTTCCCCACCTGGAATGCTTTCTCCTGCGTACTCTTTTTGCCTCTGAATCCTACAGGACCAGCTCAAATCCCTTCTCCTTCCTGAAGTCTTTCCTGACCCTCTGCAGAGAACAGTAATTGCTCCCTCTGATAAACACCTGGGCAATTTGGTACCGGTGCTACTTGACATTGTGGATCTTTTTCTTTATATTGTAAATTATTGTTCTCATTTACTTATTTATTGCAACTCTTGATAGTGAAGATAATGCTCTGAGCTTTTTTTTTAAACCTGTAGATCTCATTTCATATGACAATTATTTTAAAAAATACTTGGTAATTTGGGGGAAAAGTGTCTAGAAAGGAATTTGATGGAGGTAAGTGAACTTAATGAAAATTTTACAGATATTATGAGAAAAATCTATGACCATCTAATACTTTGATAATATATAAAACTATTTTAAATTATTTTCATAAAAGAATAGTTAGAGAATAATGTTGGACTTCCCAACTAAGAACGTACAAAAATGTTTCTTCCTTAGCAGTGAATATAGCTTACAAATATGGAAATGCAGAGTTGGAGATTCTTTTTCGCACGAGAATCAGCATCATATTTTGGAAATCACTCCCTATGCTGTTTGTTATTTGTAGTATAAACAAATTTTATGCAAAGTTATTTGTTATGTAGGTGTACATGTCATTTTCTCATTTTACTCTTTTGGGTTTAGTGTTAATTCATTTGTAGTCAAAGTACCAAGTTATCTCATCTATATGCAGTAGTTCAGAAATACCAAACATGGTCCATCTACCTGACCATCAAATCATGTTCTTGGTTCTAGACAGAACTGCTTACTCAGCCTTCTGGGCCAGCGGTTATGCCAACACCAAATGTACCTCTAGATCCGGAACAGTTTAAATGAGTGAGCTGTATTGGTCCATGATCTTCTGAAGAGTTCAGTACAATTCAAATCTTAGAGATACAGTTCTTATCTAAAAACTAACCTTCAAAAAATGATCATGCTAATGGAGTTTTAAATTTGATGAAGAAAACCATTGTGAAGATGAGCATTTATGACATTTTAAATTTTGGCAATAGTAGAATATTGCTTGGTGGGTTGAAGAGGATCAAGAAGGTATCGTGTTGAATGTATCATAAAACACACACACGCGCACGCGTGCATGCACACACACCCATATATTTAAAGAGAAAAGGAATTACCCAACAAGCTCACCCCTTTCTTTATATTCCTGTTGCCTCCCCTGATGTTCAGGCATTATCTTCACTAGGATTATTATATCGCCTTCATGGATATTCCGCCCTCCAGACTCCCATTCCAATCCACCCAATCAGGCAGTAAATATTTTTGTAGGTATTTGTGTGCATTCTGCTGAAAGAACTTTGCTGGGATCCTCAACTTCCTCTTCTCAGAATGGCTACCCTCCTGCACAGTTATGTTCGGCAACTCCCTACAAAATCAAATATAATCCAGCCTCACTTTCCAGTTTTATAATATACTCGTTTCATTTGCCCAACTGCCTTCAATCAAAGCAAAATATTCACTCTTTTCTGTGATATATGTCAGTTTTCAGCATAATTCCCTGGGGCCTAGAACCCATAAAACACATCATTCTTAGAGGTAGAAGTGTTTGTATTATAAATCCAACAATCTGAGAAAAGCATCTTAAAGTGGATGATAGAAGAGGTGTTTTTGGAAATGTTCTTTTAAAAATTTTTGGTAAAACTGTGGAAGGAAGAACAGAGGGCCTTAACTCAGAATTGGGACAAGGGAGTTAAACACAAGTAGACTAAAGAGACTACAAGTAGTCTCAACACAAGTAGACACTAGAGACACAAGGAGACTAAAGAAACCCCAAAATGGAGAACACCTGGGGTGTAGAGGCATGAGAGTCCTTGTCATAAATCTCATTAGAAACAACCCCAGAGTAAAAATACACGATGAGCAAGTTAAGACCCTCATGTTGGGAAACTCCCAAATGTTAAAGGCCAAAGTCCTTAGATGCATGCTCCTAACCAAAAAGAAGAAGAAGAAAAAAAGAACTTTGCTTTCTAAAATGTGGTACATTTTTACTGAGCACCAAACTATATGCTTCTGTGAAAATTCAGGAAGCCTGAACGTAATGACCAGCTCTGCTCCATCATGAAGGAGAAGTAGGGACTGTAAACTGTACCACAACACAGCTGCAACTCTTGCTCTAAGCACAGGTTCCTGTCTGCCAGGATGAATTCCAAACTCACAATCACGATCAAAGTTAGGCCATATTAGCTGCTCTGTATTTTTAACCTTTGTATTAAATTACCATCAAGGGGGCACTAATTAAGATAAGAAATAGAGCTACTTATTTGTTTCATATGCACCTTCAGATTTCTGAATTATACAGTAAAACAATCTATGACATCTGTGTATGCTTTTCATAAAAAGAAAAAGGCACACATGCCTCAGGGTGCATCTGCCTGGCTAAGAAACAGATGAAAAAACTCTTTCTATAGTTTCTATTAAAATACAGAAGAATATAATTTTAAAGTCTACAAAAATAAAGTTAAGATTATATAAGGCAAATAAATCAATAGACTCTATAGCAAAACCCAGAATATTTTAGGTTAACCTGAAAAGGCTAAGTGTCCTAAGACTGAAAAATGGGGAAAGACATTTGGCAAAATCCTTAACTTGGATCTTTTTGTTGTTGATTTTTTTCTTTTTCTCTAGGTTCCAGATTCAGAGATGTGCAACTGATCCAAACAGTTATAAAAGCTTGGGAGACAGCTTTCGAACGATTTTCCGAATAGAAGGGTATGTATGGTTCTTTGTGTATGAACTCTATGTTGATTTAGGCATTTGGCATGTTATTACATAGCTCATTTTTCTCATTTTGAATGGCTCGTTTTCCTACTGTTATTAGAGAAAAGTATTTAAAAGGGTGCCTTTCCACTTTTTGGTGTGTTTTTCCTGATAACACAATTGAAAATTAAGTATGTATATATAAGAACTACCACAAATGATATTAATAATCAGTTTGCTGATTAGAAGATGATTTCTATTTTGTGCCATTGATTTTTTTTTAATTTTTTATTTTTTATAAACATATATTTTTATCCCCAGGGGTACAGGTCTATGAATCACCAGGTTTACATACTTCACAGCATTCACCAAAGCACATACCCTCCCCAATGTCCATAATCCCACCCCCTTCTACCAAACCCCCTCCCCCCAGCAACCCTCAGTTTGTTTTGTGAGATTAAGAGTCAGTTATGGTTTGTCTCCCTCCTAATCCCATCTTGTTTCATTTATTCTTCTCCTACCCACTTAAGCCCCCATGTTGCATCACCACTTCCTCATATCAGGGAGATCATATGATAGTTGTCTTTCTCTGCCTGACTTATTTTGCTAAGCATGATATGCTCTAGTTCCATCCATGTTGTCGCAAATGGCAAGATTTCATTTCTTTTGATGGCTGCATAGTATTCCATGGTGTATATATACCACATCTTCTTGATCCATTCATCTGTTGATGGACATCTAGGTTCTTTCCATAGTTTGGCTATTGTGGACATTGCTGCTATAAACATTCGGGTGCACGTGCCCCTTTGGATCACTACGTTAGTATCTTTAGGGTAAATACCCAGTAGTGCAATTGCTGGGTCATAGGGCAGTTCTATTTTCAACATTTTGAGGAACCTCCATGCTGTTTTCCAGAGTGGCTGCACCAGCTTGCATTCCCACCAACAGTGTAGGAGGGTTCCCCTCGCCAGCATCTGTCATTTCCTAACTTGTTTATTTTAGCCATTCTGACTGGTGTGAGGTGATATGCCATTGATATTTTTTTAAAGTTCTCATAACAGCAGCTACCTAAAGGTAATAGTTCTTTATTTTGATTCTTGACTATAGTGTCCAAATGTGTTCCTTATTTGCATTGTGGCTTATGAATATTCAGTCAAAACAGAACTATGTTAAAAATTGATGTGTCAGACTTGTTATCCTATCTACTAGATGATCAGATAAACAGAATTTTTTTTTTTTATATAAGCTAAAAGTGTCTTTGATGTATAGTTTTGGTTAAAGACTCTTTCTGGCACAGTTTTCCAAAGGATATTAGATTTGCTTTTTGAAGTTGCTTTCATAAGAGAATTGGTTGGAAATATTAAGTATGTAAAAAATGGTAACAGTAATAATTATAACTAGTATATACTTAGCCTCTACTGTGTGCTAGAAATTCTCCTTATGACTCTGTGGGGTAGGTTCTATTAGAATCCACTCCAGTTGGACAAATGAAGAAACCAAATGAAGACTCAGAGGAATTAGTCATTTTCACATATCTGATATATAATAGAACTGGGACTCAAATCCAGGTTTGTTTGACCTCAAAGCCCATCCTCCTCGCCTCTGTAGTTCACTACCTCTCTTGGAAGATTATTCTATGAATGTTATTCTACCAGTTGCTTATTTCAGCTAAACATATGTTATGGATTTGTTTCCATGACAATATATATATTTTTAATAATACCATAGTAATTTTTGTATCTACATGCTGCAGTCTATTAAATTAATCCTTTTGGCAGACCACTAGGTTGTTTGCAGGTTTTCACTATTACAAATGATGGTGCAATAAATATCCTTATACTATTTTTTCATATTTATGTGCATATAGATTTTTTTCTATAAAATAACTTGCTAGCTATGGACATACAGGATCAAATGATATGCACATCTTATAAATGTTAACCAACTATCTTCTGGAAAGTATCAGTTTTTGAGAGTTCTCATTCCTTCACACCCTCACAAACACTGGACATTATCAATCATTATTTGGTATAGCTGTCACCCATATGTGTCTCCTATTAATAATCTAAAAGGTGAAAAATAAAATTGTCTACAAGCATTCTTTTGATTATAACTGGGATTGAACATACTTTTGTAACCATAAGGTATCATTTCTTTCATGAATTTTTTTTTGTGCTCTTTGCCCGTTTTTCTTGGGTTAGATTTTTTAGATTTATAGGAGCTCAGTATATATTGTAGGTACTAATTTTTTAACTGTGACATAGATTAACAAATATTTTCCCACCTTGTCATTTATCTTAGAGCTGTAGTACCTTACACCTTTCAGAACCTTGTCATTTTTGAAGATTGTCGTTTGGTGATCAAATCTGTCTTTTCCTTTGTGATATCTGACCTTGTTGTACATTAAAAAGAAGGATATCTTTTAACCCCAAGATTATAAACATTTTCTACTGGTATGTTTTACATTTAAATCTTTAACCCATCTGAGAATTTTAATAATGCACCGTGTGGCATATAGGAATTAAATTTTATTTTCAAATGGTCAGTCAGTTGTCCAAATACCACTTGTCAAAAAATCTCTTTTACTCCCTTATTGGCAATGCTAGCTTTTTGTATATTAAACTTCCACAAATAGATCATTGAAATTTTCTACTCTGTTTCTCCATTTCTTACTCTGTTTCATTGGTTTATCTATCTCTATGCCATATCGTACTGTTTTAAAACATTCACTTTTGGAGTATTTGGGTAATATATAAAAATATGCCCTGCAGTTGAAAACCTAAACCTGGTTGGCTCAGTGGGTTAAAGCCTCTGCCTTCAGCTGGGGTCATGGTCCCAGGGTCCTGGGATTGAGTCCTGCATTGGGCTCTCTGCTCAGTGGGGAGCCTGCTTCCCCCTCTCTCTCTGCCTGCTTCTCTGCCTGATTGTGATCTCTGTCAAATAAATAAATAAAATCTTAAAAAAAAAAAAAAAGCCTAAACTTCTTTTCTTTCTTTCGTTTTTTAAAAAGACTTTATTTATTTATTTGAGAGAGAGAGCATGAGCAGGGGGAGGGGCAAAGGCAGAGGGAGAAGCAGGCTGCCCGCTAGCAGGGAGCCCTATGTGGGACTCAATCCCAGGATCCTGAGATAATGACCTGGCAGAAGGCAGACGCTTAACTGACTGAGCCACTCAGGCACCCAGAAAGCCTAAACTTCTTATTGTGGTACAGCACCCATCCTGCTATGGCCCTCCCTTCTTCTCCAGGCTCATTTGCCGTACACAGATCTATTCTAAGACCAACGGATCTGCTCACATTCTCATACCTTTGCGTATTGGTCGTTATCTTAGGTACGACGCCTTCATCATAACAGGAACAACCCCTTCATCCACACAGGAAACCACCTCTCCTCTTTCAAGGATGTCCTCACATTTCTCTCTCTCTCTCTGTCTCTCTGACCATCTTTTCTCTACCACAAGCTTTTTAAGCATTCTTACATGCTATGCAAAATATGGTGTGCATCTATCTCTCAATCTACTGTGGCTATTTTCTGTCTGTCTCCTCTCTCCCACCCCAAGAACATATTCTCCTAAGGGACGTTTTTCAGTTAGCTCTGTCTCTCCTGTGACTGTGTTTAGCACTGAGTAGAAATAGTAAGCGCACGTTAAATGAATGCAAGTCATCACATCAAAATCATAAAGAGGCAAAACGAAACAGAGATGATAATTCTTGTATTGACCACCCCCTCTGAAGTTATGATAATAATCATGATAATCGTGATTAAATATTTTCAGGTGGGTAATGACAAAGAATCAGCAAATTCTTGCTATTACTCTGATGATACGGTACCTAAATGCCATCCATTAAGGTTATACCTGCATCTATGACAACAGGGATCAAAATCATGCTCATTTTACCCAAAATATATATAAAGTTAGAGAAATCATAGTGCAAGGGCACCTGGGTGGCTCAGTGGGTTAAGCCGCTACCTTCGGCTCAGGTCATGATCTCGGGGTCCTGGGGTCAAGCCCCGCATCGGGCTCTCTGCTCAGTGGGGAGCCTGCTTCCCTCTCTCTCTCTCTCTCTCTCTCTGCCTGCCTCTCTGCCTACTTGTGATCTCTACCTGTCAAATAAATAAATAAATAAAATCTTTGGGAAAAAATAAAAACGAAATCATAGTGCATTATATAGTCAATCGCAGTGTCCCTTTCCAGTAAAATGGTAGTAGCAGCATTGCCAAGTTCTGTACGCTGTAACAGATACCTCTGAATTGGATGTGGGAGTTCCTTAGCCAGGCTCTTTATTTCATGTGTGTTAGGAAGAATTTGATGTTTCTGCTTTGATATCAAGTAATACAACAAACATACAGCATGGGTGGTCCTTGCTTAGTAAAACTGGCCTTTTCCTAGACTGTATGTATAATTGCTTCTAGAGAAAATTGACTTTCTTTCTGTAATGCCTTTTGATCTGGACATGTTATTAGCCCAAAGCTGGAGAGCTCTAGTCTCAGAGATGGAAGTACTTGTAAAAATACAAAAGAAAAATCTCCCATTATTTTTGATTCAGAGCAAGAATATTTAGTATGTTAAAAAAAAATGTTAAAAATTCCATAGTGTTAAGAAGAAAAAAGAAAAGGAATCCTTTTAGCACATGTTGTGTTAATTTTTTTTTCCTAGTGAAAGTAGTTCCTTTTGATTTTCTTATTTAGCTTTTAGAGTACCCTCTGCTTTCAAAGATATTTTTCTCACTCAGGTGCATCCAGGCCAGTCTGGTCTGCGGCAGCAGGAACACAGTGCAAGTCAGTTTGACTCTTGTCACTTAGTTAAGACAATTCATCTCTCCTGGTTTTTCCTATATCCCCCAAGCTAAAGGTTTTGAAAGCTATTTCTTTTCTGTTGTTTAAGAACATTAAAGTCCGATCATACTCTTAACGTCCGCACAGTCTCCCATTCCCTCCCTGCTGTAAGAAAGTGAAGGGTGCTCCTCACCATTCTGAGAAATGCAATTCCCCACTTCTCTGCCCGGAATTCATGTTTACAAGAGACAGTGGCTCAAATACATGGGTCCAAGTTTCTTAACTACTTTTAAGATTCTTTTAAGAAGCAAAAGCATAAAAAAATTTTTTTTTCAAAGAAAAAAGAAGCAAAAGCATCAATATATTTTACTTAATGAAAGACAACTTTACCCCCCCACCCCTCCCCCAAAAAAGGTCTCCTAAATGCTTAGCAAGGATTTCTATTATATGGAATCTTCATACTTAGTTAACTTTTACCAAAGAGGCCATCGTTGTTTTGTCTAATGGAGAAGAGAGAACTCAGAGGCAAAGTATTTGTCACTGTTAAGAGTCCTCCATTGTCACCATGATTTTTTCATCTTATTCTGATCTAGCAAAAATAAACCCATAGGTCCATCTACTGAAACAGTGAGCCCAGAAGACATATTTAGCCCAGCTGATCAGACGCCTTTAAAACCAATTAGTTTCATTTTGTAAACTCTCCCGTCAAGTAGCAGCTGCTATCTCCACTTACCCTGCGTTTCTGCATCGCATGTTCCTTCCTCCTGCTTCAGAGTATCTCCTGAAAGTTTTTCTAGTCTCTTTTGTACCTGTTGCTCTAAAGAGAGTGATGGAGATGGGCACAGATGGGTGAGGGGGTTGTAAATGATGCTAATGTATAACCAAGGCTGCCTGTCCCCTCACTCTCCCGACACTGAAAGCACCTAGTGACCATCCTTGCTGAAACAAAGAGGAAAAAGAATAAAACAGAACTTAAGATATTCTAGTGACATAGGTAAAGAAAGATGTAAAACTATTTTTTTTTTAGTGTAATAAGCATGATGCTGGGGACCTTTTCATACATTATTTCCAACATAACACTATTCTCAGTACAACATAACATTATGTGTCTATTTTGTATGAGGAAATGGAAGATCAGAGAAGTTAAATCACTTGCCCAAAGTCACACGGGTACTAGTGGCATATCATGGTTTTCCTCTTATATTATATCACCTTTTACTAAACACCAAATTTTGTTATATATTAAATGAAAAGAAGACAACGTGAGAGTAGTGACTGCAAGCCCCTAATTTTTGACTATTCTAAAACTTGCGGTATTCCTACCCTCAATCACATAGCAATTTAAAGCAGCTTTCATCTCTTCCAGCAAATAAAATATGAAAGTCCTGGGAGACCATATATGTTCAGTTAACCCAAATCTTGTCAACTCCAAGACAGCACCCCAAACCTCAGAGAAGTCAAGACCCTTAATCTGGTGATTGTCCCATCCTTTACAGAGGGCTCCATATCTCTGATAAGTTCATGATTTTCCATCAGTCTGCTCTCATTTTGCATGTTTCTCAGTTTTCTTAGGAGAAAAATTCATGGGCATTGGTTTGCCCAAGGCAAATAACTCGGAAACAACTAGGTCGGATGAGACTTAGTCTCAAATGAGAAACATGTTGATTGCTGGTGCCTTCAGAAATATGGTATTCTTCAGAAAGTATTACTGTAGAAAATATGTGGTTGCATTTGGGGGGTATTTGAACTGTGTTTTTTGTTTCACGATTTGTTTTCTGTAACCACTGATGCTGCCCCAAGTATCATCTTACAATCAGACCACTTGGTGATTATAATATTTTCTAGTTAAATGACATTTAAGGCCTCGTTTTATGAGCTCCAGCATAATTGGCTAATTTGGTAAACTCCAGATGTGTGAGATAATATGCCACTCGTTTAAGTGCCTTTCAGACGGCATAAATGGCACAGCCCCAGGAGGTATAATCACTCCCTCTTGTTTTCATTAAGAAGGGGAATGAGTGGCTTGTGACACAAACAAAGGAAACGGGACGTCTACAACTGAAAATCAACAACAACCTGGTAAGATTTGGTCATTTTCTTTTTACAGGTGGACCGACTCCAAGATCCTTGGCTTAATTTGGTCTCTTAGTGGGTCCACTTTTTTAAAACATGGTTTACCTAATGTAACCTGGCCAGGCGATTCGAAAGCACCCTTGCCCCTAAAAAGAAAGACTTTTGCCCCTAAAGAAGACCCCCTGGGCGGCCTCTGGAAAGCCCCTCACGTTCACGTAGAAGCACTGGACTTGAAGAGACAGTGGAGATGCTGACTTGTCCCAGGAATGGTGCTTCCTTGAGCAGTCAGCTTCCTCTCCACCTAAGCCAGGTTCCAACTTCACAAGGCCCCATACTTGCTGCTGCTTTTTCTCTCTCCTCTCTTCCCCACTTCTCATCCAACAGAAACCCACTCATCTACCCAGTATTGCCAAGCTGGAGCGTAGTGGATGGTTCTCAGCACCACTGTTCCCTGCATCCTGGGGCTGGTCCCTCTTATCTGATATATAGACCCAGCGGAGTTCACATACAACTGAGCGGTGGGTCCCTGTGTACTCACTGCTACTTAACCAGCACAGAGTTTTTGCCCAGACAGATGATTATGGACTGTATCCCAGGCCCCAAAGCAGATAATTTGCAGTGCAAATCAGCTTATGTAAATCACTGGGTATTGATTAGGTTTGCAAGCCTGGGGGACCCAAGTGAATCCATTCTTTGGTGGGTGCCAGATGTCCCTTGTGCCTTCTATGTGAGTGTCCTGGTACCTTGAGTGTCTTCTCTCTCCTCCTTTTTGTTTTATCAAAGAGGCCCCTCCTGATACCTGCTGGACCTGCCTTGAGTGCCTCCTTGTTTGGGATTGCTTTCAACTTTATTGAGATATAACATTGTGAAGGTTTAGGTGTACTATGTGATGATTTGATACACATATATATTCAAACTGATTACCACCAGAAGTTTAGTGAACGCATCCATCACCTCACAGAATTACCGTGTGTGTGTGTGTGTGTGTGTGTGTTAGGAACACTCATGATCTACTCTCTTGGCAGCTCTCAAATATCCAGGGCAGTTTGAGGAACTATGGCTACCGTGCTCTGCATTAGATCCCTTCTCCCTTGCTTTCCTGCAGTGGTAAGGAGGAATGCAAACCACCCCAGCTGCTCTTGCTCCCACACTACGGAGCTCTACCCTGGCCTGCCTGGGCTTCTTCATGATGGCACGACAAATGTCTTCCATTTAGGTGGGGGAGAGAAAAAGAATAAGGAAATAGGTAACACAAATTTGGAGAATAAACTCTAGGAAATCCTTCCAGCAGGTCTTACACATGGTGGGCCCGGGTCCAGATGATGGCATCCCATAAACTGAGCCATTTTCTTCTTCCAAATCTTCTTCTGTTTTGCAAAGAGGAAAAAAAAAAAAAGATGATCTCAATCCAGGCATGGATATATGGTTATTATTCCTGAATGATCTGTGTTCCTTTTAAAAGTGGCTTACCAATGCCTGAGTATAATATACTCATAAAATTTTAGACATGAAATGTATGTAATTAAGCTTTTCTTTTATTTTTTTTTAAGATTTTATTTATTTATTTGAGAAAGACAGTGAGAGAGAACATGAGCGAGGAGAAGGTCAGAGAGAGAAGCAGACCCCCCCATGAAGCTGGGCGCCTGATGCGGAACTTGATCCCGGGACTCCAGGATCATGACCTGAGCTGAAGGTAGTCGTCCAACCAACTGAGCCATCCATAGGTGCCCCTGTAATTAAGCTTTTCACAGAAAGTATGCGGCTAAGCACTTTAAGCTCTGATTATTTAGCAATTCAAGGTGGAAAATGAAAGAATGTAGGGTAAGGAGAAAATACTAAAGAAGAATTTTTTGTTTTTTAAAGCAGATAGTTGAACCATTGGCACATTATTTGGCATTCCTGTTTTACCAGATTATTCCATACCGCTGCAAAGGCAAATAGCTGCTGGTTTAAGCTGTATCGAGTTGTAAAGTGGTCTTTACTATCAGGGAGAGGATAATGAATTTCCTGAGTGCTCAGATAGCAGCATCCTTATGTTTCCAGTGTCCCAGAGCTCTGTCAGAGGTCTTTTGTTCTGCCCACAGAGTGACCTTTAAAATGGTTTCAGCTCCTAGATTTCCCTCCTGTCATCACCATAGATTGCTAGCTGACAGTCACACTCTGACTCCCCCAGCCTCTCACTAACAAGACTTTCTGACTTACTGACTGGCCTTTGGCAAGGATTTAAGTGTTGCCAAAGAATAAGTGAAAACGTTTGCAGTGATGTCAGCTCGTCAGCAAGGCCTGATTAAGAGACCAAACACAGCTTCTCCCAGCACGCAGTGCTGACAAGAAGGAAAGGAGGACCAGTTGTTTGGGGGGAAGTAGTTGTCTTTAGGGAACGTTAGTGTCTCAATTCAGAGCCCGAGGAGATATTCCCCATGTTTTATAGAGTGTTAATGGGAGTTGAGGGGATTCTATGGTCAATGGGAGATGTCCACTTGGAAATATTTTCAAGCCTTTATTTTAACTAACTCTGGATTTCTGATGAACTAGATGCAGTCACCTTGGGGAAGAAAAATGTCTTTCCCAAAACCCTAGTCCTTTTTCTAGTGGTTGTGAAACCAAATGTTTTCAGATTAAAATGAAAAAGACAAGAAAATCTCCTAAAAACTCTTCTACTTTTGTCTGATTCTCTTATTGTAGAAAATAAGTTAAGGGCGCCTGGGTGGCTCAGTGGGTTAAGCATCCCATTCAATTTCAGCTCAGGTCATGATCTCAGGTTGTGTCATCAAGCCCCATGTGGGGCTCCACGCTGGGTGTGGAGCCTGCTTAAAACTCTGTCTCTGGGGACACCTGGGTGGCTCAGTTGGTTAAGCAGCTGCCTTCGGCTCAGGTCACGATCCCAGCTTCCTGGGATCGAGTCCCACATCGGGCTCCTTGCTCCGCGGGGAGTCTGCTTCTCCCTCTGACTCTGCCTTCCACTCTGTCTGCCTGTGCTCGCTCTCGCTCTCCCTCTGAAAAATAAATAAATAAATAAATAAATAAATAATTCTGTCTCTGCCCTTCCCCCCCACCATGGTTTATGCACCCACTTTCTCTGTGTCTGTCTTTTTAAAAAAAGAAAGAAAGAAAGAAAGAAAAAGAAAAAGAAAAGAAAGAAAAAATAAATTAGGTATGATTTAACATAAGTTAAAGAACTAAATTTTTATTGGGAGGGGTGTTTTGCAGAGTGAGAGAGTCCCAAGTAGACCATGCTGAGCACAGAGTCAGACCCAGGGCTTGATCTTGCAACCCTGAGATCATGAACTGAACTGAAACCAAGAGTCAGGCACCTAACCAACTGTGCCATCCAGGTGCCCCAGGAGATAATATTTCATCATCGTCATTGATTTCAGCCAGCGTCTCTGATTTCATGGAATTCCATCTTTCTGTCTTCTGTCGGAACATCTTCTATTCCTGGCCATATACAGATTTGATCTCATTTTATTTTCCTTGGAAAGAAAAGGTCATATGGATTGTTAATATTCTAGAAAACTGTTATGAAGATAAAAGCATTGACAAAACCCATCCGTCCATACATGCACATATACATGTATTTAAACTAAATTGAATTGCTTATAGTTTAAATTGCTACATTTTCTAAGTCCCATGAGTCAGATACTACCAGAGAATCTGACCGTTAATTATGATTAAGTTTCTACTCAGTTCCCACTTGGAAATCTGTTTCATCATCCAATTACAATGCTCTTGTCACTAGTTCATGAATTTTTGTCTATAGTCTCATGACTTTAGCTTCACCTTTCCTCCAGGTATTTCAGGTGGTTTGAAAGTGGAGGAAAGGAAAAGGTTCGGACACACTTGTTATAACAGTGATTGTATTCAAAACCATTGGTACCATTTTGACCCTTTACTGTTGGTAAAGTGTGTCCACATGTCTTACCTCACTTGCTGCTCACAGGGACCCTGGCAGTAAGGTTGGCAGTGTGGGGAGTATGATCTCCAGTTTTCTGGTCAGGAAACTGATAAGAATGTTAAGGCACTTGCCCAGCATCCCACAGCCGGTGTTTGTTGGGGTGAATGTTTATCCGAGGTCTTCTGCATCCTGTATCATGCTCCCTGCTCTGTCAATAACTTCATAGTGGCATTAGTAATAATAGAAGCAACCCTCAGATTTACACTGTTCCCAGTAAGTGTTTAAAGCACATCCTATATGCCTTCTCACTTGGCTGAACAGCATCTGGAGGAGGTGGGAGGCAGAGAGAGGTAACATCTGGTATAGTTGATTACATTCTGCAAACCAGCAAACTTCAGCAGGGACAGGGGGGTTTGTGAGAGTCAGAATAATAGATGGGTTCCTGAGATTAGCACTCGAAGAAGACAAAGGTGCACTTTTTCTTAAAATGACATCTTGGACAAATGAAGTTGGGCTAAAAATGTATGGCGAAGTATGGTACCATCCTTCCATGAGACCAAGATAGAGGTCCATAATCCTTTGGGCATAGCCCTGTTCAAAAGAAGTTAAGGATGCAGTTTTAGGTTAAGACTTGCTGAATGAACTTATTTATTTGACCTGTCAGTGCCTTTGCCTAACTCAACTTGCCTAACTCATGAGGAAAACCTCATGAAACGTGAGATAAGGCATTTAACCAAAGTTTATTGGATTAATTGTCAGATGGGGTGAAAATCATCATATGACTGTAATAAATGTTAAACTATGTGGTCATCAAAATCTAAATGAGATGGCAGCCATATTCAGTGGCCTTGTTCTCCTGCTGATAAACACTGTTTGTAAATGTCTTTGGCCACAGAGAATTTACAGGAAAACAACGCCCTGGGTACCAGGAATTCGAATGTAGACCCAGTCTTAGTGGTAACAAAATAGACTAAGTTTGAGATGAGTTTTGGAAACTATCAAAGAGAATTTGTAAGTTTGTGTTAGATGAATGAGTTCTTTGATTTTGTTACAGAAAGCTTTAACTAAATCAGAAGAATCAAGAACCAAAATGAGACAAAGGACATGCTCTGGTGTCATTACCATTTTGTATTCTAACAGTTTTCGGTGAACAGGTCAACATGCATTTCAAAATTCAAATAATAAAATTTCCAGAAATTGGCACTATTTATTAAGGAACTAAAATCAAAAGAATATTGCAATGTAATCCATTAAGCAATGGATCAAGGACATAGCAATTACTAGAGATCTGGCTTCATGTGTAAAGACTTATCTGTGTTAGATTACAAAGATGTTTCTTGACCACTTGTTCACTCCCTAATCCCCATGGTCTGCCTTCTGTCTACACCATGTATTTACAAATTGCTGTCTCAGAAGTCACCACAGGGCTCCTATCCTTTTCCATGGGATCTGAGATACTGGGGATTATAAGATGTGCTATTATTTTATGTACCATTAGAAAGAGGAAATGCTGACAACTGAACTCCTTGGAGTGATTCAATAATGGATACTGGTGTTGAGTGAGGAGAAATTTTGAATGACTCTCTAGTCTTCTGTGTGAATGACTGCTGATAGCCAAATTACGTCACCTACACATTCATAAAAATCTTTGATAATTTCCTATTGACCCATGTTGTAGGGTGCCGCTAAGATGGCCCTGATGATCCCTGCCCCCTTGGATTTATGTCCTTGTATAATCCCCTTCTTTTAAGCATAGACTAAGCTTATTTTTTTTTATTATGTTATGTTAGTCACCATAAAGTATATCATTAGTTTTTGAAGTAGTGTTCCATGATTCATCATTTGCGTATAACACCCAGTGCTCATTACAACATATGCCCTCCTTAATAACTATTACTGGGTTACCCCATCCCCCTCACCCCACCCCCTGAAACCCTCAGATTGTTTCCCAGAGTCCATAGTCTCTTATGGTTCTAAGCTAGGCTTATTGACTCTCTTCCAATGAAGAGAATATGGCAGAAGTGATGAGGTGTAACCTTTGACATTTGTATATAAAAAAACTGACTTCCATCTTGGTAGACCCTTCCTATTCTTCTTGCTCTTTTGGTTTCTTGGAATTTTATTCCTTTTAAGTAAGCTCCCCTACAGAGGAGCCCAAGTGGCAAGGAAGTTAAGGTAGCTCTGATTATATATATATATATATATATATATATATATATATATGCACATATATATGTGCATATATAATATTAAAATATAAATTATATGTATAAAAACAAATATATATTATATACCTAAATATAAATATTTTATAATATTTTATATTATATTAAATTTTATATATATATATATATATATATATAGGTGATATATATATATCTCCAATGAGAAATTGAGAGCCTCTGTTTAACAACCCAGAACTGAATCCTACCAACAACCACCTAAGTGTGCCAGATAAGACCACAGGCCCAGCTGAGTGTTTGACTGCAATCCAATGAGACCTTGAGTCAGGAACACATACTAACCTATGCCCAGGTGCTTGACCCATGGAAATTGTAATTAAAAATACACAAAAACACATCTGAGACTCTTGACATGGTATTTATTTGGAGCGCTCCTTATCTGCTTTTTGAATCTTTCAAGCTTTGTCTTACCTAGAGTCATCACATACATGTTATGGTGAAGCCCTTCTGGACCAATTTTAACTCCTGAAACCATTTTTCTGTGCTTTTTATCATGCATATTCATTAGCCCAGGATGGCATTTTTTTTTTCCTTTTGCCCAGCTCTGTTAATTCTGATCATCCATAAATAACCAATTTTCATGCTACCTTCTCTTTAGGGCCTCCTCTCATTACCCGAAATGGAAATAATTTTCTCTATCTGTTCTCTTATGGAATCGTCTTCCTCCATAACAACATTTCTCTTCAAAGAGACCTGGCTTAGAATCCAACATATAAATTTGGAGACCTTGGGCAAATAACTTAATGTCATTATACTTCAGTTTCTTTATTTGTTACATGGGCTAGTAGTATATACAGTACTGTGTTGCTAACATTTAGTATAATAGATGGTGTATAAGTATGCACATAATACTGGTTCGATTATTATTACTTTATATTATAACTCATTATTTGTAACTATTCACCATTATTTAAATGTGTGGAGCTCTGATAAAATCTCTTTGGGGCTTCTAAAGTGTATCACACAGTTCTTTGTATATAATCATCATCCAAGTTATGTTTTTTGAATTTCATTGAATGATGACTAGTTTCACATTTCAAGCTATTCTGGCCACATTAGTATAGAAAAAAAATATAGTCAAATCTAAACAAATCTAAATCTAAATAAATACCAAGGCAAATTTATGATTTTGATGATATCATTAAGACAAAAATTCTAAAGATGATAGTTTGCCTCTATCCCCTGAAGAGTAACATCTTCATAACAATCTCACAAGATAGTAGAATATTTTTAAGGGCCACGAAGGTGTCTGAAGGCAGTGAGTTGGCTTTTGACATTGAGTTTTTAGATTCAGGGGACTCACCATTGACAAGTGTTGTCAGGTGGTACTGAGAGGTTTAGACAGGGAAACTGAAAGGACTGATGAAGGCCCAAGGGAAGACAATCTACCCCCGTTGCTTAGAAAATGTTCTATCTTCACTACTGTACTTATGACACTTGCCTGCCTGGGGTTTAATAAGCACAGGGGCCCAGAAAAGTATAAATAAAAACTAAATATTCTGGTCAGTAAAAAGGTGAATTAAAGTAAAAGCAAGCAAATGTTTAAAACATAATCAGACGTAAATGAAGAGTTAGAATCTTAAAAGACTCTATTAACAAACCTTTGGTTCTAGCAATCAGAGTAGCTTGTATCAGAACAACTGTCCTGCTGAAAGCAGCTATAAACATTGGACAAAATACACAAAACTACTTTTGAAGGCATTAGAGAGTCATCAAAGGAGGCAGAACTTGCAAAGAGCTACAAGACCTGAGGGAAGGAAGCCTACTTCAGTGAGCTGTATATTTATCTAGGCTTTTTCCATACTTTGCTAAGTCTTCTGGGATAGGTTGGGAGAGGGAGTTCAGACCAAGTCTTAGTTGAGGAGAGGAGTGGAAGATTGGCTTGCAGACCAACATCTGCCTGGGACATGAGAAGCAAAAGTTCCCAAAGAAGAGGGAAACTAGAGAGAAGTGAACTTTGGGTTCATATATAGTTTCCCCTTGATGCATTTGCCAACTCCTAAGCTACATGTGAACAGGAAAAAAACTCCCACAAACCCAGCAAAAAGCAAAACAAAACCAAACCCCAGAAGCTGAGAGGCTATAGAGAGGAACAGAAAGTTCAGCAGTCCCATGATGCTGGGGAGACAAGCTGGTTAGACTTCAAACCCAGCCAGGTAGAGGTGTTCTGGTTAACACAACAGGTTTTCATTTGACACCCGGAATGACCACATCCAAGAGGAATAATTTGCCCTAGGAATGAGGGCAAAATATAAACACATTGTTTCTAACAAAGCCTAAGTCCAACCTTCAGCAAGATAAAAGTTTTCTTCCATATTCCATCTCTTTGTTAGGAGAATATTTATTCCTCTTTGGGGGGAAAATACTATCATCCAGAGGATCTTTGAATTGTTTTATGCACAGTTCCCTACATTCAGTTAAAAAAATCACAGGGTCTTAGGAAAGAAAAGACAAAAGAACCAAATATTAAGGCAAACAAAAACAATAAGTGACTCAAATTTGGGGATTATCAGATGGTGATTTTTAAATTTACTTAATTTTTATTTTTGTAACATAACATAAAATCTACCATTTTAACCACGTTTAAGTATACAATTCTGTGACATTAAGTACTTTCATGTTGTGAAATCATCACCGCTATCCATCTCCAAAATGTTTTCAGCTTCCCAAATTAAACTCTGTTCTCACTAAACAGTAACTCCCTATTATTTCTTCTGTGCTCCCCAGCCCCTGAAAGCCATTATTCTACTTTTCTGTGTCTCTGAATTTGACTGCTCTAGGTACTTTGTACAGGGGAATCACTCCTGTCTTTTTGTGGTTGGCTTATTTCACTTAGTATAATGTCTGCAGGTTTCATCCGTGCTGTTGCGTGTGTCCGAATTTCTTCCCTTGTTAAGACTGACTAATATTCTGTCATATGTGTATACCATATTGTGTTTATCCATCATATGTCGGTCGACAGTTGGGTTGTTTTCACACTTTGGCTCTTGTGAACAGTGTTACTATGAGCTTGGGTATACAAATATTTCTTCAAATCCCTGCTTTCAACTTTTTTGAGTATATAGGCAGAAATGAAATTTCTGGATCATATATAATTCTGTTTGATGGATAAGAACTTTTAAAAAATGTTTTAAAAAGAACTTTTTAAAAAAGTACATAAATATGCCCAAAACAGTAAAAGATGGGGAATTTCACTAGAGGTATGAATCTTTCAGTTTTTAAAGACTTAAATGGAAATCTTGAAAAATACTATAACTAAAAATAAGAATTCAGTCAGTGGATTTTTTTTGTCAGCATGTAACTTGTTTTTTGTCTTATAAATATTTAAATATGATGGAACATGTTTTGTCCAACTACGTTGTGGTAGGTACTCCATATTGTAATTCACTGACTGAATAAGTACAAAACATAATAATAATAAAAAAAATTTTTGCTGAGAGAAATCATAAAAGTTTTTTTTAAATTCACTTTAAGCAATTAAAATAATCATAATTTGCCAGGGGCCAGATGCTTTGCTAAGTGCTTTACATATACAAACTCCATGTATTCTCACAACAACCTATGGGGGAGGAGCCATCATTCTTCCCATTTTATTGATGCATCAATCAAGGCCAAAACATTTATGTAACTTGTCTAATGTTTCATAGGTTGTAGGAATTTGAACCCTTGAGATCTGTGTCTAGATCTTTACCCCTACATTACTTTAAAAGAAACACTTTTTTAAGAAACATAAATTGTTCTGTTTTGGCCAACTGGCTAGTTGCAAATCTTAGAAAATAAATGAAAAGTTGAGAAGCCAGAGTGTTTGGTGTCATATGCGCAGGCACTAAACTTCTCTTGTAATGTGACCTTTCCATCTTTGCAGATGTTCCTTCTGGACAATGGGATATTACTTGATTTGGCATGAGCTCTGTTATGTATGTTTGACATATAAGAAACAACACCATGATAAACAGAGTGTCCCATCTTTCTCCTTGAACTCCAAATCGCCCAAGGCCACAAGATACAAAATGTAGGTTTAAAGTTGACACTCTCCGTTTCCTCTTCTCATGTTTGTGGATCTCATTCTCAGGGTGCTGACATTTTACTTTTTCTACATCCCTGTCTTCATTTCTTCCTTTACCCCATCATTTGTTTTAAATGTTTAATCTTTTTTGCTACTCCTCCTCAGAGCATGATGGCTTTTGATGGCAGATCTCTTCTCCAGTGATGGGACATTCCTTGGGAAATCCATTTCTTTCAGCCTTGGCAGGGAAGATCATACATTTATTACACAGAACAAAGGGTGTATTCATCAGGGCCTTAAGATTCCCAATATATTTGCCTTCAGCTCTTTTTTCCTCAAACTCTTTGTTCAACCAGGTTACGTTTCTAAGTGCCCCACATCCTATTTTAGTCTCTTGTTTTGGACCCTTCCATATAAAGGACACTTTCATTGTTTCTTTGCTTACTTGTTTGTTCCTTTTCTTTCTAGAAAGAAAAGCTACTTGTTCCAGACAGAATTAAAATGCACAGAATTAATGTGATAGTGGACACTTTACTATTTCTTAATTTCTTTCTGGTTTTAGACCCAAGTCCCTAAAAAGTTTACATAGCTTTTGGATATAAGAGATGGAGGGCAAACAACATCATCCCAGCTAAGAACAGATTTCTGAATCCTTTCTATATTATGTTTTGTTACTAGCCTTAAAAGAAGACTTGTAACTCACCAAGCAAATGGTATGTAGTGACTGCCTGTATACACACAGCCTTCTGGGAAGCAACACAGAGAATACATTAAAAAGGCACGGCTTTGGCCTTCTAAAAGCTTAATTCTGCAATGAAATAACTGCATGAGAAAGAATTATTGTCTCCGTCACACGATCCTATTAGCCCTGGTGGAAAAAAATCCTTTGAAAAGCAACTGAGAAAATGGTAGAGATTTGACCAGAAAATAGATTTGTATTTTCCCCATACCTCCGTATCTCCTCACTTCTCTTGTATAATCATTCTCAATCACAGGACAACAAACCACAAAAACTCTGAAGGGACTTTCCAGACAGAAGTCAACTGTCCCCATAGGAAATACAAATCTTCAAAGTGTCCCTTTCATTGAGCTTGTTTCTTTTTCTACAACAAATGGACACATCGGACATAAAATTTAATTGAGACACACTGAAGAGGGGGTCTGGCTTACCTGAGTAGGCGAGATTACAGCATTCCATTAAGGAGACAGCAAGGCGCTAACAACGCGTTGACCATATCACAGAATCCTGGGCTTCTTTTAATCACCATCCTCTCTTTGGACTATCGTTTAGTTAGGATCTCAGCAGCCTCCGGTTACTCTGCTGCTTCTATTTTACACATCTTTTCCTGTGTGTTTGTTTTAATTTGAGAGCCAGTATGCCTATTGACAATTCTTTGACAGCAAAGGTAAAACCACCAGGAGTGTATCTGTTTATTGAGGACTGACAGCTTTATAGCTAACATAAAAATAATCTAATGTTTATTGGGGCAAATGTTTGGACTGAGGATTAAGAGAAACTAGTGAATAGAGAAAACCTTTTCATCCTATCCAGACTTTTCAAATAAGGTTTGGGATCAACTACATTAAAACGTTTTGTGTTGATTTCTTTAACGCTCTTCCCTTAATTTGTGCCCCTGCTCACTCCCTTCTCCTTCGCTCCCCCAAATTATGTTTAACGACAGGGGTTTTGAAGGAAGTAAATCCTTGAAGAGGAAGATGCTACTGTTCACAGATTCGTTGCTATAGAATTTACACAGGCCATGCAAACTTTCTGGATAACAGTAAAGCAAAATCTAAACCACATTGCTTACCACATCAACTGTCTTTTCTGCCGTTTCCTATAACTTACCTGTAGTAAGAGCTCTTAAATTTCTTCGGTCTTGTTTCTTGTTTTTGTTATTCCTCATCATTGTTGGTGGGGAGGAGAGACAGACTGCTCTAAACTGTTTTAGAACTGGTTTTAAGCCGTTACATTCTTCGTTTTTCAGTTTCTCCTATAGCTAAATATCAACAGCATTAGATTTTTGTCTTTATTTTAAATGAGACGTTTGAAAGGTTTCGAAAAACAGGCAATTCTTTCTGTAAGTAGAGATAGTACCCATTTGGAAGTGGTCTGTTAGATTAAAAATAGTTCACCAAATTATCGTGAGGATAGTGGGACTTCCCTTTACTTTTTTAAACTTGATATTAGCTATAATTCCCACTCATAACTCTTTTTCTACATCTTTCCTCCAAAAAAAAAAAAAAAAGAATTCTGTACTCCTCTAACTTACCCTAGCTATCACTTCTCCTCTCTTTACCACACTTCCCCACCCCCACTGGGTCCTGATCCTATTTTAGGTTGATTAAAATAAATGGGAGGAAAAAATTAGGCAACTTGTTAAAGGTTGCTTGCTAAGGAGTGGCTGCACAGCTAGAAATGCAAACCAGGTTTACTGGCTGCCTCCAGCGCCCCAAGGCAGTTATCTAAAGCGCACTAGCTCTTTCCCTTTGAAAAAAAAAAAAAAAAATTGTGTATCTCCTGACAAAGCTGATATGTGAACATTCACATTACTCAGTTCTCAGTTTCACCACCAGAACTAAATGTCCCTGTGGAGATGCAAAGGTTTTTGTGAGAGTGTGCTGTGTATCATACATGGGCATAGACCAGAGAAATTCCAGGGCTATCAGAATCTTGCAGCAGCTGTGGCTTTTACACCAAGTATGTATATAAAGCTAATTAGCAGGTCGCCACCAGGCAGTAGTGAGGTATTCAAGGGTCAGGATCCTTTCACAGCTATCTTGATGTCCCTGGGACCCTACATAGCACTTGAGTCTTAGATCAGATTCAATAAATGTTTGTTGAAGTCAGCTAAACTAGATTAAAAATTTTAACCTGTTCAAAAATGGACTTGGTCCTTTTTTTAAAAAAGAAAATAACATTATTTATTTATTTACTAAGAGGAACTCCTATTTTATTCCTCAGCAGATTTAATTTATTCTTAATTCCTTTCTGCATCATGTCCATGGTGGTGATGATTGTCCACATTTTATTTATTTATTTATTTATTTATTTATTTAGGTTCCTCCGAGTTTATTGTCTTTGATTCCACATATAAGTGAGATTACACAGTATTTGTCATTCTCTGACTTAATTTTTTTATTATGTTCCGTTTTAAAGTCTTACAATATGTTATCCTGCAGAGATTGCTAGTAAATTGGCAGTTACGGTGTCTGTGGCATTTTCATTGTGTTCCTAGAGCATTAGCTTACTACCTCTTCCTGAGAGCTAACCTAGAGACTTGCAGGCCCTTCTTTGATTTACATGGGGCTAACCCTACTTAAAGAAGGAAGAACATCTCCTCCCTTGATCAGTAGCCACTGTCCTCCTTTGTTCTATTTCCCGTGACTCCTTGGCATTCAGGCTACCCTTGTTCTGAGGGTATTACGTACGCACCGTGCCACGTCTGTGGAGATCTGCTCTTCTTCCCCACACCCTCCAGGCCAGTCTGCATGAACTGCCTACTGAGTTTTCAGGCAGAGTTTATGGTACCGCCGTGGCTGTCTGAATTACTCTGTGAGTTTGCCTTCTGCTTGCTCCTCTGTGTTGGTGACAGGAGTCTTGGAGTGGCAAATGGCGGCTACCATTGTCCCAAGAAGGGCTCCATTCGGGCATGTGACTCACACTGCACAGACGCTTCATGCATCCACACTGTCTGCCTCAGACCTACACCAGCCCTGGTTTTAGAAATCAAATCTTCCTCAGTCTTGGGCTTCTCTGATTAGAAATCTAGAGGTAACAAGTAACCTCTCATAAATCCATCCTTCTTTTGAAACAAAAACTGAAGTCCTCTGATGACACGCTAAGTCTAAGTGAGTCACATTTTATTTTACACTTTCTTTAAGATGCCTGGACCTTTGTTAAGCTCTGCCAGGTAAACAGCATGTGGTACAGGTATGCTGTACTCTCACCCCAAGGAGCTGAACTCAGAACTTGACCTACGGAATCATGTAACACAACAAAACCCTGCCCCAAGCAAAATTTTGCTCAGAATGGAATTGGTTTACTTGTAGCTTAAATTGACCAAACTGATCACGTATTTACGATCCTTAGGACTTAAGAACAAAGTTAAAATCATTTTCTAAGCTATATACCACTCAGCAGCATTTTAAAATCATGTTCTAATTTTATTTATAAAAAGGCAGTTTCCCTCAAAGCCCCTGTAAAAAAAACAATTTAAATAGATTATTTTTATTGTATCTTTAAAGTGATTATAATAAGCTATAGTCATATACAGTGGCCTGGGAATTCACTCATTTCCCCTTGATTCACAAAGTCATAGTAAATAAAGTTTTCACCAGAAAGGTCTAGTGGCCTCCAATAATACAAGCATGGTGTATGCTAAAGACAAATGCAGTGAATGCATAAATTCTTGCTGTGAGTAAAATTTAGATTATTTGAAATTTATGAGATTCTTATATTGTTGATTTTTTTTAGTCAATTTCATGTACTGAGTCATTGACATAAACAGACCTTTAGTTTTTATTACCTGAACAAGAGCCTTATTTTCTTTTCTTTTTAAGAGCCTTATTTTCTGAGATGTTTACAAACATCATCAATAAGTAGCTCTTCAATTAAATTTTTAATTCATTACATAATCATACTTTCCAATCACCCTGAAACAAGCATATTACATACTAGTGTTGTGTGTCCATTAAAAGATTCCTTGCAATTCATGTTATTAAAACTTTATTGAAGTAAGGATTATTCTTTTTCTTCTTTTGTGGAAATAAAAACACTCATGGAGAGAAATGAAAAAGTGAATGGCCCTAACAAGGAAACAACTTCCTACTCATTTCTACTCTCTCGTTAACGCTTTATGCACCTGCCTCTAACTGTATGCATTCATTGCCTGTGTGGTATTTTATCTACACTTGCCTTGGCCATGAACTTTTTTTACTCCTTTGCCTCGATGCTTGCTGATTGACACTTCCATCTCTGTCAACCATTTATTTTCCTTTGAGATTACATCATATTCACTTTCCGAGTCTGTATTTTTTTTCATAGCCCAATAAAATAAATATGTTTCATGACCTTCTTTGATTTGCTGCTTCTTGCCAAGTTTTTTCTAGTTCTTTACTGATCCCCACAACGAGTATTTTACTCTGGTTCTCTCGAAGGTGTGTGTGAGTTGATGAAGTTCCACTGCATAAATAAAACCAAGCCAAAACTTGCCATTCAGGAGATAGAGCCAGAAGAGAATAAAGACCATGTGTCAATATAGAGAAAAAGACGGACTGCAGCTATTTTCCCCCTGCTTAGTATTTATAGTTATTTCCATGGAAACTGCACGTGGACTTCTGAGTACTGAATTTGACCCTGGGGATGTACACAAGTAACTCTGAAAACATTTGGTCCATTAACTTTGGGTTCATCATATACTTCTGCTCACGCTTCGCCCTCACTTCTAACTGCAGATAACATGGAGTGTGAGACCATCGTGTTATTCGCTGAGGGACTTTTGTGTTCTTCTGGGGTTGGGGAGGGGGACAGAGGGCAAAGAGGGGTGGGAACAGGCTCCTTCTTCAGGATTACCGTGAGGTAGAAAATAGCACATTGGCCTTCTGGCGGCTTGGAAGTAAGTGTGAACCCAAGGTTCTTGCACTGACTCTGTTTGTTCAGATTTTCCCATCAGTGACTTTGCCGGACCAAGAAAAATGTACTTATCTTTCTCTGCTGCCCCATTCCCTCCCACACTCTGCCTCTCTTTTCCCTCAGAATAGAGCTGTTTCGGAGATTTCAAATTACAGTGGAATTCTTTTGCGTTCCCCACACAGTACAAAGAACTAGTCACGGTATCTTCACCTGCTGCCTGTTTGTATCCAGACCTTTCAGTTTTATTTGAGCTGAACACGCATACGTATATGTATGCTTAACGATGATGTTTTTACTTTGCTCAGACTTGAAAAAAAAAAGTAAATAAAGCCAGTATAAGACCCCACTTCAGAGGGTAAGGACACCACAGAGGCAAGGGTTAGTAAACCAGAATGTGAAAGAGGAGTTCTAGAAGGAGAGAACTGGTGGCTACCGCCTGTAAACTGTGGGGTGTGAGATACGGTGGGAGCTGCGATTGTGGTTAAAAATCTTTTTTCCTTGATGGAAGTGCTGGTGGTGGAGGACAACTGAGAATTCTTTCAGAATGCACGAGACCACAGATTAATCCTACACATTGCTTTCCATTTTTTAATGACAGAAGAAATACTACATTGAGAAAATGGAAAGAGTAAACATTTGGGTGCCGATGGCTTAAACGTCAAAGTTTTAAATACTAGAATCACGGAGTGGATGTACTAAGTAAACGTTTGCGATATAAAGGTATTCACTTCATCTGTCCAATTCTAGAATTTTGTTCAGGGGATCACTAGCTGGATGGTGTCCTCGGCTTGCCTTGCCGTTGCCTGCACTTTGGACATTTCACAGTTTATTAGCAATTCAAACAGAGACCAATTTTTCTATTTATTTAATACTTGACCCCCATTTTGATGGAGGAGGGGTATGTTCCAGCCCTTGACTGTGGGTTTTCAATTACCCGTGTGGCCTGCCTCCCATTAACAGGAATAATTGGGAACTGGATGTACAAAATACAGACTCACAGCCATTGCACAATTCTGCTAGAAACATGAATTTTACAGGCCTCCGTTAAAGTCTCTTCAAAAAGATCATGTTTTTGTGGAGATTGAAGCTAGGAGCCCTCAGATACATTCTTTCTCTCTCACACATATTTCTCTCTCCTAAAGTGTAAAATATGACCCTCTTCTTTGCTTCTTTAGGGCTAGCATGGGACTCATCACATGAGCCACCAGCATGATTTTTTGGTTCTCTGATAATAGAGTTCCATGGGGGGGGACTAGCTGATGGTCCCACTCTACCTCAGCGTATTTATAAGTACTTAACCTAGTTATGCTAATTTTTTTCATACTATCATTTAAAAATATACGTAATCTCTTTTTAAAAAGTTTTCATTGAAGTACAGTATCATACAGAAAGTACACATAAGCGTACAGTTGCAGTGAACTTTCACAAGCTAGATACCCATGTATCCAGCACTCAGATCAAAAACCAGAACATTTTCAGCTCCCAGAAGCCACCTGGTCCCTCCCTCTATTCACCACCTCACCTGGCCCCCACCAAAGGCAAGGACCATCCTGATGTTGACTCTTTTTAATTTTTAAATATCACATCGTTTTCTCACCAGGTTTATTGGCTGATTTTTGTGGGAGAGCAAAGGGGGGTGGTTAATCCCCTATAGTTGACTTCTTTGCATTGTGGGATTTTCCTAGCCGTTAATTATTAACTTTTCCTTAAAATAAAACTTCCATTGTGTAAGGAGAAAAACTCCACGAGCACAGTACATGTGATATAAATCACTTTTATGTCTGTGAAACAGCTGAGTTTACATTTTTATTACATTGTTTGAAAAAGTATCTTTTCATCTGGAAAGAATCAGTTTAAAATGTGATTGTCAACACAACTAAACCAGTTTTCTGTTTAAAATGGCTGCTGGTGGAGCGAAGAGCCATAATTAAGCCAGGTTTTTCTCCATAGATATTAGTTACTAAAACCTAGAGGCTTTCAGTGAGATTTTTAAAAGAAATTTCTAGACTTTAAAAGGTGGGTAAAGTGTTTTTGTTTAGATGGAGGAAGTAAAAAAGTAGTGAACAAGAATCTTATTGTAAAGTACAGAGTGTTTCCCTGTGAAAGGTGATTTAGTGGTATAGTTTTAAGTTACATCCAAAGTAATGCGTGTATTTATAAAGTGTTACCTAATCGGAATACCTTGGCTTGAACAAGATGTTTACTTGTTAATTAGCAACTTATAGCATAATTTTCTCTCTAAAAATTTTTAGATTTAAATAATTCTGGGAGGATCCACTTAGAATTATACTGTGGTTCAATTAGATTAATCATTCCAATATAAGCATAAACAGTAGTTTTAAAGCCTGCAGTCGTTTGCTTATGTTTGTTAATTTCTTGCTATTTATTTTGAATTTTTTTAAAAAGGGAAGGACAGATCTTTTGTTGGCATTGCTTGCTGCATTGAATTTTAAACTCTTATTATTTAATGAAAATTTGTATAACATGTTCCTTTTATTACTAAAATACTGTCTCTGGAACATGTAATACAGAATTTGACTATACACATCCCCTTTTTCCAGTACCGTGATACTATGATATATGTAGTTTTATAATAGTCCAACTTTCCCAGATTCCTGCTTTGAAAAGTTTATTATTCAAAACATAGGGCAGTCATCACTGTGCATTTGTGTGTGCTAGATAACTTTTCATCTTAAACCAGATTTCTCAAATCCCATGATTTTGTGGCTTTTCTAACAGAGGACTTATTTTTGCACCCTCAAAAGTGTTGCAGGCTCTGGGAAACAAAAATTCTCAATAATCCATTACTGAGTGAACTGTCTGTTTAAATATGGGCAGAACAGAAACCATTTTAAATATCCAGTGTGGACTCATGTGCAAAAGAATTTTGGGAAATCACAGTGCCTAATCCATACCTTTCTGTTGTTGTTTTTTCCCTCCTTTTTTGTGAATTAAAGCAGAATAAATTCAACATTTTACCCGGCAAGAGCAGATGTGACAGAATTTCAAAGGCCGAAGGAGAGATATAATTTATAGACTTAAACAGAATAATGCACCAAAACCCTCAAAAATTAGGTTTAGAAATAATTGAAATTTTTGCACAGATTTGAAACTTTGATGGCGATGATTTATTTTGGCTTAGACATTTCCTTTGAGCTAGCCCCAATGATTATTATACTTATTACCTTAGAATTGTCACTGTAAATATACTGATACTCTAAGATGCCACCACACTTCAAAAAGAAAATTTAACTTTGACAAAAACACTTCTAGGTGCTAAGGCCAGTGCATTTTAAATGCCACCCTATGAAGTTGTGGATCTCATATTTAAACCTTGGATATAGTACTTTGCACATGTCTTTACTTTTTTTTTTTTTTTTAATCAACCATTTGATAGTTTCTTTGACGAAGACTGATAAATTTTTTCAGGAGGAAAGGTGCTAACAAAATGAAAGTATAATGACCTCATATGAGCATCAAATTCCCACCGGTTTTCTTAAAAAGACAAGTCATGTTTCTTCATTCTAACTTTTGTCCTTTTTTCCCTGAAGATACTTGCTCCACTCACCCTCCCCTCCTCCAAAAAAACAACTAAGAAATAGTTTAAGCGAAACATTATCAGCATGTTTTCATGAACTTCAACATCAAATGACTATTAGTCATTTCACTGGATTTAACTATTGATGAAAGATTATCACAGTGATACAGTGATACAGTATCAGTATTTAATTCCAAATATTTCAACTTCCTGTAAATTTTTTTATTTCTGCTATGAAGTTGGTATTTGTATGTATTATACTTATCAGCTCATAAATGAAATTGAGCAGGCCTTACCAAATAAGCCAAATGTTAATATGTAATTGAAATAAAATCCCACAAGGAAACAACAATAACAATAAGGCAACATTAGGCAAATGTCTTTTCCTGGGAAAGCTGTAGATATTTTATTTGGTTGCAGGCACAGTAAAAGGAAAAAAAACCCAAACTCCAAAAATCCTGTTTTCCCCTGGAATTTAAAATTTGACAAGTCCATTAAGCCATAAACCCCCTGGTTGGAAAACTGATCTTTTCTAGGTAAGTAAAACAACTAAAGAGAAAGCAGTGACTTACTTCTCATGAGGGTCAAACCAGTGTGACAAGTTTAGGTCTCAAGGATATGAGGTCCTCTTAGGGAAGGAGAAGAAAGACAGATGACAGCAAAGCACGTACTTTCAATATTGGTAGAATCCAAAGATTTCCATCACGGTTTTAACCGTATGCAGGGACACATTCCTTAGTCAGTTGTGAGATTAAAGAGTACTTTAAATACTAAGTATATTATAGCATTAGAAAGAGAATGTTTGGAGCCTTTCTGTTTTTCAACACACACAGACGTGAGATGCCTGTCCTCCGTTGCTGTGGCCATCGGACTCAGGGGCGGGGTGGGGCTGGGGCTCAGGTGACCCATCACGGGGGTGCGCTCCAGGAAGGGGGTGCCCCCAGCCTCCCCGGCCTCCGTGGCTCAGCCTTCCCTAACCGCCGCTCTTTGTTGAGAATTGTTGGCAGTGACAGCCGTTTGCAGCCTCAGATAAGAGCCGCTGTTCTCAGGTAATGCCCTCGATCAGAGCCCCGATGACAGACTGTGGAGTGCAAGTTTTTTCAGGTGCTCTGTTTGCTCAGTAATCCTTCAGTGCCAATCTCCCCCGAAGAGTGAGCAGGACCCATTGGTAATGGACATCGCCATTAAGCTCGTAATATTTGTCATATATCAGGTTACTTCTTTGTTACTCTCAAGTGATGAATGGATGCTGTTATGCTTTAAGAAAATAAAGCAATGCTGTAAATATGTCCAAACTTATAAAAGTGGCCACTTTATTTCTTGCATTTCTTGAAAAATAAGTGCAGAGTGCCCAGGAAATGCTAGTCTTTTCCTTCCCAAGTACAGACAGCAATGTGCTTTAAGTTAGCTTCTGCAGTTGCTCAGGGTCCACATTAAACAAATTACTCGGAGTGTCTACACCACATGTCGCCTTGGTTTGATACCTAACCTAAGTTTACGCATTGCTCAAGCGTTCTGATTAAAACAGGCATGCTTGCAAAGAACTATTCAAAGAAACCATTTGTCCCTGCCTAAGAAAATCCAAACAGGGAATTCAGGTGTTAAAAATAGCATGAGACCAAAGTAATTCTTCATCCTACTTGTTCCTATGTTAACTAGACATGTTTCTGCATCAGAGGAGGAAGTATAATTTCTTAATTACTTCTTAATTTTTGATGTAAGAAAATCTTTCAGTAAGAGAATGTTCCTAGAAAATGATACTGTACTTATTATTATTTTGTACACAACATTTGCATCTATTTTGTTCATATATTTATATGGTTATTTGGAATAATATTAATTTGGTGTTTAGTATAAAATGGACTGTGCACTCATTCTTTTCATCTTTTCTAAATTAATGTTAGTGTCAACATTCGTTTTGGTTTTTTTTTTCATTTTCACAAAAGTGTGTCCTTTTTGAAAATACCCAGAAATGGATTTCTAGAACTTGCATGCTAAGTATGTTTTGAAACTCTTTGAATTTTTATCTATTGTTTTTAGAAATTTTTTCTTAACTGCCATTGGCCCTGTTGTAAGAAAAGGAAAAAATTAATGGTGAAATTAATCTGTATCATCTCAGAGTTCTGAGATAATATAATAAGTGAGGACTCTAGCCAGGGTAGAAAAAAATGACTGCTCCCCTACCCCACCATAGTTTCCGTAACTTCTCAGGATATTCTAAGAATATATTTGAACGGCCATTTCCCTGACTCTGTCTTAATGGCCTCTGCTTCCCCACACCTTTCTGCTGTTCCTTCCAACTAATACAAAACTCCTTCAAGTCACTGAGAGATGGGGGCCTTGTGTTCTACAGAAATCCGACACATCTGGGGCCACCACATAAATATTAAAGAACACACTGCCATGATACTATAACTTTCATTATCAAAGCTTCCAGGGCTGATTCTGCAACCCTCGGGCAAGAAAATTTAGGAAGGACACTGACTTATCATTACCAAAGAGGTGAGAGGCTCTCCCAAAGAGGTTCTATGGAGGCCCACGGCGTGCATGGCCCAGAACGTTTTCCTGTATGACTCTGGAGTCTGGGGAGCAGGGATATGCCAAGCCCTTCCAGAGTTTCCCCACCAGACCCCACCCCCATTCTTCATGCCGTTTTTTCCCCTTCTTTTCTAGATGGCCCATAGAAGGAGTCTTAAAGTCCAGGTCCATCCAATAGGATGAAAGGAACAGAAATTGTACAGGACATCTGTGGTCCAAGAGAAGAGAATTAGAATGATCTCAGGACTCAGAGAAAGAACTTCACAGAGACACTGTTGGAGGGATTGAACTAAGCATTTGAACTCTGCCTGCAGAACGATGTCCCCGGGAATTTAGACACCATTTAGGGATGTCCCGGCTTCATTTTGCGACATTTCTCCTGACTAGTTTTCAGATGGAGCTCTTCTAAACAGCCTGTTCTGAATAGGCCTGTCCTAATTGCAAGAATATTACAGAATATTTTTTAGTGCCTTGTCTATAGAAAAGAAAATTACCTCCGTTCCTTGTAGCATTTAGATTCAAGTGTTCAAAACCAGGTATTTTTTAAATGCCAGTCTATCGACTATATTTGAAGAACAATATAGACGCTTAAAACGTGCCAAACAGCAGGGAACAGGAATAATTTTTAATGAGTGCCTACTCTGGTTCTGGGTTCTTTATACACATTACATTATGTGATCTTCACAACAACCTTTGAGGTAGATTTTATTGTCCCCATATTATAGGTGGAAACCAAGGTGCCTGAGGTCCCACAGCTAATAAATAAATCCAGGCGTGTCTGATTGCAGAGCCCACACTCTTGCCTGTACTCCAGGGTGCCTCCCAAGCATCAAACCCATGAGCAGGATCCTAAATGACTAGAAGGATCACATTTGTCCCCCAGAAATAATGTTCATCGATACCACATTTTTGTTTCTAACAAAATGCTTCCCTTACCAAAGCAAAATGTCAGTATCTGTTTCCAGCTAGTCTCAAGTCACATAAATCTGTACATTCAGCACTTAATAAAGACTTGTAAGAGTCCCCCAACTTCACCACGGTGGGACTTTGTAATATAAACATGCATTAGAGAAATGAGAGCTCCAACATCCATTTTCCACAGGTGTTACCTGTGCGTGTCTGTTCTTGCCCCTTCATTATTCTTCTTGCTGGGTGACTACATCTGGCCTCTTGAAAGTGCTTTCATCAAAAGAATGCTTTCATATAGAACCCGAGCGTGCAAAGACAACTAACTTCAAATTGAACTTCAATTATGCAGGATGCTGACATACTGATCTATATGCCCTGCTTCTCACATTGTAGTTTTAAACCGTTTAACAGTGGCGATGCTAATAATCATTTGTATTCCAGTAGCATCATTTGGTAAGAAGCTCAAATAGCTTAAAAGCTCTTGTCTCAATTATCCTCCGGGGTAGACGAGGGAAAATATACACACACCTCCACTTCTCACGTGCAGAAAGCCAAGCACAGCAAGGTTGCTTTCTAGACCACTGGCAAAGGGATGGGTCAGACTATTAAATGCCTTAAATGCTGATGAAACCACCAAACGCGCGTGCGTGTGTGTGTGTCTGTGTCTCTGTGTCTGTGTAGTGTTTGTTTGTTTGCTAGTTGGTTTGGTTTAACTGGGTTTTGTTGTCAAACCCAAGATCCAAACAGAATCAGATTCCAGTAAAGACCAAAGGATCCCGAGGGCCTATGGTTCACCCTGATCCCAACTCACAAGCAACCTCCTTTATGTCAGAGAGGAATGCGCAGGTCTTAAAGGTCTTAAAGGATTTCCTGCCCATAGGAAAATTGACCGCATGTTCTTGACCCACTTCTGTACTCCATGAGGACACAGTACTCATTCAGACATTGTGTTGGTCCACCTTTCCCTGGCAGCCACCCTTAGGCAGAGAGCCTGTCAGGTCAAGGACTTAGCAGCAGAATAATTGATTTCTACTTGCGTCATTTCATGTGAGAACCGGGAACAGTCAAGAGAGGATATTCACAGAGCCTCCAAGAATTCATTTTAGGTACCAGTTCGATGCAGTACCTTTTTGCTCCCTCCAGAAAACATGTTTAAGAAGCAAACTGCCTAACGGGTCGTGTATAGTAAGCACACAGAACCCTGGGACTCTGTTTCCTTCTCTGCAAAATGAAATCATGAGAGCTGGCTTGTGGGGTGAGACCAAAAGTGGTGCATAGTAAGTGATCCGTCAATGTTTCTTTTCCCGCCTGTCTTCCCCTCTTGTGGAAGGAAGGGAGACAAAGAGCTGAGCCTGCGTATGTTTGGCCCCTTACTTCCGCTACTCCCACTCTTGTCTCTAGAGGTCTGGTTGGCCTTAGTTTGCTGGTCTGCATCTAAAAGGAAGGGCTGGGTTCCCACCTAGGGACACCTGAGGTCACTAACTCAGTCTAGCTCTCTCCAGCCCTGAAAGACTTTAAGCTGACAAGGGAGGTGAGGTTAGCTCCCGAAATGACAGTGTGCTGCTTCGAGAGTCTCAAGTCGTTCTCTGTAGAACCATCGTCACCCATGGGCTAATTCTCAAGATCTTTCGAGCCCAGAGAATACAAACAACTGAGTCCAATGTTCTAATGGCACAGGGGTCATCCAGACTGCAGGAGTGTGAAAGTCTCTATCAGGAACTATTGAACTTCTTGTATAACAGGCCTGATTTAAAACACTATCTCTTGTGCTAATAAATCATGGAGATCAAGTGTATCTACTGAATGCCGGATTAGAAAATGCCTCAAACCACGGCTTGATTTAAACATTCCTCAGATCTGCCATTAAGAACTCATCTACGGTGCCTGGGCTTCTCTGCCACAGACTAGTAACTTTCATCAGCAGTACCTGACAACCTGAGTAATTTATTTTTGAGGATGCAAAGAGACTTTTCACAAAGACCACAAAAAGAGTGAAAAGAATATCCAAGCCTTTGAATTTTCTTTCATAATTTGATTATTTTTAAAAAAAAAATTTTTAAATGTGTTTGTCCTAGAAACAGCAGAACAAGTTTGGGCGGTGTGTCTCACTGACTGGTGAAGGCTCTGGGGTTAGAGGTGGGGAACAGAATCCACCATGTAGTTCCGATTTGCATTAATTCACACTGACACCTCCAGCCTCGGGCTGGTGCCGGGTTCCCATGGCCGTCCTTCCTAATGCCAAGACTGCCCCCGGCTCTAGCTCCAACCTCACTGTGAAAGTGTCTTTATTGAATCTGGCCTTCCTCTGAACAGTTAGAATTCATTGTTCTAATTGCTCCCAATTAGAGAGTTGATCTAACCAAGTGGGCGATTTGATCACCCCACCCACCACCTACCCCAAATATAAGTTCATGCCCAGTTTCACTTCAAATGATGGAGCACCGTGCAGAATGCTTCAGACTCTGAAAGAGTTAGTGTCATCCCAGAGTCAGTATCATTACCTAGTCACTTAGTTTCTACCTGCAGCTGTCACCAGGCACAACTTGTGTAAGGCTTGGTCCTGAGGACAGTTTTGAGGTGGGGGAATCTGGATGAGTTGTGGGGCTGTAGCTGCTGCTGTCTTGTGCCCTTGCGAAGGCTTGTGACCAGCGACTCCTGTACGAGGCTCCTTAGATGCAGGTGCGCTCCTTTACTGGGTTCCGAGATCCACAGGAACCCCCTGGTATGGCTTCCTTAGACAGTGAAGTGGAGCTGTGCAAAGCCATTAGCCATGCTGGTTGGTGTTATCAGTGCCGCTGTTGTTGAGGGGAAATGTAACTAACGATCAGATGATGCATTTGCATTAAAAGCAGCTTCCACACAGGGCACCAGCGGCTATAAGAGAGCTTCTCTGAGATGTTTTCCACGTGGGCATTTTGATATACTTCCTAGAAACATGACACGTGGGTTTATTTCACTTCCTAGAATTTGGTAGCCCTCACTGCAGGTTTTCTGGGAAACGTGTTGAATATGTACATTGGTGCCGTGTTGTAGGCTCAAAGCTGGTGAAGGGAACAACTGTGCTGATTTTAGTCTAGTGCATGACCCACCATCCTATGAGGAACATACGACTGATGGTTTTGTCCCCTGCTTCGCCGGTCATCCCATCTCCCCAGCTCTTTCCAACACTAGATCTCTTAATCCGTCCTCACCAAATGCTGGTTCTTCCTTTGGAACATTTCTCTGCTTCTTTTCTGCCTTTCCATTCATAACTGCTGCCATCTTAGCCACTTCGGCCAGGCTTTCTGCTTCCTGGCCCCTTCTCTCTTCTCTTCTTTGTGTCCCCTTGTCTGAACACCACTGTCTTCACATCTTTCCTCTGCTCAGAAAGGTATAGAGCCTTGTCATTGCCTCCTATGCTGGGTCAGGTCTTCTATTCCCTACCTTATACTCCCACCTACTTCTCCATTCTCTCAAGCATGCTCTTGGAATGGGTCATCTGAACATCCTCCGCCTCATGCCTTTATTCATGCTTTTTCTCTTACCTTGAATCCCCTTTTCCCTCTCCTTTGTATTCAATCCTACCCATACTTGAACATCTAGATCAAGCCCCACCTGAACCGAGCCTTGCCAAATGACTTCCACCTTCACTAACCTTCACAGACGAAGTAGTGCTTCAGTTGCAGGGAGTCAGTGCACACATTCCAACTGTCCTGCCTCATGATCAGCATTCAGAGGGCAGACATCTAAACGTAGCATTCACAGACCTCAAGAAATATGAAGCTAGCGGACATTTTGTGACTACATGCTGCGACCCGTGCGCACCCGCGAGCTCAGCACGTAATTGGGGTCCAGGTCGTCGCCGCCCTGCAGGTTGTCGGGGTTGAGGTCGGTCTTGTGCTCGTCGCTGGGCTTGTAGCCACCGTGCCGGTCCTCAATGATGGGGTCGAAGAGCTCCTTGAACACGTCATAGGACTCCTCGTCGCCTGCCACGCAGCCCACGGTCATGATGTAGGGGTGGCCCGGGTTGTCCACGCCCGTCTGGACATAATCTTCGTTAGATTTGCAAAAAAGCCCTTGGCAAGAAGGGGAAGACATAAGGTTAGAGCCACTACTGCTGTTAGAAGGGACAGAAGACATGTTAGAGTGTGGCCGCTGCCCTCGGTGCTTTTGGGAGTTTTAATGAGAACCAAACTGGACCCCTCATGGAACACCTGAAGGGAGTTTGAATTAAGTGCTGGACTGGGTGGTGCTAAAGACAGGGCTATGGGTTTGGAGGCATTTGTAGTACCTAGGAGAGGGGTCATGTAGGCTCCAGTGGGTACAGTGACCACCCAACATAGATTACTTCCTTCTTTTTCCATCTCCTTAGTTCAAGTGGTCACGCACTCATTCCTTCTCTCTGTAAACAATCCTGTTCTGGGTACACCAAACAGATAAGGTAGCTTACATTCTCGTGAAAGGGAAAGAAAATGAACACATAAATGCAAAAGACCATTTCAGATAGTGATGACTTCTATTAGAAAAACAAAAATAGACAGATGAACAGGAAGGGGGCTGGGCAACCTAGCTACGATGGTCAGGGGAAACCTCTCTGAAAAGACTACTTTTGAGCTGAATACTAAGTGATGAGAAGCCAGCCCTGCAAAGAGCTGGGAGAAAGAACATTCTGGGTTGTAGGAACTGCAAGTGCAAAGGAATGAGCTTGGTTGGGTGGAGAATAGGAAGGAGGCCACAGTGTCTGGGACATAGTGAGCGTACAGGGAAGGACCACAGTCTCAAACCTGGATGACTGCATTTGCTTCCTGAGAGAGCTGTCCTCTGAGCCTCTTTCCACCCTGAGTGCTTCCTGTGCTGCCACAGTACTCATTAAAATAATGATACCAAAGAACGTTCATGGAACATATCAAGTGTGTCAGACACTGAGTGCTTTACATATAATGAACTATTTAATCACATCCCAGCAACCCTCTGAGGTTGTAGTGTTATCTGTTTTCTCCACTTACCAGATGGGAAAATAAGACACAAAGAGATTAAGTGATTTTCATTGAGTCCCAAAGACAGTAAGTGATGGAGCCTTTTTTTTTTTTTTTTTTTTACCACAAGAAGTAGTGTTTGAATATAAATCTGAATGTGTCACCCTTCTGCCTTAAATTCCTCAATGGCTCCCCCAGACTTTCAGGATTAGAGTGTGAACTGTTTCATCATCTGTCCTTGTCTCTCTCTCCAGGTTTGATTCCCCCCACACACATACGCACTGTACTCTGGACACACCAGATCACGCACTGTCCCAGAACATGCCATGGACTCTCATAGATGCCTTTGCCCGTGGTGTTCCCTCTGCCTGGAATACTGTTCCAACCTGGCTGTTTCTACCATTTGGTCAAGACTCAGCTGAAGTGTCATCTGTTCCTTACCACTCCTTCACCCACCTTTCCACCCTCTGGAGAGATCGACCCCTGACTCATTATCAGTTAATGAATCTGCCCCCTGATTAGACTGGGAATGACTTAAAGGTGAACATTCTGTCAGATTTACATTTTTATCCCAGCTCTTAACATAGTCCCACACTCTTACCAAAACACTGTTGAGTGAACGAGTGAATGGCAGTGAGGAACCTGCCATACTCGGAGCGTTACTTCATGCGAGGAACGGAGTTTTTTGCACATTGTTACAGAATGAACGCTTGTGTCCCCCCACCCTAAACTGATATGTGGAATCCTTCGTTTGCCCCCCAGTGTGATGATATCTGGAGATAGGGACTTTAGGGGGGTGATCAAGGTTACATGAGATCATAAGGGTAGGTGTTGGAAGATGATGACTGTGGTGATCACACTTACAGTGACACAGTCAAGGTAAAAGACAGAGCAGAGTCTCTTCTCTCAGGGAATAAAAAGATTAAAATCATTGATAAGTTAAAAGGCTTTATGGAACGGAGGGTGTATCTGTTTCCGGGTCCTGCTGTAATAAATTACCACAGACGCATGGCTTAAAACAACAGAAATGCATTTATCTTGTAGTCTGAGAGCTGGAAGCCCAAAATCAAGGTGTCTGCAGAAGTGGTTCCTTCAGGTGGCTGAGGGAGAATCTGTTCCATGCCTCTCTCCTAGCTCCTGGTGGCTGCTGGCAATCCGTAGCATTCCTTGGCTTGTGGCAGTATAACCCCGACCTCTGTCTCCATCTTCACATGACCTTCTCCTTTTCTCATGTCTTCTCCTTTTCTCTCTTTTATACGAACACCTGTCATTAGATTTAGAACCCACTCTAACCCAGGACAATCTCATCCCGAGACCCTTAAGTTAATTACATCTGCAAAGACCCTATTTCGTGCCTTGGGTTAGGACTTGGACATATCTCTTGGGATCCCTGTTAAACCTACTACAAAGGTGAAGGGTTTTTGTTTTTGGTTTTGGTGGTTTTTTTTTTTTAAGATGAGAGGGATTTAAGCTAGGTTTTATGTGAGAAAAGGAATGATTGACAGATCAAAACCTTTAAAGAGGCATGAGCCAAAGGTTTCAGTGGAGAAATACACTCTAACAGGAGGAGGTATCTCTAATTCTCTGAGACAAGATGTGTGAAGGTAAATAGATTCAAAGGTGGGGAGCTGGATGTTGACAGATATCCTCTGTGATAACCACTATTTACTCTGTGAAATAGAAGGCCAGATTATCTGCTAAGAGTGAAGAGGGAACTTGAGAAGAGTGGTGTGAAGGTTAGAAATAGCACCTGTGATACTGGAAGAGAGAAAGGGCCAGGAACTTACAGCAGGGTTGTCAAGAATCATCTTGAGCTCCCATTTGGCCTTGGCCACTGTACATTTGGGGTGGCACCAATCTTTAGGTCAGGTGATAGAGTGATACTAAAACCTAAGGATAGGAGCAATTGAAGGAAGAAAGCAGCTGGAAATTTTTAAGAATCGATGGATTGAGTGAGTGCGGTTGCAAATAATAATAATAATAATAATAATAAAAGAATATATTAAGAATAAGGAAAGAGGAGAATCCAAGAACCCAAGAGAAGTCTATTAGAAGAAGTCTGTTAGAGAAGTGTATTAGACTGAGACAAGTGGGAAAGATGGAAGAAGCAGGTCCAAATGAGCTTGAAAGGCAGATACTGTAAAAGCGAGGCAGTAAGAGGGTGAGGCGAGGACAGAAGGATGAGCTGGTGGTCTTTCGCGTCTTGGAGTGTCTCAATTCCAGGTTATGCAATGCCATACCTTGGGAACAGGATGCTACATTGAGGTGGTGGTAAAGAATTTTGAAAATAAGAAGTCAATGAACTATCGGGCTAGGGTGCTTGGGTGGGGTTGAGTAGGATGGCTGGTATTCATGAGCACAAAGCAAAAGAACTTCAATCCTCACGAAATGTGGGCAACCGGCACAAGGTCACTCATAGCTCTGAACAACGGAATAGAGCAGACCAAATACCCCTCTGTTGGGGACAGTCAAAAAATGGTTATTTATTGGTTACTTGGTTACAAAATAAGAATGGCTTTTTCTCTTTCAGTGGGTTTTATTCACACACAGTCTTCCAAACTTGACTTTCAACGTCTGCCGCCCAACGCTGAACGGGTATCTCTTTTCCCACAATGTGGGTTGACTGTTTCTGACTTGGGAAGCTCATAGGTATTTGTCAACTTGTAAAATGATATAAATTAGCAGGATAAAGATATTTTCTAGAGAGCTACACAGACTTCATATCCCTGGTTACTTTAAGTGGTTCTTAGACGTAGCTCCTAGGGATTGTATGTAAGTATTCTGAGAACTAAACTTAAACATAGGACTGAGTTTGTACTCTTCCCTTTTTTTTTTGCTGATGGTTTCCTGAGTGGCAATCATTTACCTTTCACTAAAGCTGACATACTTCTTTTTACAAGTCCTATGGGAATTAATGTCCACTCAAACAGTTCTTGGGCAAAGAGCAATTACAGAATGCTCCGTGTGCAGCTCTCGAATGAGGGAGGTAAATCTCATGGATGATAAGAATGAAATATGTGTTTAATGTTGTTACATTATCAATAGTATAATGCTGCAGAAGTGGTTAAAATCATATTACAGGTCCGTACCCTTGGGATCAATTTTAAATTATTTTAAGTTTTCATTCAAATATTTTAAGTAATGGTTATTTCTAAAATAGAAACATCAGCTTTTTCATTTAATTTGCAACAATTTGTTTAAATAAAATGACAAGATAATTGACACAACTGACATCACTAAGGAGAGAAAAGCTTCTAAAATTAGTCAATGTCCTCATGGGCCAACCATTAATGAGTTCTTCCTGTAACTTTTTGTTTTTCATTTAAAACTAGTCCCTAGGGGTACCTGGGTGGCTCAGTCGTTAAGAGACTGCCTTTGACTCTGGTCATGATCCTGGGGTCCTGGGATCGAGCCCCATATCAGGCTCCCTGCTCGGCGAGAAGCCTGCCTCTCCCTCTCCCCTGTCTCACCTCTCCCTCTCCCACTCCCCCTGCTTGTGTTCCCTCTCTCGCTGCCTCTCTCTGTCAAATAAATAAAATAAAATCTTTTTTTAAAAAACTAGCCCCTAAAATGAATCAACTTTTATTAATAAGATGGATATAGAGCTTTCCATTCCTTTTAGAATTTGAAGTCCAGAATATCTTGTTTTCAAAATCTATCTAGCAAACTATCAGTTCTTTTCCTCTTACTGGCACTACTGGAATAATCTCAGAAAAAATACTGATAAAAACAGTTTATTTTTGTCTGCCTTTTGAGTATTTCCTCCAGTGTCCTATGGAATAATGCCTGCTAACACACAAGCCAAATGAATTGCGGAGACTCACAATATAACCAAGGAGATCAAGGACACGTATTAGGTGATGGCTCCCCGTATCTGCTGATTAATTCATTAGACTATTAGAATTTACAAATGTCTAGTTGCTATTAGGCATAAAACAATCACTAAATATTGAGAAAGCAACCAAATCCTTTTTTGTTCCAGAGCTTCTAGCCTAGTAGAGAATTTTTTTTTTTTTTAAAGATTTTACTTATTTATCTGACAGAGATCACAAGTAGGCAGAGAGGCAGGCAGAGAGAGGGGGGAAAGCAGGCTCTCCGCCAAGCAGAGAGCCTGACGCGGGACTTGATCCCAGGACCCTGAGATCAAGACCCGAGCCGAAGGCAGAGGCTTAACCTACTGCGCCACCCAGGCGCCCCCTAGTAGAGAATTATAACGCCTACACAAATCACTACAATAAATGGCAATAAATTCACTACATAAATTTCTCTTAGATAGAAAAGAGCAAAGAAAGCCCTCCTAGAAATTCCTTTCACCAAGGAGAGAAGGAATTTGAGCTCATAGCTGGCCTTCCCCTCAACTACTAAGTAGAGGTAGACATATTAACCTAAGACACCCACAAATATCCTTCAAATGGACATTTAATATAACTCATGTTTATTCATTATATAAAGCATCAATAAATACCACTGAACCTTCCCCTTGTTTAAATGTTTCCCCACTGTCATATATATATGTACGTATGTATTTATATATGTATGTACACATGAATATATACATGATGGAACAGTTAAAAGCATGTGCTTTCGAGTCAGAGAGACTTAGTCGGGTAGGTTATTTAACTTCTGTAAGCTTCAGTTTTCTCATCTATAACCTACCGGCAACCTTGGAATTCGACACATAAGATTATCAAGAGGATTAAATGAAATTGCAGAGTGGCGGGCATCTGGGAAGCATTCAGTCAGTGTTACTACTATATTTGCTATTGTTTGCTCTTTCTTCTCGGTATGAAATTTTGAGCTCCTTTAGGACAGGGACCATTTATTTTTCCTCTTTAAAACTTATTCAAAACAGAATTCTAGATTTTGACTAAATACTCGGTAGTTGTATGTTGCCTTGACTTTTTTTTTAATTAAATTTATTTATTTTCAGCATAACAGTATTCATTATTTTTGCACCACACCCAGTGTTCCATGCAATCCGTGCCCTCTATAACACCCACCACCTGGTACCCCAACCTCCCACCCCCCTGCCACTTCGACTTTTAAACTTTTGAACATATTCCCTCTGAGAGTGCTGAAATCTGAGGATAAGCCCAGGACAGAGTATTTTTCTGTCACATATTCTTTTTCTGACTTTTCCCGTATAGGCCCGTTAGGGGATCTTTCCAAACGAGTGTTAATGGGTACGGCTCTTGGTGGCTTGGGCACCTTAGCTGGGGAGCCGTGTATCACAGCAGCGTCTGGGAGGCTAACTCATCACTCACAGCTGAGGAGGCACAAACATTCCACATTATTGTTTAGCCACCCAGTGGCTGGTAGGTGTTTGTTTTTTTTTTTTCCTCTCAAAATCTGTCATCAGGCGTCCAAGCAGGCAAAGTATTTTAAGTTTATTTTGAAAGAACATCAAATCCTCAAGAATGCTGGTAAATGTGAGATATTTTTCTTTAGCATAGTAGTTCAGTAATAAAGCCATCTTTAACCAGCTTTTTCTCCTGAACAATGTTTAGCGATCTCCCAATTTCTTAAATCATAAGATCCATTGACTCCATGCCAAGGCATAGTGAAAACAAGAGAAATTGATGTAGGTGATTGGTATGTTCAGTTTTAAAAATGGATTTTGCTTTTTTTTTTTTTAATTGTGCTTTTGAATCGGAACAAAAGAAGATGTAGTTAGTGATTGTTACCATTCCCCGCAGCAGCGTGGGTTTCTCACCCTAAATTATATAACACTGAGCTGCCAGAGAACTATGCAGGAGACCCTTGGTATACGCAGATTTAACACTCCAGGTTTTGAATATTTGCAATCGACCATGAAGGTTTGTGATGTGTTAATTGGCAGTTTTGCTGAGGTTCAAATTTGAATCACATGTACTTTGAAGCTAGCGTTAGGGAGTGATTGAGGAGCTCGTGGGTTAACCTAGTCAGCCACTCAGCATCCCTCTCCAATCAAATGTTTTTGTTTCCAATTCCTGACCTAGGAAGTAATTCTTGGAGTGATGGAAAACCTGGTTTCTGTGAAAAAGAAAAAATAGTCCTCATATGTAAAAGAAAATAAATATATCTTTCAAAAACAGTTGCTTGGTTTAGGGAGATAGTATGTTTTGGAAATCCACATCTCAAGAGGAGAAAAACAACAACAACCACCTAATTTCTTAAAAAATGAGTAGGCTATGTAAGTATCTCCATATTCACATATTTGGAGATTTTTCATATCTCAGGATTTTTCCCTTATAAATACCAAGGATTTCCAGACACGTAGTTTAGAGGATCTGGATGAGATTTTAAAATACAAAAAGCTTTCCCTTGCTTTGACTCTAATGCTGTTGCAATATGGTGGCTAAGTGCCAGGCTACAAGGATTCTATCTTCTTAGGAAGGCTCTCCGTGGCTTTACTTGCTCCTCAAGGAGCCTGTGCAGCCTGTGAACAGTCCCTTGTGGCCAAGCTGTGGTCTGGAAGTGGCACATTCTGGAAATGTGAAATCTTCAGGTGTGGCAAGCTCTTCTGTCATTGGGCCCTGAGGAAGATGGTGCTCCCCCCGATACTGCCCGTGAGCTCAGATCTCTGGGCATCAGCACTTATCAGACAGGGCCAGGGCCGGGGGGCCCTAACACTGCACTGTGTGTAACAAAGCCTTCTCTGATTCACTGTAAACTAAGAAGGCAGCAGGTTTTATAAAGCTTAAATGTGTTGAATTTAAAAGGATATTCCTTATTAATTTTTTATGTTAAAATGTCCTTTTTAATAAAATGATGGAGAGAGTAGCTGATGGGAATTTTTTTGTCTGATTCTCTTGCACATTAAGACTAAAAGGTGGCAACTTTCTGTAAGTTCCCCCAATGATGGAGAGAGTAGCTGATGGGAATTTTTTTTGTCTGATTCTCTTGCACATTAAGACTAAAATGTGGCAACTTTCTGTAAGTTCCCCCAATGTGTTTGAAATTTTGCATATCTGGGAACTCTGAGAGACTGTATCTAGTTGGAAGGTTTTTTTTGTTGTTTTTTTTTTAAAGATTTTATTTATTTATTTGACAGACAGAGATCACAAGTAGGCAGAGAGGCAAGCAGAGAGAAAGGAGGAAGCAGGCTCACCCCTGAGCAGAGAGCCCAATGCGGGGCTTGATCTCAGGGCCCTAAGATCATGACCTGAACCCAAGGCAGAGGCTTAACCCACTAAGCCCAGCCAGGCACCCCTAGTTGGAAGGTTCTAAGCTCAGCAAGGGAGAAACTCCTCTAGAGAGCATAAGTTACTGCTTTGGATCAGAAAGAGACATAGTACGGCCTCTGGGCTTTTTGCACAAGTGCATCTGAGTCCTCGGGTCACACCTGAAACCAGCTCTTCTGTGGCAGTGTGTTTCATTGCCACTCAAGCTATTGGACCAGCTGTGTTTACATATATTGAGCCATTCAAAGTAAGTGATCTTTGTTCTGATAACAATGGAGGGAGTTGTACTCTGCATTCATAAGCTGCTTCAAAAAAATCCATTCTTGGCTATCATCCAAAAATGACAATTGCAAAAATTAGATTGAATCAGTGATTTATTTTGTATCTTTTTTTTTTTTTTTTTAGTTGTGGTATTTCTGTTTTTATAAGACTCAACACAGTTCTTGAAGAATGCTGAGATTTACAAATTAAGGGAAATCTTAGGCAATAATTTTTTAAAGCATATTTAAGATGTAAATAAGCAGTCAGGCTGAAGACCAGATGGGCTGTCAGATAACAAAACTTGAGCTCACAAGAGATGATTCTTAAAAACTTACATCTTCACCTGTTGTTTACCGCAGTGGAATGTTGACACATCAGTTACCGTGCTGTGGAGTCAGAACGCAGCACCTTAGACCCGATCCCCAGGAAGGGCCTTTAAATTTAGACTTCCTTGATAAAGAAGAGACATAGACTAGGATTACATGAGAACATAAGGTGGACATCGGCATATACGTTAAACAATATCTAAATAAAACAGATATGCAGAAAATCAGCAGGGTTACAAGAGTAACAGTATATAGCCAACACATTTTTAAGACTGATTATACATATAACATAATTACATATGGCAAAATGAAATACAGGCAGCCTCCAAATCTACCTACATTCCCAGTAAAGGTTACATAAGTAAGAAAGACATAAGTCAAATCTGATTTCCTCATAGAAAGAGTTATAATAGGGGATTATATGCCTCACCAAGAGCATGATGCTTAACGTTTTCTAGAAATCACCAGAAATCATAAATAATCAACAGCAAATGCTGTGTATACTTAGTGTAATGCTTTCTGAAATGGATATAAACCAAGAGGGCAGTCCATCAGGTCCCAGTCTTAGAGACAAGCTCTGTCTAGACCGGAGTCCCTGACTGAGACGGGGATGGGTTCTGGACAAGCTCTTTGAAGGTGTGTGGCCACCACCATCGAAGATGCCAGTAACTCTCTGACGTGACAGGAAATGTAGATTGTCCTTCTTCAAACAAGACCCTATGCCAGGCCCTGTGAGGACGTGACAGTAAGTAAGGTAGACAACAATGGTCATCCCAGAAGCATAAAAGTAAGAAATCTTAGTTACAGAAATGTAAAAATAGAAATGACACAACAATTTAAGTATTTCCGTGCCACTTGAGGTTTCATATTCTGAGAGATGTCTTCAGTTTCTTTGTCACGGATTCTATCTTTGTAGCAAAAACATGGGTCTACATATTTTAAAAAGAATTTCAAGCAACTAAGAAAGTTAAAACCCTAATATGCCCTTGGGAAAAGAAGTATGTAAACATAGGCCATCCAAAGATAAATTGCCATTCTTGTTAAGCATTTGGATAATATGGAAATAATATGATGAGAGTAGACTCTCCCTGGGATTTTTACAAATCTAGCTCTGTTTTGTGATCACTAGTATTTTATTTTAAAACCCTTTTCCAATGTCGATAAGTGAAAAACTCCTAAATTGGGAATGACCTTCAAAACTGATACCATTTTAAAAACAATAATTCTTTAAGGGCTATTGAAAACTCCTTCAAAATAATAATAATAGCAATAATAATAATAAATAAAGAGGGCAAGAGGAAACTTTTGGAGCGATGCATATATTTAAGGGATAGATTGTGGTAATGTTTTCACAGGTACGTACTTGTTTCCAAACTCATCAAGTCATATATATCAGAATACATACAGCTGTCTGCAAGTCACACCTCGACAAAATGGTTTGGAAAAAAAAGGAAAGACGAAAGAAGTCTCCTTCAAGAACAAATTCTTCCAGGGACGCCTGGGTGGCTCAGTTGGTTAAGCAGCTGCCTTCGGCTCAGGTCATGATCCAAGCATCCTGGGATCGAGTCCCACATCAGGCTCCTTACTCGGCGGGGAGCCTGCTTCTCCCTCTGCCTCTGCCTGCCATTCTGTCTGCCTGTGCTCGCTCTCTCCCCCTCTCTCTCTCTGATAAATAAATAAAATCTTTAAAAAAAAAAAAAAAAGAACAAACTCTTCCATTCGTGAGACTATTGAAGGGAGAGGGAGAAGCACAATTCCCAGAGAGAGGAAGAATTTGTCATTGTTGGAAATAGGACAGAAACACTAAAAAGAACCAAGATAGAAAACCAAGACAAGGAAATTTGAATTGTGTTATCTGGAGAAGAGCCCCACTATTGCATTTCCAAATAAATTCGTGTCACTGCAGACCTTTCAGTAACACCCAGTTATCTGTGTTCCTGTCTCTTCAGCTTCAACAATACCAGGTGATGTCACAAGTGACATCATATTGCTTTGTAAAGGAACAATACAATAGAGACAGTCTAGCGGTTGGATTTTTATCACCTTTAACTGTAACTATCATTTGCCGGTACTTAGCCAGGCATTGTGCTAGCCTCATGCATGCATTACGCATCTTCTAAACAACCCTAAAATCTGACTTCTGTGGCTGTCTAAACTGACGAACATGGAAGCCAAGATTGAGAGCAGTTGAGTAACCCCCCTCCACCCCGCCCTGTCACAGTGTCTGGATTGACTGGGACCCAGGTCTATCTGAAAGCAACATTAGGTCAGCGTCAAACAGTTGGTGTGCTTTTTTTTTTATCCTAGCCACGTGGATTACAGATGTAGTTTCAAAAGTGAATTAATTGGTATTTAAGCCCAAGTCGCCGTCAGTTTACTGATGTGGGTTTTCCGTCTGTGCTTTCAGGCTGTCAGTGCTAATAGAAAGTGACCCAGTTGCTTCCCTCCTTGTTTCTTTCAACACTAGCATTGATACTGGGTACATCTCTCTTGCTTGCTGGTTCTGCAAAGCCCATGGCAAATGCACGAAGCCGGTAAACAAAGGCTCTTGCCAGTAGGTGATTCCACGGCCACAGAAATGTGACGAGCCAATTGGAATCCTAAAAATTCTTAGAGTAAGGGAGCTGCAGGCAGCTACACGCCTTTCCATGCTCCGAAATTCAGTGAGACGATGTCACAGGAGTTGGCCCAGATGTGTGTCCGGATTACAACACCCACGTCACAGCAGTGTTCACGGCACCAGATGTCCAGTAAAAAAGGGTTAAAACCCTAGATCTGAAGCCTGTTTTGCCACCTCCTCACCAAGTGCCCTGGTGAGACAATCCTCTGTGATTACCTCATTATTCATCACCTCCCAGCAGATACCAGTGGGCTTGATTTGCTGGGCTGGAAATCCTTTCGGGTGTCATGTGTCAGCTGAACAGGCTTAGTTACAATAGAGCCTGATTAGTTTTCACCTTGGCCTCATAAAATGTGGCATATGTAGTAGCATAATGGATTAGGAGGAAAAGAGCATTCACTACAAGAAGTGAGTAAGTGTAGTCCTGGGATTTATACATTTGATCTTGGGTGTATTTGACTCATTCCAGCTTTTCAAGATTTGATGCCTCCTTTCCGCCCTAAAATAACTCGTTCAAATTCTCACTTTTTACTCGTATGCTGATTTTGCCTGGGTGCTGCACCAAATGTATGGACTTAAGCTTCATAGCCTCTCTCTAAGGCAAATCTTCATACCCCAATCTGTTCTCCACTCTAAGAGGAGATACTTATGAACACAGACCTTAAGTGATAAACATGCAGCTATTCTGTGAATGCAAAACAAAATCAAAATAAGAAGTCAGGATTTTCTCTCAGTCGGTATATGCGGGGCCCACAGAGGTGGAACTTTGCTCTTGCCGGAATCCAGTATGGCAGCATTTCTGTCTCCAACTCCATTCCATTTTTTAAACTCACCTCTTATATCAAAGTCGTATTACCAAGCACTAGGAGAGAGATCAGACAGATTGAATTTAAAATCCCTAACCTGGGAGTATCAAGTCCACTGAAAAATTAATAAGCGTAGAAGTCACTGAATATAAAACAGAACAAAATTAGAAAGCTTAGAGTAAGACCGAAGAAAGAAATACTTCAGCATCTCCGACATGCCTGATATTAGGCATCATTGATTATACTTATGACAGTATAAGTGGTAGCTACATCATTCTGAACAGAAATGTCTTCCCACAGTATCGGCATGTTGAAGACAGTGGTTCCTGATTATAGATACCTACTGGAGGGCCCACATTGGGCTGAACACATTATATATGTTGCTTCAGATGATCGTCATGCCAACAGGACCCTTCTTAGAGATACAGAAATTCTGTCGAGATACAGAAATAACTTGTCAAGGGAGTAAGTGATGGAGCCTAGAGTTGACTTGTTAATGGGACTCCAAGGCCTGACCCCACCATGCAACAGTTCAGCGGAGTCAGTATATGGAGTATTGGGAGAACAGGACAGGCAAAGGAAACAACGTGAGCAAAGTCCCAGAGAGAAAACATGGGAAATGCGCAGAGAATAGAGAGCAGCCCACTCTGGTTAGGAGCTTGTGGACAAAAAGAGCGGGAGATAGAGGCACCTAGGTGGCTCAGTCAGTTAAGAGTCTGCCTTTGGCTCAAGTCATGATCTCAGGGTCCTGGGATCAAGTCCCAGATCAGCCTCCCTGCTCAGCAGGAAGCCTGCTTCTTCCTCTCCTGTGCCTCCCCCACTCCACTTGTGCTCCCACTTGCTTGCTCGCCCTCTCTAATAAATAAATAAAATCTTAAAAAAAAAAAAAGTGCAAGATAAACTAGAAAGGAAATTAAGCCAAGTCAAAAAAGTCATGGAATCCAGAATAAGAGTGGGCACTTCCTTTAGTTGCTATAGTTAACCACTGAAGACATTTGAGCAAGAGAGCAATATGACAGGATTATACTTTGGGAATATCAGTTGGACAGGAATGTACAACTCAGACCAGTATTTTGCCAACTTTCTTTGATCACAACCAAAAGTAAGAAATACATTTTTCATTGGAACTTGGTACATGCATATTTAAAACATGCATTTCTAATTGAAACAAAATTTGTCAGGCGCCTGGTTGGCTCAGTTGTTAAGCATCTGCCTTCCGCTCAGGTTATGATCCCAGGGTCGCAGAATCGAGGCCCACATCAGGCTCTCTGCTCAGCTGCGAGCCTGCTTTCCGCCCCCCCCTTACTCTGCCTATCTCTCTGCCTACTTGTGATCTCTATCAAATAAATAAATAATATCTTTAACAACAACAACACTTGAGGAGCACTAGCTCCCTGACTGTGAAAGCAGTTTCTGTCCTCAGCCACCCCTGCTGGTGAGTGCTTCATCTGGGGTCAGTTCCTGAAGTTATGGAGCTCTGGGTCCCACAAAGCCATGCTGGGTGTTGTGCCGGCATAAGTATATATATATGAATGTGTTTCAGTGTAAGTTTAGAATCCCTTTCATTGTGTTATCTCAGTCTCCAATCAAAAGCAGCTTGTGCTTTAATGTCTCATGGGATGATATACGAAAACCACTCTTCTTAGACTTATTTTTTTTCCTCCATCAATTCTGTTTTTAGCAGGAGTTCCCAGGACTCAGACCCAGCTTCTGTGGCCGGAGGAGCGATCTCAATGAGAGCCAGCCCCCAGAGCCAGGGCTGAGACATTGTTCTTAGAACAAGGGACGGTGCCTCTCTGGCTCCTCCCTTGGGATGCAGTTGTCCTGGGAGGCCAGGACAGTGTCTGTGCTAATGGATTTGATAGGACTGCTATTTTCTGGTCTTCCCATGGTGCCCTAATGTGTCTGGCTCCTGTGTGAGCACCACTTCAAATCAAGCAGGGACCCCACACCAGCAGTGAACATCTATTTCAAGCCCAACACCCCCACCCAAATACCTGGGGCAGTCCAGCAAGCATTTCTTCTCCAGCCCCAGAATCTCGGGGTTCTTCCTGGTCTCATCTCCAGTGGTGGAGTGACTAAGAGACACATAGTTCTCCTTGAAAGCATTCATCACCTTTGTATTCATTAGTTATTTTCTACCAGTGTAATATCCTCTCTCTACCCCACGGACTATAAACTCCATAAGGACAGGGAAGAGCTCGTGTGATTCACCCCAGTATCTCCAGCACCACCCAAGCACAGCTTAGCAACACTCCCTAAATATTTGTCACATTGTCACATGGACAAAAGAGAATGAGAGAATGAGCAAATAAATAAATGAGTGTTCTCTCTGCCCTAAATCTTTCCAGAGAAAAACCTTAATCTGGGGCTCTGTGGTACTATTCAATCCCATCCTGGATCGGTGTATCAGTTTTTTTACTGAGTGTTTAGAAGTCTGCACTGAATATTACCTAATTAGCATGTTTCTCTTGTTTTATGAAATTACGGGGTCACTCTTTGAAATTCTGAAACCTAATCTCTTTACTCTGCATGGTTTAATTCAGGCTTTTAAATTTTTCTTAAAGATTTTATTTATTGGGGCGCCTGGGTGGCTCAGTGGGTTAAGCCTCTGCCTTCGGCTCAGGTCATGATCCCAGGGTCCTGGGATCAAGCCCTGCACTCGGCTCTCTGCTCAGCGAGGAGACTGCTTCCCCCTCTCTCTCTGCCTGCCTCTCTGCTTGCTTGTGATCTCTGTCAAATAAAATAAATAAAATCTTAAAAAAAAAAAGATTTTATTTATTTATTTGACACACAGAGAAAGAGCACAAGAAGGAGGAATGGCAGACAGAGCAAGAGGGAGAAGCAGGCTCCCTGAGAGGCAGGGAGCCCGATTTGGGGCTTGATCCCAGGATTCTGGGATCATGACCCAAGCTGAAGGCAGTGCCTTAACCAGCTGAGCACTGAGCCAGCTGAGATACTGGGGTGAGCCACTGAGCCACCTAGATGCCCCTAATGCAGGCTCTTTAAACTAGAAGGAGAGAATCATGACATGATGTTTACCTTCTTACAGGAGTCATAAGGTCATGTATCCACGTAACTACAGGTCTGTATAATTTAGGTAATGGGCCTATTTTTGCCAGATTATCTGAGAAAGTATGTTGGGTTAACTCAATGCCATATTTTTCACTTCTGCTTTGTGCTGCAGAGATGCAGTAATACTAACATTTATTGACCGCTAGCTATGCTCCATACACAGATGTAAGTTCTCTACAAACACTATCTCAGTCTCCATACCAACTCAAAGAGAGCAGCATAACATCTCATTTTACAGATGAAGAAACTAAAACTTAGAGAGATCCATGCATAGGGTCCCACAGTTACTAAGTGCCAGAGCCTGGATTTGAACTAGGATTCAATTTCAGCTTTAAATGCTGGATAACCACATTGCATGATACAGAATCGATTACAGTTCATACTTCCAAATTCAGATGAATTTGCAATATTCAGGGAAGGCTCCACTTTATAAATGCACCCCCCCCCCCATGAATCTGGTTACGCACTTAGTTTCAAATTCTTGCTATCTGTGTGACTTTGAATAAATCTCACAGCTGCCTTTCTCAAGAGCCAGACACAGTTTCCACTGAGGGCCAGGCCAGGGGAGTATCTTAGTGAAAAGCAGTCCCATGACCCAGAGCTGCTTCTCCCCTCTTTTGGATCTATACTCACCTCAGTTTCCTCATGTGAAAAAATGGAATTAAGAAAATCTACTTCGGGGATGCCTGGGTGGCTGGGCATCTCACTGGGCTCTCTGCTCAGCAGGGAGCCTGCTTCCCCTCTCTCTCTCTGCCTGCTGCTCTGCCTACTTGTGATCTCTCTTTCTCTCTCTCTCTCTCTCTCTGTGTGTCAAATAAATAAATAAAATCTGTTTTTAAAAATTTAATAAAAAAAAATCTACTTCAGAATTATCATGAGAATTAGATGAAATCATATATAGAAAATAACTAACTCAGTACCTGATAGGTAATAAGCACCCCAATCTGGATTGGTATTGATGTGATTTTGCTGTTGAGATTAAAGTCTTCTGACTACATGACTGATCCCTTCCGTAGGACCACTGGAGGAGAGAGCACCTCAGGTCTGTAAGAAGTCTAACCAGAATTGTTGATATTGTCTTCACTAGGTTTATTGCCACATGGTACCTTCTTACATATGCAAATTTAGTTCATCAAAATCTACCTATAATCCCTCATGATTCCCTGTATTTTGAAACATTGGACTGGATAAAAATGGGATTTGAGCTATAATTTTCTCCTCTCTTGTCTATAGCCCACTCTTGAGCAATAATATAAACAGAAATCTGGCAGCAGGCAGGAAAAAAGAACAAAAATAAAATGACCTCAAATACTACCCATACAAGGTGAATAATTAAACCTCATAACGGAAGTTAACTATGGTTTTGAAGTCACTCAACCTGTTGTGTATTAATTTACATATCTTTGTAACTGATTTGATAATTCAGTTAAACTTTTCTAAATGTCATAATAGCCCACATTCTTATGTATCATCTTTTTATTATCCAGACCAATCCCATGTTAATTTTTAAGTTGTTTCTATGCAAGTATATCTTAATGCCAGGAGAGCAGACAAGTGATTCACAAACTGAGCTCTTAAATGGGCTTTTCCCCAACTTGCTGTGTGGCCTCTGACAAGTCAGTTAAGACTATTGGTTTGTTACTTTATATACAAAACGCAATGTATGATCCTCCATGAAAATTTGTGCAGGTTAACTGATTCTCAGTAATTGCTACAAATCATTTAAAAATTCTCTTCAGCAGGCTCTGCACCTTGATTGTGTCAGCTTGAGGAGCACAGTTCCTGCCCCTTCAAGGAAGTTGTCTGAAGGGAAGGCTGTGGTGAGGGACACATCTGGCACAGAGCAGGACACTAATGTGATAGGCACTCAAAAGGGAAAACAAAAAAATGGACGAGAGAGTAGCAAAGTCACACCCCCAGGGGCTGGTCGTGCCTACCTAAGCAAGGGAAAAATGCTCCCAGGCTTCCGTGTGGATGCACAAACTGAATGGTGAGGTGGCACGTATAATGGCGACATTTCAGGAGATAATGGCGAGGGCCAGAGCTGAGCCCCACAAGGCCTGAGATGAAAGGAAAGAAGAACATCTCTGTGGCTTTAATTAAAGAGATGCCTTTAAGCCCGGTCTAGACAACCAGTTGGTTTCAAGGAACGGCTCTGCCGTCTCTGAGAATCTGCCAGACAACTTTGGCAGAAAGGAAAAGTAATAACGAAGCAGAAACCATTTGATACCCTTTTTTTTCCCTTTTCCTTTCTTTCCTCATCCGTCCTTCCCTTCCTTCTTTTCTCTTCTCTTGGGATCGACGTTCCTCCCTTCCTGTTTTCCTCTCTCTCTCTCTCTGGAAAGGAACATTCTCCTGACCGAGCGTTCCTGAAGGGAATCCTCCCAAACACACTGGCTGGCATTCCATGTCATCAGTAGGGGTGGAAATGAATGAGGGAGGTGAACACGGGCAGAAACTATGTGTGAGAGAGCTTTTTTCGCGCTCAGACATCTCTGACTAAGCCATTCCCTTCAGCACGGAAAAATCTCGAGTGACTAGACAGACTCTGGGTGTGCCAGTGTGTGGCAGGCCGTCCCTTCCCTGTGACAGGCAGCGATGGCACTTCGTTCTCGTTTCGTTCTCTTCATGTCTCATTTTTCACTCCCACTAGGTTTGAGAGGGCTTGGTCGGTAGGGACCAAGCTTTTCCTTGCCTACCCCTCAGATGATGCCGTCAACATGGCGGTAATGTAGACACGCCTAGTAAAGTGTGATTTGGGTCAGCTTTGCTGGGGCGTGTGATGATACAGAACAAAGCAGTCCAAGTGCTCCGTCACAGGGGAGGCAGCCCTCACTGCCCTTGGGGTTCCAGCGTCCGCAAGTCATCGACAAGCTAGCTGCCAGGGAGCAGCCGGGTTCACGCCTCACTCACCGAGAGAGAACACATGCGCGAGAAGATGCACACTGAATTGTTTACTCAGATGATGTGAGGAAAAAATTGCCCAGGGACTTAGCAGTTTACTTTTGTAACTGCTTTAGTCATCATCTGGAGATGAGAGCTCTGACCTGTGAGGGGGGACGTGGGCCACCTTTTTCTGCCCATATTAACTGAATTATTCTGTTGTCCTGGTCTTTCCCCCCTCCGGAGGTGTGGTTGTCTCAGGTTAGGGTATAAAGGAGGTCATTTCAGGCAACACAGCAGGGACAGAGTGTGAAGGCTCCGAGGGCCCCTTGTAATCCAGGCCTCTTCTCGGCGACAAAAACATTTAGAGCCTGTCTGGAGAGAGTTTGTAAAATCAGGGAGACTGAAGACAGAATAAGCATTTCCATGTCAGCACAACGAAGTGTCCCTCTAAGAACTGTGAAATGGAGAAGATGTTCACTGGGAAAGGGTGTCCTGGTTTTCTGAGAAGGAAACTAAATACACATATAAGAATAATTTCCTTGGATCTAGATGACAACTTTGCTTTTGCACAAAAGAGGCCAAGATAGTAGGAAGGGTGCCCACGCAGAAAAGCATATTCAGAAGAAAAAAGAAAACGTTTCTGAGGGGATGTGTAAGGCAGGCCTGCTGGGGCACATTTCCTCTCAAAGACCTCTTGGCCAGTGTTTTTTTTTTTTTTTTTTTTAAATCCTGCAGGACCTGCACATCAGGGGCTCGCAGGTCACTGTGAGATGCTGAGCCTTGAGTTCTCTCCCCATGCAGACCAGGCCTGTGACTCAGGGTGCCATCTCAGCCTGAGAGTACGATGAAGAGCAAAAACGCCCACTCGCCAGACCTCTGTTGAGCCTTCTTCCTTCCCACCGATAAAGCGCGCTCCCGAAGCGAAGCTGACTCAGCCTGGAGGAAGCTCATCCTTTCCCCTTGTGGCTCCACCTCGGTTGTTAGCCTCGATGCTCCTACTCAGAGCCGCTCTCTTCAGGACCGCTTGAAGTTCTAGCAAGACCAAAGAACTGGTTTCCTCACTGCCCATCCGAATAGGCCTAATCCTCACGCAAGAGAACCTCAGGTCTTTTATAAGCCTTTGGGGTGACTGAGACTATTTCTCTTCTCAGCTGAAAATGCAGATGGGACTTATTGCTGGTTTCCCTCCGTCTGGGCGAACCAAACCCAAGTACATAGTACTTCATAGTACAAACCTAGAACCTTCTCTTTCTCTTGGCCAGGCTAACCCAGTAGAAAGGAAAACTTGTCTTTCTGCTTGACCATTTTGCTTTCAACACAAAATCCCCTCCAGTATTTCCATACAGGCCCAAGGACCTGACATAACTGACTGGTTTAGAGACATCTGAAATATAAACATTAGAAACACTCCACCCCTCTCCTGGGTCGTGCCCTGTGCCTGGAGCAAGTCTGCTGGGGCCAATTGCTCAGGTTCATCCTGACTAGACCTGCCTGGCTGGGAGTGTAGTTTACACATACAAAGCTAACTGCTTCCACAAAGGGCCACCGGAGGCCCTAACAGAAATGTGAAAAATCGCGCAGGTAATCGTGTAGAGCCCCAAATTTACTGCTTCAGCAAAAATACTGTCAGAGAGGAATTGGGCACCGAGCTGAGGTTAAGCAGCAGGCTGACCTTGCCTTCATGCAGGCTCTTCGGGAAGGTCTGAGTCAGCCTAATCAGAGCTCGCCGTGGAATGGCTGTGGTGTGTGGGAGCCCCCCTAGGCAGCCTGCATCCATTGTGGCACAGTCACTTTTCTGCTACTAAGTGAAAAAGGCAAAGCCTGTTGTTAAAGGATCCATCCAAACCGCCTAGCTGTGGATATCCAGCCCTCTCCTCTGGAAGAGGGTGTGCCATTTACTGGACATGGTGACAGAAGCTTAGCCCAATCTTTTCACCACTAACCACTCTCAGAACGGTCAACAAGCTGGTTTGAAGGTAAAGAGCCTTTGGACTGCAAAATATTTTGCTTTTGCTCACAAAGCAGAAATTCTAACAGGTGCTAGTGGTGACTTTGGCATCAAAAGGCATATAGAATCAGGGCACCTGGGTGGCTCCATCAGTTAAGCATCTGACTCTTAGATTTCAACTCAGGTCATGATCTCAGGGTTGTGAGATCTAGATCCATGTCAGGCTCCACACTGGGCGTGGAGCCTGCTTAAATTCTGTGTCTCCTTCTGTTCCTCCCTCCCAATGCTCCCCCACCCCACTCTCTCTCTAAAATAATAATAATAATAATAATAATAATTAAAATGTTAATTTTAAAGGCTTATAGAGTTAATAACAGTCCATTTATAGAGCTCATGCCATCAAATTTTGACTACAAGCAAGATCTAGAAACCATCTGCATATCCCTAAATGTTGAGACCAGTTTTTTAAAAAAATGTAGTACATTCAGACTGTGGAGAGCCAGGCAGCCACAAAAAACCGTGATGTAGATCTTCAAGGGCTAATATGAAAGCTGTCAAAATATATTAAGTCAAAGGCAAGTTATAGACCAATATGTATAGTACAATTACTCTTATGTTTAAAACAATTATCTGTATGTTCATATGTTTGATACGTATAGAAATTTTTGAAAATCTCCAGAAGAAAATGAATGATCAAAGTGTGGACTACAATAAGGACAGAAATTAGGGTGTTTAGAATGGTTATAGCAATTTGATATGACCACTACATCCAAATCTGTGATCTGTTGAACTTAATTTTGTTAATTTTTTAAAGATTTTATTTATTTATCTGTCAGAAAGAAAGAATGAGAGAGAGCACAAGCAGGAGGACCAGCAGAGGAAGAAGAGGAAGCAATATCTCCACTGAGCAAGGAGCCCAATGTGGGGCTCGATCCCAGGACCCCGGGATCATGACCTAAGCCAAAGGCAGACCCTTAACAGACTGAGCCACCCAGGCATCCCTGAACTTAATTGTTTTTTAAATTGGTTGGCATTCTACATGCTTTTGGGTCCTTTTTTGTAATTGTCCTGATAATTAATTTTTTTAAAGATTTTATTTATTTATTTGACAGAGAGGGATCACAAGTAGGCAGAGAGGCAGAAAGAGAGAGAGAGAGGAGGAAGCAGGCTCCCTGCTGAGCAGAGAGCCCGATGCGGGACTCGATCCCAGGACCGTGAGATCATGACCTGAGCTGAAGGCAGCGGCTTAACCCACTGAGCCACCCAGGCACCCCCTGATAATTAATTTTTTTGGTATTTTATGAAAGTATTGGTTTGTGAGGACTGAAAATAAGGAAAAAGTATTCCTTTACCAAAGCACATTTAAGATGTTCTAGGAACACAAGCAAAGAATCCTGTTTACACTTTAACTTCATGCTTTCCATGCTTTATGTACTATTTGAATGTTTACTTTGGATATGTGTTACTTTTATGATTAAATATTTTAAAATGTTTAAGTTTGGGTGTAAGAAATGATACTGGGTTATTGGTTTTCTCTAGCACGTCCTTCTCTGACTTATTTGTCCTAAAGCCTCAATCACAGCTCCTTTTGTGCCTCCCTCATGCTGAGAATAGTCCAAGCTTCAAGAAGAAGCATTTCTCTGGGAGGAAGGCCAAAGGGTGCCAAGAGAAATGGGCAGGCAGTGACCAGTTGAGAAAGACTCCCTGTATTCTGAAAAAAAAAAAAAAAAAAAAAAAAAAAAAAGTTTTCCACATCCTTAAACACAGCTGGACTAAGATTGTCTCTCACAGATGAGAGCGCTAGGCTCATGTCTCATTAAAATCTCCTCACTGGATTACAGATCCAAAATCCTCTGGGGAGCCCTGTGAACCACGTAATGTTTCTCGCTTTGCATCTTCAATTATGCAACTTTGATTTAGCTGACAGATGTGAAGCAGTGTGCATAGCCAGGCAATCCCCTTGTGGCCACACATGTGCAGAGGGAAGCAACAGAGCACCGTATTCCAGCTCCATCTGGCACAAGCTTCCAATCACTCAGAACCTTTCTTCTCCGTCCACCTTCCCTCAGCCTGCACCCTCCCCTCCTCCACCCCAGCCCTGGCAAGGACTGGCTGGACACACCCACTTTTACTCAAGCACCTCTTCCCTTTGGAGGGACTCCCAAGGCAGATGGGAGTGGTGTGCCAATGTGAGAGACCACCTCTTTTATTATGGGATGGCACCACCCCAGCATTCCATCAAGCTTTTCAGTATAGGAATCAGGCCAAATTCTGGCTCTGTCCCAAGCTATGACTGCCAGGACCATATAGAGAAACATCTGGCTGGACGGTTGGAAGCACTTGGCTCAGCTGTGCAGGAAATCCACTTTCAGCCCTGAATCCCAGGCTCTCGTTTGCAGTCTTGGTAGAAATGCCAGGCCTCTACACAGAATCCACTCCGCCTCAAGCAGGGGAGGGACAGCTCTGAGCTCATGACCAGGAATGTCAACTGGTGGCTCAGTAGGACAGATACGTTGCCAAGCCCCATGGGAGTGTGGCTCTCAAAGGAATCAATGACACCACCATGGGGCACTGACAGAGGTGGAGGGGAAAAACCACCATGTGCGTGAGTGTGCTGTGTGTGTGCACAGATGAGTCATTCATGGGATTGTTCAATGTGCAGAGTACCCACTTTCTGAATACAGGGCTGGTCTTTCAGGGTGGGCGGTAACCACACATTTTTCTCAGATATCACACTGTTGCTTTCTTCAGTGAATAGGGAGGGAACCTCTGTACTTAATGGCAAGATGAAAACTGTTTGGTGTCTGATTTTTCTAAAATGTGGTCAGATAGCAGATTTTCCCCCTTTCATTATTATTTAATATAAGTGGGAGTATGGTTTGGACCATGGTTGCCAAGGGTTGAGACTAAATGTATGTTAACAGTCATATTACTGAGGGTGTATTGTTGTTGTTTTTAAATTCCATTTCCTCACTCCTTAGCACACCTGAAAAACTGGTACTTATTCCTTCTTTGCCATATATTCTGGTTATGGCTGGTGAAAATTTTTTCTATGAGAATTCTTGAATTCTGTAGGAAGGTATAAAAGGAACAACGATGTGAATTAATAATACCTTTGATATTAAATTTGATTTTTCCTTGTATTAATAGTTTTTTCCCTTGTTTTCCTCTTGGACGACATCTCTCTCTCTCTCTCTTTTTATTACTCTGGAAATTATTTTAAATGCGCACAGTGCATATGCTGTGTGGTGTGGGGTAGTGGACAGACTACAGGCTTCAAGATCAGAGGCAACTGGGTTTCATCCCAGTCCCATCCCAACGCCTTCTTAACTATGATGGTATGGGTAAGTTACATAGGGTCCCAGAGTCTTTCTTTCCACATCTGTAAATAAAGATGAAGTAAGACTATATATGTGAAGCAACCCTCATTAAATCTTTTTTCCCTCCCTTTTCATGTACTTGGAACGTATTTACTCATACCCATCCCCTTTTGTTCTATGATAGCCTTGAAGAAGTAGAAAAGGGGTAGGTCACAGCAGGAGGTCACGTACATGTGCGTGTGCATTACACATAGACATAACAGAATGGTGTGAATGAACAAAGCTAAATTGGTCTTTAGCCACATGAGTAGAAATAAATTTAGAATGTAGAGGCAATGGTCTTGCTCTACTGTGTCCAGATCAGCCCATTCTAACTGTGGATTTTGGTCCAGGGACTCCAAATGATGTGAGGTATGAGCCCCTGTCATACGAAGAGCTGAGGGTTTAACTTATAGAAAAGAGGCATCGGGGTGCTCAATAACCATCTTCAAACATTTTGTAGCTCCTCAAGGGGACGGAATTAGACATATTCTGTATTTCCTGGTGTATTAGTCTGGGTCCTCCAGAGAAGCAGAACCCATAGAATATGCACATATACACGTCCATACATACGTCCACATGTAGATCATAAAGAATTGGCTCATGAGCTTAGGGAGGCTGGCAAGCCCCAAATCTGCAGAGTTGCCATCCCACTTCAAGTCCAACAAGTATGGAACCAGGAAGAACTGAAGCTCCAGTTCAAAGGCCATGAGACAGAAGAATTCCCTTCTGTTTGGGGAGGGTCAGCCTTTTGTTCCGTTCAGGCCTGTGAGTGATTAGATAATGCCCACCCGCGTTATGGAGCGTAATCCACTTCACGTGGTATTCTGATTCAAATGTTAACATCATCCGGAAACATCCCCACAGAAACACTCAGAATAGTGGTTGGCCAAATTTGTGGCCCAGTCAAGCTGACACATAAAATTAACTATCTCACCTAATGACCAGAATCTAATGAAAGTCACCTGAAAACAGAACTGGGCTCAAGGTAGGAGGGGGTCTCTCTCTTCAGCAACAAAGTTTTCCAGGTCAAAGGGGTACTCAGAAAGGATGTGGGGTCCTGGCATCTAGCATCTGATCAGAAGCCGGGTGCCATCATGCCGGGGACATTATAAAGAGACATCAAGCTTCAGAAGAGAGGACTAAGGACCCTAGAGGGTCCTTCCTAGTCCAAAGATGTTGTGGTCATATAATTCTATATTTAATATTGGCTTTGCTTCTTGTTGGTCTTAACAAATGACTTGGTTTTAAATCTTCAGTTACAGTAAGCAACTTCTATGCATTGAGTTCCCTATAGGAAGAAGAATGAGTCTGGAAAACATGAACAAATCTTTTTTTTTTAAAGATTTTATTTATTCATTTGACAGAGATCACAAGTAGGGAGAGAGGCAGACAGGTGGGGGGTGGGGGGGACAGGCTCCCCACTGAGCAAAGAGCCCGATGTGGGGCTCAATCCCAGGACCCTGGGATCATGACCTGAGCCGAAGGCAGAGGCTTAACCCACTGAGCCATCCAGGCACCCCAAGCATGAACAAACCTTATGATTAGTTTTTAGAACATCCCAAGAGACTACCTTGGAAATCATGGTATCTCTATCCTCCTTATGTGAAGAACGAAGGGAAAACTTAGAAACTGCTGCCTTGGATTCTCCCTCATTGTAATTTTCCCCCAAAGTTCTCCATTTCTAAATTTTATTTCCCCTTTCCGTAGATTTCCTCTTCTAAAATACAAGTCCTCAGCTCAGCGATATCTTTCCAATGAGGCCTTCCCTGGAGATCCAAAGGGAATTAGTAGCCTCCTCCCAGCCCTCACAGCAGCCAGGTACCCTCCTGCTTAATTTTCCTTATAACTTCTCACTCTTTGACGTAACTTTTTTTTGGTTGTGGCAAAACGGACACAACATAAACTTCACCACTTTAGTCATGTTTCAGTGTACAGTGCAGGGACAATAAGTACCTTCACGTTGTTGGGCAACCATCACTCCCATCCATCTCTTTTCACATTGCAAAACTGGAACTCGGTACCCATTAAATACTAACTCCCCCATTCTCTCCCCCACAGCTCCTGACAACCATCCTCCTACTTTCTGTCCCTATGAATTTGACTATTCTAAGTATCTCATAGAAGTAGACTCATGTGATACATGTCCTTTTGTTTCTGGATCAATTCACTTAGCACAATAATGTCTTCAAGATTTATTCACGTTGGGATGCATGGATGGAGCAGTCGGTTAAGCATCTGACTTTGGCTCAGGCTGTGATCTCAGGGTTGTGGGATGCAGCCTTACATCCAGCCTCGCTTGTCCCTCTCCCTCTGCCTCTCCCCCTGCTCACACACACTCTCTCTCAAATAAATAAATAAAACCATTCTAATAGGTGTGAAGTGGTATCTCATCACTTTTTATTTGCATTTCCCTAATGATCAGTGATATTGATTTGACATCATTTTATTCACTTGTTTGTGGCCTGTTCATTGTCTGGCTTCCCAAATAGGTTGTAGACTCTGTGCGAATGGGAAGTATGTCTAACTGGTCATGACTGATCTCTAACCCAGAGATCAGATAGCAGATACTCAGTTATTTGTTGAATGAATGGATGGATGATGAATTTATTGGAGAGAAAAATTCAAAGTCCAAATATGGAATCCAAATTAACTTTCAGGCAATCAATTCTTTTGCCTGGGATAATAAGCAAATGTAACCTTTCCATTACTTAGCGTTCCTTGGAAAATGAGAGAAAAATACACTTGTGCGTTTTGTGCCTCATGGACAAACTATGCAGACTAATAAAACATTGTGGCTGGATCATCCTAGTGTACAGACTTGATAATTGACAAGATTATGGCATGTTTGCTATTTCAATGACAAATTATATGTACTGTTGGTCATTAGTACCAGGCATACAGTAGGTGCTCAATAAATACTTGCTGATAAATAAGTGAAGGGTCCTGATAATGGTAACTAAAGCCATTGGTAACTAAAACTAGAGACTGTATGTAAGAGACTGGAAACTCCTCAGGACAGACCCCCACAGGGTAGCTTTGGTGGGAAGAAGAAATGATGAGTGGGTAATTCATAGGTCTTTTTTCTTCAAACAAGTAATCCATTGAGAAGCTAACCCTATAGCCACCCTCTCCGTGCACTGTCACTTCTCTAAAACTCAGTCTCCTGCAGAACCTTAGAGACACCTGAGCTCTCTATTGGTTCATTCCATAAAGCGTAAGGGAAGTGTTTTCCTACACTGTGCAGCTCTAGCAGCCGTAGGTGTGGTCCTGCTTGCTTGACAGCAGGGGCTGCTTCCTGTTGTACCTGTTCCACAAAGCACACGACTCTTAAGAGAATGAGTGAAGGGTGCCTTCATGTAAATTTCCTTCTAGTGAAAATGTGCTTTCTGCCCACCACAATTTCTGCTTCTCTTCATAGACAGAGGGCGGAATGAAATCTTAATTTCTTTTGAAAAGATGTAGGCAAGCTAATAGTCTGTCTTTGGTGTGTCTCTGTGTGGTTCTAAATAAGCCAAAGAGGAAACCAAGAAGTAGCCCTCAGAGGAGCAAAGCCACCGGCAGGTGTGGGGGTTGGGGATGGGGGAGTTCTATTCAGCATTGACCGATGGAAAGAATATCCAAATCTTCCTCATCTCAGGCCAGAGAGATGGCCATGTCAGAGGCACGGAGCACACTTGCAATTAGCGGTTTTTCACTGAAAAAGTCAAATCCATCTAGACTAGAAAGTGGAAGAAAATGAGGACAATTTCATAAAGTTTCTAGAGGAATTACCCGGTCCAAGGGTACTGAGTACTCTGGCCTGATTCCTAACTGATAGACATCTAGGTAAGAGCAGCCGTAGGTCATTAACCTTGATAAGCAAGTTTTTTTTTTTTTTTAAATTTTTCAATGTGTAGTTCCTGGACCTTCAACATCAGAATTAGGAGCAGTATTAAAAATACAAATTATTGGGGCGCCTGGGTGCCTCAGTGGGTTAAGCCTCTGCCTTCGGCTCAGGCCATGATTTCAGGGTCCTGAGATAGAGCCCCGCATCGGGCTTTCTGCTCAGCAGAGAGCCTGCTTTCTCCTCTGTCTCTGCCTGCCTCTCTGCGTACTTGTGATCACTCTCTGTCAAATAAATAAATAAGATCTTTAAAAAAAAAAAATACAAGTTATTGAACATGCACTCAGATCTACCAAATCCAAATTTCTGGAGGTAAGGCACAAGGATCCTTTTTTTCAGGAAGGGGGAAAAAAAACCCCTCTCAAAATCCCCCTCAAATGTCATTGGTGAGAATTCAGTTGCATGCTCACATCTCATACAAGTACAAGCTAGGAGAATAAGACCAGGTGATTAAATGAATCATGCCAGGGCTGGAGAGATTTCTACTTCCCTGAGTACATGGCCTCGAGGGTGCCAACACTAGAGTTAGGTTCTGACAGCATGCAGAAGAGGTGAAACCTATTGGGTGGGTAAAAATGAAGTTTGCAGCCATATCTTGGTCACTGATGAGGAATAATAACTCACATGAAGCCTGGGTTTCTTCGGTTGCCGTTTCCTAAAGTCTGCTCATGTTTGCTGGATCAAGTATCCAAACCTTTCCTCATTAATAGCCATTATCAATAGGTGATTCTGAAGAAACCAAGAAGAATTGACATTTGGTAGGAAAGTGAAGAAGATTGATCTTGGAATAATTCAAAATGCCAGCTACAAGTTTCTATTCACAACACTGCCAGCCTGAGTCAATGGGAATACAGTGCATTCTTCGGTTCAACAAATATTTGCTGAGCACCTATTATTTCACCGGGTCCTGTATTTAACCCTGGGGATACATTATCAAATAAAATAAACAAAAGCCCCTGCCCTTTCCTCATAAAGCTTACATCCTAGTGACAGCAACAGAGAATAAATAAAACAAGTAGGTAAACAATAAAGCACATTCGAAGGGGATCATTTCTATAAAGGAAAAATCAGGCAGAGAGGATGGGTAGTACTTAAGGAAGCATGTTGAAATTCTAAATAGAAGAGAAGGAGGGTCAGGCTTCACTGAGAAGGTAATTTGGTACAGAATGTAAGGAAATGAGCTGTGAGCCATATGGATATGTGGGAGGAAAGATCCCAGACCAAAGGCAGCAAGTGCACAGGTCCTGGGACGGGAGTGGGCCTGGGCCAAGGAACAAGTGGATCAGTAGATTTGGAGGCGAGTGAACCAAGGAAGAGGTGAATGTATAGTGCAAAATGGTAGAAGCACATTGCCCGGGGCCTTTGAAGGGACTTGGGTTTTGCTCTGAGGGACATGGGAAGATACTGGAAGGTTGGAAACAGAGGAAGGATACTGTCTATCTCTTATTTTAATGGGATTATTCTGTCACTGCTTTGAGAATAGAGTGTAAGGAAACTGGTTAAGAACCCTTCACAATGGTTCAAGAGAGATAGGATTAGGGCTTGGATCAGAAAAATGGAGATGAATAGGAGAAAGCAAGAACTCATGTAAATGCTTTCTAAGTTTCTGGATTTAGTGACTAGAAAGATGGAGTTGCTGCTAACTGACCTGGAGAATATTGAGGGTAGACCAAGTTTGTAGAGCAAGGAATTCATTTGAACATGCTAATTTTGACATCTCGTTTACATATCCAAGTGGAGATGTTGAGTGACTAGAAGAACTGGAGATGTATGACAGTTATCTCCATAAGGAGGATAATTAAATTTGTAGGACTGGATGAGATCACCAGAAAGAAGCAGACAAGGTCCAGAAGTCCTAGGATTGTCTTCTGCATTGTTTTTTTAAATGATTTGAGTTCTATGTAACTTACCCAACTTGTAGTTTCCGAGGTCACCGACTGCAGGAGTTAGGAAAATAGTTAACCCTTAATTACTCACTGATGATAATGTGATACAAAGGGCAATTTCTTCAAAGTTATCTGAGAGACTGTATACATCCATGAGTCCCTAAAGTACATATGGACTTTTACTTATTGCATCCAGAAAGCTTGGTGACTACCCATTTAACTTGTGTTTTAATAAGTTAAGTAAGAATTCAGGCACTTAAATACTGTGTCAGGGACTGCGGATGACAAACCTTGGCTCAGCTATTCCTCCAACCAAAACCCAGCATTTAGCCAAGTAGGCAGACACGGGGCCCGAGCGCTAGAGACACAGTCACGGAAGGAGCCCTGGAGCAGAGGTGGAGCCACATTTCCCAGTGGATTTGATCCTGACTCAACCCTAGAACACAGAACCATGCAGAGTGCTCAAGAGCAGAGGTTTGGGAGACAAGTAGACTTGTGTTCTTATCCCAGCTCTTCCAGCTGTTGGGCTAGTGGGAAAGTGGCTAACGTCTGTAGGTCTCTCTGGTTTTGTCTATGAAATGGAAAGAGTGGAATCTGTTTCAGGTAAAAATTGAATAGGATGAGAATTGTAAAGCATTTAGCACGATTGCTGTTTTTGTTTCTAAATTTCTCTCTGTAGTCTCAATTCCATTAGAATTCCATGCTGTTATAATACTACTGCTTTGGAGCCTAATTCAATGAAATGAAGGTCCATTAAATCAGATTATAGGGGCACCTATAAGGCATCTGCCTTCAGCTCAGGTCATGATACCAGAGTCCTGGGATGGAGCCCCATATGGGGCTCCATGCTCAGCAGGAGGCCTGCTTCTCCCTCTCCCACTCCCCATGCTTGTGTACCCTCTCACTCTCTGTTGAATAAATACATAAATTCTTTAAAAAAGAGAAAAGAATATCTTTTTTTTTAAGATAAGTTTATAATTTGTTACCTACAAAATGCTCTGGTCCAAGGCTTTTATTCATTAGGGTTGAGATAGTTGTTGAGTTGCATTTAACTCCAATACCACTAGGGGGCAACTCAAGAAATTAATTTTGGAGCCTACTGTACTAACTGGCAGCCATGATGAGTTAATGAATTTCTAAATGAGACTTTACACTTTGGGAGTAGCCTGCGCACTGCATTTAGTGCACAACATCTTTGGCCTCAAACGTGTATAAATTGATTGTAGCAGAATTCCACAACAGGGTGTGAATTCCTAAGGTAGTGGGTCATACACTTAGGTAAGGTTCTGTTTGTGAAGGACATCTCTGAATGCTGAGGCTTTCTGCCCCAGATGTGGTCATACATAGCCCTACCAGGTCAAGCTGTTAAATTGGTCTCCTTATTACAACAATATACCAACTCATTTTCATAAGCACTTGTAGAGAGAGCTGACATACCAAAAAACAAAAACAAAAACCTCTATTCTGGCAATAGTGCTTTGGAATTCATTTGCTCACCTTTTGTGCCAGTGGTTTTTCATGCTGGGTAAACAGCTAATGCATGGTTGGGCCAGAATTCAAACCCAAGGAGTATGTCTCCAGAGCCCACACTCCTGCCCACTATATCATATTGCTTTACTGACAGGTAGCCTTGGATTAATGCTAAAAGCCAGAGGGCAGTGATAAAGAACAGGAGTGGCCATTGCCAAACAATTTATAACCTGGATTAAATATGGTAATCATGTGCATAATCCATACTCTATTCAGTTAAAAATATACAAGTCATTCAGACTATTCATATGGGTCATGCCTGGGTCATGTCTGTGTACATGGATCTATATACATACTTGTATATATGTACAAGTGTATATGCATAAGTATATACAGTTCTCATTTGAATATAGTTGTAGTCAACATATGTTATCTGATACGTTATAGTCAACATATATTATTATGTGCTAAGCACATAATGTAAGATGAAAAGCAACATCTTAGTCAAGTGTTGGGGGCAACTACAATATCAAGATTTTATCTACCATCTCAGAGAAGACTTCTTGGACAAAATTAAGGTATTAATTGGTAGGGGGACAGTGGGACTGCGATATCAACATTTGACCCTAGAAACACATGTTTAGCCTCGTGCTTGGAACAGAGTATGTTGAATGAATGAGTGAGTGAATAAATGAATGATAGTTATTTCACGAATGGGAAGAGCAGAAATTAGAAAGAGAAGAGGTTAAAAAAAAATGGGGATTCATGAGAAGATGGGGTAAGTAGGATGAAGCAAGGAATCCCTTCAGCGGGCCATGTGTAGCAGAGAGCTGGCTGGTGAAGAACTTTTGACTCCCCGACGGGACTTCTTTCCTGGCTTTCGGTCTCTCTCCAAGAAATAGTGTTGCTTCAGTTGGTTTCGGGGTTTTGTCTGTTCATTCATTTGTTTGTTTTTTAAGTTCACTTCCTCCTACTTGCCATCTACATGAGTGAAAGACTGCCCTTAAATGATTCTTCTTTCCTAGTGGAAACGTGTTTATCTTTATAAGCAAGACAATCCACTGTCACTGAATATTAATACACTTCTTGTACAGTCACTCCTAAGTAGTTGTCTTCACTTAGAGATTAATGGAACAATTAACACCACACTGTGCCCATATTATTTACTTCGGTCACTTCCCAAATATCTTTTTTGCTTTCGCTTTCCTTAGCATTTTCCATCAGGGTTCTGGTTCTTATATCATGCTAATGCCTTCCCTGGGCTGAGCTGTGCAACATGTTTAGTGCATCGAGCACCCAGCCAACTTTCCAGGGAATCGAGCCATAGACCTACCTCCTAAATGATACTGACAGCTAAACTAATTTTTCTGTGTCTTAGAAAATCAAAGTTGTAGTTTACTTTAGACATAGTAACAAAGTTTAATTGACATGCTAGAATCCCACTAAAAGTTCAGTGAAAAACGGGTGTTCAGGAGAACTTTAAAGAATCCCTGCGTACAGCATATAATGAAAGTGGCATGGTTTGGGCTAACAAGTATATCCAAGGACCATGTGCAGAAACTTAGTTCAATTAATTCCCTGTAATGAAAAATAATAGCTATATTGTTTGTGCCTGAAGACCTGATAGGAGTTGAAGAAGGAAAAACTTGTGTGAGGCTTGTGTCACAACGTTAGCTGAAACTTTTGTTGGGTTGCACTTCCTTGAATTTCAGTGGCTGGTTTTAAAAGCCGATTCAGTGTCACTTGGTCTTTTTAAGCTGTTTTTCCTCTCCTTTGAAGGATGCCTAGTTTTCCCCCTCTCCTTTGCTTAAATGGAAATGGCCCCAAGATGCATGCAATTTTGTGAACTTCAGATTGTAGATTCTACGTAATTCAAATTACAGAGCCATGAAACCACTCTTTCATTTGGATTCCGTGAACCACTGAGACTTGTGGGGTAGAAATGAAGTCAGAATAATGCCCTAAAGGTGTAGTGTCAAGGCCAGAACTCTGCCCTGGGGTACCACGACTGATGGAGCAGTAGAAGCCTTGCACTCATAAGCCAGGGTTGAGCGCCGCCCTCATTGTTTTAATTACAGAGCTACGGCATGTGGGTAAGAAACTTGGACTTGACAATAGCAGAAGAAAGAGGATATTGTATGCCTTCAATCAGCTTTGTATTAGGAGATCCTTAAAGGGAAAATTATGTAAAAAAAAGAAGGAGGAAGAAAACAAACTAGCAGGATCCCCATTTCAATGTAATTTGGAGAAAATGACTGATTTGGGTTGGTCATGTTGCCAGAGCAGATGACTCAAGGCTTCCAAACAAGAAATGGAAATCAGGAGGATGCCTGAAGCCTGAAAGAAGAACAAATTGTGACGATATGATTGACTGTAAGGCTTCAAAATCAACTGTACCAAAGATGAGCTTGGATCATTGCCCAGAACAGAAATGAATGGTGATGTTCATTTAGGTTCTGACTGTTGAAACAAAATAAAAATGTAGTAATTGTGCTCTGTTAGGTACACAGACGTGTTAATGCTTTCCAATTTCCCCAACTGGGGATCTGGTGTCACTTTCCCTGTCGTTCCTATTTCATGCTTCAACGGTGAGTATTATTGCTGCTCTGAACACTTATTGAATGCCAGGTTTTTGGCAAAGAACTGGGATCCAGGTGAAAGCATCCTTCTCAGGCTGCGTGGGAGTGTGCTGCAGGTGGCTTTGAAAATGCCCTTAAAACTTGGAAATCATTTCTTTAATTGGCCTTTTCAGGCTTGGATGATGTGCACCTTGATCCTGGTATTTGGTGTTATCGTTGCTGGACCTCAGTTATGAGTCTCAGCAGTTTGGCCCCAAAGCTCTTCATCTCCGACAACCAGGAAAAGCCTCAGTTTCCATTGGCAGCAGAGTTGGCTAGAAGACATTTTATTTATGGTTTTCTTATACTCATTTTCACAGTAATCTATCAGTTGAGTTTTCTGACGACCTTTCTGATGGACAACAGGGCTTAACTCCCTCCCAAGGATGGTTTAGAAGGAGCTACATCCTTCCCTTTCTCCTTGGGGGCCACAAAGAAAAGATTCCATGTTGTTTTTCCTAACACCGAAATCCTGCTTACTAGCCCAGTGACTTCGGAAATTTCCCAGCCTGCCCGAAGGAGGAGTCCAACTGCACGGTACAAATGACTTCCAAACAAACATTTTCTACATACTAAATTGGGGAAAAAAACAGCAAGACAAACAAGGGGGTGACTCAGAAGGAAGAAAGGAGGGGCAGACAGAATATGCGATTTTTCCACTCCGTTTTGGTTTCTTTACCTGAGTCAAATTTTGAGAATGTTAAGCCCTGTCCTGTCTACCCGCTATTTACCACAAAATCTTCAAGTTTCAGTAGCTGACTGAAAGCCAGTAACTTTTATTCAGTCATCCAAATGGACTAAAGATGTTGTCAGGTGTACAAGATGTTTAATTAAGGATCTGTCTAGTTTCTTTGGGCGTCTAAAGTTTGGACCTTGAACAAGGTAACCTAAAATTAGACCCTACTAATGAGAGACAGCAGGAAGGCTTCTTCAAGGGTTCGACTTGCCGTAAGTGAACCACCAAGAAGAGACACAAACTGAAACTCAAAGGAAATTCCACGTCTCCTTCCTTCATACAATCAGCATCTTTTCATTGATTGGTCTGTGACCTTGGAGCCACCCAATACGTTAAAATAGTTTCACACTTTAAAAATGGGGGTGGGGGGAAATGAGGGGTAAAATTATTTTGTGGGGTTTGGCACAAGTCTGTATTTTAAATAAGCTATGTATGAGCTGTGTCTTTGAGCGAAGGACATGTGCAATGCAGTTTTGATCTTCATTTTATAGATGAACATAAGTAATACAAGGCCTGTTTTGATTATACAATGAAAAACAAATGTGACCCAATATTGTAATATTCTGTATCTACTTATGTTTCTGAATCACAACTCTCATTAGTATATGAACCACCATTAATGGCTTTGGATACCTGGAACCCCATCCTGATATTTGCTTTGAGCTATTCCATGTGTGGTATGGGGTTCTCTCATAGGTAATCATCCTAATAGGACAGGAATTGAATGTGCGATGGGCTCCTGAAAGAAATAATCTAAAAGCATTTCTCAAAATGGTTTTCACAGTCTGCTTCTAAATGCTTTGCTTAACATTCAACAACTCCCTTCATTGTAATTGTGATGGAAGATTTCTCATTTAAGGCTTTTTCAGAATTGGGGGTGTTAAAGGCTATTTGCTAATGAAGATCAAAACTACATTGGGGCGCGTGGGTGGCTCAGTTGTTAAGCATCTGCCTTCGGCTCAGGTCATGATCCCAGGGTCCTAGGAAAGAACCCCTCATTGGGCTCCCTGATCAGCAGGAAGCCTGCTTTCCCTCTCCCACTCCCCCTGCTCTCGTGTGCTCCTGCTCTCGCCGCTTCTCTGTCAAATAAGTAAATAAAATCTTTAAAAAAGAAAAAAAAAGCTACATGTGCATGTTCTTCTCAAGTTCTTTTAGCTAGAGGTTAACAGAAGACATAGTTGAAAGCAACTGAGATAGTAAAGATGTATTTTTAATTTCACCTAACCAGAAATCTGGAGGCAAGATTGCTAGGATTGACTAATTCAACAGCCCAATAATGTCATTGAGATCCAGGTCCTTCCCATCTTTGTGCTGGCCTTCTTTGGTTTGTGGGTATTGATATCTCATTTGATTCCAGTATTCAGGCATTTCATGCAGATAGCACAACAACTAGCAAAAACGGACTTTTCCTTCCACCTGCCTGTTTTCCTTAGACTGGAAATTGGGGTCTTCCAACATGTATTCCCCCTCTTCCCACCACTGGTCTCATGGGCTAGGTTTGGATCATGTGTCCATGCATGGGACAGGATTCACCAGCAAGGGAATGGGACCACCATGATTGGCTTGAAGAATGCTGCTTCACCTCTGGACTAGAGAAGGGGTTTTTTCCCTACGTATGGGGCATGGTGACTACCTGCATCCCAAAGAACAAAAAGGGATGTCTGTTGGGTGAGCAGCCAGCAGTGCTCCCCACTGGCTTTAATAACAGTTTTTCCTTTAATATATAGTATTAATATTTCAGTGCTTTATCATATTACTGAAGTATTATCTTTCTCCCACACTGACAGTATTATCCTGGTATTTTTAAGGACAAAATATCCTGGGGGGAAAAACATTTATCTTTGAGCCCACTTTTTTTTTTCTCATTCTGATACAATTAGAAAATACTTAAGAACCCAAAAGCTTTCACAAAAAAATGATCTTGTTCATCTCAGCCCTGATCAATCGGTTACTTTAAAATAGAACTGAATGGAAATGGGACTACGAAACTGAATTTTGATTGCCATTTCTGACTTTTCCTAAAATAAGAAGTAATAAGACAATTTTGCAACATAAAATAACTTTTCAAAAGTGTTTATGGAAATAAATTTATTTCAAGAAAAATTGCAATAGAGCATAGCCCAGCGGTCAAAGACATGGATCGTGAGGACAACGGAACTTGATTTGAGTCATTGTCCCTTGTTTAGCAGTGATGTGACAGTAGGTCTCACCTGCAAAATGAAGAAAATAATCATGCCTTCTTCCAAGATTGTTGTGAAAGTTGAAGGAGATTAAAATATGTCCATATGCCTACATACATTTATTCTTAACAGAGTAGCTAGTACGTTGTAAGCTTTCGACAAGTTGTGACAATTTTTACTTAAACCAATATCAACAAAAGTCCATAAACACCCAAGTTAACATTTTCTTACATAGAATAATTAAAATCAAATTGGCAACTTTTAGAAGTAACAATCTTGAGAAACAAGCTGTGAGGGATGCCATATAGGTCATACCACCTTGTTATGGGAGGTCTTGCATTGGTTCTTGTGCCTCTTCCAAAGAGTTCTCCAGTTGGCTTGTTGTTGGTCAAAACTTAAAGCCAGAATCATGGCCTTACTGCCTTTTCAGGGAAAACAACTGCTCTTAATGCCTCATACACTTTAGAATTCTTTTCCATTCATCTAGGGAGTAGACCGGATGTGTCAGTCTGCTTCTTGAGAAGTAAGCAGGATAAAGCATGTTGATATGGGTGTCACAAATCTCTTAACTTCTCTAGTTATTGTCCTCCTAAGCCATATGCTCTGTATTTCAAGCCAAAGCTACATGAAGGCAGAAAAATTTGGCAAGAGTGAACAGTGCATGTGGGTATAAACATTAGTTCTCTAGTAGAAAAAAAGTATTTCCTTCATAAAACGTTACAATTCCTTTTTGTTTTTATGAAACTGTAGGTCATACTTCACCTTCAGAAAGCCTCCAGTAATTATCTAATCAAGTCAGAAAAGTAGCTAGTCAGCTTGCGCCCTTCCCCACCACATTCTTTTTCTCTAATTCTGCGTGTGACTCTTCTGATTGACCCAAATGCCGATCTTCACTGACAAAAAGCCTCTTCGTGGGAGAGGGCATGGCACGGAGGTCCTGTGGCAGGCATTTTGACTGTAGGGACCATGAAACTTACTTTCTGGATCCAGGACCTTGGGTTGTTAAGTAATAAACCAAACTCAGAATTATTTAGGTTAAAAAAAAAAAAGGAATTTATTCTAAATGATACTCAGTATCTCAAAGAACAAAAAGCAAAGGGAAATGCCAATATTCAAGAAGGGTTGAGATGTAACTAAGTATAAAAAATTGCTGACAACAGGGTCTACACCCAGTACGAGAAATGCTTTTTTCCATCTTGCTTTTGTGTTTCCCTGGATGGTATCTTCCTTTTTTATTTTTATTTTTTTTTAAATCACTACAGGCTAACCTTCTCCAAATAACAGAAAAAGTGATTGTCACTTACATGCTAGCTTTCTGTCTTATAGCTTGAACCACACAGAGCAAGACTTGACCTTTTCAGTTCTAACTCTCAAATCCTGGAGAAAAACTCTGCTAGGTCTAGCTTGGATTAGATTAACTGAGGCAAAGAGACAGAATACCATTTGGATCCCTTTGGTCAGTTGCCCAATCAACCAACTGCCTACAAGGAGTATCATATTGTACTCACGTGCTGTCACCAGTGTTTTTAAAAAATTGGGTGGGGCAGTTCTCAACAGAAGAAGTGCTGGCCTAACTCTTCTGTAGATGTCCACTATTGCAAAGATATACTGTGGAAACAATGCAAGGAAGTAGATCTAGCTTCCCATTTTCCAGCAAAGCCTGCCTATGGTCCTTGAGAATTTCCCATTAAAGCTGTTCATTCACTGTTAGAAAGTTCAGGATGGTGGGATGGCTGGAGGCAGTGGCAGGGAGTTGGGGAGGGTGGTGATTACACATGAAAGGAACCAAGCCAAGAGAAGGGAAGGAGAGCACATCAAGGAAGCATCGCCAACTTGAAGCAGAGGGCTCTGGACCTCCCCGCTCTTTTCAGATTAAATCCTTATGGTTCTCCCAGCTGCCTCGCTTCCCTCCTGCCTTACACCTCTTTTTAATATTTTCTCCCATCATTTTTAAAATGAAGACCTTCTGCGTTACTTAAAAGATTTCTGTCCTCCTCCAGAGAAGCAGTGCTCTACTTCAGGCAAAAGTTTGAAGTTAAGATTTTGTCTCTTCAGGAGAGCACTTTCCCATATCCTCCTGATACATTTCTCAGAACAACAGAATCTGAGGGTTGGAGTAGACCGATCTTGAGGCCATTAAGTTCATCCATTGCCGTATATATCCCATCTCTGATATCCATGACAAGTGGCCATCTATACTGCTTGACCATGTTCCAGGAAGGAGAACTCATCATTTTTTAGGACAGCCCATTCTATCTGTAGATGGTTCTATTAGGAGTACTTCCTTATGTTAAGCTCCTACAAGACCAATAATGTGTCTTTTTTTTGTTGCTTCCACCTGTTGGTCCTAGTTCTACCACCTGGAAATGAACAGAGAAGTCGAAGCTCTTTCCTACATGTTCATCTTTCAAGAGATTGATCACATCCATCGTGTTTCTCCCTGTGATTGTTCTCCAGGCTGAGCGACTGTTCTTCCTCTAACTGTTCTCTGCTGTATGAGATTTCAAGTACCTCTGTTATTAACAGGGACACTCTGTTCTAGAAGCTTTAGTTATTTAAATGTTCTCCTTAACATTTTCCCCCAAAACCAGACATAATCTTCCAGATAAGGAAAAATCAGCACAGAAAGAACAGAACTAATAAATCTTTCATTATAAATATAGAACTTCTATTCAGATAATCACATTTATCTTCTGGGAAGACCAAGCCTATGCTTAGTCACTCTTGTGCTGAAAATTATGTAATGATTAATTTATAATGAAATTTAAATGATAAAGAGTGGTGGTATTTGAATTTTATAAGTGAATTTCAGGCATTAGTAGTTGAAATTGGAATGGAAAAGAGGAGCATGAATTCCCATAATTCTTCAAATCATATGTCTGCTAGCACTATCCATTAAGTCAAAAATACTAGGTAGAGTAAGCCCATCTCAGGGGATCATTTGATTCCTCTCTTCCCTTTTGCGAAATCCATATGCTTAACAAAGTCTGTGTCCTGGTTACATAGCCACACACAGAGAAGCCCCTGGGGTAAGCACACTAATGCACACTCAGCCCTCAAGGAGCTAACAATTTAGAAGCTATAAAACAAGACCTTTGCTTCCTTAACTGAAGTGGGCTTTGTACACCAATGAATCCAGGAAGAGCGAGAAATCACCATGTCGGACTGGGTGGCACAGTGAATTAGTATATGTAAATTCTCAACTTGTTCTAGAAGCAGAACCCAATTTAAGGAAGTTGGAGTGAAGTTTGAGAGGTCAATGGGAAAAGCTCCAGCCCCGTGTTAAGTGGACATCCTAAAATACAGACATGTTGTGTCCTGCCTTCTTCTGTAGTCACTTATGGGTTCATCAGGAAAACCAATGATCTCGGAAAATAATAAGGAATATTCTATTTATGTATTTCAGGTTTAAAATGAGTGCATGGCATATATTTTTTTCCAGGGTAGACAAATTTAAAATTTTGAATCTTAAAATCTAATATGAAATAAGTGGTGACATTTTATGAACCTTATCATAAGCATATGGCACTCATTCTCAGTTTTGTTTTTTGTTTTTGTTTTTGTTTCTAAAAACATTTGAGTATGTGACAAGTCCCTCAACATTGGCAGCGACAGTCGTCCCAGGCCTCGTAAGACTGCATATCAGCAAGGAAGCTTGACATGTCTTCTGTCAGCAGCATATGCCCCTGACCTTCTATCTCCATCAAGGAAGTTAAAAAAAATCATGACTAACTCAGGACAGAGGTGGTAGCCCAGTTTCCATAGTCATGGAGCTTGTTAGTTCCTTTGTGTTAGCAAAGCTGGAATTGAGGATTTGTGCCCCTTGTTAGCTCAGAAAGTTCCAGTCTAGTAGGCTTAGGTATAACCCTAACCTCATTTGTTTACAAGGGAAGAAGTACAAAACCGTGGACCACCTACCACACAACTGAGGGAAAAAATTCAAGATCCCTCAAAGTGAGAAATGTCAAGTTCATTCTTAAGGTACAACTCATTGTTGTGTTTAGCAACAGGGGATTCCAGTCTCTGGTGCCATTTATTCTTCTGAATTTCATAGAGCTGATAAGTATAGAATTCATAATCTCTGCATGTTAGAGTTAAAACAAAGGAAGACTTCATGATTGGTGTGCTACATTGAGTAACTGGGAATACTGTAAGATTAGTTGCTTTATCCATGACAAAGGCAGAATTACCTATTTCCTGATTCCTTTACATGAAATCTTTTATTTCTCCAATAGATTGTTTGGTTTCTACAAGGGGATTCTGCCACCAATCTTGGCTGAAACACCAAAAAGAGCAGTGAAGGTAAGCATTGCATACCTTTCCACCAAGTGAAAACAGACATCCCGCAACAAACGTTGCGGGATGTTCATGTGAATTAAAGATAAAATAGTAAAAAATTGAATGTGAAAATTATAACATGACTATTACAATTATTAGGGCAGATCACTCTCTCACATATTGGTTTATGGATTTTTTTTTTTTCTGGATAAAGGCGCTTCCTTCTGATAAGGAAATTATACAAAAAGTATGGTGGTGAATGAAATTCATGTAATTGAACCACAGCAGCCACAAAATAACGTGCTCCTTTTTCTCAAAGCAATTCATCAGTTTTCCTTGGGAGCAAGAATTATTAAGAAGAAAGTGAGAGGACAGGAGGGAAGCGTGGTAGAAAAACCCTTTTCCCCAAATCAGTTCCATTTTGTGAACACAACGAACTAATACACTGTATTTCTTTGTGTATGATTCTCATATAACACATTTATTTGGCACACTAACTTCATTTCCTTCCCTGCCCCTCCACCCAGGGCTCTTCTGTTAAAATTCTCTATTCTGGTTTTTACAAAATTATTACTTCCACTATGCTGATTTCCATTCTTTAACCACATAACTATGGGAGTTTATGTACTGCTTGCTGGTTCAGTATCTGGATAGGAACACGGAGATCTGGCAGGACCTCCGGGGAAGAAAGAGCTAAATCTGATTACTCTTTTCTATGTTTTCTTGGACAGAAGTCCTGATCACAGTGACTCTGGCTGGCAGTGCCCCCTACCCTCACCACTTGACTTCACCAAATATGGCTTTGTCTTTTCCATAAGAAGGATGACATACACTTAGGCCAAAAGACTTCCTTTCCAACTAATGACGTAAAGCTTTTTTCAGATATATTACTCAATTTGTATTCCCAATATTCCTGAAAGGTAAAATGGGACAATTTCTACACGTTTGCTCAGTAAATTAAGAGGTTAACTAAGTTGATATTTGTGATAAAGAAAACGAACATGAACAGACAACCATACTTTTACATTATGTCAAATAATAATTTAATAGAATTTAAGTTAGGTCTAGAATTTAGAACACAAAGTTTTAGGGGCGCCTGGGTGACTCAGTGGGTTAAAGCCTCTGCCTTCAGCTCAGGTCATGATCTCAGGGTCCTGGGATTGAGCCCCACATCAGGCTCCCTGCTCAGCAGGGAGTCTGCTTCCCCCACCCCCACCTCTCTGCCTACCTCTCTGCCTATTTGAGATCTCTGTCTGTCGAATAAATAAATAAAATCTTAAAAAAAAAAAAGAACACAAAGCTTTAAAACATACTTTCTCTATAAATTCATCCCCTTTGTTGCCATAGTTTTTGTGATTTTATATTATTACTTCAATACAAATTTCATTAGAAGGATCTGAATCGCAGTAGAGAATCTGGAAAAAGTTCACCAAAGTACACAAGAGAGCTGAATTGAATTATGAAATGGCTTCACTTGATAAAAGATTGCCCAAGTAAACAAACAGAGCAGAGTTCCTTTTCAAAAGGAAAGTCACTTTGTCTCCATGGAATAATATATTCATTTGTTCAGTGTTTTTACATGGATAAATAGAGTCAGTTGTAATTAAAGTTTTTCCCGGAGTATTTTTCCTTAATACTACACATTGGAGACGATTTCATTTAAATTTGAAGAGGATTAAAGTTTATCAGTGTTGAACAGTCTTTTATGTAAGGGAAAAAAAAAAGTTGAGCTTTACAAAACTGAGTTAGTCTCTACTTAAGAAAAAAAGCAATGCTCGCTGCCAGAGCAATGGTTAACAGATGAACTTTTGGGCAACTGGATATGGTGTATGTGTCCCAGACATCTTGTTTCAAGTTGATTTTACCTTAAAATTATTGAGACATATGGTAAGTGCCTTGGCTTTTTAAGTCCAACTTGGAGTTAAGTATATCTTTGCCAGATGGATAGCACTACTTTTTCTATACAATTTATAAAAATATTCATTTTATAGATATTTATCTTGGAATTTGTGAGGAAGGCGATCATTGGATTGTAACAATACCTTACGTCATAAAGTGCTTCATTGTATGGCATCAAAGTTTACTTCAGAAGAAGTATTCAGAGACCATATATACATGCATATATAAATAGACACACACATACATACATATACATGAATAAATGTGAATATGTGTGTGTGTGTGTGTATTCATTGGGACTGACACTTCGATTACAATCATTATTATAATCAGAAACAGACAATGTGAAGTTTTTCTGCACTTTAGTCTTCAAAACAAGATCATTAAAGTAAGACTCATCAATGCTAGATAAATGAAACTTCCCCCTTCACAGATTAAGACAGAATTAGTATTGCAGTTAGCAAAAGGAAATAAAGACCTCAGAAAAGGGACCAACTGATCTTTCAGATGTGGGAGGCACCATGTTCCAGTTTCTAGAATCTGGTCTTGAGATTCATAGGTCCAGAAATACCATTTTTCCATGGACAGACTCTCAAGGACCATCTGATGCTAACCAGACCCACAACAGAGTAGGAACTGTGAAGGCTATTTGTTTGTCACGATCCCTACACCTGTCGTGGTGTCTACACCTACTAGATGCTCAATCAGTGTTCAATATACAAATGAAACAGAGAGAAACAGAAAGAAAGTGTATTGATTTATCACAGGAGACAGTCCTATCCTATTCCCCCAAATTCCCACATCTACTCTTCAGTTTTTGGAAGACCAAGACTTCCATTTCCAGCCAAGATAGAGTAACAGAGAGCAGATTTACTCTCCTGCCTGAAACAGCAACAAAAATGAACAAAATACATGAAACCACAGTTTTCAGGACACTGGACATCAGACAAGGAAGGGCAGGGACGGGAAACAAGTGAGATGAGCTTTATGATTTGCCCCCAGATGACTGCCTGGAGAGGTTTTTCCAGACCCCAGGCATGCCGGGGAGATGTAAGCAGAACCCGCTCTACCCCCTGGGTTGAGATGGAGCTGACAGGCTGGAGAGGGCAAGGCAGCTAGAGTTCACAAGACAGAGGTATCAGAAAAGAGAAAACTGCACAGAGAGCTCCTAAGCTCTTCAGAGGGACCCCATAAATATTCAGCGGAGAACTGCCGAGTGCATGCATGTGAAGAAACTAGCAAAACCTGCAAAAGAGCTGTCCAGAGCATTTGGGGGAACAGGGCATGGCAAGCCCACAGGGCCAGGAATAGTCCCTGCTCCCACCAGCGGAACTGGAGGGCCTCATCATGCATAGGGCATTGACAGGAGTCTGCAGAAAGGGTCTGCCTTGGTAGTGGGGAATAATTAGCCCTAGTCTGAGTGCTGCTTAGGTAGTTAAAAGCAAGACCCAAGTGGACCATACCATTTCCATGTAATTTAACTGCATCCCAGAACAGAACACCTGGGAGGTCACCTTAGTCATCGGATTGCTAAGTGAGCATGAATGGAAGCAAAGGGGAAAACGGTGGAGGACTGTGTCTCCCAGGCAAACTGTACTGACCTCCCCTGCCCAGCCACAGCCCGACACTTCTCTGGAGACCACACGGCAGCCACTTCTCCTAGGTGAGACTACCAGTTTCTAGATTCTAGTAGATAGGTTATATATGACATGATTCATTTGGGTTCTAGATTTTTTATTCAGGATTCCCAAAACCTTAATTGAATATGAATGTTTTTAAAACTCTATAGTCACATATCAGTAAGACTTTGGGGAGGCAACCTGATTACATGTTGACCCTCCCAATTTTATCCTTAGAATGTAATCTTGTATCTTATATGATAGGGTACTTATATCACATCTCTGCATTGGTCACGTTGTGGCTGAGGAACTACTGAGAAATACCATGAAAGACATGAAGGAGTAGTGCTGTATAGAGAGGAAATAAAATAACAGCTCATCTACTTAAGAATATAGTTCTGGGATAATGTCTTCTAAGCATTGAACATGAGAGACATTCAGTAAATATTTGTTGAATGAATGAATGAATGTTTTACCGCATCCTCACACTGGAAGAGAACAAGGTAGTGAGGGCTTTTGTGAGGTCCATCCATCCCAGAACTTCCCTGAACCCAGTGTTTCCAAATGTAGGTCATAACTTATGAGTCATAAAATCAATTTAGTGGGTCACTAGATGTAATGGGTCATGACCAGAATTTTTTTTCACGAGACAGAATAGAAACATACTGCCTTACACATAGTGAGGGAGGAAACTGTTTTACAGCAATGTTTTGCTTCCGTTATAAATAAACATAAGGGGACACTGCATTCGTGCATGCATACATGAGTGTATGTGTATGTGTGTTACGTGAACACTTTTTACGTAGATTGTGCTCAAAAAGGTTTGAAACCTTCTGCCTTGAGGGACTCTGGGCCTCCAAGGTCAGGGAAGGCAAGAAGACCTCAGCAGCAAGAAAACTGTAGGGCAGAGAATCCCACACTGTTAACAGTCACGGCTCAGTGGTGAGCAAGCGTATGTTGTGGTTAAGAGCATACTCAGGCTTTGCCGTCAGTCCTTCCACTCACTAACTGCAGGATATGTATCTACAAAATGAGAGTCATGGTTGTACTATGATTGTACTATAACCTGATGCTTATAAGCGGAATGGTGTTGTATGGATTTAGTGCAGTTGCACAAGCAAAGATCTTAGCATGTTTTCTGGACCACAGCAAGCTACCGTGGAGGGATACGAGTAACTGTGGTTCCTCTATTAGCCAAAGTGAAGAAAGAGAATGAAAACTAAGGTTTCCTGAATGTCCTGTCTGTGTCGGGCATGTCAAAAAAATCTTACTTAAATTCCATTATTGAAGGTATATTTTAGAAGGTTAAGTTTTGTGTTGTTGAGGGCTAGAAATGTCAGAAGCCTTGCCCATGCTTTCACAACTAAGTAGCATAACCAGGATTCAGTCCTGGGACTGCTCCTATCGAAACCCCAGCAAGGAAATTATCAAAGGATACTGAGGACAGTGACCATAAAAACGAAGAGAAAAGCTTATCTGTCAAGCTTAAGACAATAACACTTTTCCTTCTATGGTTAATGGTTTCACCAAAACAGTGGTAGCTGCTGGTGCTGTTTTTTTTAATACCAGGAAAGTTACAGGGTTGACACCACCCACTAGAACATTTGATCAAAGAGGCAGGGGTTTCTCTATCTTTACTTTTGCAGGAGGCATCCAATAAATATTTGTTGAATGAGTAAATGAATGAATCCCTGATCTAGAAAAGCTTATAACTGTAGTTGAGTTAAAGAAGGATGGCACAAATTTATTCCTGGGTCTCTAAAAGAATCAAAATCTCTCTGGTGATAGAATGGCTTTGGGGCTGTCCAAAGACTCACAGAGCCGTGTCTACCTAGAACTACTTCTTTCTAACAACAGAGTATTATTTGATCTCCACATCTGCTTTTTTTCGTCCCATCTTATTGGGTTATAAAGTAATAGAATAGAAGACATTCGAGACCATAAAGTACCTATGCCTTTTCTGGGGTCTTAAAAATTGGGCCCTCGCAGGACCTAAGAATGTGCCTTATCAGCACTATTAGCAGCTTCTACTAACAGAGCTCCCAGGAGCAAAACATCATGATCAAGCAGAGTTGTTTCCCAAAATACAGCGTACAGAAAGAGAGAAGAGAAATGTAGTGGGGGCACATTACATGACGTCTGACGAGATTTGCCTTCATAGAAATTTATTTGCAGAGAAAATTATATGAAATGTTAACCTCATGAAAGGAACCTACAAAATCTCCCTCATCAGATATTAAAGGAAGGAGCAAACAACTCTCTTCATGAAGGGAAAAAGGTTGAAGACACTCTTGCTTTTAAATCAGGGCGGACTGGATGACCTCATTGGGTCCTTCTCTGTATTACCATGGCGCTTTCATTATCAGTGAGTGTTCGGAAACCGTGAAACAATAGAGATACACAAGAAAGAGCATATGCGCATGTTCAAGACGAGAACGGGGTGTGGGTTAGAAAACTGGGCATTCACTGGGAAAGCTGTTCACAGAGAAAACATAGGAGACCAGAGATTTTGGGTCTCTCTGCCTATAATTTTGAATCACTGCCATAAAAAAGAAGTCTATTGATGTCTGGGGAAACTAAAAATGGTCATGGTAAATGGAAGCTGTATGGTTCATTTACTGCCATAAAGGATTCCTTCCATCAGCTCTTCTGTAGGCTATTATAGTTGCATTGGAAAATGCGAATGTTGAAGTAGGGTCCGCCAGCAGCTACCCGAGACCAGATTCAAAACTGTGCCTGATGGTTTATCATCTTTCTAAAATGCTGGTTAGTATCATGATTTACTAAAGACATTTGACTGAATTAAAGGGTTTGTTGCAGGAAATGGTTATAAATCTCTGGGTTTGGTTTTGTTTCACAGTTTTTCACCTTTGAGCAGTACAAGAAATTGCTAGGATACATGTCACTGTCGCCAGCATTGGTAAGTGAGAATATTTATTATACTTAAGTGTGTGAGCTATTTCATAAAGCGAAATCTAGAAACAAAAACCCTTTTGATTCCCCAAGCCCAACTATGCAAATATGAATTCGAGTTATTCAATGTTCAGCTACTTGTTGAAAGCCATCTTCCTAATAACTCACAATTTGGCTATTTTATAGCTCCCAGTGATGAATTTATGATAACAGTGATATGTGTGGAAAGACCCATATGAGATATGGTCAAGAATATAAAATAAAGAGTACATTTGTCAAAGATTCTGTGAAAGCCAAAACGTGCATATGTTTACATACTACGTCCTGCGCATATCTGTTTATGCAACAGTCAGTCTGCCTAAGAAATTTCCTAACAGGTCACTCTTCCAGCTTTTGCTCAAGCTGTAGGAGATGCAGGACTTCAGGTCACCCTGTAGGCAGCTGCAGACTGAAGGACCTGTAGTTGTTGAGGAGAACAGTGATGCTACGATGCCACATCTCAGCTGTTCCATGGAAATCACGTGGTGATGCGGACATCTCTCAGTGCCTCTCCTCTCCTCTTTGGTGACCTTGCTGCTTCGCAACTGCAAATTAGAGTGACCAGATGGGTTCTACAAGGATGTGTGCAGCAAGAGCCCAAAAGAGAGAAAGTGCACTGATTCCTCCCTCCAAACCTGAAAAACAAAACAAAGCAAAACTACCGATACATTGACCCTCCAATTGACAGGGGGGTCCCCAGCCCCCCCAAAAAGTCCTCTGGTGTACCTGCTGCAGTGAGCCTCAAAACTCATGTTCTGAGCTTCGGCTCTTCTGTTATTTAACTTGTAAAGTTTCTCTTCAGAATACTTACTCTGCCCAATAGAATGTCCAAGAAGAAATAGCGGTTATGTCTTAAATGGTACGTGCCCCTTCTCTAGGAATGATCCTCTAAGAAACTTCTTGCCCAGCCTCCTGCCTAAACAAGGTACTGTGAAATAACCTTGTATGGTAGAAGTGGCAGCCTGAGTCCTAATATTAGCTTAGATTTTTTTTTTTTTTAATGCCTCACTGTCTTCTCTTAATGTCATTCTCAACTTTGGAAACATTTTGGTAAAGAGAGGATTAAAAACTTCCTACAAAAGACAATAAAATATGGTCTCCAGAGGGCCAGCTGGCGGTTCCTGTGTCGAGCATTGGTACCATGTGAGAGGCTGCAGTCACTTGGACTCCTGAGAATTAAAACAGAAAAGCGTTTGGCCACTCCAGCTACTCTAACTGAACGCATGCAAACTGTAGACAGTGTTCTCTTTCCTTGAACTCATTTATTCCAGTGTCTTTTTGATATGGCTAGACACTTAAACAGCCCTTAAATGTCCCCCGGCGCTCGCACACGAAAAGCCTAGGAGGCTGGGAACCCATCTGTTCCCGCTGGTCTCTGGAATCATCTAAGTAACGTGATCTGCTGATAGCTGATCAATTCTTTTGACAAGGGACTGCTGAACACTAGTTCTGACAGCAAATGTAGCTCAGTTTTATAGAAGAACAAAAAAGTGAATTACTTGGAAGATTGCATATAGTAAGTAATAAAAACCTGAACATCTGGATTTTAGCTTTCCCAGTCAGAAGAGTTTGGGACTAGTATCTGTGTGTGTGTGTGTGTGTGTGTGTGTACACACTCATGTACACACACATGTTTTGGCTTCCATGATAGAAGTCTGAGATAAATGAATAAAATATTTGGTATGTTACCCTATGCAAATGTGTTTAAATAGTAATGAAGAGACATGAAAGGAAAACATGACTAATTATTCCCTCTCCTTGAACCTGTATACTATCCCATTCTTCCTCTGCATTTTTATGTGCAACAGGAACAATGGTTTTTGTAAAGTACTTTACAAAGGGCTTCACACATTGTTTTGATCCTCATATGAGGTAGGGAGATTAGATAACATTGTCTCCATTATACAGATGAAAAAACTGTGGCTTATAAAAGGTCCTGTGATTTAGACACTGAGCTGCAGCTCACACTTGTGGTGCCTTCGTGTGAATTAGGCAAAGTTGCCCTTTCTCCTGGCAGATGCCTCTCCAGGGCTCCAGCTTGGCAAGTGGGGTGCAGGCTGGATCTCAGCCTAAACACAACAATTAAAATACACACACACACACACCCCTTGTTCTGTGCTCAAACTAATGCACATGGCAGCCCCGGTCACACAGCCAAGAAGGGGCAGAACCAGAACCCAGACCTCCCTCTGGCTCCTCCCTTGTTCCACCTTGCCTTTTCTTCTAAAGTTAGGGAATATTCATTTCTCTTTTCTCTTTTTGTTTTCTACTTTGAAGAAATTAGAGACTCTTAGCAAGAGTTCTCTGTTCTTTGTTCTTCTTTGTCTTTTATCTTCTTTTGGTTGTATATAGCGTTCCCTCTTCTCCTGGAATTAGAGCTTCAACACTAAAGAGTTACTGTTTTCCAGCATCTGGTTTGAAGATTTGAGGCTTTGTTTCATTTTGTTTTACTGGTGTGTGTGTGTGTGTGTGTGTGTGTGTGTGTGTGTGTTTTAATTGTTGTGGTTATTTTTGATACACATCTTCTGAAAAACCCTTAAACATTCTACTTTGAGGAGAAGTCAAGAAAGCTGTAGTTCCTTACTGCAGAAACTCTTAACTCAGAGCAAATAAGAACTTCACCTCATCGTTTGAGAGATGTAGATTTTAGCTGAGCCTTGCAGAACAACCTCGCCATTTCTGATGTCAACTTTTATTCCTCATTTTCTGCATCCAGAAGAATAGGGCAGTTACTGGGAGTTTTGTTTTGTTTTGTTTTGTTTTAAATAAGGAAAGGATGAATAAAAATTCTTTTGGTTTGCCAATTGTCTAGAATAGTGACTCTAACAACCGGGCTATACATTTAAATGTTTTCAGCTGCACTGTTTGGTTACCTGAAATTTAGTTATAAACTTTTTATTTTTGGTTCTGCTACTTGAAGTTTTTGAGATGCTCAGTAATGATTTAAGTAGATGTTCTAAAAAAGAAGCTCTCCTTTTACAAGTCAAACTCTCTTGATTGTTGCATGTGCAGATGTTTTAGTATCCACCTTAAATCACTAAAACCACCTTTTTTTTTCATTAAAGGAAAAAGTTGCTGTTGATGGGGCTTTGACATTTTATTTTGAATTGTTAGGATGTGGTTTGTGGCTTCTGTAATTTCTTCTTCATGAATTGTCAGCATCCAATCAAGAACTAAAGCTGTTTAGTAATGGTATATGGTGCATTTTTGTGCGTTTCTCCATTCTCCCCATAACATTCAGCTGCAGAGTATAATGAGTAAGATGTTTAACCCAGTGCACATAACTTGTTTTAAAGTATTGATTGATTTAACTTTTCTAGACGTTTGCCATTGCTGGATTAGGATCTGGACTCACAGAAGCTATCGTGGTTAACCCTTTTGAGGTAGTAAAAGTTGGCTTGCAAGCGAATCGGAACAAATTTACGGAGGTAATCATTTGATGTTTTCCTATTGGTGAGGGAATGTAAAAAATTATTTTTAATATATGTACATGCTATATATATAATTATGAACCCAGCTCTTAGTCACTTGTTAAAACCATAGCAAATTATTCTTTTTTTTTATAGCAAACTATTCTTAAGGAAGTAGCATAAGAAAAAAGTAAAATTTCTTCCACAAGGGAAGTGTGAACAAAAATGTTCTAAAGTCCAACAGACAAATGCATGCTTACAAGTTTTTACTTTAGATTTGGAATGTAATCTATAATGACTTATTTGGAAATGTTTCCCCTACTTTTAGCAAAACTTCTACTTCACATTACGCTTCTACTTCACATTACGCTAGAAGAGATGGAAGCAAAAACCACAGAGGTGACAAAATTGTGCTTTTAAAAAAATATATGATGAAGTCATTTTTTAAAATTGCCTTAACTCCTTTCTCCACTCCACCCACTGCGCTCCCCCAAAGAGTCTGATAGTCTGTCAAGCTTGTCTTTTGGTTTAACCTGAATGAAGCAAGTTACTAAACCTGGGTAGACGTCACCACTCGGGCAATGATGGGTCCTGACATTTAATCAGTGGTACCCGGTGTTCCATGAAGACAGGTGCCCTTGGCGTGTGCTGCCTTCACTTCCTCCCAGTTGCCTAATGATTCCTTTGAAACCACCAAGTCCAACGGTTCTTCTTTCATTCTTTTGGGTGCCAAGCACCAGGTAGGGAGAAAATAAGGAGACTGGCATTCCAGGTCCTTCCTTCCCTAGCATTTTAAGTTAATTCCCACAACTGGGTAGCATGTGGTATAAATTGCTTTGGAGTATCTGCTGACCTGAAGTTCTCTGTAGAATAGTTCCCCTGCCTACTACTTAAGCAGCTGCTAATGGGTGGAGACCCCCCTGGCTCCCACCCCACTTCCTGCCTGCTGGTACTGTTTGAGAGCTCCCTGGCAGCTTCTCGAACAGGGGTGTGGGAAAGGAGAAGGGGGCCCGACTCACCTGAGGCTGCCAAGACCCAAGGAGCACAGGGTTGGGCTGCTAGAGCAGATGGTATCCGCTCAGATGAAGTCAATCCTAATTAAGGGAAATTTTTTTTTTTTTCAAGTTTCAAAAGGTTGCCTTAACTGCGGTGATATTCGGCACTTGGGTAAAGATTGAACATCCTTGCATGGCCCTAGTCTTTGTTTTGTTTCCTATTTCCTTGAACGAAGGAAAAAGATGGTGAGGAATAGGAAGAAAAGAGAAGAAACACTTCTCAAATGCCCTGCTGAAATGGAGAAGCTCCCATGGAATCTGTTCAAGGGAATTTTGATTTATTAGACTGGCAGAGTTACCAATTAGAAGAAAATTGTGGAGCTCCTCCTCTTCCGTGGCCTCCTCTTTATCATGGTGAAGCTGGTCAGGGCAGCAAGGTAGGGACAACGGAAAACAGATATTCAGCGGCCGTCCTTTATCAAGGTAGCACGTAACCTGAAGGACAAGACTGGGACAGAGCACCACAGAGCACGGGTGGTGGGGGGTGAAAATAGTGAGTTATCACAACACCCCTGCTCACGCCTAATGTTCTTTGTCTCTCCTCTGCCCTCAAGGAGCTTCCCCACTGAGGCCAAGTAAGAGCTGCTAATGGGTTGCATGTGCTAAAGCCTGTCTAGAACACGGGAAACACCCTGCCAGCCTAACCCAAGACTGCCCTGTGTGTGCGTGGTCCCCGTTCACTGACAGGAGTGCGCCGTGTGTCAACTGTGTGCGTCTATGCAGGCAGGCAGTTTTTAAGTGGGGGGAAGAACAGGAGCTTGTCTGGGGTTATTTCCTTTGCAGAATCCACTGAACTGGACTCATTTTTAGGTATTTAGACAAAACAAAAATGTTCAGTACATTACAACTTTCGAGGAGTCAGACGTGATCACACACATCAGCATTTATTGACGGCAACGATCAAGATTCAGTTGCTGAACTGAGGTGGCGCTTAATAGGCAGTACTGATCAAGGGAAAAGGTGTTAGTGGTACATAGTCACCCAACATGAAGTAACAGAACTGTGCTTTCTGAAAAAACGAAAACAAAAAAAAAAAAAAAACCTGAAAGGAACAGATGACATGCTGAGAATATCAAATTTGGATCTAGTTCTTGAAAAATAACTGGTAGTCATTTTTGGCAATTGTAGCTATTTCCTATTTCTTTTGTCTAGGACCCACTAACTCCAATGTCTTCCTCCACTGACTAGCACTTTATTTTATCCAAAAAGGAGACACCTTTTTGTTAATCTGTGCCTGGGTTGGAATAATCCACCTGTTAGGTGTGTTCACTTCAGCATTTGGATGGCCAAATATAATGATTACTTTTCTTCACTCTGAAGCCTTGTCAGCTTGTCAAGAAGTGTGTACATTGGAGGTGGTGGATGGGGTGGGGAAGAGGAGGAGAAAGGAAAGAAGAAAGGAATTAATACAATGATCAACGCATTTAAAGGTTATACATTTAAAAAAAAGTTTGAGTCCAGGTTTAAAAGTAGTGCATATGTATGTTAAAAAGCACAAAAAATACTTATTTTATATAAATAAGTGTGTAAACATATTAAAAATGGTCTAGACTCCAGAGCAATACCGATATAATGTAAGCTACATTTTATAGTACCATATTTAAAAAGGCAAAAAGAAACGTGAAATTAATTTAATACTGTATTTCATTTATTTTTAATTCTCTAACCCAATACATCCCAAATATGGTCCTTTCCTTTTTTCTTTTTTAAAGATTTTACTTACTTGACAGAGAGAGATCACAAGTAGGCAGAGAGGCAGGCAGAGAGAAGCAGGCTCCCTGCCGAGCGGAGAGCCCGATGTGGGACTCGATCCCAGGACCCTGAGATCATGACCTGAGCCGGAGGCAGCAGCTTAACCCACTGAGCCACCCAGGCACCCCAAATATGGTCATTTCAACATGTAGTTAATATAGAAGTTAGATGAGATATTTTACTCTTCAGATTTGGTCTTTAAATCTCGTGTGTATTTTATGCTTACAAGCACACTTCGGTTTGAACCAGGCCGTTTCAAGCGTTCAATAACCACGTATGGATCGTGATTTCCTTATTGGCCTGTGCAGGTCTGTCATGCAGAGGAGTGCATAGAAACTTCTAAATTGTGATTGCCTCTGGAAAGGAGACTAGAATAGGGGGCGTGGAAGGTAAGCGTTTAAGGGAAGGGTTTTGTGTAGTTAAATGTTAAACATGAGAATGTATTCAGCATTACCTGTGAATATTTACTTTAAAAAGTAGCACTTTCATCATAGAAAATTCAGGAAATACAAAACAGTATAAAGAAGAGTATGTAATCCAAAAGAAATGTTCTATGGCTTTGCCAGGATCAAGTCTCCCTTTAAGGAGAGGGTTCTCAGCTGATTTGGGTAGAAATGACTTGCTGGCCCATCTTAAGGCTCAATGTTGCACAATTCAGTTTCTATTCTTTTATAGTAGGTTTTTTTTCTGCTCTGATTTGTTAAAAAAAAAAAAAAGTTTTAAACCCTATATGCAGACTATCGAAGAACATATATGAACAGAGCTGTCTGAACAGGAAGGGCACTGGTGAACTGGCAAATCTGGCCCAGAGCTGGAGAGAGAGAAACCTCTTTACCATTTTTTTACATGGCCTTGAACAAGTTTCGTGCAGTTCCCTTGGTGATGAAAGGATGGCTGTCAGTCCAGCTGTCTTACAGCAAGGCATTTTTTTTTCTTTTAAAGATTTTATTTATTATTTATTTGACAGACAGAGATCACAAGTAGGCAGAGAGGCAGGCAGAGAGAGGAGGGAAGCAGGCTCACCGCTGAGCAGAGAGCCTGATGTGGGGCTCGATCCCAGGACTCTGGGATCATGACCTGAGCCGAAGGCAGAGGCTTTAACCCCCTGAGCCACCCAGGTGCCCCACAGCACAGCATTTGTATGAAGTGGCCAGTAGCACAAGCTCCAGAGGCCCATCTCTGTCATTGACTATGTGGCAAGTTCAGGTTTCCCACTCTGACCATAGTTCTTTCCTATTTTGTTAGAGAAAAATAATAGTAATAGGGTTGAGATGTGTATGCAAAGCTGTCAACGCAGCCTATGTGATGGTTTAATGTGTCAGTAGTTGATATTACACATTTTTATGAGAATTTAAATATAATATATGCAAAGATCTTAACATAGAACCTGGTACATGGTAGGAAGTCAACCAATGGTAACTATTTCAAGATGCAAGTTGATATTACAAATGCTTAAAGTTGCCTAAAGACATTTATCTTGAGCTAGTATCCCAATTAATATTGAGTGGCCACAGGTGACACCAGCCGAGGGCACGTGGACAGCTTACTGAACGTGGTCAATTTCTCCCTCAGTCCCCGCTAGGCAGTGCTCAGGTAGGTGCCAGTAGGATCTAATCAGCCAGAATACTTTATCAAGGTTCAAGGTCTGGCAGCCTAGTTACAGCACCTACAGACAAGGTCTTTAAACTCAGATGCAGGTCCGGATGAACAGAAGTAGCCGGATCTCTGTCAGCTGTAAATAGCCAGCAGATAGCAGCAGAAGCCAGAGAGAGAGAGAGACACACACACACACACTTGAAGCCACTTTGGAAAGATTCCCATCACAATCGAGATATGCTTCCTCTGGAATAGTTGTACAAAATTCATGTGTATTTTTGTTTTGAGGGGAGTGGGAACGGGAGAGAAAGAATCTTAAGCAGGCTCCACGCCCAGCATCGATCTCAAGACACTGCAATCACGACCTGAAGCCAAAATCAGGAGTCTGACGCTTTACTGACTGAGCTACCAAGGTGCCCAAACATGTATTCCTCATCAAACCTGCTTAATCACTTCACCTGGAGGTTGTGAATGAAGCTCATTTCCAGCCTTTTCAGTTAATTATAGCTACCAGTTGTGGGGGAGACCTGAATGGATGGGCTGCAGGCAGAATTGCCACCTTTAAGAAAGCAGAGCGGTTTCCCCCCCCCCCGAGGCTGGTTCTGCAGTGAGATCACTGTGGTTTCCGCCAGTAGCCTAGGTTTCCAGGCAGCCGGTCTATTCTTCAGCCCTTCTACCCTCACGCTTTAGAGACGAACCACTCCAGAGTCCTACACAGGAATTGTGGATTTTCCTATTTCCGCAGCCAGGGGAGGCGAGTCAACATGGTCCTTTAAAGACGAACATCTCCCAGAAAGTTGCTGCAGCGGGGAGAAGCTCAGCGAGGGAGACCATGAGCCTAGGGCGAGGGAGGCTCAGTCAGTGAAGCGTACGACTCTTGATTTTTTGGCTCAGGTTGTGATCTTGGGTCCTGGGATGGAGACCCAAGTTGGGCTCCGTCCAGGCAGAGAGTCTACTTCAGGAATCTGGCTTTTCCTCTGCCCCTCCCCCCCACCCATTCATGAGGTTGTGCGTTCTCTCTCTCTCTCTCTCTCTCTCTCTGAAATAAATAAATATGTAGAAAAATATTACACATAATGTCTTGTAGGCAATGATAGGGTTGGGAAAAATGAAGTGTGGGGACTGCCGCAGTCTCAGGGAGCACAGCAAAGTCTCGAAGGAGGTTGTGGGAAGTAGGCAGATACCCCCTTGGTCCTACGGGGAGGGCATGGCTGGCAAAGGACCAGAATGGGGTCCTCTGAAGAATGGGTTCCTGAACGGGGGCCCCTCTGGCAGGGGTCCAGGAGCAGGACTGGCTGAGAGCAGAGGCTGTGCCTGTGATATTCTTGGAGCCCCAAGTGCAATTCCCATGAGGATTTCCAGGAATGGCAGGTGACTCGCTGGCTTGGGCTGCTTGGGTTCTCCCCTCTGTGGTCTAGGCTTGATTCTCTCGCCAGTCAGAAGTCTGTTACCCATAAAATATGCCTTCCCACTCAGTGTAGCCATAAACTCTTCTAAAAATACAAAGAAACTGTGGTTCATTTGGTTCCTGATACTTCCCTCATCTCCTTCCAGCTTCTGTATAAAGTATTTCAATAGGTACGCTTGTCTTGCCTCCACTTTTTAAATTACCACCATATCAGTCAAAGACTATAATCCCTGCCACACTTCCTCCAATTCCAATACCAGAATCTTGGCCAGCATCTTAAAATTCACAGTGAATAAAGAAAACCGGTCTCTAATTTAAATATGCTTGACCTTCTGTGGGGAGCAAAGTAATCACAGCTTTGTCATGCTCTGGTTTGGTTCAGTGGGTGTAAAAACATGTTCAAATAAAATCGGGATAGACCCAAATTTCCCCCCGTCCTTCAAACTAAACCCGAGCAAAGTGTTGTTCTGGTTTGTAGTCTCTTTGGCTTAGGGCTAGGCTTGCCTGAGGATTATTCTACTGGAGATGGTTTGCAGATCCAGTCTCGCCAAAAGCGTGCCTTTATAGCTTGTTGTCCTTATAGGACCTTTCTCCCCTCCAACTGGGTGCATCGTTTATAAGCTATAGATTTCTAAGACCTAGAAGTCCCCTATCACTTGTGCTAAGCCAAGTGCTGCTTGGCTGGTATTCTGTCTCCAAGCCTGGAAAATGTGAATTTCTCCCCAGGAGCAAAATCTTGGATGAATTGTTTCCCAGTTTTTCTCTCGACTTTGAAATGCACTTCAAAGTTATTATTTGGCTAACGGGTTATGTTTTCCTTCCCTTGAGGTCTATAGGATTTGCCTCTGATGTGTGGATGGGGGACAGGTTTTCCTTCTACTCTTTTTTATCTACATTACATATGAACATAATCATTCTCACCCCCGAACATGAAACTAAGGCTTAAGTGAATTGCAAAAGCCTGTTTCCCCTCTACTTAGTCTTTAAAGACGCTCAACCCAAGAAAGGAATAATTAGTCTTCTACCTTTATAATTGTCATTTTTAGGTTCAGTGAACAGATAGTGAATGTGTCATTGATAGTAGAATCTTTAAAGATAGGGTTTTGGGAGGAGTTTTTGTTTTTTTGTTTTTAAATTAGTTCAGGGTTTGATTCTGGTTTTGGATAAACACCACTAGATATAATTCCAAACACTTTTTTCTGGCAGTTCGGTAATCTAGTAGAGATCAGTTAGATCATTTAGGAGTTCACAAAGCTTAGTGATTGTTTTCTCCACAGGCAATCGACAAGTGTTTAAACTTAGTTATAGTACCTGGAGTCAACATAAAGTAAATAGAAGGACTGCATTTTGTGATTATCTCTTTCAAGAAAGAGGGAAGTCGAGTTAGAGAGTGAGCGTGTGGCTCTGTTTACAGATAGTGTGAGAAGCCAGCTTTAAGGGCATGTCAACATTCTTGATGATGTACTGAGTTAAGTTCAAATTTTTCCTGCATTACCATGTGAAACATTGCCTGGAAACTCTTCAGTATCTAAATTATTTCTTTCCAGTCTATGATTCTTGTGGGCAGAAAAGTGAATTATGTATATGAATCCATTCCTATGGTTATCTTTCAACAATACCTAAGGCAGCAGCCAAGTTGTCTCTCTATTATCATTTACAGAAAATAGACTTCAGTCTTCCATTCAGCTGTGCCAGGAACGCTAGAGTTTTGCTTTCAGAACTGAGACTTTGAAGTAATGATAATAGCTACAATTTACAGAACATCTACTATATGCCAGATACTGTGTAAGATGCCTTACATGGTTTTTCCTCTATTTGATTTTTTTCAATTTATATAGTTTTTCAAATTGTAAAAGTATTACATTGGTTTGTCTTCCCCTACAAATCAAGTAATACAGAGCTATATAAAGAAAAACCAGTTGAGGTGCCTGCGTGGCTCAGTGGGTTATGCCTCTGCCTTCAGCTCAGGTCTTGATCTCAGGGTCCTGGGATGGAATCCCACATCAGGCTCTCTCCTCAGTGGGGAGCCTGCTTCTCCCACCCCACCCCCAGGCCCCTGCCTGCCTCTCTGCCTACTTGTGATCTCTGTTTGTCAAGTAAGTAAATAAAATCTTAAAAAAAAAAAAAAAAAGAAAGAAAGAAAGAAAGAGAGAAAGAAAAACCAGTCAGTGATTTCCACCAACACTAACCTCTGATCCCAGGGCTTCTGTAACTGCCTGTGCTTCCTTCCACTTTTCCAATGCCCACACATACTTGGTATTTCAAATTCCCCTACTATCCCTATAAGGTGGATGGCTTTCTCTCGGTGTTATAGATAGGGGAAAATAAGGCCTAATGAAACTAGCAGCTCTTAGGAACCCAATGTTAACATAGAGTTCTCTTTCTAAGCAACCACACTGCTTTTATTGAGATCAAGAAATGTGGGTGATCATGACACTGAAGGGAAAGTCAGAAGTATTTCTGGAACCAGGAAAAAGCAAAGGCTCCTTCCGTGGTCCCACTTTTTTCTGAGCAGTCCCCACAGTGTGGTCCCCCGCCCCCCTGCTCTGACAGCGGTGGCAGGGGCGAGGCTCGGGCGGCAGCATCTCTTCACCTAGGTATTCCTCCGGGGACCATTAGCAAGCGGCAGCTTGGTGTCTAAGGAGGTTTGTGGCACAGCATCTGGGAAAGTTTGTTTATGGCAAATCACTATCCACTCACAGACGGTTTAAAAAATAGACCCATTCATCAAACAAAACTCCAGATAGAACCTAATTGTATCTGGCGTGACTTTTTGCCATAATCCTGCCCTATTAAAATAAGCTATAATGATAACTTAGCGAAATATCTCAGCAAAAGCGAAGTTTAAGTGTGGGATTTTGAGCCCAATTCCTCTTCTTTCACTTACAGCTTGTTCTCAAATAAAAGGAAGGGATTATTTTTTCCTTTTTGTCCCCCCAAATTTATAAAAATGCTTCAAGACTTGATTTGAGTAATGAAAAACATAAGTGATCATCGATCTCCTGAGGAACCAAGGTATTTTCCTGCCTAAATGCAGCAACTGGATCTCCTCTTTTGGAACAAAGCAGTGTTTCTCCAGACATGGACACTCGCTCCATTGTGCGAGGGTCTCATCCGGTTTGCGTTCCAGCTGTGTGACGAAATTCAATGTAACCCTCTATTGCATTGGCTCTAAAATACAACAGAATTCACCTTGTCCTGGGAAGCAAGTAAAGGAATGCATGCGGAGCATGCCGCCTTTTGACATGGTGTGCCTAGAGCTCTTCTCTGGCTTCAGGGGTGGAGGAAATTCATGGACACACACCCCATGTCTCTACCCATTGGCCGCACTCTGACAGCTATTCACCCAGAGAACAATGCCTGCTGCCTGCACCTCAGTCTGTGATCTCACAAGCTGATCAGAGCCAGCTATGGTCAGTAGTTGGATGGAAGACCTCCAGGCAAAATAGCTCAAGCTGCCATAAGTCAGGATATTAACTCTGTGATTTGTTGGTAATCCTGGACTCTCCGTGAATAAGGAAATCAGTGCCCTAGAGTGGTACAAAGAATCTTATTAATCAAGCCTCTTAAGGACTTTTAAAACAGAAATTTGAGCCCATATTTCATAACCATCGTGGAATACGCTCAGGGGGGCCTAAAAATTATCGGCCTGGGGCGCCTGGGTGGCTCAGTGGGTCAAAGCCTCTGCCTTCTGCTCAGGTCATGGTCCCAGGTCCTGGGATGGAGCCTCGCATTGGGCTCTCTGCTCAGCCGGGAGCCTGTTTCCTCCTCTCTCTCTGCCTGATTCTCTGCCTACTTGTAATCTCTGTCTGTCAAATAAATAAATAAATAAATTATCGGCCTACCTCCCCAAATAAAAACCCAAGCAATTGTATTTAAATTTCTAGAATAGGAGCGAAGTCCTGCATGAGACATTTACATAGTATGCGGCACCTCGTAGGCACACAACAGGTCTTCGGTGAAGAAACGAACGCATGAGAGAACAGAGAGTTCCCAGAATTAACAGTTGGCAATAGCTAAAATGAAGCCTAAAGACTCTGAGTTACGTCAAGTGGAAATACTCTGGCAGGTACTAGTGCCCGGAGGATTTCAATAACCAGTGTGGAGAACAGTGTGATATCACAGTCTTAGCCACATTCCAATCTACTTATGCTCCCCTGCTTGCATTCTGGTGCAGTCGACAAGGAGTATGTCTAGGAAAGTTAGAATGCCATTTGGCTCGCAAATGGTAACTAAATATGAAAATTGCAGTGACTCTAAATGTTGGAAGGAAACTGAACTGGTAGGTGACCCGCCGGGCTGGATAATATTGGAATCACTTGGCTGATGATGCTGGTCAGTCACCATTTTTGTTTTGAAATGGAAGCCCAGTAATCAAATAAGTTTAGTAAAATTTTTTGTGTTTACAGAGATCTAGTCAAAATGATTCTATATTTTCCTATTTAAGCATCCCAGTGGAAATCATGTTTTGCCTTTCTAATTAAATATTTGCTTACATATGTGTGACATGATGTTGCACACTTCTACTCTTTGTGGGAAGTTAGGGAACTCTGGTTATTCTCCATCGCAAGGTCCCAAGAAGAATATATTGGAGTTAGGATGCATCTGCTACCTGTAGAGTTGGATGATCCAACTCTGAAGCTCTTACCACAAATGCAGAACAAGACTGAGCCCACAGAATGAGAACCACACTGGATTAGATGCAGAATTCTGGTTAAGCTATTTACCAGCATTTTTACTTTGGGCCTGCTATTTAACAATCCTTGTTTTCTCACCTGCAAAATAAGGGAAATAGACCCACTGGACACCCTACAAATTGAGAAAAGCAGTCAGATATGTTACAACGGCAAAACCATGCAGAGTATAAAAGCACGGACTTGGAGTGGGAGAGGCACTACTTCTGTGATCTTGAGCAAGTAACACAACCTTAGTTTCCCCATCTGCCAAATGGGAATAATGATAATACCTATCTCACACCCTCGCTGGGAGGATAAATTGTGGGATATATGTGAAGTACCAGACATCTGTGATAATGGTTAACACTGACGAGCACTTACTGTGTTCCAGGTGCCTGGTGACAACACATGAATGTGCTCTCCAGGCTGTAAGCTGTGTGAGGTGTGAGGTGGAGGTCCAGTGGGTGACTTTTTCATTCCCAAACTTTGCTCCCTTGCGGCCTTGCTTCTATAGCCCACAGACTTACCCACGGGAGAATTCTTACCAAGGATATTAACTCTGAGAGGTAGGGAAGAAACCATTCTTCTTCCCTACGGGATCTGCTGCTCCAGAGAAGAAAGCCCCTGGGGTGCGGAAGCTCCCTGGAGAAGCGCTCTAGCCCCGAAGCTGGATTTGATCAGGCTCAGAGGAAGCAGACCTTTTTGTGTTGCATGAGGCATTTCTGGTAGACACAAGGGTCCAGGGCTTTGGGAAAAGGAAGGGATGGTCAGAAGGAATGAAAAGGAAGAGCCTCGTTGTGCACGCCCTTCCTCTCCCTCAAATCAGCCTCCACCCTTTTGAAGGCCCTTGCCTCAGCGAACAAAGAAATTACCTGTTATTTTATTATTCAAACTATTTTTGTTATTCTCCGCACAATTGCCATCATTATTAACAGCTAATATGTAGTGAATGCTTACAGAGGACAAAAAAATCCACTGACTTAGTTGTATCATCACAGCAATCCTATCGGGAAGAGTCTCTTGTTTTCTTATTATTGTTACTTTACAGATGAGTAAAGTGAGGATAAATCAGAGCAGATAAAATCCATGCCCAAACTAGCAGGTGGGATTGCTGAGACTCTAACCTGGGACTCTCTGGCTCCAACCCGCTCTCTATCTATCTATCTATCTATCTATCATCTGTCTATTTACTTATATATTTTATGTCTTCTCATTTTTTTCTTTCCAAATTATTATACTTTTTTGCCTTTTTTTTTTTTTTTTTTAGTGTTCGATAATTCATTAGTTGCGTGTGACACCCAGAGCTCATCACAAATCTTGCCCTCCTTAGTACCCATCACCTGATTACCCCCTCCCCCAGCCTCTCCCTTCTGTAACCCTCCAGTTTGTTTCCTGGAGTCCAGAGTCTCTCATGGTTTGTCTCTGATTTCTTCCCATTCAGTTTTCCCTCCCTTCCTCTGTGGTCCTCCATGCTATTCCTTATGTTCCACATATAAAGAAGATGTGGTTCATATACACAATGGAATATGACTCAGCCATCAGAAAGGATGACTACCCACCATTTGCATCCACATGGATGGAACTGGAGAGGATTACGCTAAGTGAAATTAGTCAAGCAGAGAAAGACAACCCACTATTTCTAACTACTGTGCTGCTCTCTGATTTTACTTAATGACTCACAACTAGAGTTCAAGCTCAACCAGGCACTTGAGCTCAAAATCTGCCCTCTGGCTGCCTTCCTCAGGGCAGGAGAGCGGAGCCCAGGCGGTTTGCTCAGCACTTCCAGAGTCTTTCCAAAAGAAATGAACTTCTGCTCAACTTGTCCTCAAGCCTCTTCTGAAAACCAAAATAAATAATTTGTGTTGATAGTCAGTGTGCCAGAACACAAACAAAAACGTCCCATTTTGTAGAGCAGGGAGCGAACTTTAACCTTTTGAGAATTTTTGGTTTTCCTATATGAAATGTTTTTTATTATTTTAAGATACATTCTCATGTGTCTTTTTTCCTTAAACTTAATACAATGTATTGTAATTAATCTTAAGTGAAAAGATGAAGTTGAATGTAGTATTATAGTTACGAGTTTTTAAAACATTTATCAGCAAAAACTGTAGAATTTACTATATAAACAAGCTCATATAAATGTATCTTGTTAATTACCCAACTATAAATACAAGTTGGATGAAAAGCCCTGAGTGGATTTGTTCTACTCTGCTCTGCTGATACAACCTGAATTGCACATGATAAAAAACGACTTCTAGTCAGAGAGCACATCAGACTGCAGACCACTCCAGCAACCTGCTCCAGTGAAAAAACAAACAAATGTCACATCAGTGCTTGCTTCATGGGGGGAAAAAAAACAAATTTAAATACTGAGCATTTCCCCCATTTCCTATCCAGTCAAAATTTAACGAGGAGAGATATCCTTTGCACTGTACCTCCGAAAGGAAGCAATCACTCAACTTTTCGTTGAAGCCCACGTGAATTGTTGTTGTTATATCATAACGAATTATAAACTTCAGGGTAAACTCCAGTGAGCACTATAGCATGCTCCAAAGGTAGTGATAGACTGGAGGGCAGTCAGGGTATTTCAAGATTGGGTCCTCAGTCGGAGAGCTGGAAGGAAGGAAGTTAAAGGTAACCCACCACTCCCAGTGCCACTGATTTATCATTTATCACAACAAGTGATAAACATGCCGATTGCCCACCCTCTTGAGGAAAGCTACAAACGTCTGCTCTTTGTGCATGCTCGATTTCTAACCTAGTGCCAGCTTAAACTGTAGAGGCAGCGGGATCAAGACTACTTGTAACATTCGCTCCAGAAAATCATAATTAGAAAAGTAAATATGCTGGATTCAGGAACAAAAGGTAAATTCCTTTTGGATTATGCAGTTACGAATTACCAGTTTACCTGGATGGCTAATCCTCCCATTACTTTGGATAATCCAGAACTGGATGCAGCTATTTACATGTAGGCAGTGATGATAGGTATTACATGACATTAGTTTCACTAATTCAAAGATGTGGGGTTTTTTGGCCAGCAATCTTCCCTTGAAGGCCTTATATGCATGCAATTTTGTTTACTTATGGAGCTTCCTAATTGTAAAAGCATGGATCTAGGCATGATTATTCATGTTGGGGTGGGGGAGGGAAATCCCTAATAATTCTGGCTCGAGGGGAAGCTCAAAGGGTAATTTACTTTATTTCACGGTCTCAACGATGGTCTCTCTGGCTCTGCTTCTCTCTCCTGCAGCAACCATCCACGATGAGTTATGCAAGACACATCATTAAGAAGGAAGGGTTGGGACTCCAGGGCCTCAACAAAGGATTTACAGCAACTTTGGGACGTCACGGAGTTTTCAACATGGTTTATTTTGGCTTCTACTACAATGTCAAAAACATTATTCCTGTCAATAAGGTAACTATTTAATAGATTAAAATCCTGGAGAAAGAAGCTCATCCGTGATGATAGCTACATCGGTAGAGTGCTTATCATGTGCTAGTCGCTGTGCTGAACACTCACATCGAATCTGATCCCCATGTTAGCCTTGTTCATGGGGTGTTGTCATCCCTATTTAGGAACTGGAAACTGAGGCTTAGAAAGATCAAGTCCTTTTTTAGGTAGTTAAGAGCAAAGTAGAGACTTGAACCCAATTCTGACACCAAAATTCATCTCCTTGAGATATGCATCATGACCCCTGAATGCTTCCTCTTTATCACTAACAGAAGCTTCTAGAAACTAGAAAAAAAAAAGCTTTTTTTTTTTTTTTATCTCAGAAGCATAACTTTCCCAAGAAGTTTGAAATTTTCATGTTCTAAATAAATTTTGAGCTCTGGAGGGAAATTGTCAGCCTAAAATTTAAATTTTACCTAGATACTAATTTTTAAATCCACCAAAGTTAACTAGGGTAAGCAGGAAACCAACTCTTCAAGGATTATTCACTTTTCATGCAAAGTAGTAGTAATTATGCTAGCAGCCTTTCAACTTCTACAAGATAAAAGGAGCACACGATGTGCTGTAAGCTCAGCGTCTTTTCATTTATAACAGCACACTTTTCCCCCACCATCATATTGCCTGCTTGCATTGAAAATTTCTGATCCCGGAAGCACCCCCTGGGGACGCATTTTGCACATGCAGACAATTTCCCCCAGGGGTTCAGTTTTTTATTTTGCTTTGTACAAAACTGTTGATGGACTTTTATAAACCATAAAATGATTTCTAATATGGCTATCACCAGACTGTTCAGTCAAGTTGGTTATACCCACCTTTGCCCAGTGATGCCCCATATTCCGGGTCAGGACTTATCTTAAGTAGCAGCTGAGGCAAGGGATGTTCCACATTAACTGTCTGATGGTTTGGCCTAATTCACTTGCCAAAATAGCTAACCACATTTTACTGTATTTGGAAATCTCAGTTATTGAGTAGAAGCTCAGGTTTGGTTGGCCTGAAATCTGTGATTGTACAGTAGTAAACACCCTTCCCCCACTGATTGGCAATTCTGACTCCAGTGGTCCTCAGAGCCCTCCTTCCATCGAGAACCACAGAAATCGAACACAATGGACACTTTGGGCTGAGTAACATGAGGGAGTTCGACTCTTACACACTGAGATTCTTTTTGGCAGGAATGAGCTAAACAATTTGTGGTACCCAGGACAAAATGAAAATGTAGTACCCTTGTTCAAAAATTAGTAAGAATTTCAAGACCAAATATATATAGTAAGGCAACAAACCGAGCTCTTCTACGCGCACGCCCTGGGTGACTACATAGGTCACAAATACATGAAGTTGACCCTGTTTCTTAGACTCTGAGATGAGTACTCCTTACCACACAGAAAAGAGAAGAGTCCCTGCCTCCATCTCTCCAGCCATCCACTTTTGAGACAGAAGTCACACACAATGAAATAAATTATACCAATGATTATATATTTTATTAAATATATTTGAGCATGTATTTTAATTTCTATAGCATTATAAAATGAATTTGGTCTATTTAAGAAAGAAGTCACAAAGATCTACATATAGTCATATGTTAATAATGTTTTTTTAAAAATCCACAAGTGTAAATTTCATTCTACAGTTAATCCGTGCACTTAATTCATTAAATGTTATGCATTATATAAACACAGAAGCTTAACCATTCACTTATTTTTTTAAATACATCATGATATCCTGAAAGCATGGAAAGCTCTCCCTGATCTTGCCAGGTGGCAGGGTCAGACCATACCACCTCTTACAGGACACACTGAGGTTTCTCACCTTTATCTGAAGAGAACTAGGAAGCCAACAAAAGATTTTAAGCCGAGGAATTACCTGATCAGTCTGGCCGCCAAGTGGAGGGGAGGTGGTAAGGGAAGGGCAGGATGTAACATGGAAATGATTTCCAAGAGAGATGCTAGGGACTCAGATTGTATTGTTCACGGTGGAGACCAGGAGAAGTGGACAGATTTGAGAAATTTTCAGGAGGCAAAATGTTCAACATATATATAGGTGTGTTGAAGAAAAGAGTGGTGGGTAGAGATGGTGCCTAGGTTCTTGGCTTGAGCAACTGGAAGGGTGAGGGTGCCATTTACTGAGAAAGAAAACAAGTTTACGGGAGACTATTATGGGCTCAGCCTGGAAACTGAATTTAACTGCACTTGGAACGAAAATGCAGATGTGTTGGCGATTGGAGCTTTAGAGGAGAGATCTGAGTTGGAGATACACACTTAGATGTCTTCACAAATCTGGGCAGCTCAGTCGGTTAAGTGTCTGCCTTCGGCTAGGGTCACGATCTCAGGGTCCTGGGATGAAGCCTGCGTTGGACTCCTGCTCAGAGGGGAGTCTGCTTGTCCCTCTCCCTCTCCCCTCTCCTCCCCGCTCACTCACTCACACATGTGCTCTCTTTCTCAAATAAATACATAAAATCTTGAAGAAAAAAAAAAGTCATCATACACCTGGGAGAGTGTCCCTTTTACGAGGTGAAAGATCTTGAGCCAATCACATCACTGCTCTGAGTTTCAGCTTTTCTTATTGTATGTTGAAAAAGCTACCCAACAACATTATTTTGAGGACTGGCAAAAGGAATCATGAAGTTGTGTGTGAAGTTTAGGGGTGCTGGTACAGATGACAGCGGTGAGGGGAGGAGAGAGAGGCGGGGAGGCGGATGGTGCAAACAGGGAGCACGTTGAGCGAGCGTGAAGAATTTTTCCCCAGGACTGTTCCTTTTACACTTAAATGAACACAGTGTTTTTTTCTTGCCTAGAACAAAGTCATTGATTTTATGTGTTCTGTAATCTAAGCCTGATTCAAAACTGGGAAACCAGTATTCTTTCAATTTAAACCATCATAAATCAATCCTTTGTGAAGAGGAAGGTATGATAATCATTAAAACATGTTGAAGAACGTCATCAAGTTGTTAACCGTGAGGAGGAGGCGGTGTTCCTTGAAGGCTTTATTCCATCTTTGCCGTGGGCTGTCTCTAGCCATACACTTCGGACGATTTGTTTACAGGATTATGGTTTCAGCTCCCTCACCCAGCAACTGGTTGGTCATTCTGTTGTTCTGAGGGAATTTGAGATTTCCCCAGTCCTGACTGGCATGAAATAATTTTGGAATTTTTTTCTTTAATGTGTTTTTTTAAAATCCATAAATGGTCTTTCAATGTTTTCCATTTTCAAAGTATTTTGTTTTAAAAGAAACTTCATAATGATTATCTCTGGGGAGTGGAAATGGAAATTGGGGGGGGGCGTGTGTGTGTGTGTGTGTGTGTGTGTGTGTGTGAGTGAGAGAAAGAAACAAAGCAAGCAGCAGTGGAAGGAAAGTCATTTTCTATATACCATTCTGAGCTGTTGGAAGCATCTGTAATAAGCGTGTATTAATTTTATAATAGGAAATAAATCAGTGAAAATTTTAATAGAGTCTCATAAACTAGAGTACCTAGTTAACTTTTTCACATTTTATACACCTCTGAGGCTGTCTAGAGAGGTAAAAATAAGAACTTTAAATGGTAAGCGGGAAGAACTCCGGTCAGACATCCACCCCTGAAGTTTTAACTCTTCAGATTGGTGATGCCCATTAGATATATTTTTCAAGTGATCTCAGAAGTATCCCGACTTTCTGTGCCATGTCAGACTATTAAAACCATTTTTGTAGACTCCACAGTTTTGCCTGATCCCTGTCATGATAAATGCCATTTTTCAGATAAGAAAACCAAATGAGAAGTTACGGCCCAGCGCTGAAAGTTACTGAAATCATTTATTTGGGGTTACACAGCAAGGGGGAGGGAGAGAACTAGAGGCCAGAACTCTTTCCACTAAACCATGCAATGCTTTAACTCTGTATTTTACCTTGTGTTTTGTCACACATAAATGACCGCTTAAAAATGATTACTGAAATTTAAATACGTGGAATAGCTAGAATATTTAGATAATAAGGCCAAATTCCTCTTCTGTCTCCTTCAGTCCTGTAACCTGGCCCTCCCTTTCCATAGCCTTAGTCTGTAATCTGTAGGAACAAAGAATGAGAAGTCCCCGCCCTGGAAGAAGAGGGCATTAGCAGTTTGAAAATGGTGCCCTGGGTTAGATTCCTTCCGATTTATTTGTAGGCTCTGGCTGCTCCTTTGGTAAGTGGCTACAGTAGAGCAAGACTGCCCTGGATATTAACTGACCATGGAATCCATTTACTGGAGGCATTCATTTACATCTTGCAGTAAATGGAATGGAATGTCAGCATAAAGAATTATCCCTTCTCCCCAGAAAGAGGCATCACTTCTCCAAGCAAAGCCCACTGGAAGCAGGTATTGATTAACTTAAATGCTGACATCTTTTTCAAATATCCATGGGAGTAAGCTTTCATTGCAAAGATAATTTCTTTCATTCCCATTACAAGGTGGGGCTGTTCGAAGCCTATCGTTTGTGATGCTGACACAAAAATGAGCATCGTAAAATTCAAATGTTACATCTCTTGAATAACCTTGTCCTCTAGTTCCATATTTACTGCTTTTCAAGTGTTTCCATAAGTAAAATAATAATAATAGCAGAAATCACCATCTGAGGCTCATGGTTGTCAACAGTATTAAGCTATGCTTTTAGTTTGTAGCCTAATTAAGCATGTTTGCAAGTTATTTTGCCAAAAACAATACATCTTTTGTGTTGAATTTTGCCATGATATAAATTACATGTGTGGGTTAGAGATATTCTAGGAGAGAACAATTTTTCACATGTTCAATTTTTCTTACTTAATAAACCATTTAGACCTGTCCCTGTGGTCATTTTACTATGGACTGTATTAAGGCAAACATATTTTATTTTCTCCTAAGGTAATATTTATAAAAGCTTGCCTTTTAGAAATACAAATGTTTTTCTTTTGCTTTTGATTTTTAATATTTTCTTCATTTTGTAAATTCTGTAGAAAGTCAGAGGGTGATGTCAGACACGCTTCAGTTTATCAGAAGAAATGTGGAAATGTGTTCGTTTCATGATTTAAAGCTATGTCTTTCCCTAAGGTGTGCACTAAGCTGGATGAAAAATGCACCTTTGGGTTCAAGTGAAGAACTTAGAGCTGTTTGTATTTTGGAAAGAAGAATCTCAGTAGAATTAGATCATAGTAAGATTTAATTTATGGCCATTTATTTTTCTGATTCTCTCTTACTCAATCATTCGTCTTACCAATCATCCGGTAATGGGAAGGGCAGGAGCATTAAAGTTTCATTAAGAACGACTCTCCTTTCTGGGAACCACTGGGGTGAAACTACAAGTATATATTATCTATAAAATTCCAGGATATGAGACCAGATTCTGTGGTAAAAAGCAGTATCTTTCATGGGCAGTTTTCACAGACTCCCTGGGGTATGTTGTATTGGGGAGAAAGAAGGCATGGGGGAGGGCAGAGAGAGGGGGCAAGGATTCAGACACTTATAAACTTTAAGCCAAAAGTTTCCAATCAGGTACCACCCAAGTGGATGGAAGTGTGGTACCAGTAGCTTTAGATTCTCAGTGGGTCCCTTCTATTCCTTCATTCCAAAAGTGTTCATGGCACATCCACGATGTCTGGGGCCTTGCCTCACTGAGTGTCAGCACTGTCCCTGCCTTACCGGGGTCGACGAGAGGAGACCCACAATAAACAAGTCATCACGCAGGGCACTGGACTGTGACAGTCGTGATGAGGGCCATGAAAAGACAACTACCAATCTGTGGGAATTTATAAACCAGGATCCTACTCTAGACCGATGGCAGAGGCAGGCCAAGGACATAGACCTGCCTTCACAAACAATGTTGAGGCTGAGGCTGGACATTGAGGATTAGCCAGGCCGAGAGGAAGAGGATGAGCGGAGACCAGACAGATCTTCAGTTGCAGAGGAGAGGGTGAATGATTGCCGTGAAGCAGAGGCTTGAGGAACCGGGGAGAAGTCAAAGAATGAGGATAGCTGGTGTATGGTGAGCCAGAGGGTCGGGAGGTGGTGGAGGCTGCAGAGGGGAACTGGGCCAGAATGTTGGAGGCATGAAATAAGTCACTTGACTCCTCTTAAATGATGTAACCGAGGGGGGGATGTCAAACAAACATATTGCATAAGCAGGACTAGACGGGCATGGGAAAGTTTCATTAATAGAAACAGTTCAGAAGTAGAATCTCGTGACATAAACTTGGTTCAAAGACTTCTTCTTGATCATATGCCTACCTCCATATCAAAGCATCTCAGTGTGTCCTTGTCCTAACTTCCCAACCTTTAGAATTTTGTTTTGGAAACCTGGTTTGTTAGTTTTCCTTGGGGTCAGTGCCTTTATTGAGGCAAGGAATAAACAGAGCACACCAAAACAGAAAAATCTTACTGAGTTCCCAAGGAAATATATTAATATATTCCTGCTTTCTATATGGTAATACTCAGTGATACAATTGATTCTTAGAAGAAATCATCTACCCATGTAAATATTTACAGAGAGATATTTAAGGAGAGGGTGTTTGTGTGTGCGTGTGTGTGTATATATATATGAAATAATCAAGTGATAACTCTTATGCTTAAGCCCTAACCCATTTTGACATTGTATGTGTTTTATAATTTGACCTAAGTGGGTAAGACGTTTAAAATTATTTTACATTTCACAACACTTTAAAAAACAGCTAGCTCGGGGAAAAAAGGAATTTTCATGGCTATTTTCTGAATGGCTACATTTAGATGCTGAGCTTTTAACAAGACTTTGATTTCATTCCAAAGCCCAGAGCCCTGCAAGGATAGGATCTTGGGAATACTCTACATTCCTTAAAGAATGCTTATCAATTAAACCATCTCATTTTAGTTAGTGACCTTCTGTGGACTAGCATTTCCCCCAAATTATCTCACATAAAGAGAAAACAAACACTGTGATAGATTCTTCTGATAGCTGTCAAGTGGAAACAACTGTATTTTTTAATTAAGCTTCAATAGCAGGTATTTTCATTGGAGGACAAAACAGCAGGATACCATGACATCAGGGCAAAAACTGCTTTTGTCAAAGTTTGTGAACAAAACAACAAAAGAGGGGTGCCTGGGTGGCTCAGTGGATTAAGCCTCTGCCTTCAGCTCAGGTCATGATCTAGGGTCCTGCCTGGGATCGAGCCCCGCATCGGGCTCTCTGCTCAGCGGGGAGGCTGCTTCCCTGCCCCACCCCCCGCCGCCTACTTGTGACCTCTCTCTGTGTATCAAATAAATAAATAAAAATCTTAAAAAAAAAAAAGAGCCAACAGTAGAGAAAACGAAAGATACGATCTGGGGCTGCCTCTGCTCCTCATTGACTTGGACCCACTGAAATTAACAATATCGAAAACGCAAATTTCTTCTTAAAATAATAAAAGGCAGTTGACAGTCCCTCAAGCTGCCTCCCTGCTCGGTTACTAGGAGGCAACCATGATTACAGCTCACCACATCATTTTCATGACGACCGTCGCCAGCTGTAGGGAGGGCAGTGAGAGCTGCTGTTATTTGCCTTCCAGTTGCTACCAGGTGCTTGAGCAGTGTGTGTACATCCCGCCTTTGTCATACGCTTCTTAGTTCTTTGTGTGGTGCGTCCTTCTAAAGGAACAATAAAATATTCATTAAACCCCAATGATGTGCCAGCCCGTTATACCTACAAAATGAATACGACATGGCACAGTCGTCCCCTCTGAGAGGCTTTGAAGGATTCTTCCCAAAGAACGTCAGAGTCCGGTGCCCTTCTCCACTAGATCCCGTGGATGACAAAGCCCAGGCCGATGGAGCCCAGGCCATCAGACCCCAGAGTCCATATCGTAACTGCTATACTGTACTTCCTCAAATGTATGGATAGGTGAGCCTTCGAGGCTTTCTGTCTTGAGGACATATCCATAGTTCCTCAACTCCTCTTCAAATGACCTGGTTTCTGATCCTCTGTATGGTCTGTCTCCCCATTATAGATGCATCAGATTTGTCAATGTCAGTGTCAAAACTGGACATAACACTACAGATGTCAGTCAGCTCAGAACACAGTAGCCTCACCCCTTCCTGGGATCTGAATACAGGCCTTTCTTAATGCACCCAAAGGTTGTACAGAGATGAGTTCTTGGTTTTGTCAGGGTGTAGAGGAAAGAATAGGTGTTGCTTTTACATCAAGATGTTGCTATGTATAAAACTCTGTGGTCCGCTAAAATCCCCAGATTACATGAAGTACAGTCAAGTCAGGTCTCCCTCATCTTTTTTTTTTTTTTTTAAGATTTTATTTATTTGACAGAGAAAGATCACAAGCAGGCAGAGAGGCAGGCAGAGAGAGATAGAGAGAGAGAAGCAAGCTCCCCGCTGAGCAGAGAGCCCGACGCGGGACTCGATCCCAGGACCCTGAGATCAAGGTCTCCCTCATCTTAAACTTGTGCAGTTTCTATTTGCTATGCTTAAATGTAATCCTGTGGGTTCAGTCCATTGCTAGAGCTTAGGATGATACATTTTAATGTTGAGGGCCTCATCTGTCATTGTAGCTCCCAGCCTGGGTCATCCACAGCTCCGAGAGTTGGCCTTCCACATCGTCCCCCAAGTTCATCCAGCCCGTCTTCAGGCTGTCTCCTGGATGTCTTTTTCACAGATGCGGACCTCCAACTGTCCATCTTCCTTTCAGTTCTTATTAATTCAGTGTCTTGTTAATCAGGATAATGTGGGAAACTTTTTCTAAAATCAAAGCGTGCAGGGTGATTTAAAAGGAAATTTAACTTTCAAAAGGGTTGCCTCTCACGTGTCTCATATGAGAATACATCACGAACTTCATGTTTGTATCACCTCTTGCTTGGCAGCCTTGAGAAGATGAAAGGCTGAGTGACAACAGCCCCTTCAGGTATTGATGGTGATGTGCTACAGAAGGAATAAAGTGAACCAAAGTGTAGAATGTGTGCTGTTAGCACAGACTGACCATTTGTAAAATTATGGAAATAACTGTGAGGGAGCCCATTAAAATTGGTTTTGACCACATGTTTACTATAATCTAGTAACTGAGTAATAGATTTATTACAATGTTCATTCCCTTTTGAGATATCCTGTCATGGTAGTGACTTTCCCACCATCGAACAGTTTATTAGCCTACTTGGGGGAAGAGGAAGCAGAATGAAAGATTTCTGTCAAGAAGTAATTTGTGATGCCCTGAAAATCATGTGACTCTTTGGAGGACTGCCATATTGTCTTTGTCTTACCCAAAGCAATTTATAGCAATCTCTTTCCGTCACTTCTGAGCAGTAATTTTCGTTCTTCAAATGGCAAGACTATTTTAGCAATTTTTGGCAAGCAACAATAAATCCAGTCTAGCATCAACCAAGGCCAATCCTGAATGGAGTACATTCTTCTCCTTATGTTTACTGAAGACTGTCTAAGGCAGCCAGGGTATACTGACTTCAAGTTAGGTCAACGCTGGTCAGAGAGGATCTCAAATGCAGTGTGATACCAGGAGAAATTAACGGGTATGTGAATTGCAGGGAGCAAAGGAAATTTAATTTGGGCTGACAAGGGAGGAAGAGTTTGTGACTAGACTTTAATGTCAATATTCGTGCTGAGCTCCTTGAAGTGAAAAGCCCATTGCTACACTCTGCTCAGCCTTGCTTTGTGGGGAGCAGCACGCTTCCTGGCCAGTCTCCCTTACCACCCCTAGTCCTCGCTAGCTAGCAAATCTTCTTTCCCCCATCTTCCTTACCCCTCCTTCTCGCATGTCTCTGTGTGGAATGTCTTCTTAAGGAAGCCAGACCCTAATCACAAAGGCCTGTGAGATGGGCAAAGGTTCTCTGTTTATCAAGCTAGCAGCCAGCTGGCCAGTCACTAAACAAGGCATCAAAGCCCATGCCAGGGAAGGTAAAAGGAGAGGCATATGCTTCTTTTGATCAAGACATTTTGCTTCTCTGCATATTAACTTTTTAAGTACCATTGCTTAAATTACTGGTACTGTCTTTAGCTGTGGATATAATGTTTGCATGAGTTGGTTAAATTAGTTACAAGTATGTAGTGTGTTGATTGTTAACTATTTTGAGTCCCGTGATCTCATTTTTGATGACTTGGCACTTTTGTTGAATTTTAAATGTTGTGGGACATCATGGCCACAGTGTTTTGGGATCACTTATTAGTATTTCTCATTAAGCTGTGAAGAGCCTATAAATAATATGTCCTGTCAGGGAAACTCATTGATCTTCCTAAGGAGGGAAGGCAAACACATCTCTGCAGCTCACACAAGATCGCAGTGTGATGAAAGCAGCCAGAGAGAGTTCTAGTAAGAGACATGGTATTAATACCAAATTCTGGTTCTTACCAGCTAGCTATGTCTCTTTGGCAAGTTATATATTTTCTCCATCTCTGTTTTCTCATTTCTGAGATGAAATGTTAACACCAGCCTTAAAAATATGTACAAGGGAATTAAATAATTTTTTAAAACTATGACTATTGGCTTTTGTATTGCTATCACAAAATAAGGTTATGCGTGTAAAATACATTAACATTTCAGGCCACTTAGCTCCAGTTTAAAGTACCATAATTTAGAAGAAAAACTGGAAAATATTTAGAGGAAAAGAGTAAAGCTCATCTGTAGGTGGGGAAATAATACATACTACTTATAAATATTTTTAAGGTACTGTGTTTTTAAGCATGAGGAAGAAAAGGTTATTCAATAACGGTTTTTAAATCATGATGAATTACATCAAGAATGGTGACAGTTGATTGCCCTTGCAATTGAGCAAAAAATTGGAGTAAAATAGTTTAGGCTTATGCGTTAGGAATGTGGGTTACGAACACAGGAAGTTTCCTGATTGATGACAGTTGGAACAAATTATGGGAGTAAGTTCAGAATTTTTAATAACAAGATAGATTTTTTATCAACACTAATATCCATTTACACAATTAAGGTGTGATCGTCCTAAATATTTTACTTAGGCTAAGTGACGTATTTTTCCCTCAAATTTTTAAAATTTTTATTTTACTATGGTAAAAACACTTATACGAGATCTACCCTTTGCAAATTTTTAAATGCACAATACATTATTGTCAACTCTATGTACCGTGTTGTAAAGCAGACGTCTAGAGCTTATTCATCTTGCTTAACTGAAACTTGATTAGTAACTCCCCATTTCCCTGTCCCCCAAGCCCCCAACAACCACCATTCCAGTCTTCGATTCTATGACTTTGACTATTTCAGGTACCTCATATAAGTGGAATCATGAAGTATTTGTCTTTCTGTCACTGGCTCATTTCACTGCAATAGCATCCTCAGCTTCCACACATGTTGTCACATACGGCAAATTGTCCTTCTTAAAGGTGAACAGTATTTCATTGTATGCACAGGCCATGTTTGCTTTATCTGTTCTTCTGTCAATGATTTTTAGGTTGTTTCCATATCTTGCTTATTGTGACTAGTGCTGCCGTAAGCATAGCAGTGATATCTCTTTGACATCCTGATTTCAATTCTGTTGGATAAATATCCAAAAGTGGGATTGCTAGGCCATATCATGGTTCTATTTTTCATTTTGGAAGAATTCGATACTGTTTTCCATAAAGGCTACACTATTTTGAACCCCTGCCAGTAGTGTATGAGGATTCCAGTTTCTCCCCATCCTTGCCAAAACTTGTTGCCTTTGACTTTTTTAATAATAGTCATTCTGACAGAAATGAAGTGATGTCTCATTTTGGTTTTGATCTGCATTTCCCAGATAATTAGTGACGTTGAGCATTTCCTCATATGCCTGTTGGCCATTTGTCTGTCTTCTTTGGAAGAATGTCTATTCAAGTCCTTTGCCCATTGGTTTTTTTTTAAATTTAATTTAATTTTATTTTATTTTATTTTTGAGAGAGCAAGTGTGGGCACAGGGTGTTGGGGAAAGGTATAGAGGAGAAGGAGAGAAAGAATCTTTTTTTTTTTTTAAAGATTTTATTTATTTATGTGACAGAGAGAAATCACAAGTAGACGGAGAGGCAGGCAGAGAGAGGGGGGGGGGAGCAGGCTCCCCGCCGAGCAGAGAGCCCGACGCGGGACTCGATCCCAGGACCCCAAGATCATGACCCGAGCCAAAGGCAGCGGCTTAACCCACTGAGCCACCCAGGCGCCCCAGGAGAGAGAGAATCTTAAGTAGGCTCCATGCCCAGTGCAGAACCAGACTCAGGGCTCGATCCCACAACCCCAAGATCATGACCTGAGCTGAAATCAAGAGTCAGACGCTTAACTAACTGAGCTACCCAGGTGCCCCCGCCCATTTTTTAATCAGGTTATTAGTTTTCTTGGTATTGAGTTATAGGAGTTCCTTATATATTTTTCATATGAATTCTCTATCAGCTACGTGGTTTGCAAATATTTTCTCCAATTCCATAGCTTGCCTTTTTTGATCTTTTGTTTCCTTTGCTGTTCAGAAGCTTTTTAGTTTAACATAATCCTACTTGTCTGTTTTTGGTTTTGTTGCCTGTGATTTTGGTATCAAATCATTGCTAACACCAATGTCATGAAGCTTTTCTCATATGTCTTCTCCTAGGATTTTTATGGTTTCAGGTCTCATATTTAAGTCTTTAATCCATTTTTTATTTATTTTTGAGTATGGGATAATACATGGGTTCAATTTCATTCCTTTGCATGTGGATTTTCAGTTTTTTCAGCACCATTTGTCAAAGATTATTCTTTCCTGATTGTCTTGACACCCTTGTTGAATATTAGTCAGCCATATATGCTTGGATTTATTTCTGGGGCTCACTGTTACATCCCACTGGTCTATGCCTGTCTTTATGCCTGCCCCATACTGTTTTGATTCCTATAGCTTTGTGATATACTTTGAAATCATGAAGTGTGATGCCTCCAGCTTTATTCTTCTTTCTCAGGATTGATTTGGCTATTTGTAGTCTTTTGTGATTTCATATGAATTATAGAATTTTTTTCTATTTCTATGAAAAATGCCATTGGATTTTTATAAGGATTGCATTGATTCTGTAGATCACTTTCGGTATTATGGAAATTTTAGCAATACTAAGTATTCCAATCCATGAACATGGGATGTCTGCATTTGTGTCTTCTTTCATTTTTTTCACTGATGTTTTATAGTTTTCAGTATATAAGACCTTCACCTCCTTAGTTAGTTGAATTTATTTCTAATTTATTTATTTCTATTTTGTTCATTTTAGTGCATTTTAAATGGGATTATTTTCCTAATTTCTTTAATAGATAGTTGGTTGTTAATGTACAGAAACATGGGAGATTTCTGTATGTTGATTTTGTATCCTGCAACTTTACTAAATTTGTTTATTAGTTCTAAATATTGTTTATGGGATCTTTAGATTTTTCTATACATAAGTCCTTGCTGTCTGTAACAGGGACAATTTTACTTCTGATTTCGATGTCTTTTATTTTCTTATCTAATTGCTCTGTCTAGGACTTCAGTCCTATGGTGAAGAGAAGTGATGAGAGCAGGCATCTTTGCCTTGGTAACTAATCATAGAGGAAAAGCTTTCAGGTTTTCACTAGTGTGATAACTGGGCTGTTCATACATGGATTTTATTATGTTGGGGACTTTCCTCTGTTCCTACTTCGTTGAGGGTATTGACCGTGCAGCATATTAAATTTTGTCAAATGCATTTTCTGCACCTACTGAGAAGATCTTGTGATTTTTTTTTTAAATCTTTCATTCTGTTAATGTGGTTTATAACACTAGCTGATTCTTTTTATGATAAAAAATCTTTGCATCCCAGAAATTAAATCCCACTTCATCATGGTGTATGATCCTTTTAATGTGCTGTTGATTTCAATTTGCTACTATTTTATTGAGGGTTTTTACATCTGTATTTATCAGGAATCTTGGCCTATAGTGTTTTGTATTTTGCTTTTCATTTTTGCTTTTGTTTTTTCCCCCCTTGTGGTGTCTTTGGCTTTTGTATCAGGATTATGCTAGCCTCATAAAATGAGTTGGAAGTGTTCTTTCCTCTGTAATTTTTTGGAAGAGTTTGAGAAGCATTGATATCAATTCTTCTTTAAATATTTGGTAGCAACAATGTGAAACCATCTGGCCCTAGGCTCTCCTTTTTTGTGAAGTTCTTGATTGCTGATTAAATCTCCATACTACTTATAGGTCTATTCAGATTTTCTGTTTCTTCATGATTTAGGCTTGGTAAGTTGTATGTTCTCTAGGAATTTATCCACTTTTTCTAGGTTGTCCAGTTTAATGACATATAATTATTCTTAGTCATCTCATCTTTTCTAATTCTGTGATGTCAGTTATAATGTCTCTTCTTTCACTTCTACTGTATTTAAGTCCTCTTTTTCATTTTAATTAGCCTTGCTAAGTGTCATTTTTACCTTTTCAAAAAAAATGAACTCAATATCATTTTTAAAATTTTTTTTCTAGTCTCTGTTTATCCCTGCTTTAATATTTATTATCACCTCCCGTCTGCTAATTTTTGGACCAAGTTTTTCTTCTTTTTTCTAGTTCCTTGAGCTGTAAAATTAGATTATTTAAGATTTTTTTAAAATGTAGGTATTTATCACTATGAAATTACCTCTGAATACTTCTTTTATTGCATTCCATAGGTTTTGTATTTTCATTTTATCTATATTATCTTTTCATTTATATTTGTCTGAGGTATTTTCTAGTCTCCTTTTTAACCAATTGGTTGTTTATTTCTTTTCTTTTGTTTTTTTTTAAGATTTTATCAATTTGAGAGAGAGAGTGAGAGAAAGAGTACACAAGCAGGGGGAAAGGGCAGAGGGAGAAGAAGAACCAGACTCACTGTTGAGCAGGGAGCCCAAAAACATGGGCTCAATCCCAGGACCCTGAGATCAGACCTGAGCTGATGGCGGGTGCTTAATCAACTGAGCCACCCAGGTGCTCCTCAGCTGGTTGTTTTAGTACGTGGTTTACTCAGGAAGAAGCAGGCAACTGCCACTTTTGTCTTCTCCTTCTGTGCTGAGAGCAATGATACCTCAGTTCTCCCTCAGGTAGCTAGATTATACTGGACCTGTCAGAGCTCCAAGATGGGCAAGAAAGATGCCAGTTTTTTGCCCCCCCCCCAAGAAGTTGGGGTGTTGGACACATACATCAAGAAGTGATTACATTTTTAAGAGGCAGAGAAGCTAGGTACTATCTCACAGGACTTTATTTTTTTATTTTTTTAAAGATTTTATTTATTTATTTGACAGAGAAAGATGACAAGCAGGCAGAGAGAGGAGGAAGCAGGCTCCCTGCTGAGCAGAGAGCCCAATGTGAGGCTCAATCCCAGGACCCTGAGATCATGACCTGAGCCAAAGGCGGCGGCTTAACCCACTGAGCCACTCAGGCACAGGACTATGAGGCACAGGACTCTCACAGGACTATAATAGTGAAAGCCAGGAGTAACTTCCTTCTCCCTTACTGCATATTTCACACTCACACTTCATTACTTATCACACTGTACTGTGATACTTAATCACACACCCGCCCCCAACCCTTCTCTGGATCATTTATCTTCACACTCAACTCTAGCACCTGTGTAGGACTAAGCATATATAGACATCCAACAAATATTTGTTGAATGAATAAACAAAAAAAAAGAATGATGGATAGAAACAATATGATATAATAGTTAAGGGCATATGATTGCAAATCAGAAGAACCTGAGTTCAAGTCCAGGCTCTACCTCTTACAAGCAGTGTGATCCTGGACAACCAACTTAGCTTCCTCAGTCGTGTGTCCTTATCTGTAAAATGGTGTTACATACCTAATCCATGGGGTTCTTACATAATATATATGTTTTGTATATATTTTTGCATATAAGATGGCATCTAGTAGTAAGTAACTATTATTAATAGTGTCATTAGTTCTCATAATGAAAGTTATGAGAAATAATATATTATAAAACATATATATTATTTTATGTTTCTATTTATTTTTACTATTAATTTCATGGTGACGTGTTTTTTACCATTAGTGACAGGAATGCAAGAGTGATTCACTGATAGCCAGTACAGAATAACTAGGTGACAGGTATCACTGGTACCCCAAAACCTCACAAGTGTGCATTCTTGCTTTGGACTGAGCAGGTTGGAACACAGTTAACAGCATCACTTTTAGTTCTGCAGCTTTAAAGAAACAAAGCCCTGTTTCCACCAAAGAAAGCTTTATTTTTTTTTAAGATTTTATTTATTTATTTGACAGACAGAGATCATAAGTAGGCAGAGAGGCAGGTAGAGAGAGGGGGAAGCAGGCTCCCCACTGAGCGGAGACGCCCCCCCGCCCCATGAGGGCTCAATCCCAGGACCCTGAGATCATGACCTGAGCCGAAGGCAGAGACTCAACCTACTGAGCCACCCAGGCACCCCAAAGAAAGCTTTAAAATCCCTCCCAGCATGTCCAGAACAACCCAGTGCATCACTTACCCAACCCAAGGATACAAAGAGATGATGAACCATCTCAGACTTTCTCAGACTTTCATATCCATCAGACTAAATTTGGAGGACCGTTTAAACAGATTGCTGGGCTCCATCCCCATATAGGCCTGGGCTAGAATGCCAATTTGTATTTCTAATAAGTTGCCACATGGTACTGATGATGGTGGTTCAAACACCACACTTTGAGAACCACTGAGTTCATAGAAATGGTTGAAGTATGAGCAACGTGTGCAGAAATCTTTCCTCAAAGTTGAATCGCCTGATAACCCCTGTGAAAATGAGGACTTTCTTTTTTCAGCCCTAGCGTTTTCAACCCTGAACTCCCCTCTTCTTTATGAATTTACTGGTAGGGGAAATCGTTTCATGAAGTTATTTTTAAGCTTCTTTGAGCGTGATAAAATCTATAGACACTCTCTGCAAAAGGGTCCGTATACACATACACAGAAGCATTGCTCACGATTTCAGGAGGTGCTGGGACCCTTCTCCCACCAGCCCACCCACTAGCCCTAAGGAGTATCAGTAGAAAAACTATGACCTGAAGTAAAGTCTTAGGCTCACGTGGATGTAACAAAAATTCCCTTCTTATACTTAACCTTTCAGTTAATTCATTTTTAAAGCAGGAATAATAATAATGTTCTTCCATCAGTTTGTGAAGATTAGCTGATGTAATACATGAAAAGGCATAATTTGAAAACCAGAAACACTAAGTATTGCCTTTTTTGTCTCTCCATAGTCTTGCTACAATAAACTCTCATTCTTGAGGCAAGTGGGTGCCTCTCCCTACTAAGGAAAGATCGGGAAGTATAAGAAAGAAGAGCCCGAAGTGTACCATTTCAAGACCTTACTTACTCTACTCCCATCACAGTCTTCTGCTAAAATCTGGTCACAGGCTGCCAAAGCATGGTTCTGTCTGTGAGTCACTGCGCAGTGCAGCCTAGGCCTGACTCTATGACCCGAGAGTCTCAATTTACTTGCCCTGAAATACTCCACTTTGGAAATGTCCAATGCCTTGTTAAGTCCCCATGTTAATACCTCCTGGCAGAAAGATACAAATGTAAAGTTGTTAACAGAGGTTTTTTCTAGGCTAGAAGATGTTGAGTCTTGAGAAATAGTGATTAAGGATTAAGCCTGATTCTCATTATTTCTACAAAAGTAAATAAATACACTGATAGACCAAGCAGGGGACATTTATTTAGCACCTACTGTGTACACTGTGTAACAGATGACACTGAAAGGAGTAACACATAACATGTGTTCCGATGCTATGCCAGGTCACAATCCAGCAGGGAAAATAAATACATGCAAAAATAAACCAAACATACAGTAAGCCTTGGCCAGGGCAAAGACTGGTTCATACAGAGATTCAAGAGTACAGGAGGAGGGAGAAATCAGTTTTTACAGGGATGCATTAAAGTGTCCTGGACGCAGTGGGATTTAAGCTTGTCCCTAAAGGAGGAGTAGGACTGCGTTAGGTGACTATAATGGAGAAGGACTTTATAGGCTATGGAAGTAGTTTGAAGAGAAGAGGTAGAAAAGTACTTGGTTAGTTTGCATAATTATGATTTAACCAGTGTGACTCTAGAATGGGGGTGGGGTGGAGGTATCAAACTGGAGGCCAGAGATATAAGTTGGAAACATGTTGTGGGAAAGAAACCAAAGGCCAAGTGAGGAGCTTTGGTTTTACCCGCCATGCAGTGCAGGATTGAGGGTCTTTGAAACCACAGGCAGATCTGTTTTCCAAGAAGAGAGCTGGTGCAAAAAGCAAACACACCCTGGTAAGGTGAGGGGAGCCTGAGCTAAAGCTAGAGCAAGGGGAGTAGCCAGGGGGGCACACAGGGGAGAAGTGTGCGAGAGGCTGCATTTTGAGAATGGTTGATGACACGTAGTGAGGGGGACAAAAAAAAAAGGGCAGAGGCAAGCTGAGAGGGCTCTCCTTAGCACGCCCAACCCCAAGCAGGTTTGCTGCATAGAGCAGACCA